>NW_026061751.1:1258245-1887368 GCF_023897955.1 Schistocerca gregaria | reverse complement strand
TTTGGTGCCTTGTACATGAGCTAGGACCTTAAGATTCTGCATGAAAGGAGGACTAGCAGCCGAGTTGCACGGGAGAATATGAAAAGTGTTCATATGTAGTAAAAACCAGAGAAATCCGTCCGTGTTCGACATTAGTTATCGAATCGACTTAAAGCCAGATCGTAACATTGGCCGCTCTTCTCTCTGAAACGGTTGTACTTATCGTCTGCAAAGCTATGTCGAGTGCTGCGGCATGCGGAGACACTAAAAGCACCATAGTAGAACACAGATGAAGCTTCTAAGTTGATGTAATAGCCAGTAAGAAGTAGTACAATTCAAGTTTTAAGTATCGATTAAGGATTTTTTACCCTTCTTTGGTGCCTTGCGCATGAGCTAGGAACTTAAGATTTTGCATGATAGGAGGTCTAGCAGCCGCGTTGCACGTGAGAATGTGAAAAGTGTTCATATGTAGTAAAAGCCTGAGATATCCGTCCGTTTTCGTCATTTGTTGTCGAATCGACTTAAAGCCAGATCGTCACATTGGCCGCTCTTCTCTTTGAAACGGTGGTACTTATCGTCTGCAAAGCTACGTGTCGTGCTGCGGTATGCGGAGACACTAAAAGCACCATAGTAGAACACAGATGAAGCTTCTAAGTTGATGTAATACCCAGTAAGATGTAGTACAATTCAAGTTTAAGGTATCGATTATTGACTTTTTAGCTGGCTTTGGTCCCTTGGACATGAGCTAGGACCTTAACATTCTTCATGAAAGGAGGACTAGCAGCCGAGTTGCACGGGAGAATGTAAAAAGTGTTCATATGTAGTAAAAACCTGAGATATCCTTCCGTTTTCGTCATTTGTTATCGAATCGACTTAAAGCCAGATCGTTACATTGGCCGCTCTCCTCTCTGAAACGGTTCTACTTATCGTCTGCAAAGCTATGTCGCGTGCTGCGGAATGCGGAGACACTAAAAGCACCATAGTAGAACATAGATGAAGCCTCTAATTTGATGTAATAGCCAGTAAGAAGTTGTACAATTCAAGTTTTAGGTATCGATTATTGACTTTTTAGCTGGCTTTGGTGCCTTGAACGTGAGCTAGGACCTTAAGATTCTGCATGAACGGAGGACTAGCAGCCGAGTTGCACGGGAGAATGTGAAAAGTGTTCATATGTAGTAAAAACCTGAGAAATCCGTCCGTTTCGTCATTTATTATCGAATCGACGTAAAGGCAGATAGTCACATTGGCCGCTCTTCTCTCTGAAACGGTTGTACTTATCGTCTGCAAAGCTATGTCACGTGCTGCGGTTAGTGGAGACACTAAAAGCGCCATAGTAAAACACAGATGAAGCTTCTAAGTTGATGTAATAGCCAGTAAGAAGTAGTACAATTCAAGTTTTAGGATCGATTATTGACTTTTTAGCTGGCTTTGGTGCCTTGGACATGAGCTAGGAACTTAAGATTCTGCATGAAAGGAGGATTAGCAACCGAGTTGCACGGGAAAATGTGAAATGTGTTCATATGTAGTTAAAACCTGAGAAATCCGTCCGTTTTCGTCATTTGTTATCGAATCGACTTAAAGCCAGATCGTCACATTGGCCGCTCATCTCTCTGAAACGGTTGTGCTTATCGTCTGCAAAGCTATGTCGCGTGCTGCGGTATGCGAAACACTAAAATCACCATAGTAGAACACTGATGAAGCTTCTAAGTTGATGTAATAGCCAGTAAGAAGTAGTACAATTCAAGTTTTAGTTATCGATTATTGACTTTTTAGCTGGCTTTGGTGCCTTGGACATGAGCTAGGACCTTAAGATTCTGCATGAAAGGAGGACTATCAGCCGCGTTGCACGGGAGTATATGAAAAGTGTTCATATGTAGTAAAAACCTGTGAAATCCGTCCATTTTCGTCATTTGTTATCTAATCGACTTGAGGCCAGTTCGTCACATTGGCCCCTCTTCTCTCTGAAACGGTTGTACTTATCATCTGCAAAGCTAAGTCGCGTGCTGCGGTATGCGGAGACACTAAAAGCACCATAGTAAAACACAGATGAAGCTTCTAAGTTGATGTAATAGCCAGTAAGGAGTAGTACAATTCAAGTTTTAGGTATCGAATATTGACTTTTTAGCTGGCTTTGGCGCCTTGGACATGAGCTAGGACCTTAAGATTCTGCGTGAAAGGAGGACTAGCAGTCGAGTTTCACGCGAGGATGCGAAAAGTGTTCATATGTAGTAAAAACCTGAGAAATCCGTCCGTTTTCGTAATTTATTATGGAATCGACTTAAAGCAGTGCGTCACATTGGCCGCTCTTCTCTCTGAAACGGTTGTACTTATCGTCTGCAAAGCTATGTCGCGTGCTGCGGTATGCGGAGACACTAAAAGCACCATAGTAGAACACAGATGAAGCTTCAAAGTTGATGTAATAGCCAGTAAGAAGCAGTACATTTCAAGATTTAGGTATCGATTATTGTCTTTTTTGCTGGCTTTGGTGCCTTGGACATGAGCTAGGACCTTAAGATCCTGCATGAAAGGAGGACTAGCAGCCGCGTTGCACGGGACTATGTGACAAGTGTTCATATGTAGTAAAAACCTGAGAAATCCGTCCGTTTTAGTCATTTGTTATCGAATCAACTTGAAGCCAGATCGTCACATTGCCCGCTTTTCTCTCTGAAACGGTTGTACTTATCGTCTGCAAAGCTATGTCGCGTGCTGCAGTATGCGGAGACACTAAAAGCACCATAGTAGAACACAGATGAAGGTTCTAAGTTGATGTGATAGCCAGTGAGAAGTAGTACAATTCAAGTTTTAGGTATCGATTATTGACTTTTTTGCTGGCTATGGTGCCTTGGACATGAGCTAGGACCTTAAGATTCTGCATGAAAGGAGGACTAGCAGACGAGTTGCACGGGAGAATGTAAAAAGTGTCATATGTAGTAAAAACCTGAGAAATCCGTCTGTTTTCGTCATTTGTTATCGAATCGACTTAAAGCCAGATCGTCACATGGGCCCCTCTTCTCTCTGAAACGGTTGTACTTATCGTCTGCAAAGCTATGTCGCGTGCTGCGGTATGCGGAGACACTAAAAGCACCATAGTAGAACACAGATTAAGCTTCTAAGTTGATGTAATAGCCAGTAAGAAGTAGTACAATTCAACTTTTAGGTATCGATTATTGACCTTTTAGCTGGCTTTTATGCCTTGGACATGAGCTAGGACCTTATGATTCCGCACGGAAGGAGGACTAGCAGCCGAGTTGCTTGGGAGAATGTGAAAAGTGTTCATATGTAGTAAAAACCTGAAAAATGCGTCCGTTTTCTTCATTTGTTATCGAATCGACTTAAAGCCAGATTGTCACACTGGCCGCTCTTCTCTCTGAAACGGTTGTACTTATCGTCTGCAAAGCTATGTCGCGTGCTGCGGTATGCGGAGACACTAAAAGCACCATAGTAGAATACAGATGAAGCTTCAAAGTTGATGTAATAGCCAGTAAGAAGTAGTACAATTCAAGATTTAGGTATCGATTATTGACTTTTTTGCTGGCTTTGGTGCCTTGGACATGAGCTAGGACCTTACGATTCTGCATGAAAGGAGGACTAACAGCCGAGTTGCACGGGAGAATGTAAAAAGTGTTCATATGTAGTATAAACCTGAGAAATCCGTCCGTTTTCGTCACTTGTTATCGAATCGACTTAAAGCCAGATCGTCACATTGGCTCCTCTTCTCTCTGAAACGGTTGTACTTATCGTCTGCAAAGCTATGTCGCGTGCTGCGGTATGCGGAGACACTAAAAGCACCGTAGTAGAACACAGATGAAGGTTCTAAGTTGATGTGATAGACAGTGAGAAATACTACAATTCAAGTTTTAGGTATCGATTATTGACTTTTTTAGCTGGCTTAGGTGCCTTGGACATGAGCTAGGACCTTAAGATTCTGCATGAAAGGAGGACTAGCAGCCGCGTTGCACGGGAGTATGTGAAAAGTGTTCATATGTAGTAAAAGCCTGATAAATCCTTCCATGTTCGTCATTTGTTATCGAATCGACTTAAAGCCAGTTCGTCACATTGGCCCCTCTTCTCCCTGAAACGGTTGTACTTATCGTCTGCAAAGCTATGTCGCGTACTGCGGTATGCGGAGACACTAAAAGCACCATAGTAGAACACAGATGAAGCTTCAAAGTTGATGTAATAGCCAGTAAGAAGCAGTACATTTCAAGATTTAGGTATCGATTATTGTCTTTTTTGCTGGCTATGGTGCCTTGGACATGAGCTAGGACCTTAAGATCCTGCATGAAAGGAGGACTAGCAGCCGCGTTGCACGGGACTATGTGACAAGTGTTCATATGTAGTAAAAACCTGAGAAATCCGTCCATTTTCGTCATTTGTTATCGAATCAACTTGAAGCCAGATCGTCACATTGCCCGCTTTTCTCTCTGAAACGGTTGTACTTATCGTCTGCAATGCTATGTCGCGTGCTGCAGTATGCGGAGACACTAAAAGCACCATAGTAGAACGCAGATGAAGCTTCTAAGTTGATGTGATAGCCAGTGAGAAGTAGTACAATTAAAGTTTTAGGTATCGATTATTGACTTTTTAGCTGGCTTTTGTGCCTTGGACATGAGCTAGGACCTTATGGTTCTGCATGAAAGGAGGACTAGCAGCCGAGTTACATGGGAGAATGTGAAAAGTGTTCATATGTAGTAAAAACCTGAGAAATCCGTCCGTTTTCGTCATTTGTTATCGAATCGACTTAAAGACTGATCGTCACATTGGCCGCTCTTCTCTCTGAAACGGTTGTACTTATCGTCTGCAAAGCTATGTCGCGTGCTGCTGTATGCGGAGACACTAAAAGCACCATAGTAGAACACAGATGAAGCTTCAAAGTTGATGTAATAGCCAGTAAGAAGTAGTACAATTCAAGATTTAGGTATCGATTATTGACTTTTTTGCTGGCTTTGGTGCCTTGGACATGACCTAGGACCTTAAGATTCTGCATGAAAGGAGGACTAGCAGCCGAGTTGCACGGGAGAATGTAAAAAGTGTTCATATGTAGTAAAAACCTGAGAAATCCGTCCGTTTTCGTCATTTGTTATCGAATCGACTTAAAGCCAGATCGTCACATGGGCCCCTCTTCTCTCTGAAACGGTTGTACTTATCGTCTGCAAAGCTATGTCGCGTGCTGCAGCATGTGGAGACACTAAAAGCACCATAGTAGAACACAGATGAAGCTTCTAAGTTGATGTGATAGCCAGTGAGACGTAGTACAATTCAAGTTTTAGGTATCGATTATTGTCTTTTTAGCTGGCTTTGGTGCCTTGGACATGAGCTAGGACCTAAAGATTCTGCATGAAAGGAGGACTAGCAGCCGCATTGCACGGGAGGATGTAAAAAGTGTTCATATGTAGTAAAAACCTAAGAAATCCGTCCGTTTTCATCATTTGTTATCGAATCGACTTAAAGCCAGATCGTCACATGGGCCCCTCTTCTCTCTGAAACGGTTGTACTTATCGTCTGCAAAGCTATGTCGCGTGCTGCGGTATGCGGAGACACTAAAAGCACCATAGCAGAACACAGATTAAGCTTCTAAGTTGATGTAATAGCAAGTAAGAGGTAGTACAATTCAAGTTTTAGGTATCGATTATTGACCTTTTAGCTGGCTTTTGTGCCTTGGACATGAGCTAGGACCTTATGATTCCGCACGGAAGGAGGACTAGCAGCCGAGTTGCTTGGGAGAATGTGAAAAGTGTTCATATGTAGTAAAAACCTGAAAAATGCGTCCGTTTTCGTCATGTGTTATCGAATCGACTTAAAGCCAGATTGTCACATTGGCCGCTCTTCTATCTGAAACGGTTGTACTTATCGTCTGCAAAGCTATGTCGCGTGCTGCGGTATGCGGAGACACTAAAAGCAATATAGTGGAATACAGATGAAGCTTCAAAGTTGATGTAATAGCCAGTAAGAAGTAGTACAATTCAAGATTTAGGTATCGATTATTGACTTTTTTGCTGTCTTTGGTGCCTTGGACATGAGCTAGGGCCTTACGATTCTGCATGAAAGGAGGACTAGCAGCCGAGTTGCACGGGAGAATGTAAAAAGTGTTCATATGTAGTATAAACCTGAGATATCCGTCCGTTTTTGTCACTTGTTATCGAATCGACTTAAAGCCAGATCGTCACATTGGCCCCTCTTCTCTCTGAAACGGTTGTACTTATCGTTTGCAAAGCTATGTCGCGTGCTGCGGTATGCGGAGACACTAAAAGCACCATAGTAGAACACAGATGAAGGTTCTAAGTTGATGTGATAGCCAGTGAGAAGTAGTACAATTCAAGTTGTAGGTATCGATTATTGACTTTTTTGCTGGCTATGGTGCCTTGGACATGAGCTAGGACCTTAAGATTCTGCATGAAAGGAGGACTAGCAGCCGAATTGCACGGGAGAATGTAAAAAGTGTTCATATGTAGTAAAAACCTGAGAAATCCGTCCGTTTTCGTCATTTGTTATCGAATCGACTTAAAGCCAGATCGTCACATGGGCCCCTCTTCTCTCTGAAACGGTTGTACTTATCGTCTGCAAAGCTATGTCGCGTGCTGCAGTATGCGGAGACACTAAAAGCACCATAGTAGAACACAGATGAAGCTTCTAAGTTGATGTGATAGCCAGTGAGAAGTAGTACAATTCAAGTTTTAGGTATCGATTATTGACTTTTTAGCTGGCTTTGGTGCCTTGGACATGAGCTAGGACCTAAAGGTTCTGCATGAAAGGAGGACTAGCAGCCGCGTTGCACGGGAGGATGTAAAAAGTGTTCATATGTAGTAAAAACCTGAGAAATCCGTCCGTTTTCATCATTTGTTATCGAATCGACTTAAAGCCAGATCGTCACATGGGCCCCTCTTCTCTCTGAAACGGTTGTACTTATCGTCTGCAAAGCTATGTCGCGTGCTGCGGTATGCGGAGACACTAAAAGCACCATAGCAGAACACAGATTAAGCTTCTAAGTTGATGTAATAGCAAGTAAGAGGTAGTACAATTCAAGTTTTAGGTATCGATTATTGACCTTTTAGCTGGCTTTTGTGCCTTGGACATGAGCTAGGACCTTATGATTCCGCACGGAAGGAGGACTAGCAGCCGAGTTGCTTGGGAGAATGTGAAAAGTGTTCATATGTAGTAAAAACCTGAAAAATGCGTCCGTTTTCTTCATTTGTTATCGAATCGACTTAAAGCCAGATTGTCACATTGGCCGCTTCTCTCTCTGAAACGGTTGTACTTATCGTCTGCAAAGCTATGTCGCGTGCTGCGGTATGCGGAGACACTAAAAGCACCATAGTAGAATACAGATGAAGCTTCAAAGTTGATGTAATAGCCAGTAAGAAGTAGTACAATTCAAGATTTAGGTATCGATTATTGACTTTTTTGCTGGCTTTGGTGCCTTGGACATGAGCTAGCACCTTACGATTCTGCATGAAAGGAGGACTAGCAGCCGAGTTGCACGGGAGAATGTAAAAAGTGTTCATATGTAGTATAAACCTGAGAAATCCGTCCGTTTTCGTCACTTGTTATCGAATCGACTTAAAGCCAGATCGTCACATTGGCTCCTCTTCTCTCTGAAACGGTTGTACTTATCGTCTGCAAAGCTATGTCGCGTGCTGCGGTATGCGGAGACACTAAAAGCACCGTAGTAGAACACAGATGAAGGTTCTAAGTTGATGTGATAGCCAGTGAGAAATACTACAATTCAAGTTTTAGGTATCGATTATTGACTTTTTAGCTGGCTTTGGTACCTTGGACATGAGCTAGGACCTTAAAATTCTGCAATAAAGGAGGACTAGAAGCCGAGTTGCACGGGAGAATGTGAAAAGTGTTCATATGTAGTAAAAACCTGAGACATCCATCCGTTTTCGTCATTTGTTATCGAATCGACTTAAAGCCAGATCGTGACATTGGCCGCTCTTCTGTCTGAAACTTTTGTACTTCTCGTCTGCAAAGCTATGTCGCGCTCTGCGATATGCGGATTAAGTAAAAGCACCATAGTAGAACATAGATGAAGCTTCTAGGTTGATGTAATAGCCAGTAAGATATAGTACAATTCAAGTTTTAGGTATCGATTATTGACTTTTTATCTGGCTTTGGTGCGTTGGACATGAGCTAGGACCTTAAGATTGTGCATGAAAGAAGGATTAGCAGCGGAGATGCACGGGAGAATATGAAAAGTGTTCATATGTAGTAAAAACCTAGAAATCCGTCCGTTTTCGTCATTTGTTATCGAATCGACTTAAAGCCACATCGTCACATTGGCCGCTATTCTCTCTGAAACGGTTGTACTTATCGTCTGCAAAGCTATGTCGCGTGCTGCGGTATTCTGAAACACTAAAAGCTCCATAGTAGAACACAGATGATGCTTCTAAGTTGATGTAATAGCCAGGAAGAAGTAGTATAATTCAAGTTTTAGGTATGGTTTAAGACTTTATAGCTGGCTTTGGTGCCCTCGACATGAGCTAGGACCTTAACATTCTGCATGAAAGGAGGACTAGCAGCTTATTTGCACGGGAGAATGTGAAAAGTGTTCATATGTAGTAAAAACCTGAGAAACACGTCAGTTTTCGTCATTTGTTATCGAATCGACTTAAAGCCAGATCGTCACATTGGCCGCTCTTCTCTCTGAAACGGTTGTACTAATCGATTTCGTAGCTATGTCGCGTGCTGCGGTATGCGGAGACACTAAAAGCAGCATAATAGAACACAGATGAAGCTTCTAAGTTGATATAATAGCCAGTAAGAAGTAGTACAATTCATGTTTTAGGTATCGATTATTGACTTTTTAGCTGGCTTTGGTGCCTTGGAAATGAGCTCGGACCTTAACTTTCTGCATGAAAGGAAGACTAGCAGCCGAGTTGCACGGGAGAATGTGAAAAGTGTTCATATGTAGTAAAAACCTGAAAATCCGTCCGTTTTCGTCATTTGTTATCGAATCGTCTTAAAGCCAGATCGTCACATTGGCCGCTCTACTCTCTGAAACGGTTGTACTTATCGTCTGCAAAGCTATGTCGCGTGCTGCGGTATGCGGAGACATTAAAATCACCATAGTAGAACACAGATGAAGCTTCTAAGTTGATGTAATAGCCAGTAAGATATAGTAGAATTCAAGTTTTAGGTATCGATAATTGACTTTTTAGCTGGCATTGGTGCCTTGGACATGAGCTAGGACCTTAAGATTCTGCATGAAAGGAGGATTAGCAGCGGAGTTGCACGGGAGAAGATGAAAAGTGTTCATATGTAGTAAAAACCTAGAAATCCGTCCGTTTTCGTCATTTGTTATCGAATCAACTCAAAGCCAGATCGTCACATTGGCCGCTCTTCTCTCTGAAACGGTTGTACTTATCGTCTGCAAAGCTATGTCGCGTGCTGCGGTATGCGGAGACACTAAAATCACCATAGTAGAACACAGATGAAGCTTCTATGTTGATGTAATAGCCAGTAAGTAGTAGTACAAATCAAGTTTTAGGTATCGATTATTGACTTTTTAGCTGGCTTTGGTGCCTTGGACATGAGCTAGGACTTTTAGATTCTGCATGAAAGGAGGATTAGCAGCGGAGTTGCACGGGAGTATGTGAAAAGTGTTCATATGAAGTAAAAACCTGAGACATCCGTCCGTTTTCGTCATTTGATATCGAATCGACTTAAAGCCAGATCGTCACATTGGCCGCTCTTCTCCCTGAAACGGTTGTACTTATCGTCTGCAAAGCTATGTCGCGTGCTGCGGTATGCGGAGACAGTAAAAGCACCATAGTAGAACACAGATGAAGCTTCTAAGTTAATGTAATAGCCAGAAAGATATAGTAGAATTCAAGTTTTAGGTATCGATTATTGACTTTTTAGCTGGCATTGGTGCCTTGGACATGAGCTAGGACCTTAAGATTCTGCATGAAAGGAGGATTAGCAGCGGAGTTGCACGGGAGAAGATGAAAAGTGTTCATATGTAGTAAAAACCTAGAAATCCGTCCGTTTTCGTCATTTGTTATCGAATCAACTTAAAGCCAGATCGTCACATTGGCCGCTCTTCTCTCTGAAACGGTTGTACTTATCGTCTGCAAAGCTATGTCGCGTGCTGCGGTATGCGGAGACACTAAAATCACCATAGTAGAACACAGATGAAGCTTCTATGTTGATGTAATAGCCAGTAAGTAGTAGTACAAATTAAGTTTTAGGTATCGATTATTGACTTTTTAGCTGGCTTTGGTGCCTTGGACATGAGCTAGGACCTTAAGATTCTGCATGAAAGGAGGACTAGCAGCCGATTTGCATGGGAGAATGTGAAAAGTGTTCATATGCAGTAAAAACCTGAGAAATCCGTCCGTTTTCTTCATTTGTTATCGAATCGACTTAAAGCCAGATCGTCACATTGGCCGCTCTTCTCTCTGAAACGGTTGTACTTATCGTCTGCAAAGCTATGTCGCGTGCTGCGGTATGCGGAGACACTAAAATCACCATAGTGGAACACAGATGAAGCTTCTATGTTGATGTAATAGCCAGTAAGTAGTAGTACAAATCAAGTTTTAGGTATCGATTATTGACTTTTTAGCTGGCTTTGGTGCCTTGGACATGAGCTAGGACCTTATGATTCTGCATGAAAGGTGGACTAGCAGCCGAGTTGCACGGGAGAATTTGAAAAGTTTTCATCTGTAGTAAAAACCTGAGAAATCCGTCGTCTTCGTCATTTGTTATCGAATCTACTTAAAGCCAGATCGTCACAGTGGCCGCTCTTCTCTCTGAAACGCTTGTACTTATCGTCTGCAAAGCTATGTCGCGTGCTGCGGTATGCGGAGACACTAAAAGCACCATAGTAGAACACAGATGAAGCTTCTAAGATGATGTAATAGGCAGTAAGAAGTAGTACAATTCAAATTTTAGGTATCGATTAATGACGTTTTAGCCGGCTTTGGTGCCTTGGACGTGAGCTAGGACCTTATGATTCTGCATGAAAGGAGGACTAGCAGCCGAGTTGCACGGGAAAATGTGAAAAGTGTTCAAATGTAGTAAAAACCTGAGAAATCCGTCCGTTTTCGTCATTTGTTATCGAATCGACTTAAAGCCAGATCGTCACATTGGCCGCTCTTCTGTCTGAAACGGTTGTACTAATCGATTTCGTAGCTATGTCGCGTGCTGCGGTATGCCTAGACACTAAAAGCAGCATAATAGAAAACAGATGAAGCTTCTAAGTTGATGTAATAGCCAGGATGAAGTAGTACAATTCAAGTTTTAGGTATCGATTATTGACTTTTTAGCTGGCTTTGGTGCCTTGGAAATGAGCTCGGACATTAACATTCTGCATGAAAGGAGGACTAGCAGCCGAGTTGCACGGGCGAATGTGAAATGTGTTCATATGTAGTAAAAACCTGAGAAATCCATTATCGAATCGACTTAAAGCCAGATCGTCACATTGGCCGCTCTTCTCTCTGAAAAAGTTGTACTTATCGTCTGCAAAGCTATGTCGCGTGCTGCGGTATGCGGACACACTAAAAGCACCATAGTAGAACACAGATGAAGCTTCTAAGTTGATGTAATAGCCAGTAAGAAGTAGTACAATTAAAGTTTTAGGTATCGGTTATTGACTTTTTACCCTTCTTTGGTGCCTTGGACATGAGCTAGGAACATAATATTTTTCATGAAAGGAGGACTAGCTGCCGAGTTGCACGGGAGAATGTGAAAAGTGTTCATATGTAGTAAAAACCTTAAAATCCGTCCGTTTTAGTCATTTGTTATCGAATCGAATTAAAGCCAGATCGTCACATTGGCCGCTCTTCTCTCTGAAACGGTTGTAATTATCGTCTGCAAAGCTATGTCGCGTGCTGCGGTATGCGGAGACACTAAAAGCACCATAGTAGAACACATATGAAGCTTCTAAGTTGATGTAATAGCCAGTAAGAAGTAGTACAATTCAAGTTTTAGGTATTGAATATTGACTTTTTAGCTGGCTTTGGTGCCTTGGACATGAGATATCACCTTAAGATTCTGCATAAAAGGAGGACTAGCAGCCGAGTTGCACGGGAGAGTGTGAAAAGTGTTCATATGTAGTAAAAACCTGAGAAATCGGACCGTTTTCGTCATTTGTTATCGAACCGACTTAAAGCAAGATCGTCACATTGGCCGCTCTTCTCTCTGAAACGGTTGTACTTATCCTCTGCAAAGCTATGTCGCGTGCTGCGGTATGCGGAGACACTAAAATCACCATAGTAAAACACAGATGTGGCTTCTTAGTTGATGTAATAGCCAGTAAGAAGTAATACAATTCAAGTATCAGGTATCGATTATTGACTTTTTAGCTGGCTTTGGTACCTTGGACATGAGCTAGGACCTTAAAATTCTACATGAAAGGAGGACTAGCAGCCGAGTTGCACGGGAGAATGTGAATTGTGTTCATATGTAGTAAAAACCTGAGAAATACGTCCGTTTTCGTCATTTATTATCGAATCGACTTAAAGCCAGATCGTCACATTGGCCGCTCTTCTCTCTGAAACGGTTGTACTTATCGATTGCAAAGCTATGTCGCGTGCTGCGGTATGCGGAGACACTAAAAGCACCATAGTAGAACACAGATGAAGCTTCTAAGTTGATGTAATAGCCAGTAAGAAGTAGTACAATTCAAGTTTTAGGTATCGATTATTGACTTTTTAGCTGGCTTTGGTGCCTTGGACATGAGCTAGGAACTTAAGATTCTGCATGAAAGGAGGACTAGCAGCCGAGTTGCACGGGAGAATGTGAAAAGTGTTCATATGTAGTAAAAACCTGAGAAATCCGTCCGTTTTGGTCATTTGTTATCGAATCGACTTCAAGCCAGTTCGTCTCATTGGCCACTCTTCTCTCTGCAAAAGTTGTACTTATCGTCTGCAAAGCTATGTCGCGTGCTGCGGTATGCGGACACACTAAAAGCACCATAGTAGAACACAGATGAAGCTTCTAAGTTGATGTAATAGCCAGTAAGAAGTAGTACAATTAAAGTTTTAGGTATCGGTTATTGACTTTTTACACCTCTTTGGTGTCTTGGACATGAGCTACGAAATTAAGATTTTGCATGAAGGAGGACTAGCCGCCGAGTTGCACGGGAGAATGTGAAAAGTGTTCATATGTAGTAAAAACCTGAGAAATCCGTCCGTTTTCGTCATTTGTTATCAAATCGACTTAAAGCCAGATCGTCACATTGGTCGCTCTTCTCTCTGAAACGGTTGTACTTATCGTCTGCAAAGCTATGTCGCGTGCTGCGGTATGCGGAGACACTAAAAGCACCATAGTAGAACACATATGAAGCTTCTAAGTTGATGTAATAGCCAGTAAGAAGTAGTACAATTCAAGTTTTAGGTATTGAATATTGACTTTTTAGCTGGCTTTGGTGCCTTGGACATGAGCTATCACCTTAAGATTCTCCATAAAAGGAGGACTAGCAGCCGAGTTGCACGGGAGAGTGTGAAAAGTGTTCATATGTAGTAAAAACCTGAGAAATCGGTCCGTTTTCGTCATTTGTTATCGAACCGTCTTAAAGCAAGATCGTCACATTGGCCGCTCTTCTCTCTGAAACGGTTGTACATATCCTCTGCAAAGCTATGTCGCGTGCTGCGGTATGCGGAGACACTAAAATCACCATGGTAGAACACAGATGTGGCTTCTTAGTTGATGTAATAGCCAGTAAGAAGTAATACAATTCAAGTATCAGGTATCGATTATTGACTTTTTAGCTGGCTTTGGTACCTTGGACATGAGCTAATACCTTAAGATTCTGCATGAAAGGAGGACTAGCAGCCGATTTGCACGGGAGAATGAGAAAAGTGTTCATATGTAGTAAAAACCTGAGAAATCCGTCCGTTTTCATCATTTGTTATCGAATCTACTTAAAGCCAGATCGTCACAGTGGCCGCTCTTTTCTCTGAAACGCTTGTACTTATCGTCTGCAAAGCTATGTCGCGTGCTGCGGTATGCGGAGACACTAAAATCACCATAGTAGAACACAGATGTGGCTTCTTAGTTGATGTAATAGCCAGTAAGAAGTAATACAATTCAAGTATCAGGTATCGATTATTGACTTTTTAGCTGGCTTTGGTACCTTGGACATGAGCTAGGACCTTAAGATTCTACATGAAAGGAGGACTAGCAGCCGAGTTGCACGGGAGAATGTGAATTGTGTTCATATGTAGTAAAAACCTGAGAAATACGTCCGTTTTCGTCATTTGTTATCGAATCGACTTAAAGCCAGATCGTCACATTGGCCGCTCTTCTCTCTGAAACGGTTGTACTTATCGATTGCAAAGCTATGTCGCGTGCTGCGGTATGCGGAGACACTAAAAGCACCATAGTAGAACACAGATGAAGCTTCTAAGTTGATGTAATAGCCAGTAAGAAGTAGTACAATTCAAGTTTTAGGTATCGATTATTGACTTTTTAGCTGGCTTTGGTGCCTTGGACATGAGCTAGGACCTTAAGATTCTGCATGAAAGGAGCACTAGCAGCCGAGTTCACGGGAGAATGTGAAAAGTGTTCATATGTAGTAAAAACCTGAGAAATCCGTCCGTTTTGGTCATTTGTTATCGAATCGACTTCAAGCCAGTTCGTCTCATAGGCCACTCTTCTCTCTGCAAAAGTTGTACTTATCGTCTGCAAAGCTATGTCGCGTGCTGCGGTATGCGGACACACTAAAAGCACCATAGTAGAACACAGATGAAGCTTCTAAGTTGATGTAATAGCCAGTAAGAAGTAGTACAATTAAAGTTTTAGGTATCGGTTATTGACTTTTTACACTTCTTTGGTGTCTTGGACATGAGCTAGGAAATTAAGATTTTGCATGAAGGAGGACTAGCCGCCGAGTTGCACGGGAGAATGTGAAAAGTGTTCATATGTAGTAAAAACCTGAGAAATCCGTCCGTTTTCGTCATTTGTTATCAAATCGACTTAAAGCCAGATCGTCACATTGGCCGCTCTTCTCTCTGAAACGGTTGTACTTATCGTCTGCAAAGCTATGTCGCGTGCTGCGGTATGCGGAGACACTAAAATCACCATAGTAGAACACAGATGAGGCTTCTAAGTTGATGTAATAGCCAGTAAGAAGTAATACAATTCAAGTATTATGTATCGATTATTGACATTTTAGCTGGCTTTGGTACATTGGACATGAGCTAGGACCTTAAGATTCTCCATGAAAGGAGGACTAGCAGCCGAGTTGCACGGGAGAATGTGAATAGTGTTCATATGTAGTAAAAACCTGAGACATCCGTCCGTTTTCGTCATTTGTTATCGAATCGACTTAAAGCCAGCTCGTCACATTGGCCGCTCTTCTCTCTGAAACGGTTGTACTTATCGTCTGCAAAGCTATGTGGCGTGCTGCGGTATGCGGAGACACTAAAAGCAGCATAATAGAACACAGATGAAGCTTCTAAGTTGATATAATAGCCAGTAAGAAGTAGTACAATTCATGTTTTAGGTATCGATTATTGACTTTTTAGCTGGCTTTGGTGCCTTGGAAATGAGCTCGGACCTTAACTTTCTGCATGAAAGGAAGACTAGCAGCCGAGTTGCACGGGAGAATGTGAAAAGTGTTCATATGTAGTAAAAACCTGAAAATCCGTCCGTTTTCGTCATTTGTTATCGAATCGTCTTAAAGCCAGATCGTCACATTGGCCGCTCTACTCTCTGAAACGGTTGTACTTATCGTCTGCAAAGCTATGTCGCGTGCTGCGGTATGCGGAGACATTAAAATCACCATAGTAGAACACAGATGAAGCTTCTAAGTTGATGTAATAGCCAGTAAGATATAGTAGAATTCAAGTTTTAGGTATCGATAATTGACTTTTTAGCTGGCATTGGTGCCTTGGACATGAGCTAGGACCTTAAGATTCTGCATGAAAGGAGGATTAGCAGCGGAGTTGCACGGGAGAAGATGAAAAGTGTTCATATGTAGTAAAAACCTAGAAATCCGTCCGTTTTCGTCATTTGTTATCGAATCAACTCAAAGCCAGATCGTCACATTGGCCGCTCTTCTCTCTGAAACGGTTGTACTTATCGTCTGCAAAGCTATGTCGCGTGCTGCGGTATGCGGAGACACTAAAATCACCATAGTAGAACACAGATGAAGCTTCTATGTTGATGTAATAGCCAGTAAGTAGTAGTACAAATCAAGTTTTAGGTATCGATTATTGACTTTTTAGCTGGCTTTGGTGCCTTGGACATGAGCTAGGACTTTTAGATTCTGCATGAAAGGAGGATTAGCAGCGGAGTTGCACGGGAGTATGTGAAAAGTGTTCATATGAAGTAAAAACCTGAGACATCCGTCCGTTTTCGTCATTTGATATCGAATCGACTTAAAGCCAGATCGTCACATTGGCCGCTCTTCTCCCTGAAACGGTTGTACTTATCGTCTGCAAAGCTATGTCGCGTGCTGCGGTATGCGGAGACAGTAAAAGCACCATAGTAGAACACAGATGAAGCTTCTAAGTTAATGTAATAGCCAGAAAGATATAGTAGAATTCAAGTTTTAGGTATCGATTATTGACTTTTTAGCTGGCATTGGTGCCTTGGACATGAGCTAGGACCTTAAGATTCTGCATGAAAGGAGGATTAGCAGCGGAGTTGCACGGGAGAAGATGAAAAGTGTTCATATGTAGTAAAAACCTAGAAATCCGTCCGTTTTCGTCATTTGTTATCGAATCAACTTAAAGCCAGATCGTCACATTGGCCGCTCTTCTCTCTGAAACGGTTGTACTTATCGTCTGCAAAGCTATGTCGCGTGCTGCGGTATGCGGAGACACTAAAATCACCATAGTAGAACACAGATGAAGCTTCTATGTTGATGTAATAGCCAGTAAGTAGTAGTACAAATTAAGTTTTAGGTATCGATTATTGACTTTTTAGCTGGCTTTGGTGCCTTGGACATGAGCTAGGACCTTAAGATTCTGCATGAAAGGAGGACTAGCAGCCGATTTGCATGGGAGAATGTGAAAAGTGTTCATATGCAGTAAAAACCTGAGAAATCCGTCCGTTTTCTTCATTTGTTATCGAATCGACTTAAAGCCAGATCGTCACATTGGCCGCTCTTCTCTCTGAAACGGTTGTACTTATCGTCTGCAAAGCTATGTCGCGTGCTGCGGTATGCGGAGACACTAAAATCACCATAGTGGAACACAGATGAAGCTTCTATGTTGATGTAATAGCCAGTAAGTAGTAGTACAAATCAAGTTTTAGGTATCGATTATTGACTTTTTAGCTGGCTTTGGTGCCTTGGACATGAGCTAGGACCTTATGATTCTGCATGAAAGGTGGACTAGCAGCCGAGTTGCACGGGAGAATTTGAAAAGTTTTCATCTGTAGTAAAAACCTGAGAAATCCGTCGTCTTCGTCATTTGTTATCGAATCTACTTAAAGCCAGATCGTCACAGTGGCCGCTCTTCTCTCTGAAACGCTTGTACTTATCGTCTGCAAAGCTATGTCGCGTGCTGCGGTATGCGGAGACACTAAAAGCACCATAGTAGAACACAGATGAAGCTTCTAAGATGATGTAATAGGCAGTAAGAAGTAGTACAATTCAAATTTTAGGTATCGATTAATGACGTTTTAGCCGGCTTTGGTGCCTTGGACGTGAGCTAGGACCTTATGATTCTGCATGAAAGGAGGACTAGCAGCCGAGTTGCACGGGAAAATGTGAAAAGTGTTCAAATGTAGTAAAAACCTGAGAAATCCGTCCGTTTTCGTCATTTGTTATCGAATCGACTTAAAGCCAGATCGTCACATTGGCCGCTCTTCTGTCTGAAACGGTTGTACTAATCGATTTCGTAGCTATGTCGCGTGCTGCGGTATGCCTAGACACTAAAAGCAGCATAATAGAAAACAGATGAAGCTTCTAAGTTGATGTAATAGCCAGGATGAAGTAGTACAATTCAAGTTTTAGGTATCGATTATTGACTTTTTAGCTGGCTTTGGTGCCTTGGAAATGAGCTCGGACATTAACATTCTGCATGAAAGGAGGACTAGCAGCCGAGTTGCACGGGCGAATGTGAAATGTGTTCATATGTAGTAAAAACCTGAGAAATCCATTATCGAATCGACTTAAAGCCAGATCGTCACATTGGCCGCTCTTCTCTCTGAAAAAGTTGTACTTATCGTCTGCAAAGCTATGTCGCGTGCTGCGGTATGCGGACACACTAAAAGCACCATAGTAGAACACAGATGAAGCTTCTAAGTTGATGTAATAGCCAGTAAGAAGTAGTACAATTAAAGTTTTAGGTATCGGTTATTGACTTTTTACCCTTCTTTGGTGCCTTGGACATGAGCTAGGAACATAATATTTTTCATGAAAGGAGGACTAGCTGCCGAGTTGCACGGGAGAATGTGAAAAGTGTTCATATGTAGTAAAAACCTTAAAATCCGTCCGTTTTAGTCATTTGTTATCGAATCGAATTAAAGCCAGATCGTCACATTGGCCGCTCTTCTCTCTGAAACGGTTGTAATTATCGTCTGCAAAGCTATGTCGCGTGCTGCGGTATGCGGAGACACTAAAAGCACCATAGTAGAACACATATGAAGCTTCTAAGTTGATGTAATAGCCAGTAAGAAGTAGTACAATTCAAGTTTTAGGTATTGAATATTGACTTTTTAGCTGGCTTTGGTGCCTTGGACATGAGATATCACCTTAAGATTCTGCATAAAAGGAGGACTAGCAGCCGAGTTGCACGGGAGAGTGTGAAAAGTGTTCATATGTAGTAAAAACCTGAGAAATCGGACCGTTTTCGTCATTTGTTATCGAACCGACTTAAAGCAAGATCGTCACATTGGCCGCTCTTCTCTCTGAAACGGTTGTACTTATCCTCTGCAAAGCTATGTCGCGTGCTGCGGTATGCGGAGACACTAAAATCACCATAGTAAAACACAGATGTGGCTTCTTAGTTGATGTAATAGCCAGTAAGAAGTAATACAATTCAAGTATCAGGTATCGATTATTGACTTTTTAGCTGGCTTTGGTACCTTGGACATGAGCTAGGACCTTAAAATTCTACATGAAAGGAGGACTAGCAGCCGAGTTGCACGGGAGAATGTGAATTGTGTTCATATGTAGTAAAAACCTGAGAAATACGTCCGTTTTCGTCATTTATTATCGAATCGACTTAAAGCCAGATCGTCACATTGGCCGCTCTTCTCTCTGAAACGGTTGTACTTATCGATTGCAAAGCTATGTCGCGTGCTGCGGTATGCGGAGACACTAAAAGCACCATAGTAGAACACAGATGAAGCTTCTAAGTTGATGTAATAGCCAGTAAGAAGTAGTACAATTCAAGTTTTAGGTATCGATTATTGACTTTTTAGCTGGCTTTGGTGCCTTGGACATGAGCTAGGAACTTAAGATTCTGCATGAAAGGAGGACTAGCAGCCGAGTTGCACGGGAGAATGTGAAAAGTGTTCATATGTAGTAAAAACCTGAGAAATCCGTCCGTTTTGGTCATTTGTTATCGAATCGACTTCAAGCCAGTTCGTCTCATTGGCCACTCTTCTCTCTGCAAAAGTTGTACTTATCGTCTGCAAAGCTATGTCGCGTGCTGCGGTATGCGGACACACTAAAAGCACCATAGTAGAACACAGATGAAGCTTCTAAGTTGATGTAATAGCCAGTAAGAAGTAGTACAATTAAAGTTTTAGGTATCGGTTATTGACTTTTTACACCTCTTTGGTGTCTTGGACATGAGCTACGAAATTAAGATTTTGCATGAAGGAGGACTAGCCGCCGAGTTGCACGGGAGAATGTGAAAAGTGTTCATATGTAGTAAAAACCTGAGAAATCCGTCCGTTTTCGTCATTTGTTATCAAATCGACTTAAAGCCAGATCGTCACATTGGTCGCTCTTCTCTCTGAAACGGTTGTACTTATCGTCTGCAAAGCTATGTCGCGTGCTGCGGTATGCGGAGACACTAAAAGCACCATAGTAGAACACATATGAAGCTTCTAAGTTGATGTAATAGCCAGTAAGAAGTAGTACAATTCAAGTTTTAGGTATTGAATATTGACTTTTTAGCTGGCTTTGGTGCCTTGGACATGAGCTATCACCTTAAGATTCTCCATAAAAGGAGGACTAGCAGCCGAGTTGCACGGGAGAGTGTGAAAAGTGTTCATATGTAGTAAAAACCTGAGAAATCGGTCCGTTTTCGTCATTTGTTATCGAACCGTCTTAAAGCAAGATCGTCACATTGGCCGCTCTTCTCTCTGAAACGGTTGTACATATCCTCTGCAAAGCTATGTCGCGTGCTGCGGTATGCGGAGACACTAAAATCACCATGGTAGAACACAGATGTGGCTTCTTAGTTGATGTAATAGCCAGTAAGAAGTAATACAATTCAAGTATCAGGTATCGATTATTGACTTTTTAGCTGGCTTTGGTACCTTGGACATGAGCTAATACCTTAAGATTCTGCATGAAAGGAGGACTAGCAGCCGATTTGCACGGGAGAATGAGAAAAGTGTTCATATGTAGTAAAAACCTGAGAAATCCGTCCGTTTTCATCATTTGTTATCGAATCTACTTAAAGCCAGATCGTCACAGTGGCCGCTCTTTTCTCTGAAACGCTTGTACTTATCGTCTGCAAAGCTATGTCGCGTGCTGCGGTATGCGGAGACACTAAAATCACCATAGTAGAACACAGATGTGGCTTCTTAGTTGATGTAATAGCCAGTAAGAAGTAATACAATTCAAGTATCAGGTATCGATTATTGACTTTTTAGCTGGCTTTGGTACCTTGGACATGAGCTAGGACCTTAAGATTCTACATGAAAGGAGGACTAGCAGCCGAGTTGCACGGGAGAATGTGAATTGTGTTCATATGTAGTAAAAACCTGAGAAATACGTCCGTTTTCGTCATTTGTTATCGAATCGACTTAAAGCCAGATCGTCACATTGGCCGCTCTTCTCTCTGAAACGGTTGTACTTATCGATTGCAAAGCTATGTCGCGTGCTGCGGTATGCGGAGACACTAAAAGCACCATAGTAGAACACAGATGAAGCTTCTAAGTTGATGTAATAGCCAGTAAGAAGTAGTACAATTCAAGTTTTAGGTATCGATTATTGACTTTTTAGCTGGCTTTGGTGCCTTGGACATGAGCTAGGACCTTAAGATTCTGCATGAAAGGAGCACTAGCAGCCGAGTTCACGGGAGAATGTGAAAAGTGTTCATATGTAGTAAAAACCTGAGAAATCCGTCCGTTTTGGTCATTTGTTATCGAATCGACTTCAAGCCAGTTCGTCTCATAGGCCACTCTTCTCTCTGCAAAAGTTGTACTTATCGTCTGCAAAGCTATGTCGCGTGCTGCGGTATGCGGACACACTAAAAGCACCATAGTAGAACACAGATGAAGCTTCTAAGTTGATGTAATAGCCAGTAAGAAGTAGTACAATTAAAGTTTTAGGTATCGGTTATTGACTTTTTACACTTCTTTGGTGTCTTGGACATGAGCTAGGAAATTAAGATTTTGCATGAAGGAGGACTAGCCGCCGAGTTGCACGGGAGAATGTGAAAAGTGTTCATATGTAGTAAAAACCTGAGAAATCCGTCCGTTTTCGTCATTTGTTATCAAATCGACTTAAAGCCAGATCGTCACATTGGCCGCTCTTCTCTCTGAAACGGTTGTACTTATCGTCTGCAAAGCTATGTCGCGTGCTGCGGTATGCGGAGACACTAAAATCACCATAGTAGAACACAGATGAGGCTTCTAAGTTGATGTAATAGCCAGTAAGAAGTAATACAATTCAAGTATTATGTATCGATTATTGACATTTTAGCTGGCTTTGGTACATTGGACATGAGCTAGGACCTTAAGATTCTCCATGAAAGGAGGACTAGCAGCCGAGTTGCACGGGAGAATGTGAATAGTGTTCATATGTAGTAAAAACCTGAGACATCCGTCCGTTTTCGTCATTTGTTATCGAATCGACTTAAAGCCAGCTCGTCACATTGGCCGCTCTTCTCTCTGAAACGGTTGTACTTATCGTCTGCAAAGCTATGTGGCGTGCTGCGGTATGCGGAGACAGTAAAAGCACCATAGTAGAACACAGATGAAGCTTCAAAGTTGATGTAATAGCCAGGAAGATATAGTACAATTCATGTTTTAGGTATCGATTATTTACTTTTTAGCTGGCTTTGGTGCCTTGGACATGAGCTAGGACCTTAAGATTCTGCATGAAAGGAGGATTAGCAGCGGAGTTACACGGGAGAATATGAAAAGTGTTCAGATGTAGTAAAAACCTGAGAAATCGGTCCGTTTTCGTCATTTGTTATCGAACCGACTTAAAGCCAGATCGTCACATTGGCCGCTCTCCTCCATGAAACGCTTGTACTTATCGTCTGCAAAGCTATGTCGCGTGCTGCGGTATGTGGAGACACTAAAATCACCATAGTAGAACACAGATGAGGCTTCTAAGTTGATGTAATAGCCAGTAAGAAGTAATACAACTCAAGGTTTAGGTATCGATTATTGACTTTTTAGCTGGCTTTGGTACCTTGGACATGAGATAGGACCTTAAGATTCTGCATGAAAGGAGGACTAGCAGCCGAGTTGCACGGGAGAATGTGAATAGTGTTCATATGTAGTAAAAACCTGAGACATCCGTCCGTTTTCGTCATTTGTTATCGAATCGACTTAAAGCCAGATCGTCACATTGGCCGCTCTTCTCTCTGAAACGGTTGTACTTATCGTCTGCAAAGCTATGTCGCGTGCTGCGGTATTCTGAGACACTAAAAGCACCATAGTACAACACAGATAAAGCTTCTAAGTTGATGTAATACCCAGTAAGAAGTAGTACAATTCAAGTCTTAGGTATCGATTATTGACTTTATAGCTGTCTTGGTGCCTTGGACATGAGCCAGGACCTTAACATTCTGCATGAAAGGAGGACTAGCAGCCAATTTGCATAGGAGAATGTGAAAAGTGTTCATATGTAGTAAAAACCTGAGAAATCCGTCCGTTTTCGTCATTTGTTATCGAATCGACGTAAAGCCAGATCGTCACATTGGTCGCTCCTCTCTCTGAAACGGTTGTACTTATCGATTGCAAAGCTATGTCGCGTGCTGCGGTATGCGGAGACACGAAAAGCACCATAGTAGAACACAGATGAAGCTTCTAAGTTGATGTAATAGCCAGTAAGAAATAGTGCAATTCAAGTTTTAGGTATCGATTATTGACTTTTTAGCTGGCTTTGGTGCCTTGGACATGAGCTAGGACCTTAAGATTCTGCATGAAAGGAGGACTAGCAGCCGATTTGCACGGGAGAATGTGAAAAGTGTTCATATGTAGTAAAAACCTGAGAAATCCGTCCGTTTTCGTCATTTGTTATCGAATCGACGTAATGCCAGATCGTCACATTGGCCGCTCTTCTCTCTGAAACGGTAGTACTTATCGTCTGCAAAGCTATGTCGCGTGCTGCGGTAGGCGGAGACAGTAAAAGCACCATAGTAGAACACAGATGTAGCTTCTAAGTTGATGTAATAGCCAGTAAGAAGTAGTAAAATTCATGTTTTAGGTATCGATTATTGACTTTTTAGCTGGCTTTGGTGCCTTGGACATGAGCTAGGACCTTAAGATTCTGCATGAAAGGAAATTAGCAGCGGAGTTGCACGGGAGAATATGAAAAGTGCTCATATGTAGTAAAAACCTAGAAATCCGTCCGTTTTCGTCATTTGTTATCGAATCGACTTAAAGCCAGATCGTCACATTGGCCGCTCTTCTCTCTGAAACGGTTGTACATATCGTCTGCAAAGCTATGTCGCGTGCTGCGGTATTCTGAGACACTAAAAGCACCATAGTAGAACACAGATGAAGCTTCTAAGTTGATGTAATAGCAAAGGAAGAAGTAGTACAATTCAAGTTTTAGGAATCGATTATTGACTTTTTAGCTGGCTTTGGTGCTTTGGACATGAGCTAGGACCTTAAGATTCTGCATGAAAGGAGGATTAGCAGCGGAGTTGCACGGGAGAATATGAAAAGTGTTCATATGTAGTAAAAACCTAGAAATCCGTCCGTTTTCGTGATTTGTTATCGAATCGACTTAAAGCCAGATCGTCACATTGGCCGCTCTTCTCTCTGAAACGGTTGTACTTATCGTCTGCAAAGCTATGTCGCGTGCTGCGGTATGCTGAGACACTAAAAGCACCATAGTAGAACACAGATGAAGCTTCTAAGTTGATGTAATAGCCAGGAAGAAGTAGTACAATTCAAGTTTTAGGTATCGATTATTGACTTTTTAGCTGGCTTTGGTGCCTTGGACATGAGCTAGGACCTTAAGAATCTGCATGAAAGGAGGACTAGCAGCCGATTTGCACGGGAGAATGCGAAAAGTGTTCATATGTAGTAAAATCCTGAGAAATCCGTCCGTTTTCGTCATTTGTTATCGAATCTACTTAAAGCCAGATCGCCACATTGGCCGTTCTTCTCTCTGAAACGGTTGTACTTATCGTCTGCAAAGCTATGTCACGTGCTGCTTTATGCGGAGACACTAAAAGCACTATAGTAGAACACAGATGAAACTTCTAAGTTGATGTAATAGCCAGTAAGAAGTAGTACAATTCAAGTTTTAGGTATCGATTATTGACGTTTTAGCTGGCTTTGGTGTATTGGACATGAGCTAGGACCTTAAGATTCAGCATGAAAGGAGGACTAGCAACCGAGTTGCACGGGAAAATGTGAAAAGTGTACAAATGTAGTAAAAGCCTGAGAAATACGTCCGTTTTCGTCATTTGTTATCGAACTGACTTAAAGCCAGATCGTCACATTGGGCGCTCTTCTCTCTGAAACGCTTGTACTTATCGACTGCAAAGCTATGTCGCGTGCTGCGGTATGCGGAGACACTAAAACCACCATAGTAGAACACAGATGCAGCTTCTAAGTTGATGTAATAGCCAGTAAGAAGTAGTACAATTCAGGTTTTAGGTATCGATAATTGACTTTTTAGCTGGCTTTGGTGCCTTGGTCATGATCTATGTCCTTAAGATTCTGCATGAAAGGAGGACTAGCAGCCGAATTGCATGGGAGAATGTGAAAAGTGTTCATATGTAGTAAAAACCTGAGAAATCCGTCCGATTTCGTCATTTGTTATCGAATCAACTTGAAGCCAGATCGTCACATTGGCCGCTCTTCTCTCTGAATCGGTTGTACTTATCGTCTGCAAAGCTATGTCGCGTGATGCGGTATGCGGAGACAGTAAAAGCACCATAGTAGAACACAGATGATGCTTCTAAGTTGATGTAATAGCCAGTAAGAAGTAGTACAATTCAAGTTTTAGGTATCGATTATTGACTTTTTAGCTGGCTGTGGTGCCTTGGACATGAGCTAGGACCTTAAGATTCTGCATGTAAGGAGGACTAGCAGCCGAGTTGCACGGGAGTGTGTGAAAAGTGTTCATATGTAGTAAAAACCTGAGAAATCCGTCCGTTTTCGTCATTTGTTATCGAATCGACTTAAAGCCAGATCGTCTCATTGGCCGCTCTTCTCTCTGAAACGGTTGTACTTCTCGTCTGCAAAGCTATGTCGCGTGCTGCGGTATGCGGAGACAGTAAAAGCACCATAGTAGAACACAGATGAAGCTTCTATGTTGATGTAATAGCCAGGAAGAAGTAGTACAATTCAAGTTGTAGGTATCGATTATTGACTTTTAGCTGGCTTTGGTGCCTTGGACATGAGCTAGGACCTTAAGATTCTGCATGAAAGGAGGACTAGCAGCCGAGTTGCACGGGAGAATGTGAAAAGTGTTCATATGTAGTAAAAACCTGAGAAATCCGTCCGTTTTGGTCATTTGTTATCGAATCGACTTCAAGCCAGTTCGTCTCATTGGCCACTCTTCTCTCTGCAAAAGTTGTACTTATCGTCTGCAAAGCTATGTCGCGTGCTGCGGTATGCGGACACACTAAAAGCACCATAGTAGAACACAGATGAAGCTTCTAAGTTGATGTAATAGCCAGTAAGAAGTAGTACAATTAAAGTTTTAGGTATCGGTTATTGACTTTTTACACCTCTTTGGTGTCTTGGACATGAGCTACGAAATTAAGATTTTGCATGAAGGAGGACTAGCCGCCGAGTTGCACGGGAGAATGTGAAAAGTGTTCATATGTAGTAAAAACCTGAGAAATCCGTCCGTTTTCGTCATTTGTTATCAAATCGACTTAAAGCCAGATCGTCACATTGGTCGCTCTTCTCTCTGAAACGGTTGTACTTATCGTCTGCAAAGCTATGTCGCGTGCTGCGGTATGCGGAGACACTAAAAGCACCATAGTAGAACACATATGAAGCTTCTAAGTTGATGTAATAGCCAGTAAGAAGTAGTACAATTCAAGTTTTAGGTATTGAATATTGACTTTTTAGCTGGCTTTGGTGCCTTGGACATGAGCTATCACCTTAAGATTCTCCATAAAAGGAGGACTAGCAGCCGAGTTGCACGGGAGAGTGTGAAAAGTGTTCATATGTAGTAAAAACCTGAGAAATCGGTCCGTTTTCGTCATTTGTTATCGAACCGTCTTAAAGCAAGATCGTCACATTGGCCGCTCTTCTCTCTGAAACGGTTGTACATATCCTCTGCAAAGCTATGTCGCGTGCTGCGGTATGCGGAGACACTAAAATCACCATGGTAGAACACAGATGTGGCTTCTTAGTTGATGTAATAGCCAGTAAGAAGTAATACAATTCAAGTATCAGGTATCGATTATTGACTTTTTAGCTGGCTTTGGTACCTTGGACATGAGCTAATACCTTAAGATTCTGCATGAAAGGAGGACTAGCAGCCGATTTGCACGGGAGAATGAGAAAAGTGTTCATATGTAGTAAAAACCTGAGAAATCCGTCCGTTTTCATCATTTGTTATCGAATCTACTTAAAGCCAGATCGTCACAGTGGCCGCTCTTTTCTCTGAAACGCTTGTACTTATCGTCTGCAAAGCTATGTCGCGTGCTGCGGTATGCGGAGACACTAAAATCACCATAGTAGAACACAGATGTGGCTTCTTAGTTGATGTAATAGCCAGTAAGAAGTAATACAATTCAAGTATCAGGTATCGATTATTGACTTTTTAGCTGGCTTTGGTACCTTGGACATGAGCTAGGACCTTAAGATTCTACATGAAAGGAGGACTAGCAGCCGAGTTGCACGGGAGAATGTGAATTGTGTTCATATGTAGTAAAAACCTGAGAAATACGTCCGTTTTCGTCATTTGTTATCGAATCGACTTAAAGCCAGATCGTCACATTGGCCGCTCTTCTCTCTGAAACGGTTGTACTTATCGATTGCAAAGCTATGTCGCGTGCTGCGGTATGCGGAGACACTAAAAGCACCATAGTAGAACACAGATGAAGCTTCTAAGTTGATGTAATAGCCAGTAAGAAGTAGTACAATTCAAGTTTTAGGTATCGATTATTGACTTTTTAGCTGGCTTTGGTGCCTTGGACATGAGCTAGGACCTTAAGATTCTGCATGAAAGGAGCACTAGCAGCCGAGTTCACGGGAGAATGTGAAAAGTGTTCATATGTAGTAAAAACCTGAGAAATCCGTCCGTTTTGGTCATTTGTTATCGAATCGACTTCAAGCCAGTTCGTCTCATAGGCCACTCTTCTCTCTGCAAAAGTTGTACTTATCGTCTGCAAAGCTATGTCGCGTGCTGCGGTATGCGGACACACTAAAAGCACCATAGTAGAACACAGATGAAGCTTCTAAGTTGATGTAATAGCCAGTAAGAAGTAGTACAATTAAAGTTTTAGGTATCGGTTATTGACTTTTTACACTTCTTTGGTGTCTTGGACATGAGCTAGGAAATTAAGATTTTGCATGAAGGAGGACTAGCCGCCGAGTTGCACGGGAGAATGTGAAAAGTGTTCATATGTAGTAAAAACCTGAGAAATCCGTCCGTTTTCGTCATTTGTTATCAAATCGACTTAAAGCCAGATCGTCACATTGGCCGCTCTTCTCTCTGAAACGGTTGTACTTATCGTCTGCAAAGCTATGTCGCGTGCTGCGGTATGCGGAGACACTAAAATCACCATAGTAGAACACAGATGAGGCTTCTAAGTTGATGTAATAGCCAGTAAGAAGTAATACAATTCAAGTATTATGTATCGATTATTGACATTTTAGCTGGCTTTGGTACATTGGACATGAGCTAGGACCTTAAGATTCTCCATGAAAGGAGGACTAGCAGCCGAGTTGCACGGGAGAATGTGAATAGTGTTCATATGTAGTAAAAACCTGAGACATCCGTCCGTTTTCGTCATTTGTTATCGAATCGACTTAAAGCCAGCTCGTCACATTGGCCGCTCTTCTCTCTGAAACGGTTGTACTTATCGTCTGCAAAGCTATGTGGCGTGCTGCGGTATGCGGAGACAGTAAAAGCACCATAGTAGAACACAGATGAAGCTTCAAAGTTGATGTAATAGCCAGGAAGATATAGTACAATTCATGTTTTAGGTATCGATTATTTACTTTTTAGCTGGCTTTGGTGCCTTGGACATGAGCTAGGACCTTAAGATTCTGCATGAAAGGAGGATTAGCAGCGGAGTTACACGGGAGAATATGAAAAGTGTTCAGATGTAGTAAAAACCTGAGAAATCGGTCCGTTTTCGTCATTTGTTATCGAACCGACTTAAAGCCAGATCGTCACATTGGCCGCTCTCCTCCATGAAACGCTTGTACTTATCGTCTGCAAAGCTATGTCGCGTGCTGCGGTATGTGGAGACACTAAAATCACCATAGTAGAACACAGATGAGGCTTCTAAGTTGATGTAATAGCCAGTAAGAAGTAATACAACTCAAGGTTTAGGTATCGATTATTGACTTTTTAGCTGGCTTTGGTACCTTGGACATGAGATAGGACCTTAAGATTCTGCATGAAAGGAGGACTAGCAGCCGAGTTGCACGGGAGAATGTGAATAGTGTTCATATGTAGTAAAAACCTGAGACATCCGTCCGTTTTCGTCATTTGTTATCGAATCGACTTAAAGCCAGATCGTCACATTGGCCGCTCTTCTCTCTGAAACGGTTGTACTTATCGTCTGCAAAGCTATGTCGCGTGCTGCGGTATTCTGAGACACTAAAAGCACCATAGTACAACACAGATAAAGCTTCTAAGTTGATGTAATACCCAGTAAGAAGTAGTACAATTCAAGTCTTAGGTATCGATTATTGACTTTATAGCTGTCTTGGTGCCTTGGACATGAGCCAGGACCTTAACATTCTGCATGAAAGGAGGACTAGCAGCCAATTTGCATAGGAGAATGTGAAAAGTGTTCATATGTAGTAAAAACCTGAGAAATCCGTCCGTTTTCGTCATTTGTTATCGAATCGACGTAAAGCCAGATCGTCACATTGGTCGCTCCTCTCTCTGAAACGGTTGTACTTATCGATTGCAAAGCTATGTCGCGTGCTGCGGTATGCGGAGACACGAAAAGCACCATAGTAGAACACAGATGAAGCTTCTAAGTTGATGTAATAGCCAGTAAGAAATAGTGCAATTCAAGTTTTAGGTATCGATTATTGACTTTTTAGCTGGCTTTGGTGCCTTGGACATGAGCTAGGACCTTAAGATTCTGCATGAAAGGAGGACTAGCAGCCGATTTGCACGGGAGAATGTGAAAAGTGTTCATATGTAGTAAAAACCTGAGAAATCCGTCCGTTTTCGTCATTTGTTATCGAATCGACGTAATGCCAGATCGTCACATTGGCCGCTCTTCTCTCTGAAACGGTAGTACTTATCGTCTGCAAAGCTATGTCGCGTGCTGCGGTAGGCGGAGACAGTAAAAGCACCATAGTAGAACACAGATGTAGCTTCTAAGTTGATGTAATAGCCAGTAAGAAGTAGTAAAATTCATGTTTTAGGTATCGATTATTGACTTTTTAGCTGGCTTTGGTGCCTTGGACATGAGCTAGGACCTTAAGATTCTGCATGAAAGGAAATTAGCAGCGGAGTTGCACGGGAGAATATGAAAAGTGCTCATATGTAGTAAAAACCTAGAAATCCGTCCGTTTTCGTCATTTGTTATCGAATCGACTTAAAGCCAGATCGTCACATTGGCCGCTCTTCTCTCTGAAACGGTTGTACATATCGTCTGCAAAGCTATGTCGCGTGCTGCGGTATTCTGAGACACTAAAAGCACCATAGTAGAACACAGATGAAGCTTCTAAGTTGATGTAATAGCAAAGGAAGAAGTAGTACAATTCAAGTTTTAGGAATCGATTATTGACTTTTTAGCTGGCTTTGGTGCTTTGGACATGAGCTAGGACCTTAAGATTCTGCATGAAAGGAGGATTAGCAGCGGAGTTGCACGGGAGAATATGAAAAGTGTTCATATGTAGTAAAAACCTAGAAATCCGTCCGTTTTCGTGATTTGTTATCGAATCGACTTAAAGCCAGATCGTCACATTGGCCGCTCTTCTCTCTGAAACGGTTGTACTTATCGTCTGCAAAGCTATGTCGCGTGCTGCGGTATGCTGAGACACTAAAAGCACCATAGTAGAACACAGATGAAGCTTCTAAGTTGATGTAATAGCCAGGAAGAAGTAGTACAATTCAAGTTTTAGGTATCGATTATTGACTTTTTAGCTGGCTTTGGTGCCTTGGACATGAGCTAGGACCTTAAGAATCTGCATGAAAGGAGGACTAGCAGCCGATTTGCACGGGAGAATGCGAAAAGTGTTCATATGTAGTAAAATCCTGAGAAATCCGTCCGTTTTCGTCATTTGTTATCGAATCTACTTAAAGCCAGATCGCCACATTGGCCGTTCTTCTCTCTGAAACGGTTGTACTTATCGTCTGCAAAGCTATGTCACGTGCTGCTTTATGCGGAGACACTAAAAGCACTATAGTAGAACACAGATGAAACTTCTAAGTTGATGTAATAGCCAGTAAGAAGTAGTACAATTCAAGTTTTAGGTATCGATTATTGACGTTTTAGCTGGCTTTGGTGTATTGGACATGAGCTAGGACCTTAAGATTCAGCATGAAAGGAGGACTAGCAACCGAGTTGCACGGGAAAATGTGAAAAGTGTACAAATGTAGTAAAAGCCTGAGAAATACGTCCGTTTTCGTCATTTGTTATCGAACTGACTTAAAGCCAGATCGTCACATTGGGCGCTCTTCTCTCTGAAACGCTTGTACTTATCGACTGCAAAGCTATGTCGCGTGCTGCGGTATGCGGAGACACTAAAACCACCATAGTAGAACACAGATGCAGCTTCTAAGTTGATGTAATAGCCAGTAAGAAGTAGTACAATTCAGGTTTTAGGTATCGATAATTGACTTTTTAGCTGGCTTTGGTGCCTTGGTCATGATCTATGTCCTTAAGATTCTGCATGAAAGGAGGACTAGCAGCCGAATTGCATGGGAGAATGTGAAAAGTGTTCATATGTAGTAAAAACCTGAGAAATCCGTCCGATTTCGTCATTTGTTATCGAATCAACTTGAAGCCAGATCGTCACATTGGCCGCTCTTCTCTCTGAATCGGTTGTACTTATCGTCTGCAAAGCTATGTCGCGTGATGCGGTATGCGGAGACAGTAAAAGCACCATAGTAGAACACAGATGATGCTTCTAAGTTGATGTAATAGCCAGTAAGAAGTAGTACAATTCAAGTTTTAGGTATCGATTATTGACTTTTTAGCTGGCTGTGGTGCCTTGGACATGAGCTAGGACCTTAAGATTCTGCATGTAAGGAGGACTAGCAGCCGAGTTGCACGGGAGTGTGTGAAAAGTGTTCATATGTAGTAAAAACCTGAGAAATCCGTCCGTTTTCGTCATTTGTTATCGAATCGACTTAAAGCCAGATCGTCTCATTGGCCGCTCTTCTCTCTGAAACGGTTGTACTTCTCGTCTGCAAAGCTATGTCGCGTGCTGCGGTATGCGGAGACAGTAAAAGCACCATAGTAGAACACAGATGAAGCTTCTATGTTGATGTAATAGCCAGGAAGAAGTAGTACAATTCAAGTTGTAGGTATCGATTATTGACTTTTAGCTGGCTTTGGTGCCTTGGACATGAGCTAGGACCTTAAGATTCTGCATGAAAGGAGGATTAGCAGCGGAGTTACACGGGAGAATATGAAAAGTGTTCATATGTAGTAAAAACCATAGACATCCGTCCGTTTTCGTCATTTGTTATCGAACCGACTTAAAGCCAGATCGTCACATTGGCCGCTCTCCTCTCTGAAACGGTTGTACTTATCGTCTGCAAAGCTATGTCGCGTGCTGCGGTATGCGGAGACACTAAAATCACCATAGTAGAAAACAGATGAGGCTTCTAAGTTGATGTAATAGCCAGTAAGAAGTAATCCAATTCAAGTTTTTGGTATCGATTATTGACTTTTTAACTGGCTTTGGTACCTTGGACATGAGCTAGGACCTTAAGATTCTGCATGAAAGGAGGACTAGCAGCCGAGTTGCACGGGAGAATGTGAATAGTGTTCATATGTAGTAAAAACCTGAGACATCCGTCCGTTTTCGTCATTTGTTATCGAATCGACTTAAAGCCAGATCGTCACATTGGCCGCTCATCTCTCTGAAACGGTTGTACTTCTCGTCTGCAAAGCTATGTCGCGTGCTGCGGTATGCGGAGACACTAAAAGCACCATAGTAGAACACAGATGAAGCTTCTAAGTTGATGTAATAACCAGGAAGAAGTAGTACAATTCAACTTTTAGGAATCGATTATTGACTTTTTAGCTGGCTTTGGTGCCTTGGACATGAGCTAGGACCTCATGATTCTGCATGAAAGGAGGACTAGCAGCCGATTTGCACGGGTGAATGTGAAAAGTGTTCATATGTAGTATTAACCTGAGAAATCCGTCAGTTTTCGTCATTTGTTATCGAATCGACTTAAAGCCAGATCGTCACATTGGCCGCTCTTCTCTCTGAAACGGTTGTACTTATCGTCTGCAAAGCTATGTCGCGTGCTGCGGTATTCTGAGACACTAAAAGCACCATAGTACAACACAGATAAAGCTTCTAAGTTGATGTAATAGCCAGTAAGAAGTAGTACAATTCAAGTCTTAGGTATCGATTATTGACTTTATAGCTGTCTTGGTGCCTTGGACATGAGCCAGGAGCTTAACATTCTGCATGAAAGGAGGACTAGCACCCAATTTGCATACGAGAATGTGAAAAGTGTTCATATGTAGTAAAAACCTGAGAACTCCGTCCGTTTTCGTCATTTGTTATCGAATCGACGTAAAGCCAGATCGTCACATTGGCCGCTCCTCTCTCTGAAACGGTTGTACTTATCGATTGCAAAGCTATGTCGCGTGCTGCGGTATGCGGAGACACGAAAAGCACCATAGTAGAACACAGATGAAGCTTCTAAGTTGATGTAATAGCCAGTAAGAAATAGTGCAATTCAAGTTTTAGGTATCGATTATTGACTTTTTAGCTGGCTTTGGTGCCTTGGACATGAGCTAGGACCTTAAGATTCTGCATGAAAGGAGGACTAGCAGCCGATTTGCACGGGAGAATGTGAAAAGTGTTCATATGTAGTAAAAACCTGAGAAATCCGTCCGTTTTCGTCATTTGTTATCGAATCGACGTAATGCCAGATCGTCACATTGGCCGCTCTTCTCTCTGAAACGGTAGTACTTATCGTCTGCAAAGCTATGTCGCGTGCTGCGGTAGGCGGAGACAGTAAAAGCACCATAGTAGAACACAGATGTAGCTTCTAAGTTGATGTAATAGCCAGTAAGAAGTAGTAAAATTCATGTTTTATTTATCGATTATTGACTTTTTAGCTGGCTTTGGTGCCTTGGACATGAGCTAGGACCTTAAGATTCTGCATGAAAGGAAATTAGCAGCGGAGTTGCACGGGAGAATATGAAAAGTGCTCATATGTAGTAAAAACCTAGAAATCCGTCCGTTTTCGTGATTTGTTATCGAATCGACTTAAAGCCAGATCGTCACATTGGCCGCTCTTCTCTCTGAAACGGTTGTACTTATCGTCTGCAAAGCTATGTCGCGTGCTGCGGTATGCTGAGACACTAAAAGCACCATAGTAGAACACAGATGAAGCTTCTAAGTTGATGTAATAGCCAGGAAGAAGTAGTACAATTCAAGTTTTAGGTATCGATTATTGACTTTTTAGCTGGCTTTGGTGCCTTGGACATGAGCTAGGACCTTAAGATTCTGCATGAAAGGAGGACTAGCAGCCGATTTGCACGGGAGAATGCGAAAAGTGTTCATATGTAGTAAAATCCTGAGAAATCCGTCCGTTTTCGTCATTTGTTATCGAATCTACTTAAAGCCAGATCGCCACATTGGCCGCTCTTCTCTCTGAAACGGTTGTACTTATCGTCTGCAAAGCTATGTCGCGTGCTGCGGTATGTGGAGACACTAAAATCACCATAGTAGAACACAGATGAGGCTTCTAAGTTGATGTAATAGCCAGTAAGAAGTAATACAACTCAAGGTTTAGGTATCGATTATTGACTTTTTAGCTGGCTTTGGTACCTTGGACATGAGATAGGACCTTAAGATTCTGCATGAAAGGAGGACTAGCAGCCGAGTTGCACGGGAGAATGTGAATAGTGTTCATATGTAGTAAAAACCTGAGACATCCGTCCGTTTTCGTCATTTGTTATCGAATCGACTTAAAGCCAGATCGTCACATTGGCCGCTCTTCTCTCTGAAACGGTTGTACTTCTCGTCTGCAAAGCTATGTCGCGTGCTGCGGTATGCGGAGACAGTAAAAGCACCATAGTAGAACACAGATGAAGCTTCTATGTTGATGTAATAGCCAGGAAGAAATAGTACAATTCAAGTTTTAGGTATCGATTATTGACTTTTAGCTGGCTTTGGTGCCTTGGACATGAGCTAGGACCTCATGATTCTGCATGAAAGGAGGACTAGCAGCCGATTTGCACGGGAGAATGTGAAAAGTGTTCATATGTAGTATTAACCTGAGAAATCCGTCAGATTTCGTCATTTGTTATCGAATCGACTTAAAGCCAGATCGTCACATTGGCCGCTCTTCTCTCTGAAACGGTTGTACTTATCGTCTGCAAAGCTATGTCGCGTGCTGCGGTATTCTGAGACACTAAAAGCACCATAGTACAACACAGATAAAGCTTCTAAGTTGATGTAATAGCCAGTAAGAAGTAGTACAATTCAAGTCTTAGGTATCGATTATTGACTTTATAGCTGTCTTGGTGCCTTGGACATGAGCCAGGACCTTAACATTCTGCATGAAAGGAGGACTAGCAGCCAATTTGCATAGGAGAATGTGAAAAGTGTTCATATGTAGTAAAAACCTGAGAAATCCGTCCGTTTTCGTCATTTGTTATCGAATCGACGTAAAGCCAGATCGTCACATTGGTCGCTCCTCTCTCTGAAACGGTTGTACTTATCGATTGCAAAGCTATGTCGCGTGCTGCGGTATGCGGAGACACGAAAAGCACCATAGTAGAACACAGATGAAGCTTCTAAGTTGATGTAATAGCCAGTAAGAAATAGTGCAATTCAAGTTTTAGGTATCGATTATTGACTTTTTAGCTGGCTTAGGTGCCTTGGACATGAGCTAGGACCTTAAGATTCTGCATGAAAGGAGGACTAGCAGCCGATTTGCACGGGAGAATGTGAAAAGTGTTCATATGTAGTAAAAACCTGAGAAATCCGTCCGTTTTCGTCATTTGTTATCGAATCGACGTAATGCCAGATCGTCACATTGGCCGCTCTTCTCTCTGAAACGGTAGTACTTATCGTCTGCAAAGCTATGTCGCGTGCTGCGGTAGGCGGAGACAGTAAAAGCACCATAGTAGAACACAGATGTAGCTTCTAAGTTGATGTAATAGCCAGTAAGAAGTAGTAAAATTCATGTTTTAGGTATCGATTATTGACTTTTTAGCTGGCTTTGGTGCCTTGGACATGAGCTAGGACCTTAAGATTCTGCATGAAAGAAAATTAGCAGCGGAGTTGCACGGGAGAATATGAAAAGTGCTCATATGTAGTAAAAACCTAGAAATCCGTCCGTTTTCGTCATTTGTTATCGAATCGACTTAAAGCCAGATCGTCACATTGGCCGCTCTTCTCTCTGAAACGGTTGTACATATCGTCTGCAAAGCTATGTCGCGTGCTGCGGTATTCTGAGACACTAAAAGCACCATAGTAGAACACAGATGAAGCTTCTAAGTTGATGTAATAGCAAAGGAAGAAGTAGTACAATTCAAGTTTTAGGAATCGATTATTGACTTTTTAGCTGGCTTTGGTGCTTTGGACATGAGCTAGGACCTTAAGATTCTGCATGAAAGGAGGATTAGCAGCGGAGTTGCACGGGAGAATATGAAAAGTGTTCATATGTAGTAAAAACCTAGAAATCCGTCCGTTTTCGTGATTTGTTATCGAATCGACTTAAAGCCAGATCGTCACATTGGCCGCTCTTCTCTCTGAAACGGTTGTACTTATCGTCTGCAAAGCTATGTCGCGTGCTGCGGTATGCTGAGACACTAAAAGCACCATAGTAGAACACAGATGAAGCTTCTAAGTTGATGTAATAGCCAGGAAGAAGTAGTACAATTCAAGTTTTAGGTATCGATTATTGACTTTTTAGCTGGCTTTGGTGCCTTGGACATGAGCTAGGACCTTAAGATTCTGCATGAAAGGAGGACTAGCAGCCGATTTGCACGGGAGAATGCGAAAAGTGTTCATATGTAGTAAAATCCTGAGAAATCCGTCCGTTTTCGTCATTTGTTATCGAATCTACTTAAAGCCAGATCGCCACATTGGCCGTTCTTCTCTCTGAAACGGTTGTACTTATCGTCTGCAAAGCTATGTCACGTGCTGCTTTATGCGGAGACACTAAAAGCACTATAGTAGAACACAGATGAAACTTCTAAGTTGATGTAATAGCCAGTAAGAAGTAGTACAATTCAAGTTTTAGGTATCGATTATTGACGTTTTAGCTGGCTTTGGTGTATTGGACATGAGCTAGGACCTTAAGATTCAGCATGAAAGGAGGACTAGCAACCGAGTTGCACGGGAAAATGTGAAAAGTGTACAAATGTAGTAAAAGCCTGAGAAATACGTCCGTTTTCGTCATTTGTTATCGAACTGACTTAAAGCCAGATCGTCACATTGGGCGCTCTTCTCTCTGAAACGCTTGTACTTATCGACTGCAAAGCTATGTCGCGTGCTGCGGTATGCGGAGACACTAAAACCACCATAGTAGAACACAGATGCAGCTTCTAAGTTGATGTAATAGCCAGTAAGAAGTAGTACAATTCAGGTTTTAGGTATCGATAATTGACTCTTTAGCTGGCTTTGGTGCCTTGGTCATGATCTATGTCCTTAAGATTCTGCATGAAAGGAGGACTAGCAGCCGAATTGCATGGGAGAATGTGAAAAGTGTTCATATGTAGTAAAAACCTGAGAAATCCGTCCGATTTCGTCATTTGTTATCGAATCAACTTGAAGCCAGATCGTCACATTGGCCGCTCTTCTCTCTGAATCGGTTGTACTTATCGTCTGCAAAGCTATGTCGCGTGATGCGGTATGCGGAGACAGTAAAAGCACCATAGTAGAACACAGATGATGCTTCTAAGTTGATGTAATAGCCAGTAAGAAGTAGTACAATTCAAGTTTTAGGTATCGATTATTGACTTTTTAGCTGGCTGTGGTGCCTTGGACATGAGCTAGGACCTTAAGATTCTGCATGTAAGGAGGACTAGCAGCCGAGTTGCACGGGAGTGTGTGAAAAGTGTTCATATGTAGTAAAAACCTGAGAAATCCGTCCGTTTTCGTCATTTGTTATCGAATCGACTTAAAGCCAGATCGTCTCATTGGCCGCTCTTCTCTCTGAAACGGTTGTACTTCTCGTCTGCAAAGCTATGTCGCGTGCTGCGGTATGCGGAGACAGTAAAAGCACCATAGTAGAACACAGATGAAGCTTCTATGTTGATGTAATAGCCAGGAAGAAGTAGTACAATTCAAGTTTTAGGTATCGATTATTGACTTTTAGCTGGCTTTGGTGCCTTGGACATGAGCTAGGACCTTAAGATTCTGCATGAAAGGAGGATTAGCAGCGGAGTTACACGGGAGAATATGAAAAGTGTTCATATGTAGTAAAAACCATAGACATCCGTCCGTTTTCGTCATTTGTTATCGAACCGACTTAAAGCCAGATCGTCACATTGGCCGCTCTCCTCTCTGAAACGGTTGTACTTATCGTCTGCAAAGCTATGTCGCGTGCTGCGGTATGCGGAGACACTAAAATCACCATAGTAGAAAACAGATGAGGCTTCTAAGTTGATGTAATAGCCAGTAAGAAGTAATCCAATTCAAGTTTTTGGTGTCGATTATTGACTTTTTAACTGGCTTTGGTACCTTGGACATGAGCTAGGACCTTAAGATTCTGCATGAAAGGAGGACTAGCAGCCGAGTTGCACGGGAGAATGTGAATAGTGTTCATATGTAGTAAAAACCTGAGACATCCGTCCGTTTTCGTCATTTGTTATCGAATCGACTTAAAGCCAGATCGTCACATTGGCCGCTTTTCTCTCTGAAACGGTTGTACTTATCGTCTGCAAAGCTATGTCGCGTGCTGCGGTATTCTGAGACACTAAAAGCACCATAGTACAACACAGATAAAGCTTCTAAGTTGATGTAATAGCCAGTAAGAAGTAGTACAATTCAAGTCTTAGGTATCGATTATTGACTTTATAGCTGTCTTGGTGCCTTGGACATGAGCCAGGAGCTTAACATTCTGCATGAAAGGAGGACTAGCACCCAATTTGCATACGAGAATGTGAAAAGTGTTCATATGTAGTAAAAACCTGAGAACTCCGTCCGTTTTCGTCATTTGTTATCGAATCGACGTAAAGCCAGATCGTCACATTGGCCGCTCCTCTCTCTGAAACGGTTGTACTTATCGATTGCAAAGCTATGTCGCGTGCTGCGGTATGCGGAGACACGAAAAGCACCATAGTAGAACACAGATGAAGCTTCTAAGTTGATGTAATAGCCAGTAAGAAATAGTGCAATTCAAGTTTTAGGTATCGATTATTGACTTTTTAGCTGGCTTTGGTGCCTTGGACATGAGCTAGGACCTTAAGATTCTGCATGAAAGGAGGACTAGCAGCCGATTTGCACGGGAGAATGTGAAAAGTGTTCATATGTAGTAAAAACCTGAGAAATCCGTCCGTTTTCGTCATTTGTTATCGAATCGACTTAAAGCCAGATCGTCACATTGGCCGCTCTTCTCTCTGAAACGGTTGTACTTATCGTCTGCAAAGCTATGTCACGTGCTGCGGTATGCGGAGACACTAAAAGCACTATAGTAGAACACAGATGAAACTTCTAAGTTGATGTAATAGCCAGTAAGAAGTAGTACAATTCAAGTTTTGGGTATCGATTATTGACGTTTTAGCTGGCTTTGGTGAATTGGACATGAGCTAGGACCTTAAGATTCAGCATGAAAGGAGGACTAGCAACAGAGTTGCACGGGAAAATGTGAAAAGTGTACAAATGTAGTAAAAGCCTGAGAAATACGTCCGTTTTCGTCATTTGTTATCGAACTGACTTAAAGCCAGATCGTCACATTGGCTGCTCTTCTCTCTGAAACGGTTGTACTTATCGTCTGGAAAGCTTTGTCGCGTGCTGCGGTATGCGGAGAAACTAAAAGCACCATAGTAGAACACAGATGAAACTTCTAAGTTGATGTAATAGCCAGTAAGAAGTAGTACAATACAAGTTTTAGTTATCGATTATTGACGTTTTAGCTGGCTTTGGTGCCTTGGACATGAGCTAGGACCTTAAGATTCTGCATGAAAGGAGGATTAGCAGCGGAGTTTCAGGGGAGAATGTGAAAAGTGTTCATATGAAGTAAAAACCTGAGACATCCGTCCGTTTTCGTCATTTGTCATCGAATCGACTTAAAGCCAGATCGTAATATTGGCCGCTCTTCTCTCTGAAACGGTTGTACTTATCGTCTGCAAAGCTATGTTGCGTGCTGCGGTATGCGGAGACAGTAAAAGCACCATAGTAGAACACAGATCAAGCTTCTAAGTTGATGTAATAGCCAGTAAGATATAGTACAATTCAAGTTTTAGGTATCGATTATTGACTTTTTAGCTGGCATTGGTGGCTTGGACATGAGCTAGGACCTTCACATTCTGCATGAAAGGAGGACTAGCAGCCGATTTGCACGGGAGAATGTGAAAAGTCTTAACATGTAGTAAAAACCCGAGAAATCCGTCCGTTTTCGTCATTTGTTATCGAATCGACTTAAAGCCAGATCGTCACATTGGCCGCTCTTCTCTCTGAAACGGTTGTACTTATCGTCTAGAAAGCTATGTCGCGTGCTGCGGTATGCGGAGACACTAAAAGCACCATAGTAGAACACAGATGAAGCTTCTAAGTTGATGTAATATCCAGTAAGAAGTAGTACAATTCAAATTTTAGGTATTCAATATTGAATTTTTAGCTGGCTTTGGTGCCTTGGACATGAGCTAGGACCTTTACATTCTGCATGAAAGGAGGACTAGCAGCCCTGTTGCACGGGAGAATGTGTAAAGTGTTCATATGTAGTAAAAACCTGAGAAATCGGTCCGTTTTCGTCGTTTGTTATCGAATCGACTTAAAGCCAGATCGTCACATTGGCCGCTCTTCTCTCTGAAACGGTTGTACTTCTCGTCTGCAAAGCTATGTCGCGTGCTGCGGTATGCGGAGACACTAAAATCACCATAGTAGAACACAGATGAAGCATCTAAGTTGATGTAATAGCCAGTAAGAAGTAGTACAATTCAAGTTTTAGGTATCGATTATTGACTTTTTAGCTGGCTTTGGTGCCTTGGACATGAGCTAGCACCTTAACGTTCTGCATGAAAGGAGGACTAGCAGCCGAGTTGCACGGGAGAATGTGAAAAGTGTTCATATGTAGTAAAAACCTGAGAATTAGGTCCGTTTTCGTCATTTGTTATCGAAGCGACTTAAAGCCAGATCGTCACATTGGCCGCTCTTATCTCTGAAACGCTTGTACTTATCGTCTGCAAAGCTATGTCGCGTGCTGCGGTATGCGGAGACACTAAAAGCACCATAGTAGAACACAGATGAAGCTTCTAAGTTGATGTAATAGCCAGTAAGAAGTAGTACAATTCAAGTTTTAGGTATTGATTATTGACTTTTTAGCTGGCTTTGGTGCCTTGGACATGAACTAGGACCTTAACGTTCTGCATGAAAGGTGGACTAGCAGCCGAGTTGCACGGGAGAGTGTGAAAAGTGTTCATATGTAGTAAAAACCTGAGAAATCCGTTCGTTTTCGTCATTTGTTATCGAATCGATTTCAAGCCAGATCGTCACATTGGCCGCTCTTCTCTCTGAAAAATTTGTACATATCGTCAGCAAAGCTATGTCGCGTGCTGCGGTATGCGGAAACACTAAAAGCACCATAGCAGAACACAGATGAAGCTTCTAAGTCGATGTAATAGCCAGTAAGAAGTAGTACAATTCAAGTTTTAGGTATCGATTATTGACTTTTTAGCTACCTTTGGTGCCTTGGACATGAGCTAGGACCTTAAGATTCTGCATGAACGGAGGATTAGCAGCGGAGTTGCACGGGAGAATGTGAAAAGTGTTCATATGTAGTAAAAACCTGAGACACCCGTCCGTTTTCGTCTTTTGTTATCGAATCGACTTAAAGCCAGATCGTCACATTGGCCGCTCTTCTCTCTGAAACGGTTGTACTTATCGATTGCAAAGCTATGTCGCGTGCTGCGGTATGCGGAGACACTAAAAGCACCATAGTAGAACACAGATGAAGCTTCTAAGTTGATGTAATAGCCAGTAAGAAGTAGTACAATTCAAGTTTTAGGTATTCAATATTGAATTTTTAGCTGGCTTTGGTGCCTTGGACATGAGCTAGGACGTTAACATTCTGCATGAAAGGAGGACTAGCAGCCGAGTTGCCCAGGAGAATGTGAAAAGTGTTCATATGTAAAAAAAATACCTGAGAAATCCGTCCGTTTTCGTCATTTGTTATCGAATCGACTTAAAGCCAGATCGTCACATTGGCCGCTCTTCTCTCTGAAACGGTTGTACTTATCGTCTGCAAAGCTATGTCGCGTGCTGCGGTATGCGGAGACACTAAAATCACCATAGTAGAACACAGATGAAGCTTCTAAGTTGATGTAATAGCCAGTAAGAAGTAGTACAATTCAAGTTTTAGGTATCGAATATTGACTTTTTAGCTGGCTTTGGTGCCTTGGACATGAGCTAGGACCTTAAGATTCTGCATGAAAGGAGGATTAGCAGCGGAGTTGCACGGGAGAATGTGAAAAGTGTTCATATGTAGTAAAAACCTGAGACGTCCATCCGATTTCGTCATTTGTTATCTTATCGACTTAAAGCCAGATCGTCACATTTTCCGCTCTTCTCTCTGAAACGGTTGTACTTATCGTCTGCAAAGCTATGTCGCGTGCTGCGGTATGCGGAGACAGTAAAAGTACCATAGTAGAACACAGATGAAGCTTCTAAGTTGATGTAATAGCCAGTAAGATATAGTACAATTCAAGTTTTAGGTATCGATTATTGACTTTTTAGCTGGCATTGGTGCCTTGGACATGAGCTAGGACCTTAAGATTCTGCATGAAAGGAGGACTAGCAGCCGAGTTGCACGGGAGAATGTGAAAAGTGTTCATATGTAGTAAAAACCTGAGACATCCGTCCGTTTTCGTCATTTGTTATCGAATCGACTTAAAATCAGATCGTCACATTGGCCGCTCTTATCTCTGAAACGCTTGAACTTATCGTCTGCAAAGCTATGTCGCGTGCTGCGGTATGCGGAGACAGTAAAAGCACCATAGTAGAACACAGATGAAGCTTCTAAGTTGATATAATAGCCAGTAAGATATAGTACAATTCAAGTATTAGGTATCGATTATTTACTTTTTAGCTGGCTTTGGTGCCTTGGACTTGAGCCAGAACCTTACGATTCTGCATGAAAGGAGGACTAGCAGCCGAGTTGCACGGGAGAATGTGAAAAGTGTTCATATGTAGTAAAAACCTGAGAAATCGGTCTTTTTCCGTCTTTTGTTATCGAACCGACTTAAAGCCAGATCGTCACATTGTGCGCTCATCTCTCTGAAACGGTTGTACTTATCGTCTACAAAGCAATGTCCCGTGCTGCGGTGTGCGGAGACACTAAAATCACCGTAGTAGAACACAGATGAGGCTTCTAAGTTGATGTAATAGCCAGTAAGAAGTAGTACAATTAAAGTTTTAGGTATCGGTTATTGACTTTTTACCCTTCTTTGGTGCTTTGGACACGAGCTAGGAACTTAAGATTTTGCATGAAGGAGGACTAGCAGCCGAGTTGCACGGGAGAATGTGAAAAGTGTTCTAATGTAGTAAAAACCTGAGAAATCCGTCCGTTTTCGTCATTTGTTTTCGAATCGACTTAAAGCCAGATCGACACATTGGCCGCTCTTCTCTCTGAAACACTTGTACTTATCGTCTGCAAAGCTATGTCGCGTGCTGCGGTATGCTGAGACACTAAAAGCACCATAGTAGAACACAGATGAAGCTTCTAAGTTGATGTAATAGCCAGTAAGAAGTAGTAAAATTCGAGTTTTAGGTATTGAATATTGAATTTTTTGCTGGATATTGTGCCATGGACATGAGCTAGGACCTTAATATACAGCATGAAAGGAGGACTAGCAGCCGAGTTGCACGGGAGAATGTGAAAAGTGTTCAAATGTAGTAAAAACCTGAGAAATCCGTCCGTTTTCGTCATTTGTTATCGAATCGACTTAAAGCCAGATCGTCACATTGGCCACTCTTCTCTCTGAAACACTTGTACTTATCGTCTGCAAAGCTATGTCGCGTGCTGCGGTATGCTGAGACACTAAAAGCACCATAGTAGAACACAGATCAAGCTTCTAAGTTGATGTAATAGCCAGTAAGAAGTAATACAATTCGAGTTTTAAGTATTGAATATTGAATTTTTAGCTGGATTTTGTGCCTTGGACATTAGCCGGGAAATTAAGATTTTGCATGAAGGAGGACTAGCAGCCGAGTTGCACGGAAGAATGTGAAAAGTGTTCATATGTAGTAAAAACCCGAGAAATCCTTCCATTTTCGTCATTTGTTATCGAATCGACTTAAAGCCAGATCGTCACATTGGCCGCCCTTCTCTCTGAAACGGTTGTACTTATCGATTGCAATGCTATGTCGCGTGCTGCGGTATGCGGAGACACTAAAAGCACCATAGTAGAACACAGATGAAGCTTGTAAGTTGATGTAATAGCCAGTAAAAAGTAGTACAATTCAAGTTTTAGCTATCGGTTATTGACATTTTACCCTTCTTTGGTGCTTTGGACACGAGCTAGGAACTTAAGATTTTGCATGAAGGAGGACTAGCAACCGAGGTGCACGGGAGAATGTAAAAAGTGTTCAAAAGTAGTAAAAACCTGAGAAATACGTCCGTTTTCGTCATTTGTTATCGAATCGACGTAAAGCCAGATCGTCACATTTTCCGATCTTCTCTCTGAAACGCTTGTACTTTTCGTCTGCAAAGCTATGTCGCGTTCTGCGGTATGCGGAGACACTAAAAGCACCATCGTAGAACACAGATGAAACTTCTAAGTTGATGTAATAGCCAGTAAGAAGTAGTATAATACAAGTTTTAGTTATCGATTATTGACGTTTTAGCTGGCTTTGGTGCCTTGGACATGAGCTAGGACCTTAAGATTCTGCATGAAAGGAGGATTAGCAGCGGAGTTTCACGGGAGAATGTGAAAAGTGTTCATATGAAGTAAAAACAAGAGACATCCGTCCGTTTTCGTCATTTGTCATCGAATCGACTTAAAGCCAGATCGTAATATTGGCCGCTCTTCTCTCTGAAACGGTTGTACTTATCGTCTGCAAAGCTATGTTGCGTGCTGCGGTATGCGGAGACAGTAAAAGCACCATAGTAGAACACAGATCAAGCTTCTAAGTTGATGTAATAGCCAGTAAGAAGTAGTACAATTCAAATTTTAGGTATTCAATATTGACTTTTTAGCTGGCTTTGGTACCTTGGACATGAGCTAGGACCTTTACATTCTGCATGAAAGGAGGACTAGCAGCCCTGTTGCACGGGAGAATGTAAAAAGTGTTCATATGTAGTAAAAACCTGAGAAATCGGTCCGTTTTCGTCGATTGTTATCGAATCGACTTAAAGCCAGATCGTCACATTGGCCGCTCTTCTCTCTGAAACGGTTGTACTTCTCGTCTGCAAAGCTATGTCGCGTGCTGCGGTACGCGGAGACACTAAAATCACCATAGTAGAACACAGATGAAGCATCTATGTTGATGTAATAGCCAGTAAGAAGTAGTAGAATTCAAGTTTTAGGTATCGATTATTGACTTTTTAGCTGGCTTTGGTGCCTTGGACATGAACTAGGACCTTAACGTTCTGCATGAAAGGAGGACTAGCAGCCGCGTTGCACGGGAGAGTGTGAAAAGTGTTCATATGTAGTAAAAACCTGAGACATCCGTCCGTTTTCGTCATTTGTTATCGAATCGACTTAAAGCCAGATCGTCACATTGGACGCTCTTATCTCTGAAACGCTTGTACTTATCGTCTGCAAAGCTATGTCGCGTGCTGCGGTATGCGGAGACACTAAAAGCACCATAGTAGAACACAGATGAAGCTGCTAAGTTGATGTAATAGCCAGTAAGAAGTAGTAAAATTCAAGTTTTAGGTATCGATTATTGACTTTTTAGCTGGCTTTGGTGCCTTGGACATGAGCTACGACCTTACGATTCTGCATGAAAGGAGGACGAGCAGCCGAGGTGAACGGGAGAATGTGAAAAGTGTTCATATGTAGTAAAAACCCGAGAAATCCGTCCGTTTTCGTCATTTGTTATCGAATCGATTTCAAGCCAGATCGTCACATTGGCCGCTCTTCTCTCTGAAAAATTTGTACATATCGTCAGCAAACCTATGTCTCGTGCTGCGGTATGCGGAGACACTAAAATCACCATAGTAGAACACAGATGAAGCTTCTAAGTTGATGTAATAGCCAGTAAGAAGTAGTACAATTCAAGTTTTAGGTATCAATTACTGACTTTTTAGCTGACTTTGGTGCCTTGGACATGAGCTAGGACCTTAACATTCTGCATGAAAGGAGGACTAGCAGCCGATTTGCACGGGAGAATGTGAAAAGTCTTCACATGTAGTAAAAACCCGAGAAATCCGTCCGTTTTCGTCATTTGTTATCGAATCGACTTAAAGCCAGATCGTCACATTGGCCGCTCTTCTCTCTGAAACGGTTGTACTTATCGTCTGCAAAGCTAAGTCGCGTGCTGCGGTATGCGGAGACACTAAAATCACCATAGTAGAACACAGATGAAGCTTCTAAGTTGATGTAATAGCCAGTAAGAAGTAGTACAATTCAAGTTTTAGGTATCGATTATTGACTTTTTAGCTACCTTTGGTGCCTTGGACATGAGCTAGGACCTTAAGATTCTGCATGAACGGAGGATTAGCAGCGGAGTTGCACGGGAGAATGTGAAAAGTGTTCATATGTAGTAAAAACCTGAGACACCCGTCCGTTTTCGTCATTTGTTATCGAATCGACTTAAAGCCAGATCGTCACATTGGCCGCTCTTCTCTCTGAAACGGTTGTACTTATCGATTGCAAAGCTATGTCGCGTGCTGCGGTATGCGGAGACACTAAAAGCACCATAGTAGAATACAGATGAAGCTTCTAAGTTGATGTAATAGCCAGTAAGAAGTAGTACAATTCATGTTTTAGGTATTCAATATTGAATTTTTAGCTGGCTTTGGTGCCTTGGACATGAGCTAGGACGTTAACATTCTGCATGAAAGGAGGACTAGCAGCCGATTTGCACGGGAGAATGTGAAAAGTGTTCATATGTAGTAAAAACCTGAGACGTCCGTCCGATTTCGTCATTTGTTATCTTATCGACTTAAAGCCAGATCGTCACATTGGCCGCTCTTCTCTCTGAAACGGTTGTACTAATCGTCTGCAAAGCTATGTCGCGTGCTGCGGTATGCGGAGACAGTAAAAGTACCATAGTAGAACACAGATGAAGCTTCTAAGTTGATGTAATAGCCAGTAAGATATAGTACAATTCAAGTTTTAGGTATCGATTATTGACTTTTTAGCTGGCATTGGTGCCTTGGACATGAGCTAGGACCTTAAGATTCTGCATGAAAGGAGGACTAGCAGCCGAGTTGCACGGGAGAATGTGAAAAGTGTTCATATGTAGTAAAAACCTGAGACATCCGTCCGTTTTCGTCATTTGATATCGAATCGACTTAAAGCCAGATCGTCACATTGGCCGCTCTCCTCTCTGAAACGCTTGAACTTATCGTCTGCAAAGCTATGTCGCGTGCTGCGGTATGCGGAGACAGTAAAAGCACCATAGTAGAACACAGATGAAGCTTCTAAGTTGATGTAATAGCCAGTAAGATATAGTACAATTCAAGTATTAGGTATCGATTATTTACTTTTTAGCTGGCTTTGGTGCCTTGGACTTGAGCTAGGACCTTAAGATTCTGCATGAAAGGAGGACTAGCAGCGAGTTGCACGGGAGAATGTGAAAAGTGTTCATATGTAGTAAAAACCCGAGAAATCGGTCTTTTTTCGTCTTTTGTTATCGAACCGACTTAAAGCCAGATCGTCACATTGTGCGCTCATCTCTCTGAAACGGTTGTACTTATCGTCTACAAAGCAATGTCCCGTGCTGCGGTGTGCGGAGACACTAAAATCACCGTAGTAGAACACAGTTGAGGCTTCTAAGTTGATGTAATAGCCAGTAAGAAGTAGTGTGCTTTGGACACGAGCTAGGAACTTAAGATTTTGCATGAAGGAGGACTAGCAGGCGAGTTGCACGGGAGAATGTAAAAAGTGTTCAAATGTAGTAAAAACCTGAGAAATCCGTCCGTTTTCGTCATTTGTTATCGAATCGACTTAAAGCCAGGTCGTCACATTGGCCGCTCTTCTCTCTGAAACACTTGTACTTATCGTCTGCAAAGCTATGTCGCGTGCTGCGGTATGCTGAGACACTAAAAGCACCATAGTAGAACACAGATCAAGCTTCTAAGTTGATGTAATAGCCAGTAAGAAGTAATACAATTCGAGATTTAAGTATTGAATATTGAATTTTTAGCTGGATTTTGTGCCTTGGACATTAGCTGGGAACTTAAGATTTTGCATGAAGGAGGACTAGCAGCCGAGTTGCACGGAAGAATGTGAAAAGTGTTCATATGTAGTAAAAACGCGAGAAATCCTTCCATTTTCGTCATTTGTTATCGAATCGACTTAAAGCCAGATCGTCACATTGGCCGCTCTTCTCTCTGAAACGGTTGTACTTATCGATTGCAATGCTATGTCGCGTGCTGCGGTATGCGGAGACACCAAAAGCACCATAGTAGAACACAGATGAAGCTTCTAAGTTGATGTAATAGCCAGTAAAAAGCAGTACAATTCAAGTTTTAGCTATCGGTTATTGACATTTTACACTTCTTTGGTGCCTTGGACACGAGCTAGGAACTTAAGATTTTGCATGAAGGAGGACTAGCAGCCGAGGTGCACGGGAGAATGTAAAAAGTGTTCAAAAGTAGTAAAAACCTGAGAAATCCGTCCGTTTTCGTCATTTGTTATCGAATCGACGTAAAGCCAGATCGTCACATTTTCCGATCTTCTCTCTGAAACGCTTGTACTTTTCGTCTGCAAAGCTATGTCGCGTGCTGCGGTATGCGGAGACACTAAAAGCACCGTAGTAGAACACAGATGAAGCTTCTAAGTTGATGTAATACCCAGTAAGACGTAGTACAATTCAAGTTTTAGGTATCGATTATTGACTTTTTAGCTGGCTTTGGTGCCTTGGACATGAGCTAGGACATTAACATTCTGCATGATAGGGGGACTAGCAGCCGAGTTGCATGGGAGAATGTGTAAAGTGTTCATATGTAGTAAAAACCTGAGATATCCGTCCGTTTTCGTCATTTGTTATCGAATCGACTTAAAGCCAGATCGTCACATTATCCGCTATTCTCTCTGAATCGGTTGTTCTTATCGCCTGCAAAGCTATGTCACGTGCTGCGGTATGCGGAGACACTAAAATCACCACAGTAGAACAAAGATGAAGCTTCTAAGTTGATGTAATAACCAGTAAGAAGTAGTACAATTCAAGTTTTAGGTATTGAATATTGATCTTTAGCAGGCTTTGGTGCTTTGGACATGAGCTAGGACCTTAAGATTTACCATGAAAGGAGGACTAGCAGCCGAGTTGCACGGGAGAATGTGAAAAGTGTTCATATGTAGTAAAAACCTGATAAATAGGTCCGTTTTCGTCATTTGCTATCGAATCGCCTTAAAGCCAGATCGCCACATTGGCCGCTCTTCTCTCTGAAACGGTTGTACTTATCGATTGCAAAGCTATATCGCGTGCTGTGGTATGCGGAGACACTAAAAGCACCATAGTAGAACACAGATGAAGCTTCTAAGTTAATGTTATAGCCAGTAAGAAGTAGTACAATTCAAGTTTTAGGTATCGATTATTGACGTTTTAGCTGGCTTTGGTGCCTTGGACATGAGCTAGGACCTTATGATTCTGCATGAAAGGAGGACTAGCAGCCGAGTTGCACGGGAGAATGAGAAAAGTGTTCATATGGAGTAAAAACCTGAGAAATCCGTCCGCTTTCGTCCTTTTTTACCGAATCTACTTAAAGCCAGATCGTCACATTGGCCGCTCTTATCTCTGAAACGGTTGTACTTATCGTCTACAAAGCTATGTCGCGTGCTGCGATATGCGGAGACACTAGAAGCACCATAGTAGAACACAGATGAAGCTTCAAAGTTGATGTAATAGCCAGTAAGAAGTAATCCAATTCAAGTTTTAGGTATCGATTATTGACTTTTTAGCTGGCTTTGGTGCCTTGGACATGAGCTAGGACCTTAAGATTCTGCATGAAAGGAGGACTAGCAGGAGAGTTGCACGGGAGAATGAGAAAAGTGTTCATATGTAGTAAAAACCTGAGAAATCCGTCCGCTTTCGTCATTTGTTATCGAATCGACTTAAAGCCAGATCGTCACATTGGCCGCTCTTCTCTCTGAAACGGTTGTACTTATCGTCTACAAAGCTATGTCGCGAGCTGCGATATGCGGAGACACTAAAAGCACCATAGTAGAACACAGATGGAGCTTCTAAGTTGATGTAATAGCCAGTAAGAAGTAGTACAATTGAAGTTTTAGGTATCGATTATTGACTTTTTAGCTGGCTTTGGTGCCTTGGACATGAGCTAGGACCTTAAGATTCTGCATGAAAGGAGGACTAGCAGCCGAGTTGCACGGGAGAATGTGAAAAGTGTTCGAATGTAGTAAAAACCTGAGAAATACGTCCGTTTTCGTCATTTGTTATCGAATCGACTTAAAGCCAGATCGTCTCATTGGCCGCTCTTCTCTCTGAAACGGTTGTACTTATCGATTGCAAAGCTATGTCGCGTGCTGCGGTATGCAGAGACACTAAAAGCACCATAGTAGAACACAGATGAAGCTTCTAAGTTGATGTAATAGCCAGTAAGAAGTAGTACAATTCAAGTTTTAGGTATTCAATATTGAATTTTTAGCTGGCTTTGGTGCCTTGGACATGAGCTAGGACGTTAAGATTCTGCATTAAAGGAGGACTAGCAGCCGAGTTGCCCAGGAGAATGTGAAAAGTGTTCATATGCAAAAAAATACCTGAGAAATCCGTCCGTTTTCGTCATTTGTTATCGAATCGACTTAAAGCCAGATCGTCACATCGGCCGCTCTTCTCTCTGAAACGCTTGTACTTATCGTCTGCAAAGCTATGTCGCGTGCTGCGGTATGCGGAGACACTAAAATCACCATAGTAGAACACAGATGAAGCTTCTAAGTTGATGTAATAGCCAGTAAGAAGTAGTACAATTCAAGTTTTAGGTATCGAATATTGACTTTTTAGCTGGCTTTGGTGTCTTGGACATGAGCTAGGACCTTAAGATTCTGCATGAAAGGAGGATTAGCAGCGGAGTTACACGGGAGAATGTGAAAAGTGTTCATATGTAGTAAAAACCTGAGAAATCCGTCCGTTTTCGTCATTTGTTTTCGAATCGACTTAAAGCCAGATCGACACATTGGCCGCTCTTCTCTCTGAAACACTTGTACTTATCGTCTGCAAAGCTATGTTGCGTGCTGCGGTATGCTGAGACACTAAAAGCACCATAGTAGAACACAGATCAAGCTTCTAAGTTGATGTAATAGCCAGTAAGAAGTAGTAAAATTTGAGTTTTAGGTATTGAATATTGAATTTTTTGCTGGATATTGTGCCTTGGACATGAGCTAGGACCTTAATATTCAGCATGAAAGGAGGACTAGCAGCCGAGTTGCACGGGAGAATGTGAAAAGTGTTCAAATGTAGTAAAAACCTGAGAAATCCGTCCGTTTTCGTCATTTGTTATCGAATCGACTTAAAGCCAGATCGTCACATTGGCCGCTCTTCTCTCTGAAACACTTGTACTTATCGTCTGCAAAGATATGTCGCGTGCTGCGGTATGCTGAGACACTAAAAGCACCATAGTAGAACACAGATCAAGCTTCTAAGTTGATGTAATAGCCAGTAAGAAGTAATACAATTCGAGATTTAAGTTTTGAATATTGAATTTTTAGCTGGATTTTGTGCCTTGGACATTAGCCGGGAACTTAAGATTTTGCATGAAGGAGGACTAGCAGCCGAGTTGCACGGAAGAATGTGAAAAGTGTTCATATGTAGTAAAAACGCGAGAAATCCTTCCGTTTTCGTCATTTGTTATCGAATCGACTTAAAGCCAGATCGTCACATTGGCCGCTCTTCTCTCTGAAACGGTTGTACTTATCGATTGCAATGCTATGTCGCGTGCTGCGGAATGCGGAGACACCAAAAGCACCATAGTAGAACACAGATGAAGCTTCTAAGTTGATGTAATAGCCAGTAAAAAGTAGTACAATTCAAGTTTTAGGTACCGATTATTGACTTTTTAGCTGGCTTTGGTGCCTTGGACATGAGCTAGGACATTAACATTCTGCATGATAGGGGGACTAGCAGCCGAGTTGCACGGGAGAATGTGAAAAGTGTTCATATGTAGTAAAAACCTGAGATATCCGTCCGTTTTCGTCATTTGTTATCGAATCGACTTAAAGCCAGATCGTCACATTGGCCGCTATTCTCTCTGAATCGGTTGTTCTTATCGCCTGCAAAGCTATGTCACGTGCTGTGGGATCTGGAGACACTAAAATCACAACAGTAGAACAAAGATGAAGCTTCTAAGTTGATGTAATATCCAGTAAGAAGTAGTACAATTCAAGTTTTAGGTATTGAATATTGATCTTTAGCAGGCTTTGGTGCTTTGGACATGAGCTAGGACCTTAAGATTCAGCATGAAAGGAGGACTAGCAGCCGAGTTGCACGGGAGAATGTGTAAACTGTTCATATGTAGTAAAAACCTGAGAAATCCGTCCGTTTTCGTCATTTGTTATCGAATCGACTTAAAGCCAGATCGTCACATTCCACGCTCTTCTCTCTGAAACGGTTGTACAAATCGTCTGCAAAACTATGTCGCGTGCTACGGTATGCGGAGGAACTAGAAGCACCGTAGTAGAACACAGATGAAGCTTCTAAGTTGATGTAATAGCCAGTAAGGCGTAGTACAATTCAAGTTTTAGGTATTGATAATGGACTTTTTAGCTGGCTTTGGTGCCTTGGACATGAGCTAGGACCTTAAGATTCTGCATGAAAGGAGGACTAGCAGCCGAGTTGCACGGGAGAATGTGAAAAGTGTTCATATGTAGTAAAAACCTGATAAATAGGTCCGTTTTCGTCATTTGTTATCGAATCGCCTTAAAGCCAGATCGCCACATTGGCCGCTCTTCTCTCTGAAACGGTTGTACTTATCGATTGCAAAGCTATATCGCGTGCTGTGGTATGCGGAGACACTAAAAGCACCATAGTAGAACACAGATGAAGCTTGTAAGTTGATGTTATAGCCAGTAAGAAGTAGTACAATTCAAGTTTTAGGTATCGATTATTAACGTTTTAGCTGGCTTTGGTGCCTTGGACATGAGCTAGGACCTTATGATTCTGCATGAAAGGAGGACTAGCAGCCGAGTTGCACGGGAGAATGAGAATAGTGTTCATATGGAGTAAAAACCTGAGAAATCCGTCCGCTTTCGTCATTTGTTATCGAATCTACTTAAAGCCAGATCGTCACATTGGCCGCTCTTCTCTCTGAAACGGTTGTACTTATCGTCTACAAAGCTATGTCGCGTGCTGCGATATGCGGAGACACTAGAAGCACCATAGTAGAACACAGATGAAGCTTCTAAGTTGATGTAATAGCCAGTAAGAAGTAATCCAATTCAAGTTTTAGGTATCGATTATTGACTTTTTAGCTGGCTTTGGTGCCTTGGACATGAGCTAGGACCTTAAGATTCTGCATGAAAGGAGGACTAGCAGGAGAGTTGCACGGGAGAATGAGAAAAGTGTTCATATGTAGTAAAAACCTGAGAAATCCGTCCGCTTTCGTCATTTGTTATCGAATCGACTTAAAGCAAGATCGTCACATTGGCCGGTCTTCTCTCTGAAACGGTTGTACTTATCGTCTACAAAGCTATGTCGCGATCTGCGATATGCGGAGACACTAAAATCACCATAGTAGAACACAGATGAAGCTTCTAAGTTGATGTAATAGCCAGTAAGAAGTAGTACAATTGAAGTTTTAGGTATCGATTATTGACTTTTTTGCTGGCTTTGGTGCCTTGGACATGAGCTAGGACCTTAAGATTCTGCATGAAAGGAGGACTAGCAGCCGAGTTGCACGGGAGAATGTGAAAAGTGTTCAAATGTAGTAAAAACCTGAGAAATACGTCCGTTTTCGTCATTTGTTATCGAATCGACTTAAAGCCAGATCGTCACATTGGCCGCTCTTCTCTCTGAAACGGTTGTACTTATCGATTGCAAAGCTATGTCGCGTGCTGCGGTATGCGGAGACACTAAAAGCACCATAGTAGAACACAGATGAAGCTTCTAAGTTGATGTAATAGCCAGTAAGAAGTAGTACAATTCAAGTTTTAGGTATTCAATATTGAATTTGTAGCTGGCTTTGGTGCCTTGGACATGAGCTAGGACGTTAAGATTCTGCATTAAAGGAGGACTAGCAGCCGAGTTGCCCAGGAGAATGTGAAAAGTGTTCATATGTAAAAAAATACCTGAGAAATCCGTCCGTTTTCGTCATTTGTTATCGAATCGACTTAAAGCCAGATCGTCACATTGGCCGCTCTTCTCTCTGAAACGGTTGTACTTATCGTCTGCAAAGCTATGTCGCGTGCTGCGGTATGCGGAGACACTAAAATCACCATAGTAGAACACAGATGAAGCTTCTAAGTTGATGTAATAGCCAGTAAGAAGTAGTACAATTCAAGTTTTAGGTATCGAATATTGACTTTTTAGCTGGCTTTGGTGTCTTGGACATGAGCTAGGACCTTAAGATTCTGCATGAAAGAAGGATTAGCAGCGGAGTTACACGGGAGAATGTGAAAAGTGTTCATATGTAGTAAAAACCTGAGACATCCGTCCGATTTCGTCATTTGTTATCTTATCGACTTAAAGCCAGATCGTCACATTGGCCGCTCTTCTCTCTGAAACGGTTGTACTTATCGTCTGCAAAGCTATGTCGCGTGCTGCGGTATGCGGAGACAGTAAAAGTACCATAGTAGAACACAGATGAAGCTTCTAAGTTGATGTAATAGCCAGTAAGATATAGTACAATTCAAGTTTTAGGTATCGATTATTGACTTTTTAGCTGGCATTGGTGCCTTGGACATGAGCTAGGACCTTAAGATTCTGCATGAAAGGAGGACTAGCAGCCGAGTTGCACGGGAGAATGTGAAAAGTGTTCATATGTAGTAAAAACCTGAGACATCCGTCCGTTTTCGTCATTTGTTATCGAATCGACTTAAAGCCAGATCGTCACATTGGCCGCTCTTATCTCTGAAACGCTTGAACTTATCATCTGCAAAGCTGTGTCGCGTGCTGCGGTATGCGGAGACAGTAAAAGCACCATAGTAGAACACAGATGAAGCTTCTAAGTTGATGTAATAGCCAGTAAGATATAGTACAATTCAAGTATTAAGTATCGATTATTTACTTTTTAGCTGGCTTTGGTGCCTTGGACTTGAGCTAGGACCTTAAGTTTCTGCATGAAAGGAGGACTAGCAGCCGAGTTGCACGGGAGAATGTGAAAGGTGTTCATATGTAGTAAAAACCTGAGAAATCGGTCTTTTTTCGTCTTTTGTTATCGAACCGACTTAAAGCCAGATCGTCACATTGGCCGCTCTTCTCTCTGAAACGGTTGTACTTATCGTCTGCAAAGCTATGTCGCGTGCTGCGGTATGCGGACACACTGAATGCACCATAGTAGAACTCAGATGATGCTTCTAACTTGATGTAATGCCCAGTAAGAAGTAGTACAATTACAGTTTTAGGTATCGGTTATTGACTTTTTACCCTTCTTTGGTGCTTTGGACACGAGCTAGGAACTTAAGATTTTGCATGAAGGAGGACTAACAGCCGAGTTGCACGGGAGAATGTGAAAAGTATTCAAATGTAGTAAAAACCTGAGAAATCCGTCCGTTTTCGTCATTTGTTTTCGAATCGACTTAAAGCCAGATCGACACATTGGCCGCTCTTCTCTCTGAAACACTTGTACTTATCGTCTGCAAAGCTATGTCGCGTGCTGCGGTATGCTGAGACACTAAAAGCACCATAGTAGAACACAGATCAAGCTTCTAAGTTGATGTAATAGCCAGTAAGAAGTAGTAAAATTCGAGTTTTAGGTATTGAATATTGAATTTTTTGCTGGATATTGTGCCTTGGACATGAGCTAGGACCTTAATATTCAGCATGAAAGGAGGACTAGCAGCCGAGTTGCACGGGAGAATGTGAAAAGTGTTCAAATGTAGTAAAAACCTGAGAAATCCGTCCGTTTTCGTCATTTGTTATCGAATCGACTTAAAGCCAGATCGTCACATTGGCCGCTCTTCTCTCTGAAACACTTGTACTTATCGTCTGCAAAGCTATGTCGCGTGCTGCGGTATGCTGAGACACTAAAAGCACCATAGTAGAACACAGATCAAGATTCTAAGTTGATGTAATAGCCAGTAAGAAGTAATACAATTCGAGTTTTAAGTATTGAATATTGAATTTTTAGCTGGATTTTGTGCCTTGGACATTAGCCGGGAACTTAAGATTTTGCATGAAGGAGGACTAGCAGCCGAGTTGCACGGAAGAATGTGAAAAGTGTTCATATGTAGTAAAAACCCGAGAAATCCTTCCATTTTCGTCATTTGTTATCGAATCGACTTAAAGCCAGATCGTCACATTGGCCGCTCTTCTTTCTGAAACGGTTGTACTTATCGATTGCAAAGCTATGTCGCGTGCTGTGGTATGCGGAGACACTAAAAGCACCATAGTAGAACACAGATGAAGCTTCTAAGTTGATGTAATAGCCAGTAAAAAGTAGTACAATTCAAGTTTTAGCTATCGGTTATTGACATTTTACCCTTCTTTGGTGCCTTGGACACGAGCTAGGAACTTAAGATTTTGCATGAAGGAGGACTAGCAGCCGAGGTGCACGGGAGAATGTAAAAAGTGTTCAAAAGTAGTAAAAACCTGAGAAATACGTCCGTTTTCGTCATTTGTTATCGAATCGACTTAAAGCCAGATCGTCACATTTTCCGATCTTCTCTCTGAAACGCTTGTACTTTTCGTCTGCAAAGCTATGTCGCGTGCTGCGGTATGCGGAGACACTAAAAGCACCGTAGTAGAACACAGATGAAGCTTCTAAGTTGATGTAATACCCAGTAAGACGTAGTACAATTCAAGTTTTAGGTATCGATTATTGACTTTTTAGCTGGCTTTGGTGCCTTGGACATGAGCTAGGACATTACCATTCTGCAAGATAGGGGGACTAGCAGCCGAGTTGCACGGGAGAATGTGTAAACTGTTCATATGTAGTAAAAACCTGAGAAATAGGTCCGTTTTCGTCATTTGTTATCGAATAGCCTTAAAGCGAGATCGCCTCATTGGCCGCTCTTCTCTCTGAAACGGTTGTACTTATCGATTGCAAAGCTATGTCGCGTGCCGTGGTATGCGGAGACACTAAAAGCACCATAGTAGAACACAGATGAAGCTTCTAAGTTGATGTTATAGCCAGTAAGAAGTAGTACAATTCAAGTTTTAGGTATCGTTTATTGACGTTTTAGCTGGCTTTGGTGCCTTGGACATGAGCTAGGACCTTATGATTCTGCATGAAAGGAGGACTAGCAGCCGAGTTGCACCGGAGAATGAGAAAAGTGTTCATATGTAGTAAAAACCTGAGAAATCCGTCCGCTTTCGTCATTTGTTATCGAATCGACTTAATGCAAGATCGTCTCATTGGCCGCTCTTCTTTCTGAAACGGTTGTACTTCTCGTCTGCAAAGCTATGTCGCGTGCTGCGGTATGCGGAGACAATAAAAGCACCATAGTAGAACACAGATGAAGCTTCTATGTTGATGTAATAGCCAGGAAGAAGTAGTACAATTCAAGTATTAGGTATCGATTATTGACTTTTAGCTGGCTTTGGTGCCTTGGACATGAGCTAGGACCTTAAGATTCTGCATGAAAGGAGGATTAGCAGCGGAGTTACACGGGAGAATATGAAAAGTGTTCATATGTAGTAAAAACCATAGACATCCGTCCGTTTTCGTCATTTGTTATCGAACCGACTTAAAGCCAGATCGTCACATTGGCCGCTCTCCTCTCTGAAACGGTTGTACTTATCGTCTGCAAAGCTATGTCGCGTGCTGCGGTATGCGGAGACACTAAAATCACCATAGTAGAAAACAAATGAGGCTTCTAAGTTGATGTAATAGCCAGTAAGAAGTAATCCAATTCAAGTTTTTGGTATCGATTATTGACTTTTTAACTGGCTTTGGTACCTTGGACATGAGCTAGGACCTTAAGATTCTGCATGAAAGGAGGACTAGCAGCCGAGTTGCACGGGAGAATGTGAATAGTGTTCATATGTAGTAAAAACCTGAGACATCCGTCCGTTTTCGTCATTTGTTATCGAATCGACTTAAAGCCAGATCGTCACATTGGCCGCTCTTCTCTCTGAAACGGTTGTACTTATCGTCTGGAAAGCTATGTCGCGTGCTGCGGTATTCTGAGACACTAAAAGCACCATAGTACAACACAGATAAAGCTTCTAAGTTGATGTAATAGCCAGTAAGAAGTAGTACAATTCAAGTCTTAGGTATCGATTATTGACTTTATAGCTGTCTTGGAGCCTTGGACATGAGCCAGGACCTTAACATTCTGCATGAAAGGAGGACTAGCAGCCAATTTGCATAGGAGAATGTGAAAAGTGTTCATATGTAGTAAAAACCTGAGAACTCCGTCCGTTTTCGTCATTTGTTATCGAATCGACGTAAAGCCAGATCGTCACATTGGCCGCTCCTCTGTCTGAAACGGTTGTACTTATCGATTGCAAAGCTATGTCGCGTGCTGCGGTATGCGGAGACACGAAAAGCACCATAGTAGAACACAGATGAAGCTTCTAAGTTGATGTAATAGCCAGTAAGATATAGTACAATTCAAGTATTAAGTATCGATTATTTACTTTTTAGCTGGCTTTGGTGCCTTGGACTTGAGCTAGGACCTTAAGTTTCTGCATGAAAGGAGGACTAGCAGCCGAGTTGCACGGGAGAATGTGAAAGGTGTTCATATGTAGTAAAAACCTGAGAAATCGGTCTTTTTTCGTCTTTTGTTATCGAACCGACTTAAAGCCAGATCGTCACATTGGCCGCTCTTCTCTCTGAAACGGTTGTACTTATCGTCTGCAAAGCTATGTCGCGTGCTGCGGTATGCGGACACACTGAATGCACCATAGTAGAACTCAGATGATGCTTCTAACTTGATGTAATACCCAGTAAGAAGTAGTACAATTACAGTTTTAGGTATCGGTTATTGACTTTTTACCCTTCTTTGGTGCTTTGGACACGAGCTAGGAACTTAAGATTTTGCATGAAGGAGGACTAACAGCCGAGTTGCACGGGAGAATGTGAAAAGTATTCAAATGTAGTAAAAACCTGAGAAATCCGTCCGTTTTCGTCATTTGTTTTCGAATCGACTTAAAGCCAGATCGACACATTGGCCGCTCTTCTCTCTGAAACACTTGTACTTATCGTCTGCAAAGCTATGTCGCGTGCTGCGGTATGCTGAGACACTAAAAGCACCATAGTAGAACACAGATCAAGCTTCTAAGTTGATGTAATAGCCAGTAAGAAGTAGTAAAATTCGAGTTTTAGGTATTGAATATTGAATTTTTAGCTGGATTTTGTGCCTTGGACATTAGCCGGGAACTTAAGATTTTGCATGAAGGAGGACTAGCAGCCGAGTTGCACGGAAGAATGTGAAAAGTGTTCATATGTAGTAAAAACCCGAGAAATCCTTCCATTTTCGTCATTTGTTATCGAATCGACTTAAAGCCAGATCGTCACATTGGCCGCTCTTCTTTCTGAAACGGTTGTACTTATCGATTGCAAAGCTATGTCGCGTGCTGTGGTATGCGGAGACACTAAAAGCACCATAGTAGAACACAGATGAAGCTTCTAAGTTGATGTAATAGCCAGTAAAACGTAGTACAATTAAAGTTTTAGCTATCGGTTATTGACATTTTACCCTTCTTTGGTGCCTTGGACACGAGCTAGGAACTTAAGATTTTGCATGAAGGAGGACTAGCAGCCGAGGTGCACGGGAGAATGTAAAAAGTGTTCAAAAGTAGTAAAAACCTGAGAAATACGTCCGTTTTCGTCATTTGTTATCGAATCGACTTAAAGCCAGATCGTCACATTTTCCGATCTTCTCTCTGAAACGCTTGTACTTTTCGTCTGCAAAGCTATGTCGCGTGCTGCGGTATGCGGAGACAATAAAAGCACCATAGTAGAACACAGATGAAGCTTCTATGTTGATGTAATAGCCAGGAAGAAGTAGTACAATTCAAGTATTAGGTATCGATTATTGACTTTTAGCTGGCTTTGGTGCCTTGGACATGAGCTAGGACCTTAAGATTCTGCATGAGAGGAGGATTAGCAGCGGAGTTACACGGGAGAATATGAAAAGTGTTCATATGTAGTAAAAACCATAGACATCCGTCCGTTTTCGTCATTTGTTATCGAACCGACTTAAAGCCAGATCGTCACATTGGCCGCTCTCCTCTCTGAAACGGTTGTACTTATCGTCTGCAAAGCTATGTCGCGTGCTGCGGTATGCGGAGACACTAAAATCACCATAGTAGAAAACAGATGAGGCTTCTAAGTTGATGTAATAGCCAGTAAGAAGTAATCCAATTCAAGTTTTTGGTATCGATTATTGACTTTTTAACTGGCTTTGGTACCTTGGACATGAGCTAGGACCTTAAGATTCTGCATGAAAGGAGGACTAGCAGCCGAGTTGCACGGGAGAATGTGAATAGTGTTCATATGTAGTAAAAACCTGAGACATCCGTCCGTTTTCGTCATTTGTTATCGAATCGACTTAAAGCCAGATCGTCACATTGGCCGCTCTTCTCTCTGAAACGGTTGTACTTATCGTCTGCAAAGCTATGTCGCGTGCTGCGGTATTCTGAGACACTAAAAGCACCATAGTACAACACAGATAAAGCTTCTAAGTTGATGTAATAGCCAGTAAGAAGTAGTACAATTCAAGTCTTAGGTATCGATTATTGACTTTATAGCTGTCTTGGAGCCTTGGACATGAGCCAGGACCTTAACATTCTGCATGAAAGGAGGACTAGCAGCCAATTTGCATAGGAGAATGTGAAAAGTGTTCATATGTATAAAAAACATGAGAACTCCGTCCGTTTTCGTCATTTGTTATCGAATCGATGTAAGCCAGATCGTCACATTGGCCGCTCCTCTGTCTGAAACGGTTGTACTTATCGATTGCAAAGCTATGTCTCGTGCTGCGGTATGCGGAGACACGAAAAGCACCATAGTAGAACACAGATGAAGCTTCTAAGTTGATGTAATAGCCAGTAAGAAATAGTGCAATTCAAGTTTTAGGTATCGATTATTGACTTTTAGCTGGCTTTGGTGCCTTGGACATGAGCTAGTACCTTAAGATTCTGCATGAAAGGAGTACTAGCAGCCGATTTGCACGGGAGATGTGAAAAGTGTTCATATGTAGTAAAAACCTGAGAAATCCGTCCGTTTTCGTCATTTGTTATCGAATCGACGTAATGCCAGATCGTCACATTGGCCGCTCTTCTCTCTGAAACGGTAGTACTTATCGTCTGCAAAGCTAGGTCGCGTGCTGCGGTAGGCGGAGACAGTAAAGCACCATAGTAGAACACAGATGTAGCTTCTAAGTTGATGTAATAGCCAGTAAGAAGTAGTAAAATTCATGTTTTAGGTATCGATTATTGACTTTTTAGCTGGCTTGGTGCCTTGGACATGAGCTAGGACCTTAAGATTCTGCATGAAAGGAAATTAGCAGCGGAGTTGCACGGGAGGAATATGAAAAGTGCTCATATGTAGTAAAAACCTAGAAATCCGTCCGTTTTCGTCATTTGTTATCGAATCGACTTAAAGCCAGACCGTCACATTGGCCGCTCTTCTCTCTGAAACGGTTGTACTTATCGTCTGCAAAGCTATGTCGCGTGCTGCGGTATGCGGAGACACTAAAAGCACTATAGTAGAACACAGATGAAGCTTCTAAGTTGATGTAATAGCCAGTAAGAAGTAGTACAATTCAAGTTTTAGGTATCGATTATTGACGATTTAGCTGGCTTTGGTGAATTGGACATGAGCTAGGACCTTAAGATTCAGCATGAAAGGAGGACTAGCAACCGAGTTGCACGGGAAAATGTGAAAAGTGTACAAATGTAGTAAAAGCCTGAGAAATACGTCCGTTTTCGTCATTTGTTATCGAACTGACTTAAAGCCAGATCGTCACATTGGGCGCTCTTCTCTCTGAAACGCTTGTACTTATCGACTGCAAAGCTATGTCGCGTGCTGCGGTATGCGGAGACACTAAAACCACCATAGTAGAACACAGATGAAGCTTCTAAGTTGATGTAATAGCCAGTAAGAAGTAGTACAATTCAAGTTTTAGGTATCGATAATTGACTTTTTAGCTGGCTTTGGTGCCTTGGTCATGATCTATGTCCTTAAGATTGTGCATGAAGGAGGACTAGCAGCCGAATTGCATGGGAGAATGTGAAAAGTGTTCATATGTAGTAAAACCTGAGAAATCCGTCCGATTCGTCATTTGTTATCGAATCAACTTAAGCCAGATCGTCTCATTGGCCGCTCTTCTCTCTGAAACGGTTGTACTTATCGTCTGCGAAGCTATGTCGCGTGCTGCGGTATGCGGAGACACTAAAATCACCATAGTAGAACACAGGTGAAGCTTCTTAGTTGATGTAATAGCCAGTAAGATGTAGTACAATTCAAGTTTTAGGTATCGATTATTGCCTTTTCAGCTGGCTTTGGTACCTTGGACATGAGCTAGGACCTTAGATTCTGCATGAAAGGAGGACTAGCAGCCGCGTTGCACGGGAGAATGTGAAAATGTCATATGTAGTAAAAACCTGAGACATCCGTCCGTTTACGTCATTTGTTATCGAATCTACTTAAAGCCAGATCGTCACATTGGCCGCTATTCTTCTCTGAAATGGTTGTACTTATCGTGTGCAAACCTATGTCGCGTATTGCGGTATGCGGAGACACTAAAAGCACCATAGTAGAACACAGATGAAGCTTCTAAGTTGATGTAATAGCCAGTAAGAAGTAGTACAATTAAAGTTTTAGGTATCGGTTATTGACTTTTTACCCTTCTTTGGTGCTTGGACATGAGCTAGGAAATTAAGATTTTGCATGAAGGAGGACTAGCAGCCGAGTTGCACGGGAGAATGTGAAAAGTGTTCATATGTAGTAAAAACCTGAGAAATCGTCCGTTTTCGTCATTTGTTATCGAATCGACTTAAAGCCAGATCGTCACATTGGCCGCTCTTCTCTCTGAAACGGTTGTACTTATCGTCTTGCCAAAGCTATGTCGCGTGCTGCGGCATGCTGAGACACTAAAAGCACCATAGCAGAACACGGATGAAGCTTCTAAGTTGATGTAATAGCCAGTAAGAAGTAGTACAATTCAAGTTTTAGGTATTGAATATTGCCTTTTTAGCTGGCTTTGGTGCCTTGGACTTGAGCTAGGACCTTAAGATTCTACATGAAAGGAGGACTAGCAGCCGAGTTGCACAGGAGAATGTGAAAAGTGTTCATATGTAGTAAAACCCTGAGAAATCCGTCCGTTTTCGTCATTTGTTATCGAATCGACTTAAAGCCAGATCGTCACATTGGCCGCTCTTCTCTCTGAAACGGTTGTACTTATCGTCTGCAAAGCTATGATCGCGTGCTGCGGTATGCGGAGACACTAAAAGCACCATAGTAGAACACAGATGAAGCTTCTAAGTTGGTGTAATAGCCAGTAAAGAAGTAGTACAATTCAAGTTTTAGGTATCGTTTATTGACTTTTTAGCTGGCTTGGTGCCTTGGAGATGAGCTAGAACCTTAAGATTCTGCATGAAAGGAGGACTAGCAGCTGAGTTGCACGGGAGAATGTGAAAAGTGTTCAAATGTAGTAAAAACCTGAGAATCCGTCCGTTTTCGTCATTTGTTTTCGAATCGACTTAAAGCCAGATCGACACATTGGCCGCTCTTCTCTCTGAAACACTTGTACTTATCGTCTGCAAAGCTATGTAGCGTGCTGCGGTGTGCTGAGACACTAAAAGCACCATAGTAGAACACAGATCAAGCTTCTAAGTTGATGTAATAGCCAGTAAGAAGTAGTAAAATTCGAGTTTTAGGTATTGAATATTGAATTTTTTGCTGGATATTGTGCCTTGGACATGAGCTAGGTCCTTAATATTCAGCATGAAAGGAGGACTAGCAGCCGAGTTGCACGGGAGAATGTGAAAAGTGTTCAAATGTAGTAAAAACCTGAGAAATCCGTCCGTTTTCGTTATTTGTTATCGAATCGACTTAAGGCCAGATCGTCACATTGGCCGCTCTTCTCTCTGAAACACTTGTACTTATCGTCTGCAAAGCTATGTCGCGTGCTGCGGTATGCTGAGACACTAAAAGCACCATAGTAGAACACAGATCAAGCTTCTAAGTTGATGTAATAGCCAGTAAGAAGTAATACAATTCGAGTTTTAAGTATTGAATATTGAATTTTTAGCTGGATTTTGTGCCTTGGACATTAGAGGGGAACTTAAGATTTTGCATGAAGGAGGACTAGCAGCCGAGTTGCACGGAAGAATGTGAAAAGTGTTCATATGTAGTAAAAACCCGAGAAATCCCTCCATTTTCGTCATTTGTTATCGAATTGACTTAAAGCCAGATCGTCACATTGGCCGCTCTTCTCTCTGAAACGGTTGTACTTATCGATTGCAATGCTATGTCGCGTGCTGCGGTATGCGGAGACACTAAAAGCACCATAGTAGAACACAGATGAAGCTTCTAAGTTGATGTAATAGCCAGTAAAAAGTAGTACAATTCAAGTTTTAGCTATCGGTTATTGACATTTTACGCTTCTTTGGTGCCTTGGACACGAGCTAGGAACTTAAGATTTTGCATGAAAGAGGACTAGCAGCCGAGGTGCACGGGAGAATGTAAAAAGTGTTCAAAAGTAGTAAAAACCTGAGAAATACGTCCGTTTTCGTCATTTGTTATCGAATCGACTTAAAGCCAGATCGTCACATTTTCCGATCTTCTCTCTGAAACGCTTGTACTTTTCGTCTGCAAAGCTATGTCGCGTGCTGCGGTATGCGGAGACACTAAAAGCACCGTAGTAGAACACAGATGAAACTTCTAAGTTGATGTAATACCCAGTAAGACGTAGTACAATTCAAGTTTTAGGTATCGATTATTGACTTTTTAGCTGGCTTTGGTGCCTTGGACATAAGCTAGGACATTAACATTCTGCATGATAGGGGGACTAGCAGCCGAGTTGGACGGGAGAATGTGTAAAGTGTTCATATGTAGTAAAAACCTGAGATATCCGTCCGTTTTCGTCATTTGTTATCGAATCGACTTAAAGCCAGATCGTCACATTGGCCGCAATTCTCTCTGAATCGGTTGTACTTATCGTCTGCAAAGCTATGTCGCGTGCTGCGGTATGCGGAGACACTAAAATCACCATAGTAGAACACAGATGAAGCTTCTAAGTTGATGTAATAGCCAGTAAGAAGTAGTACAATTCAAGTTTTAGGTATCAATTACTGACTTTTTAGCTGACTTTGGTGCCTTGGACATGAGCTAGGACCTTAACATTCTGCATGAAAGGAGGACTGGCAGCCGATTTGCACGGGAGAATGTGAAAAGTCTTCACATGTAGTAAGAACCAGAGAAATCCGTCCGTTTTCGTAATTTGTTATCGAATCGACTTAAAGCCAGATCGTCACATTGGCCGCTCTTCTCTCTGAAACGGTTGTACTTATCGTCTGCAAAGCTAAGTCGCGTGCTGCGGTATGCGGAGACACTAAAATCACCATAGTAGAACACAGACGAAGCTTCTAAGTTGATGTAATAGCCAGTAAGAAGTAGTACAATTCAAGTTTTAGGTATCGATTATTGACTTTTTAGCTATCTTTGGTGCCTTGGACCTGAGCTAGGACCTTAAGATTCTGCATGAACGGAGGATTAGCAGCGGAGTTGCACGGGAGAATGTGAAAAGTGTTCATATGTAGTAAAAACCTGAGACACCCGTCCGTTTTCGTCATTTGTTATCGAATCGACTTAAAGCCAGATCGTCACATTGGCCGCTCTTCTCTCTGGAACGGTTGTACTTATCGATTGCAAAGCTATGTCGCGTGCTGCGGTTTGCGAGGACACTAAAAGCACCATAGTAGAACACAGATGAAGTTTCTAAGTTGATGTAATAGCCAGTAAGAAGTAGTACAATTCAAGTTTTAGGTATTCAATATTGAATTTTTAGCTGGCTTTGGTGCCTTGGACATGAGCTAGGACGTTAACATTCTGCATGAAAGGAGGACTAGCAGCCGAGTTGCCCAGGAGAATGTGAAAAGTGTTCATATGTAAAAAAATACCTGAGAAATCCGTCCGTTTTCGTCATTTGTTATCGAATCGACTTAAAGCCAGATCGTCACATTGGCCGCTCTTCTCTCTGAAACGGTTGTACTTATCGTCTGCAAAGCTATGTCGCGTGCTGCGGTATGCGGAGACACTAAAATCACCATAGTAGAACACAGATGAAGCTTCTAAGTTGATGTAATAGCCAGTAAGAAGTAGTACAATTCAAGTTTTAGGTATCGAATATTGACTTTTTAGCTGGCTTTTGTGCCTTGGACATGAGCTAGGACCTCAAGATTCTGCATGAAAGGAGGATTAGCAGCGGAGTTGCACGGGAGAATGTGAAAAGTGTTCATATGTAGTAAAAACCTGAGACATCCGTCCGATTTCGTCATTTGTTATCTTATCGACTTAAAGCCAGATCGTCACATTGGCCGCTCTTCTCTCTGAAACGGTTGTACTTATCGTCTGCAAAGCTATGTCGCGTGCTGCGGTATGCGGAGACAGTAAAAGTACCATAGTAGAACACAGATGAAGCTTCTAAGTTGATGTAATAGCCAGTAAGATATAGTACAATTCAAGTTTTAGGTATCGATTATTGACTTTTTAGCTGGCATTGGTGCCTTGGACATGAGCTAGGACCTTAAGATTCTGCATGAAAGGAGGAGTAGCAGCCGAGTTGCACGGGAGTATGTGAAAAGTGTTCATATGTAGTAAAAACCTGAGACATCCGTCCGTTTTCGTCATTTGTTATCGAATCGACTTAAAGCCAGATCGTCACATTGTGCGCTCATCTCTCTGAAACGGTTGTACTTATCGTCTACAAAGCAATGTCCCGTGCTGCGGTGTGCGGAGACACTAAAATCACCGTAGTAGAACACAGATGAGGCTTCTAAGTTGATGTAATAGCCAGTAAGAAGTAGTACAATTAAAGTTTTAGGTATCGGTTATTGACTTTTTACCCTTCTTTGGTGCTTTGGACACGAGCTAGGAACTTAAGATTTTGCATGAAGGAGGACTAGCAGCCGAGTTGCACGGGAGAATGTGGGAGAATGTGAAAAGTGTTCAAATGTAGTAAAAACCTGAGAAATCCGTCCGTTTTCGTCATTTGTTTTCGAATCGACTTAAAGCCAGATCGACACATTGGCCGTTCTTCTCTCTGATACACTTGTACTTATCGTCTGCAAAGCTATGTAGCGTGCTGCGGTATGCTGAGACACTAAAAGCACCATAGTAGAACACAGATGAAGCTTCTAAGTCGATGTAATAGCCAGTAAGAAGTAGTAAAATTCGAGTTTTAGGTATTGAATATTGAATTTTTTGCTGGATATTGTGCCTTGGACATGAGCTAGGACCTTAATATTCAGCATGAAAGGAGGACTAGCAGCCGAGTTGCACGGGAGAATGTGAAAAGTGTTCAAATGTAGTAAAAACCTGAGAAATCCGTCCGTTTTCGTCATTTGTTATCGAATCGACTTAAAGCCAGATCGTCACATTGGCCGCTCTTCTCTCTGAAACACTTGTACTTATCGTCTGCAAAGCTATGTCGCGTGCTGCGGTATGCTGAGACACTAAAAGCACCATAGTAGAACACAGATCAAGCTTCTAAGTTGATGTAATAGCCAGTAAGAAGTAATACAATTCGAGTTTTAAGTATTGAATATTGAATTTTTAGCTGGATTTTGTGCCTTGGACACTAGCCGGGAACTTAAGATTTTGCATGAAGGAGGACTAGCAGCCGAGTTGCACGGAAGAATGTGAAAAGTGTTCATATGTAGTAAAAACCCGAGAAATCCCTCCATTTTCGTCATTTGTTATCGAATCGACTTAAAGCCAGATCGTCACATTTTCCGATCTTCTCTCTGAAACGCTTGTACTTTTCGTCTGCAAAGCTATGTCGTGTGCTTCGGTATGCGGAGACACTAAAAGCACCGTAGTAGAACACAGATGAAGCTTCTAAGTTGATGTAATACCCAGTAAGACGTAGTACAATTCAAGTTTTAGGTATCGATTATTGACTTTTTAGCTGGCTTTGGTGCCTTGGACATGAGCTAGGACATTAACATTCTGCATGATAGGGGGACTAGCAGCCGAGTTGCACGGGAGAATGTGTAAAGTGTTCATATGTAGTAAAAACCTGAGATATCCGTCCGTTTTCGTCATTTGTTATCGAATCGACTTAAAGCCAGATCGTCACATTGGCCGCTATTCTCTCTGAATCGGTTGTTCTTATCGCCTGCAAAGCTATGTCACGTGCTGCGGTATGCGGAGACACTAAAATCACCACAGTAGAACAAAGATGAAGCTTCTAGGTTGATGTAATATCCAGTAAGAAGTAGTACAATTCGAGTTTTAGGTATTGAATATTGATCTTTAGCAGGCTTTGGTGATTTGGACATGAGCTAGGACCTTAAGATTCAGCATGAAAGGAGGACTAGCAGCCGAGTTGCACGGGAGAATGTGTAAACTGTTCATATGTAGTAAAAACCTGAGAAATCCGTCCGTTTTCGTCATTTGTTATCGAATCGACTTAAAGCCAGATCGTCACATTCCACGCTCTTCTCTCTGAAACGGTTGTACTAATCGTCTGCAAAACTATGTCGCGTGCTGCGGTATGCGGAGGAACTAAAAGCACCGTAGTAGAACACAGATGAAGCTTCTAAGTTGATGTAATAGCCAGTAAGACGTAGTACAATTCAAGTTTTAGGTATTGATTATGGACTTTTTAGCTGGCTTTGGTGCCTTGGACATGAGCTAGGACCTTAAGATTCTGCATGAACGGAGGAATAGCAGATTAGTTGCACGGGAGAATGTGAAAAGTGTTCATATGTAGTAAAAACCTGAGACACCCGTCCGTTTTCGTCATTTGTTATCGAATCGACTTAAAGCCAGATCGTCACATTGGCCGCTCTTCTCTCTGAAACGGTTGTACTTATCGTCTGCAAAGCTATGTCGCGTGCTGCGGTATGCGGAGACACTAAAATCACCATAGTAGAACACAGATGAAGCTTCTAAGTTGATGTAATAGCCAGTAAGAAGTAGTACAATTCAAGTTTTAGGTATCGATTATTGACTTTTTAGCTGGCTTTGGTGCCTTGGACATGAGCTAGGACCTTAAGATTCTGCATGAAAGGAGGATTAGCAGCGTAGTTGCACGGGAGAATGTGAAAAGTGTTCGTATGTAGTAAAAACCTGAGACATCCGTCCGATTTCGTCATTTGTTATCTTATCGACTTAAAGCCAGATCGTCACATTGGCCGCTCTTCTCTCTGAAACGGCTGTACTTATCGCCTGCAAAGCTATGTCGCGTGCTGCGGTATGCGGAGACAGTAAAAGTACCATAGTAGAACACAGATGAAGCTTCTAAGTTGATGTAATAGCCAGTAAGATATAGTACAATTCAAGTTTTAGGTATCGATTATTGAATTTTTAGCTGGCATTGGTGCCTTGGACATGAGCTAGGACCTTAAGATTCTGCATGAAAGGAGGAGTAGCAGCCGAGTTGCACGGGAGTATGTGAAAAGTGTTCATATGTAGTAAAAACCTGAGACATCCGTCCGTTTTCGTCATTTGTTATCGAATCGACTTAAAGCCAGATCGTCACATTGGCCGCTCTTATCTCTGAAACGGTTGGGCTTTTCGTCTGCAAAGCTATGTCGCGTGCTGCGGTATGCGGAGACAGTAAAAGCACCATAGTAGAACACAGATGAAGCTTCTAAGTTGATGTAATAGCCAGTAAGATATAGTACAATTCAAGTATTAGGTATCGATTATTTACTTTTTAGCTGGCTTTGGTGCCTTGGACTTGAGCTAGGACCTTAAGATTCTGCATGAAAGGAGGACTAGCAGCCGAGTTGCACGGGAGAATGTGAAAAGTGTTCATATGTAGTAAAAACCTGAGAAATCGGTCTTTTTTCGCCTTTTGTTATCGAACCGACTTAAAGCCAGATCGTCACATTGTGCGCTCATCTCTCTGAAACGGTTGTACTTATCGTCTACAAAGCAATGTCCCGTGCTGCGGTGTGCGGAGACACTAAAATCACCGTAGTAGATCACAGATGAGGCTTCTAAGTTGATGTAATAGCCAGTAAGAAGTAGTACAATTAAAGTTTTAGGTATCGGTTATTGACTTTTTACCCTTCTTTGGTGCTTTGGACACGAGCTAGGAACTTAAGATTTTGCATGAAGGAGGACTAGCAGCCGAGTTGCACGGGAGAATGTGAAAAGTGTTCAAATGTAGTAAAAACCTGAGAAATCCGTCCGTTTTCGTCATTTGTTTTCGAATCGACTTAAAGCCAGATCGACACATTGGCCGTTCTTCTCTCTGATACACTTGTACTTATCGTCTGCAAAGCTATGTAGCGTGCTGCGGTATGCTGAGACACTAAAAGCACCATAGTAGAACACAGATGAAGCTTCTAAGTCGATGTAATAGCCAGTAAGAAGTAGTAAAATTCGAGTTTTAGGTATTGAATATTGAATTTTTTGCTGGATATTGTGCCTTGGACATGAGCTAGGACCTTAATATTCAGCATGAAAGGAGGACTAGCAGCCGAGTTGCACGGGAGAATGTGAAAAGTGTTCAAATGTAGTAAAAACCTGAGAAATCCGTCCGTTTTCGTCATTTGTCATCGAATCGACTTAAAGCCAGATCGTCACATTGGCCGCTCTTCTCTCTGAAACACTTGTACTTATCGTCTGCAAAGCTATGTCGCGTGCTGCGGTATGCTGAGACACTAAAAGCACCATAGTAGAACGCAGATCAAGCTTCTAAGTTGATGTAATAGCCAGTAAGAAGTAATACAATTCGAGTTTTAAGTATTGAATATTGAATTTTTAGCTGGATTTTGTGCCTTGGACATTAGCCGGGAACTTAAGATTTTGCATGAAGGAGGACTAGCAGCCGAGTTGCACGGAAGAATGTGAAAAGTGTTCATATGTAGTAAAAACCCGAGAAATCCCTCCATTTTCGTCATTTGTTATCGAATCGACTTAAAGCCAGATCGTCACATTTTCCGATCTTCTCTCTGAAACGCTTGTACTTATCGTCTGCAAAGCTATGTCGCGTGCTGCGGTATGCGGAGACACTAAAAGCACCATAGTAGAACACAGATGAAGTTTCTAAGTTGATGTAATACCCAGTAAGACGTAGTACAATTCAAGTTTTAGGTATCGATTATTGACTTTTTAGCTGGCTTTGGTGCCTTGGACATTAGCTAGGACCTTATGATTCTGCATGAAAGGAGGATAGCAGCCGAGTTGCACGGGAGAATGAGAAAAGTGTTCATATGTAGTAAAACCTGAGAAATCCGTCCACTTTCGTCATTTGTTATCGAATCGACTTAAAGCCAGATCGTCACAATGGCCGCTCTTCTCTCTGAAACGGTTGTACTTATCGTCTGCAAAGCTATGTCGCGTGCTGCGGTATGCGGAGACACTAAAAGCACCATAGTAGAACACAGATGAAGCTTCTAAGTTGATGTAATAGCCAGTAAGAAGTAGTACAATTGAAGTTTTAGGTATCGATTATTGACTTTTTAGCTGGCTTTGGTGCCTTGGACATGAGCTAGGACCTTAAGATTCTGCATGAAAGGACGACTAGCAGCCGAGTTGCACGGGAGAATGTGAAAAGTGTTCAAATGTAGTAAAAACCTGAGAAATACGTCCGTTTTCGTCATTTGTTATCGAATCGACTTAAAGCCAGATCTTCACATTGGCCGCTCTTCTCTCTGAAACGGTTGTACTTATCGTCTGCAAAACTATGTCGCGTGCTGCGGTATGCGGAGACACTAAAAGCACCATAGTAGAACACAGATGAAGCTTCTAAGTTGATGTAATACCCAGTAAGACGTAGTACAATTCAAGTTTTAGGTATCGATTATTGACTTTTTAGCTGGCTTTGGTGCCTTGGACATGAGCTAGGTCCTTAACATTCTGCATGAAAGGAGGACTAGCAGCCGAGTTGCACGGGAGAATGTGAAAAGTGTTCATATGTAGTAAAAACCTGAGAAATCCGTCCGTTTTCGTCATTTGTTATCGAATCGACTTAAAGCCAGATCGTCACATTGGCCGCTCTTCTCTCTGAAACGGTTGTCCTTATCGTCTGCAAAGCTATGTCGCGTGCTGCGGTATGCTGAGACACTAGAAGCACCATAGTAAAACACAGATCAAACTTCTAAGTTGATGTAATAGCCAGTAAGAAGTGGTACAATTCAAGTTTTAGGTATTGAATATTGATCTTTAGCTGGCTTTGGTGCCTTGGACATGAGCTAGGACCTTAAGATTCAGCATGGAAGGAGGACTAGCATCCGAGTTGCACGGGAGAAAGTGTAATGTGTTCATATGTAGTAAAAACCTGAGAAATCCGTCAGTTTTCGTCATTTGTTATCGAATCGACTTAAAGCCAGATCGTCACATTGGCCGCTCTTCTCTCTGAAACGGTTGTACTTATCGTCTGCAAGACTATGTCGCCTGCTGCGGTATGCGGAGAAACTAAAAGCACCGTAGTAGAACACAGATGAAGCTTCTAAGTTGATGTAATAGCCAGTAAGAAGTAGTACAATTCAAGTTTTAGGTATTGATTATGGACTTTTTAGCTGGCTTTGTTGCCTTGGACATGAGCTAGGACCTTAAGATTCTGCACGACAGGAGGACTAGCAGTCGAGTTGCACGGGAGAATATGAAAAGTGTTCATATGTAGTAAAAACCTGAGAAATCGGTCCGTTTTCGTCATTTGTTATCGAATCGACTTAAAGCCAGATCGTCACATTGGCTGCTCTTCTCTCTGAAACGGTTGTACTTATCGTCTGCTAAACTATTTCGCGTGCTGCGGTATGCTGAGACACTAAAAGCACCATAGTAGAACACAGATGAAGCTTCTAAGTTGATGTAATAGCCAGGAAGAAGTAGTACAATTCAATTTTAGGTATCGATTATTGACTTTTTAGCTGGCTTTGGTGCCTTGGACATGAGGTAGGACCTTAACATTCTGCATGAAAGGAGGACTAGCAGCCGATTTGCACGGGAGAATGTGAAAAGTGTTCATATGTAGTAAAAACCTGAGAAATACGTCCGTTTTCGTCATTTGTTATCGAATCGACTTAAACCCAGATCGTCACATTAGCCGCTCTTCTCTCGGAAACGGTTGTACTTATCGATTGCAAAGCTATGTCGCGTGCTGCGGTATGCGGAGACACGAAAAGCACCATAGTAGAACACAGATGAAGCTTCTAAGTTGATGTAATAGCCAGTAAGAAGTAGTACAATTGAAGTTTTAGGTATCGATTATTGACTTTTTAGCTGGCTTTGGTGCCTTGGACATGAGCTAGGACCTTAAGATTCTGCATGAAAGGAGGACTAGCAGCCGAGTTGCACGGGAGAATGAGAAAAGTGTTCATATGTAGTAAAACCTGAGAAATCCGTCCACTTTCGTCATTTGTTATCGAATCGACTTAAAGCCAGATCGTCACATTGGCCGCTCTTCTCTCTGAAACGGTTGTACTTATCGTCTGCAAAGCTATGTCGCGTGCTGCGGTATGCGGAGACACTAAAAGCACCATAGTAGAACACAGATGAAGCTTCTAAGTTGATGTAATACCCAGTAAGACGTAGTACAATTCAAGTTTTAGGTATCGATTATTGACTTTATAGCTGGCTTTGGTGCCTTGGACATGACCTAGGACCTTAACATTCTGCATGAAAGGAGGACTAGCAGCCGAGTTGCACGGGAGAATGTGAAAAGTGTTCATATGTAGTAAAAACCTGAGAAATACGTCCGTTTTCGTCATTTGTTATCGAATCGACTTAAAGCCAGATCGTCACATTGGCCGGTCTCCTCTCTGAATCGGTTGTACTTATCGTCTGCAAAGCTATGTCACGTGCTGCGGGATCTGGAGACACTAAAATCACCACAGTAGAACACAGATGAAGCTTCTAAGTTGATGTAATAGCCAGTAAGAAGTAGTACAATTCAAGTTTTAGGTATCGATTATTGAATTTTACCTGGCTTTGGTGCATTGGACATGAGCTTGGACCTTATGATTCTGCATGAAAGGAGGACTAGCAGCCGAGTTGCACGGGAGAATGAGAAAAGTGTTCATATGTAGTAAAAACCTGACAAATCCGTCCGCTTTCGTCATTTGTTATCGAATCTACTTAAAGCCAGATCGTCACATTGGCCGCTCTTCTCTCTGAAACGGTTGTACTTATCGTCTGCAAAGCTATGTCGCATGCTGTGATTTGCGGAGACACTAAAAGCACCATAGTAGAACACAGATGAAGCTTCTAAGTTGATGGAATAGCCAGTAAGAAGTAGTACAATTCAAGTTTTAGGTATCGATTATTGAATTTTAGCTGGCTTTGGTGCCTTGGACATGAGCTAGGACCTTAAGATTCTGCATGAAAGGAGGACTAGCAGCCTAGTTGCACGGGAGAATGAGAAAAGTGTTCATATGTAGTAAAAACCTGAGAAATCCGTCCGCTTTCGTCATTTGTTATCGAATCTACTTAAAGCAAGATCGTCACATTGGCCGCTCTTCTCTCTGAAACGGTTGTACTTATCGTCTACAAAGCTATGTCGCGAGCTGCGATATGCGGAGACACTAAAAGCACCATAGTGGAACACAGATGAAGCTTCTAAGTTGATGTAATAGCCAGTAAGAAGTAGTACAATTGAAGTTTTAGGTATCGATTATTGACTTTTTAGCTGGCTTTGGTGCCTTGGACATGAGCTAGGACCTTAAGATTCTGCATGAAAGGAGGACTAGCAGCCGAGTTGCACGGGAGAATGTGAAAAGTGTTCATATGTAGTAAAAACCTGAGAAATCCGTCCGTTTTCGTCATTTGTTATCGAATCGACTTAAAGCCAGATCGTCACATTGGCCGCTCTCCTCTCTGAATCGGTTGTACTTATCGTCTGCAAAGCTATGTCACGTGCAGCGGTATGCGGAGACACTAAAATCACCACAGTAGAACACAGATGAAGCTTCTAAGTTGATGTAATATCCAGAAAGAAGTAGTACAATTCAAATTTTAGGTATCGATTATTGACATTTTAGCTGGCTTTGGTGCCTTGGACATGAGCTAGGACCTTAAGATTCTGCATGAAAGGAGGACTAGCAGCCGAGATGCACGCGAGAATGTGAAAAGTGTTCATATGTAGTAAAAACCCGAGAAATCCGTCCGTTTTCGTCATTTGTTATCGAATCGACTTAAAGCCAGATCGTCACATTGGTCGCTCTTCTCTCTGAAACGGTTGTACTTATCGTCTGCAAAGCTATGTCACGTGCTGCGGTATGCTGAGACACTAAAAGCACCATAGTAGAACACAGATCAAGCTTCTAAGTTGATGTAATAGCCAGTAAGAAGTGGTACAATTCAAGTTTTAGGTATTGAATATTGATCTTTAGCTGGCTTTGGTGCCTTGGACATGAGCTAGGACCTTAAGATTCTGCATGAAAGGAGGACTAGCAGCCGAGTTGCACGGGAGAAAAGTGTTCAAATGTAGTAAAAACCTAAGAAATACGTCCGTTTTCGTCATTTGTTATCGAATCGACTTAAAGCCAGATCGTCACATTGGCCGCTCTTCTCTCTGAAACGGTTGTACTTATCGTCTGCAAAACTATGTCGCGTGCTGCGGTATGCGGAGAAACTAAAAGCACCGTAGTAGAACACAGATGAAGCTCCTAAGTTGATGTAATAGCCAGTAAGAAGTAGTACAATTCAAATTTTAGGTATCGATTATTGACATTTTAGCTGGCTTTGGTGCCTTGGACATGAGCTAGGACCTTAAGATTCTGCATGAAAGGAGGACTAGCAGCCGAGTTGCACGCGAGAATGTGAAAAGTGTTCATATGTAGTAAAAACCCGAGAAATCCGTCCGTTTTCGTCATTTGTTATCGAATCGACTTAAAGCCAGATCGTCACATTGGTCGCTCTTCTCTCTGAAACGGTTGTACTTATCGTCTGCAAAGCTATGTCACGTGCTGCGGTATGCTGAGACACTAAAAGCACCATAGTAGAACACAGATCAAGCTTCTAAGTTGATGTAATAGCCAGTAAGATATAGTACAATGCAAGTTCTATGTATCGATTATTGACTTTTTAGCTGCCTTTGGTGCTTTGGACATGAACTAGGACCTTATGATTCTGCATGAAAGGAGGACTATCAGCCGAGTTGCACGGGAGAATGTGAAAAGTGTTCATATGTAGTAAAAACCTGAGAAATCCGTCCGCTTTCGTCATTTGTTATCGAATCTACTTAAAGCAAGATCGTCACATTGGCCGCTCTTCTCTCTGAAACGGTTGTACTTATCGTCTTCAAAGCTATGTCGCGAGCTGCGATATGCGGAGACACTAAAAGCACCATAGTAGATCACAGATGAAGCTTCTAAGTTGATGTAATAGCCAGTAAGAAGTAGTACAATTGATGTTTTAGGTATCGATTATTGACTTTTTAGCTGGCTTTGGTGCCTTGGACATGAGCTAGGACCTTAAGATTCTGCATGAAAGGAGGACTAGCAGCCGAGTTGCACGGGAGAATGTGAAAAGTGTTCAAATGTAGTAAAAACCTGAGAAATACGTCCGTTTTCGTCATTTGTTATCGAATCGACTTAAAGCCAGATCGTCACATTGGCCGTTCTTCTCTCTGAAACGGTTGTACTTATCGTCTGCAAAGCTATGTCGCGTGCTGCGGTATGCGGAGACACTAAAAGCACCATAGTAGAACACAGATGAAGCTTCTAAGTTGATGTAATACCCAGTAAGACGTAGTACAATTCAAGTTTTAGGTATCGATTATTGACTTTTTAGCTGGCTTTGGTGCCTTGGACATTAGCTAGGACCTTATGATTCTGCATGAAAGGAGGATAGCAGCCGAGTTGCACGGGAGAATGAGAAAAGTGTTCATATGTAGTAAAACCTGAGAAATCCGTCCACTTTCGTCATTTGTTATCGAATCGACTTAAAGCCAGATCGTCACATTGGCCGCTCTTCTCTCTGAAACGGTTGTACTTATCGTCTGCAAAGCTATGTCGCGTGCTGCGGTATGCGGAGACACTAAAAGCACCATAGTAGAACACAGATGAAGCTTCTAAGTTGATGTAATAGCCAGTAAGAAGTAGTACAATTGAAGTTTTAGGTATCGATTATTGACTTTTTAGCTGGCTTTGGTGCCTTGGACATGAGCTAGGACCTTAAGATTCTGCATGAAAGGAGGACTAGCAGCCGAGTTGCACGGGAGAATGTGAAAAGTGTTCAAATGTAGTAAAAACCTGAGAAATACGTCAGTTTTCGTCATTTGTTATCGAATCGACTTAAAGCCAGATCGTCACATTGGCCGCTCTTCTCTCTGAAACGGTTGTACTTATCGTCTGCAAAGCTATGTCGCGTGCTGCGGTATGCGGAGACACTAAAAGCACCATAGTAGAACACAGATGAAGCTTCTAAGTTGATGTAATACCCAGTAAGACGTAGTACAATTCAAGTTTTAGGTATCGATTATTGACTTTTTAGCTGGCTTTGGTGCCTTGGACATGAGCTAGGTCCTTAACATTCTGCATGAAAGGAGGACTAGCAGCCGAGTTGCACGGGAGAATGTGAAAAGTGTTCATATGTAGTAAAAACCTGAGAAATCCGTCCGTTTTCGTCATTTGTTATCGAATCGACTTAAAGCCAGATCGTCACATTGGCCGCTCTTCTCTCTGAAACGGTTGTACTTATCGTCTGCAAAGCTATGTCGCGTGCTGCGGTATGCTGAGACACTAGAAGCACCATAGTAGAACACAGATCAAACTTCTAAGTTGATGTAATAGCCAGTAAGAAGTGGTACAATTCAAGTTTTAGGTATTGAATATTGATCTTTAGCTGGCTTTGGTGCCTTGGACATGAGCTAGGACCTTAAGATTCAGCATGGAAGGAGGACTAGCATCCGAGTTGCACGGGAGAAAGTGTAATGTGTTCATATGTAGTAAAAACCTGAGAAATCCGTCAGTTTTCGTCATTTGTTATCGAATCGACTTAAAGCCAGATCGTCACATTGGCCGCTCTTCTCTCTGAAACGGTTGTACTTATCGTCTGCAAAACTATGTCGCCTGCTGCGGTATGCGGAGAAACTAAAAGCACCGTAGTAGAACACAGATGAAGCTTCTAAGTTGATGTAATAGCCAGTAAGAAGTAGTACAATTCAAGTTTTAGGTATTGATTATGGACTTTTTAGCTGGCTTTGTTGCCTTGGACATGAGCTAGGACCTTAAGATTCTGCACGACAGGAGGACTAGCAGTCGAGTTGCACGGGAGAATATGAAAAGTGTTCATATGTAGTAAAAACCTGAGAAATCGGTCCGTTATCGTCATTTGTTATCGAATCGACTTAAAGCCAGATCGTCACATTGGCTGCTCTTCTCTCTGAAACGGTTGTACTTATCGTCTGCTAAACTATTTCGCGTGCTGCGGTATGCTGAGACACTAAAAGCACCATAGTAGAACACAGATGAAGCTTCTAAGTTGATGTAATAGCCAGGAAGAAGTAGTACAATTCAATTTTAGGTATCGATTATTGACTTTTTAGCTGGCTTTGGTGCCTTGGACATGAGATAGGACCTTAACATTCTGCATGAAAGGAGGACTAGCAGCCGATTTGCACGGGAGAATGTGAAAAGTGTTCATATGTAGTAAAAACCTGAGAAATACGTCCGTTTTCGTCATTTGTTATCGAATCGACTTAAACCCAGATCGTCACATTAGCCGCTCTTCTCTCGGAAACGGTTGTACTTATCGATTGCAAAGCTATGTCGCGTGCTGCGGTATGCGGAGACACGAAAAGCACCATAGTAGAACACAGATGAAGCTTCTAAGTTGATGTAATAGCCAGTAAGAAGTAGTACAATTGAAGTTTTAGGTATCGATTATTGACTTTTTAGCTGGCTTTGGTGCCTTGGACATGAGCTAGGACCTTAAGATTCTGCATGAAAGGAGGACTAGCAGCCGAGTTGCACGGGAGAATGAGAAAAGTGTTCATATGTAGTAAAACCTGAGAAATCCGTCCACTTTCGTCATTTGTTATCGAATCGACTTAAAGCCAGATCGTCACATTGGCCGCTCTTCTCTCTGAAACGGTTGTACTTATCGTCTGCAAAGCTATGTCGCGTGCTGCGGTATGCGGAGACACTAAAAGCACCATAGTAGAACACAGATGAAGCTTCTAAGTTGATGTAATACCCAGTAAGACGTAGTACAATTCAAGTTTTAGGTATCGATTATTGACTTTATAGCTGGCTTTGGTGCCTTGGACATGACCTAGGACCTTAACATTCTGCATGAAAGGAGGACTAGCAGCCGAGTTGCACGGGAGAATGTGAAAAGTGTTCATATGTAGTAAAAACCTGAGAAATACGTCCGTTTTCGTCATTTGTTATCGAATCGACTTAAAGCCAGATCGTCACATTGGCCGGTCTCCTCTCTGAATCGGTTGTACTTATCGTCTGCAAAGCTATGTCACGTGCTGCGGGATCTGGAGACACTAAAATCACCACAGTAGAACACAGATGAAGCTTCTAAGTTGATGTAATAGCCAGTAAGAAGTAGTACAATTCAAGTTTTAGGTATCGATTATTGAATTTTACCTGGCTTTGGTGCATTGGACATGAGCTTGGACCTTATGATTCTGCATGAAAGGAGGACTAGCAGCCGAGTTGCACGGGAGAATGAGAAAAGTGTTCATATGTAGTAAAAACCTGACAAATCCGTCCGCTTTCGTCATTTGTTATCGAATCTACTTAAAGCCAGATCGTCACATTGGCCGCTCTTCTCTCTGAAACGGTTGTACTTATCGTCTGCAAAGCTATGTCGCATGCTGTGATTTGCGGAGACACTAAAAGCACCATAGTAGAACACAGATGAAGCTTCTAAGTTGATGGAATAGCCAGTAAGAAGTAGTACAATTCAAGTTTTAGGTATCGATTATTGAATTTTAGCTGGCTTTGGTGCCTTGGACATGAGCTAGGACCTTAAGATTCTGCATGAAAGGAGGACTAGCAGCCTAGTTGCACGGGAGAATGAGAAAAGTGTTCATATGTAGTAAAAACCTGAGAAATCCGTCCGCTTTCGTCATTTGTTATCGAATCTACTTAAAGCAAGATCGTCACATTGGCCGCTCTTCTCTCTGAAACGGTTGTACTTATCGTCTACAAAGCTATGTCGCGAGCTGCGATATGCGGAGACACTAAAAGCACCATAGTGGAACACAGATGAAGCTTCTAAGTTGATGTAATAGCCAGTAAGAAGTAGTACAATTGAAGTTTTAGGTATCGATTATTGACTTTTTAGCTGGCTTTGGTGCCTTGGACATGAGCTAGGACCTTAAGATTCTGCATGAAAGGAGGACTAGCAGCCGAGTTGCACGGGAGAATGTGAAAAGTGTTCATATGTAGTAAAAACCTGAGAAATCCGTCCGTTTTCGTCATTTGTTATCGAATCGACTTAAAGCCAGATCGTCACATTGGCCGCTCTCCTCTCTGAATCGGTTGTACTTATCGTCTGCAAAGCTATGTCACGTGCAGCGGTATGCGGAGACACTAAAATCACCACAGTAGAACACAGATGAAGCTTCTAAGTTGATGTAATATCCAGAAAGAAGTAGTACAATTCAAATTTTAGGTATCGATTATTGACATTTTAGCTGGCTTTGGTGCCTTGGACATGAGCTAGGACCTTAAGATTCTGCATGAAAGGAGGACTAGCAGCCGAGATGCACGCGAGAATGTGAAAAGTGTTCATATGTAGTAAAAACCCGAGAAATCCGTCCGTTTTCGTCATTTGTTATCGAATCGACTTAAAGCCAGATCGTCACATTGGTCGCTCTTCTCTCTGAAACGGTTGTACTTATCGTCTGCAAAGCTATGTCACGTGCTGCGGTATGCTGAGACACTAAAAGCACCATAGTAGAACACAGATCAAGCTTCTAAGTTGATGTAATAGCCAGTAAGAAGTGGTACAATTCAAGTTTTAGGTATTGAATATTGATCTTTAGCTGGCTTTGGTGCCTTGGACATGAGCTAGGACCTTAAGATTCTGCATGAAAGGAGGACTAGCAGCCGAGTTGCACGGGAGAAAAGTGTTCAAATGTAGTAAAAACCTAAGAAATACGTCCGTTTTCGTCATTTGTTATCGAATCGACTTAAAGCCAGATCGTCACATTGGCCGCTCTTCTCTCTGAAACGGTTGTACTTATCGTCTGCAAAACTATGTCGCGTGCTGCGGTATGCGGAGAAACTAAAAGCACCGTAGTAGAACACAGATGAAGCTCCTAAGTTGATGTAATAGCCAGTAAGAAGTAGTACAATTCAAATTTTAGGTATCGATTATTGACATTTTAGCTGGCTTTGGTGCCTTGGACATGAGCTAGGACCTTAAGATTCTGCATGAAAGGAGGACTAGCAGCCGAGTTGCACGCGAGAATGTGAAAAGTGTTCATATGTAGTAAAAACCCGAGAAATCCGTCCGTTTTCGTCATTTGTTATCGAATCGACTTAAAGCCAGATCGTCACATTGGTCGCTCTTCTCTCTGAAACGGTTGTACTTATCGTCTGCAAAGCTATGTCACGTGCTGCGGTATGCTGAGACACTAAAAGCACCATAGTAGAACACAGATCAAGCTTCTAAGTTGATGTAATAGCCAGTAAGATATAGTACAATGCAAGTTCTATGTATCGATTATTGACTTTTTAGCTGCCTTTGGTGCTTTGGACATGAACTAGGACCTTATGATTCTGCATGAAAGGAGGACTATCAGCCGAGTTGCACGGGAGAATGTGAAAAGTGTTCATATGTAGTAAAAACCTGAGAAATCCGTCCGCTTTCGTCATTTGTTATCGAATCTACTTAAAGCAAGATCGTCACATTGGCCGCTCTTCTCTCTGAAACGGTTGTACTTATCGTCTTCAAAGCTATGTCGCGAGCTGCGATATGCGGAGACACTAAAAGCACCATAGTAGATCACAGATGAAGCTTCTAAGTTGATGTAATAGCCAGTAAGAAGTAGTACAATTGATGTTTTAGGTATCGATTATTGACTTTTTAGCTGGCTTTGGTGCCTTGGACATGAGCTAGGACCTTAAGATTCTGCATGAAAGGAGGACTAGCAGCCGAGTTGCACGGGAGAATGTGAAAAGTGTTCAAATGTAGTAAAAACCTGAGAAATACGTCCGTTTTCGTCATTTGTTATCGAATCGACTTAAAGCCAGATCGTCACATTGGCCGTTCTTCTCTCTGAAACGGTTGTACTTATCGTCTGCAAAGCTATGTCGCGTGCTGCGGTATGCGGAGACACTAAAAGCACCATAGTAGAACACAGATGAAGCTTCTAAGTTGATGTAATACCCAGTAAGACGTAGTACAATTCAAGTTTTAGGTATCGATTATTGACTTTTTAGCTGGCTTTGGTGCCTTGGACATTAGCTAGGACCTTATGATTCTGCATGAAAGGAGGATAGCAGCCGAGTTGCACGGGAGAATGAGAAAAGTGTTCATATGTAGTAAAACCTGAGAAATCCGTCCACTTTCGTCATTTGTTATCGAATCGACTTAAAGCCAGATCGTCACATTGGCCGCTCTTCTCTCTGAAACGGTTGTACTTATCGTCTGCAAAGCTATGTCGCGTGCTGCGGTATGCGGAGACACTAAAAGCACCATAGTAGAACACAGATGAAGCTTCTAAGTTGATGTAATAGCCAGTAAGAAGTAGTACAATTGAAGTTTTAGGTATCGATTATTGACTTTTTAGCTGGCTTTGGTGCCTTGGACATGAGCTAGGACCTTAAGATTCTGCATGAAAGGAGGACTAGCAGCCGAGTTGCACGGGAGAATGTGAAAAGTGTTCAAATGTAGTAAAAACCTGAGAAATACGTCAGTTTTCGTCATTTGTTATCGAATCGACTTAAAGCCAGATCGTCACATTGGCCGCTCTTCTCTCTGAAACGGTTGTACTTATCGTCTGCAAAGCTATGTCGCGTGCTGCGGTATGCGGAGACACTAAAAGCACCATAGTAGAACACAGATGAAGCTTCTAAGTTGATGTAATACCCAGTAAGACGTAGTACAATTCAAGTTTTAGGTATCGATTATTGACTTTTTAGCTGGCTTTGGTGCCTTGGACATGAGCTAGGTCCTTAACATTCTGCATGAAAGGAGGACTAGCAGCCGAGTTGCACGGGAGAATGTGAAAAGTGTTCATATGTAGTAAAAACCTGAGAAATCCGTCCGTTTTCGTCATTTGTTATCGAATCGACTTAAAGCCAGATCGTCACATTGGCCGCTCTTCTCTCTGAAACGGTTGTACTTATCGTCTGCAAAGCTATGTCGCGTGCTGCGGTATGCTGAGACACTAGAAGCACCATAGTAGAACACAGATCAAACTTCTAAGTTGATGTAATAGCCAGTAAGAAGTGGTACAATTCAAGTTTTAGGTATTGAATATTGATCTTTAGCTGGCTTTGGTGCCTTGGACATGAGCTAGGACCTTAAGATTCAGCATGGAAGGAGGACTAGCATCCGAGTTGCACGGGAGAAAGTGTAATGTGTTCATATGTAGTAAAAACCTGAGAAATCCGTCAGTTTTCGTCATTTGTTATCGAATCGACTTAAAGCCAGATCGTCACATTGGCCGCTCTTCTCTCTGAAACGGTTGTACTTATCGTCTGCAAAACTATGTCGCCTGCTGCGGTATGCGGAGAAACTAAAAGCACCGTAGTAGAACACAGATGAAGCTTCTAAGTTGATGTAATAGCCAGTAAGAAGTAGTACAATTCAAGTTTTAGGTATTGATTATGGACTTTTTAGCTGGCTTTGTTGCCTTGGACATGAGCTAGGACCTTAAGATTCTGCACGACAGGAGGACTAGCAGTCGAGTTGCACGGGAGAATATGAAAAGTGTTCATATGTAGTAAAAACCTGAGAAATCGGTCCGTTATCGTCATTTGTTATCGAATCGACTTAAAGCCAGATCGTCACATTGGCTGCTCTTCTCTCTGAAACGGTTGTACTTATCGTCTGCTAAACTATTTCGCGTGCTGCGGTATGCTGAGACACTAAAAGCACCATAGTAGAACACAGATGAAGCTTCTAAGTTGATGTAATAGCCAGGAAGAAGTAGTACAATTCAATTTTAGGTATCGATTATTGACTTTTTAGCTGGCTTTGGTGCCTTGGACATGAGATAGGACCTTAACATTCTGCATGAAAGGAGGACTAGCAGCCGATTTGCACGGGAGAATGTGAAAAGTGTTCATATGTAGTAAAAACCTGAGAAATACGTCCGTTTTCGTCATTTGTTATCGAATCGACTTAAACCCAGATCGTCACATTAGCCGCTCTTCTCTCGGAAACGGTTGTACTTATCGATTGCAAAGCTATGTCGCGTGCTGCGGTATGCGGAGACACGAAAAGCACCATAGTAGAACACAGATGAAGCTTCTAAGTTGATGTAATAGCCAGTAAGAAGTAGTACAATTGAAGTTTTAGGTATCGATTATTGACTTTTTAGCTGGCTTTGGTGCCTTGGACATGACCTAGGACCTTAACATTCTGCATGAAAGGAGGACTAGCAGCCGAGTTGCACGGGAGAATGTGAAAAGTGTTCATATGTAGTAAAAACCTGAGAAATACGTCCGTTTTCGTCATTTGTTATCGAATCGACTTAAAGCCAGATCGTCACATTGGCCGGTCTCCTCTCTGAATCGGTTGTACTTATCGTCTGCAAAGCTATGTCACGTGCTGCGGGATCTGGAGACACTAAAATCACCACAGTAGAACACAGATGAAGCTTCTAAGTTGATGTAATAGCCAGTAAGAAGTAGTACAATTCAAGTTTTAGGTATCGATTATTGAATTTTACCTGGCTTTGGGGCATTGGACATGAGCTTGGACCTTATGATTCTGCATGAAAGGAGGACTAGCAGCCGAGTTGCACGGGAGAATGAGAAAAGTGTTCATATGTAGTAAAAACCTGACAAATCCGTCCGCTTTCGTCATTTGTTATCGAATCTACTTAAAGCCAGATCGTCACATTGGCCGCTCTTCTCTCTGAAACGGTTGTACTTATCGTCTGCAAAGCTATGTCGCATGCTGTGATTTGCGGAGACACTAAAAGCACCATAGTAGAACACAGATGAAGCTTCTAAGTTGATGGAATAGCCAGTAAGAAGTAGTACAATTCAAGTTTTAGGTATCGATTATTGAATTTTAGCTGGCTTTGGTGCCTTGGACATGAGCTAGGACCTTAAGATTCTGCATGAAAGGAGGACTAGCAGCCTAGTTGCACGGGAGAATGAGAAAAGTGTTCATATGTAGTAAAAACCTGAGAAATCCGTCCGCTTTCGTCATTTGTTATCGAATCTACTTAAAGCAAGATCGTCACATTGGCCGCTCTTCTCTCTGAAACGGTTGTACTTATCGTCTACAAAGCTATGTCGCGAGCTGCGATATGCGGAGACACTAAAAGCACCATAGTGGAACACAGATGAAGCTTCTAAGTTGATGTAATAGCCAGTAAGAAGTAGTACAATTGAAGTTTTAGGTATCGATTATTGACTTTTTAGCTGGCTTTGGTGCCTTGGACATGAGCTAGGACCTTAAGATTCTGCATGAAAGGAGGACTAGCAGCCGAGTTGCACGGGAGAATGTGAAAAGTGTTCATATGTAGTAAAAACCTGAGAAATCCGTCCGTTTTCGTCATTTGTTATCGAATCGACTTAAAGCCAGATCGTCACATTGGCCGCTCTCCTCTTTGAATCGGTTGTACTTATCGTCTGCAAAGCTATGTCACGTGCAGCGGTATGCGGAGACACTAAAATCACCACAGTAGAACACAGATGAAGCTTCTAAGTTGATGTAATATCCAGAAAGAAGTAGTACAATTCAAATTTTAGGTATCGATTATTGACATTTTAGCTGGCTTTGGTGCCTTGGACATGAGCTAGGACCTTAAGATTCTGCATGAAAGGAGGACTAGCAGCCGAGTTGCACGCGAGAATGTGAAAAGTGTTCATATGTAGTAAAAACCCGAGAAATCCGTCCGTTTTCGTCATTTGTTATCGAATCGACTTAAAGCCAGATCGTCACATTGGTCGCTCTTCTCTCTGAAACGGTTGTACTTATCGTCTGCAAAGCTATGTCACGTGCTGCGGTATGCTGAGACACTAAAAGCACCATAGTAGAACACAGATCAAGCTTCTAAGTTGATGTAATAGCCAGTAAGAAGTGGTACAATTCAAGTTTTAGGTATTGAATATTGATCTTTAGCTGGCTTTGGTGCCTTGGACATGAGCTAGGACCTTAAGATTCTGCATGAAAGGAGGACTAGCAGCCGAGTTGCACGGGAGAAAAGTGTTCAAATGTAGTAAAAACCTAAGAAATACGTCCGTTTTCGTCATTTGTTATCGAATCGACTTAAAGCCAGATCGTCACATTGGCCGCTCTTCTCTCTGAAACGGTTGTACTTATCGTCTGCAAAACTATGTCGCGTGCTGCGGTATGCGGAGAAACTAAAAGCACCGTAGTAGAACACAGATGAAGCTCCTAAGTTGATGTAATAGCCAGTAAGAAGTAGTACAATTCAAGTTTTAGGTATTGATTATGGACTTTTTAGCTGGCTTTGGTGCCTTGGACATGAGCTAGGACCTTAAGATTCTGCACGACAGGAGGACTAGCAGCCGAGTTGCACGGGAGAATATGAAAAGTTTTCATATGTAGTAAAACCCTGAGAAATCGGTCCGTTTTCGTCATTTGTTATCGAATCGACTTAAAGCCAGATCGTCACATTGGCCGCTCTTCTCTCTGAAACGGTTGTACATATCGTCTGCAAAGCTTTGTCACGTGCTGCGGTATGCTGAGACACTAAAAGCACCATTGTAGAACACAGATGAAGCTTCTAAGTTGATGTAATAGCCAGTAAGATATAGTACAATTCAAGTTCTATGTATCGATTATTGACTTTTTAGCTGGCTTTGGTGCTTTGGACATGAGCTAGGACCTTATGATTCTGCATGAAAGGAGGACTATCAGCCGAGTTGCACGGGAGAATGTGAAAAGTGTTCATATGTAGTAAAAACCTGAGAAATCCGTCCGCTTTCGTCATTTGTTATCGAATCTACTTAAAGCAAGATCGTCACATTGGCCGCTCTTCTCTCTGAAACGGTTGTACTTATCGTCTTCAAAGCTATGTCGCGAGCTGCGATATGCGGAGACACTAAAAGCACCACAGTAGAACACAGATGAAGCTTCTAAGTTGATGTAATAGCCAGTAAGAAGTAGTACAATTGATGTTTTAGGTATCGAGTATTGACTTTTTAGCTTGCTTTGGTGCCTTGGACATGAGCTAGGACCTTAAGATTCTGCATGAAAGGAGGACTAGCAGCCGAGTTGCACGGGAGAATGTGAAAAGTGTTCAAATGTAGTATAAACCTGAGAAATACGTCCGTTTTCGTCATTTGTTATCGAATCGACTTAAAGCCAGATCGTCACATTGGCCGCTCTTCTCTCTGAAACGGTTGTACTTATCGTCTGCAAAGCTATGTCGCGTGCTGCGGTATGCGAGACACTAAAAGCACCATAGTAGAACACAGATGAAGATTCTAAGTTGATGTAATACCCAGTAAGACGTAGTACAATTCAAGTTTTAGGTATCGATTATTGACTTTTTAGCTGGCTTTGGTGCCTTGGACATTAGCTAGGACCTTATGATTCTGCATGAAAGGAGGACTAGCAGCCGAGTTGCACGGGAGAATGAGAAAAGTGTTCATATGTAGTAAAACCTGAGAAATCCGTCCACTTTCGTCATTTGTTATCGAATCGACTTAAAGCCAGATCGTCACATTGGCCGCTCTTCTCTCTGAAACGGTTGTACTTATCTTCTGCAAAGCTATGTCGCGTGCTGCGGTATGCGGAGACACTAAAAGCACCATAGTAGAACACAGATGAAGCTTCTAAGTTGATGTAATACCCAGTAAGACGTAGTACAATTCAAGTTTTAGGTATCGATTATTGACTTTTTAGCTGGCTTTGGTGCCTTGGACATTAGCTAGGACCTTATGATTCTGCATGAAAGGAGGACTAGCAGCCGAGTTGCACGGGAGAATGAGAAAAGTGTTCATATATGTAGTAAATCCTGAGAAATCCGTCCACTTTCGTCATTTGTTATCGAATCGACTTAAAGCCAGATCGTCACATTTTCCGCTCTTCTCTCTGAAACGGTTGTACTTATCGTCTGGAAAGCTATGTCGCGTGCTGCGGTATGCGGAGACACAAAAGCACCATAGTAGAACACAGATGAAGCTTCTAAGTTGATGTAATAGCCAGTAAGAAGTAGTACAATTCAAGTTTTAGGTATCGATTATTGAATTTTACCTGGCTTTGGTGCATTGGACATGAGCTTGGACCTTATGATTCTGCATGAAAGGAGGACTAGCAGCCGAGTTGCACGGGAGAATGAGAAAAGTGTTCATATGTAGTAAAAACCTGACAAATCCGTCCGCTTTCGTCATTTGTTATCGAATCTACTTAAAGCCAGATCGTCACATTGGCCGCTCATCTCTCTGAAACGGTTGTACTTATCGTCTGCAAAGCTATGTCGCGTGCTGCGATTTGCGGAGACACTAAAAGCACCATAGTAGAACACAGATGAAGCTTCTAAGTTGATGCAATAGCCAGTAAGAAGTAGCACAATTCAAGTTTTAGGTATCGATTATTGAATTTTAGCTGGCTTTGCTGCCTTGGACATGAGCTAGGACCTTAAGATTCTGCATGAAAGGAGGACTAGCAGCCGAGTTGCACGGGAGAATGAGAAAAGTGTTCATATGTAGTAAAAACCTGAGAAATCCGTGCGCTTTCTTCATTTGTTATCGAATCTACTTAAAGCAAGATCGTCACATTGGCCGCTCTTCTCTCTGAAAAAGTTGTACTTATCGTCTACAAAGCTATGTCGCGAGCTGCGATATGCGGAGACACTAAAAGCACCATAGTAGAACACAGATGAAGCTTCTAAGTTGATGTAATAGCCAGTAAGAAGTAGTACAATTGAAGTTTTAGGTATCGATTATTGACTTTTTAGCTGGCTTTGGTGCCTTGGACATGAGCTAGGACCTTAAGATTCTGCATGAAAGGAGGACTAGCAGCCGAGTTGCACGGGAGAATGTGAAAAGTGTTCTAATGTAGTAAAAACCTGAGAAATACGTCCGTTTTCGTCATTCGTTATCGAATCGACTTAAAGCCAGATCGTCACATTGGCCGCTCTTCTCTCTGAAACGGTTGTACTTATCGTCTGCAAAGCTATGTCGCGTGCTGCGATTTGCGGAGACACTAAAAGCACCATAGTAGAACACAGATGAAGCTTCTAAGTTGATGGAATAGCCAGTAAGAAGTAGCACAATTCAAGTTTTAGGTATCGATTATTGAATTTTAGCTGGCTTTGGTGCCTTGGACATGAGCTAGGACCTTAAGATTCTGCATGAAAGGAGGACTAGCAGCCGAGTTGCACGGGAGAATGAGAAAAGTGTTCATATGTAGTAAAAACCTGAGAAATCCGTGCGCTTTCTTCATTTGTTATCGAATCTACTTAAAGCAAGATCGTCACATTGGCCGCTCTTCTCTCTGAAAAAGTTGTACTTATCGTCTACAAAGCTATGTCGCGAGCTGCGATATGCGGAGACACTAAAAGCACCATAGTAGAACACAGATGAAGCTTCTAAGTTGATGTAATAGCCAGTAAGAAGTAGTACAATTGAAGTTTTAGGTATCGATTATTGACTTTTTAGCTGGCTTTGGTGCCTTGGACATGAGCTAGGACCTTAAGATTCTGCATGAAAGGAGGACTAGCAGCCGAGTTGCACGGGAGAATGTGAAAAGTGTTCAAATGTAGTATAAACCTGAGAAATACGTCCGTTTTCGTCATTTGTTATCGAATCGACTTAAAGCCAGATCGTCACATTGGCCGCTCTTCTCTCTGAAACGGTTGTACTTATCGTCTGCAAAGCTATGTCGCGTGCTGCGGTATGCGAGACACTAAAAGCACCATAGTAGAACACAGATGAAGCTTCTAAGTTGATGTAATACCCAGTAAGACGTAGTACAATTCAAGTATTAGGTATCGATTATTGACTTTTTAGCTGGCTTTGGTGCCTTGGACATTAGCTAGGACCTTATGATTCTGCATGAAAGGAGGACTAGCAGCCGAGTTGCACGGGAGAATGAGAAAAGTGTTCATATGTAGTAAAACCTGAGAAATCCGTCCACTTTCGTCATTTGTTATCGAATCGACTTAAAGCCAGATCGTCACATTGGCCGCTCTTCTCTCTGAAACGGTTGTACTTATCGTCTGCAAAGCTATGTCGCGTGCTGCGGTATGCGGAGACACTAAAAGCACCATAGTAGAACACAGATGAAGCTTCTAAGTTGATGTAATACCCAGTAAGACGTAGTACAATTCAAGTTTTAGGTATCGATTATTGACTTTTTAGCTGGCTTTGGTGCCTTGGACATTAGCTAGGACCTTATGATTCTGCATGAAAGGAGGACTAGCAGCCGAGTTGCACGGGAGAATGAGAAAAGTGTTCATATGTAGTAAAACCTGAGAAATCCGTCCACTTTCGTCATTTGTTATCGAATCGACTTAAAGCCAGATCGTCACATTTTCCGCTCTTCTCTCTGAAACGGTTGTACTTATCGTCTGGAAAGCTATGCCGCATGCTGCGTTATGCGGAGACACAAAAGCACCATAGTAGAACACAGATGAAGCTTCTAAGTTGATGTAATAGCCAGTAAGAAGTAGTACAATTCAAGTTTTAGGTATCGATTATTGAATTTTACCTGGCTTTGGTGCATTGGACATGAGCTTGGACCTTATGATTCTGCATGAAAGGAGGACTAGCAGCCGAGTTGCACGGGAGAATGAGAAAAGTGTTCATATGTAGTAAAAACCTGACAAATCCGTCCGCTTTCGTCATTTGTTATCGAATCTACTTAAAGCCAGATCGTCACATTGGCCGCTCATCTCTCTGAAACGGTTGTACTTATCGTCTGCAAAGCTATGTCGCGTGCTGCGATTTGCGGAGACACTAAAAGCACCATAGTAGAACACAGATGAAGCTTCTAAGTTGATGGAATAGCCAGTAAGAAGTAGCACAATTCAAGTTTTAGGTATCGATTATTGAATTTTAGCTGGCTTTGGTGCCTTGGACATGAGCTAGGACCTTAAGATTCTGCATGAAAGGAGGACTAGCAGCCGAGTTGCACGGGAGAATGAGAAAAGTGTTCATATGTAGTAAAAACCTGAGAAATCCGTGCGCTTTCTTCATTTGTTATCGAATCTACTTAAAGCAAGATCGTCACATTGGCCGCTCTTCTCTCTGAAAAAGTTGTACTTATCGTCTACAAAGCTATGTCGCGAGCTGCGATATGCGGAGACACTAAAAGCACCATAGTAGAACACAGATGAAGCTTCTAAGTTGATGTAATAGCCAGTAAGAAGTAGTACAATTGAAGTTTTAGGTATCGATTATTGACTTTTTAGCTGGCTTTGGTGCCTTGGACATGAGCTAGGACCTTAAGATTCTGCATGAAAGGAGGACTAGCAGCCGAGTTGCACGGGAGAATGTGAAAAGTGTTCAAATGTAGTAAAAACCTGAGAAATACGTCCGTTTTCGTCATTCGTTATCGAATCGACTTAAAGCCAGATCGTCACATTGGCCGTTCTTCTCTCTGAAACGGTTGTACTTATCGTCTGCAAAGCTATGTCGCGTGCTGCGGTATGCGGAGACACTAAAAGCACCATAGTAGAACACAGATGAAGCTTCTAAGTTGATGTAATACCCAGTAAGACGTAGTACAATTCAAGTTTTAGGTATCGATTATTGACTTTTTAGCTGGCTTTGGTGCCTTGGACATGAGCTAGGTCCTTAACATTCTGCATGAAAGGAGGACTAGCAGCCGAGTTGCACGGGAGAATGTGAAAAGTGTTCATATGTAGTAAAAACCTGAGAAATACGTCCGTTTTCGTCATTTGTTATCGAATCGACTTAAAGCCAGATCGTCACATTGGCCGCTCTTCTCTCTGAAACGGTTGTACTTATCGTCTGCAAAGCTATGTCGCGTGCTGCGGTATGCTGAGACACTAAAAGCACCATAGTAGAACACAGATGAAGCTTCTAAGTTGATGTAATACCCAGTAAGACGTAGTACAATTCAAGTTTTAGGTATCGATTATTGACTTTATAGCTGGCTTTGGTGCCTTGGACATGACCTAGGACCTTAACATTTTGCATGAAAGGAGGACTAGCAGCCGAGTTGCACGGGAGAATGTGAAAAGTGTTCATATGTAGTAATAACCTGAGAAATCCGTCCTTTTTCGTCATTTGTTATCGAATCGACTTAAAGCCAGATCGTCAAATTTTCCGCTCTTCTCTCTGAAACGGTTGTACTTATCGTCTGGAAAGCTATGTCGCGTGCTGCGGTATGCGGAGACACTAAAAGCACCATAGTAGAACACAGATGTAGCTTCTAAGTTGATGTAATAGCCAGTAAGAAGTAGTACAATTCAAGTTTTAGGTATCGATTATTGAATTTTACCTGGCTTTGGTGCATTGGACATGAGCTTGGACCTTATGATTCTGCATGAAAGGTGGACTAGCAGCCGAGTTGCACGGGAGAATGAGAAAAGTGTTCATATGTAGTAAAAACCTGACAAATCCGTCCGCTTTCGTCATTTGTTATCGAATCTACTTAAAGCCAGATTGTCACATTGGCCGCTCTTCTCTCGGAAACGGTTGTACTTATCGTCTACAAAGCTATGTCGCGTGCTGCGATATGCGGAGACACTAAAAGCACCATAGTAGAACACAGATCAAGCTTCTAAGTTGATGTAATAGCCAGTAAGAAGTAGTACAATTGAAGTTTTAGGTATCGATTATTGACTTTTTAGCTGGCTTTGGTGCCTTGGACATGAGCTAGGACCTTAAGATTCTGCATGAAAGGAGGACTAGCAGCCGAGTTGCACGGGAGAATGTGAAAAGTGTTCAAATGTAGTAAAAACCTGAGAAATACGTCCGTTTTCGTCATTCGTTATCGAATCGACTTAAAGCCAGATGGTCACATTGGCCGCTCTTCTCTCTGAAACGGTTGTACTTATCGTCTGCAAAGCTATGTCGCGTGCTGCGGTATGCGAGACACTAAAAGCACCATAGTAGAACACAGATGAAGCTTCTAAGTTGATGTAATACCCAGTAAGACGTAGTACAATTCAAGTTTTAGGTATCGATTATTGACTTTTTAGCTGGCTTTGGTGCCTTGGACATTAGCTAGGACCTTATGATTCTGCATGAAAGGAGGACTAGCAGCCGAGTTGCACGGGAGAATGAGAAAAGTGTTCATATGTAGTAAAACCTGAGAAATCCGTCCACTTTCGTCATTTCTTATCGAATCGACTTAAAGCCAGATCGTCACATTGGCCGCTCTTCTCTCTGAAACGGTTGTACTTATCGTCTGCAAAGCTATGTCGCGTGCTGCGGTATGCGGAGACACTAAAAGCACCATAGTAGAACACAGATGAAGCTTCTAAGTTGATGTAATATCCAGTAAGAAGTAGTACAATTCAAATTGTAGGTATCGATTATTGACATTTTAGCTGGCTTTGGTGCCTTGGACATGAGCAAGGACCTTAAGATTCTGCATGAAAGGAGGACTAGCAGCCGAGTTGCACGCGAGAATGTGAAAAGTGTTCATATGTAGTAAAAACCTGAGAAATCCGTCCGTTTTCGTCATTTGTTATCGAATCGACTTAAAGCCAGATCGTCACATTGGCCGCTCTTCTCTCTGAAACGGTTGTACTTATCGTCTGCAAAGCTATGTCGCGTGCTGCGGTATGCTGAGACACTAAAAGCACCATAGTAGAACACAGATCAAGCTTCTAAGTTGATGTAATAGCCAGTAAGAAGTGGTACAATTCAAGCTTTAGGTATTGAATATTGATCTTTAGTTGGCTTTGGTGCCTTGGACATGAGCTAGGACCTTAAGATTCTGCATGAAAGGAGGACTAGCAGCCGAGTTGCACGCGAGAATGTGAAAAGTGTTCATATGTAGTAAAAACCCGAGAAATCCGTCCGTTTTCGTCATTTGTTATCGAATCGACTTAAAGCCAGATCGTCACATTGGTCGCTCTTCTCACTGAAACGGTTGTACTTATCGTCTGCAAAGCTATGTCACGTGCTGCGGTATGCTGAGACACTAAAAGCACCATAGTAGAACACAGATCAAGCTTCTAAGTTGATGTAATAGCCAGTAAGAAGTGGTACAATTCAAGTTTTAGGTATCGATTATTGACTTTTTAGCTGGCTTTGGTGCCTTGGACATGAGCTAGGTCCTTAACATTCTGCATGAAAGGAGGACTAGCAGCCAAGTTGCACGGGAGAATGTGAAAAGTGTTCATATGTAGTAAAAACCTGAGAAATCCGTCCGTTTTCGTCATTTGTTATCGAATCGACTTAAAGCCAGATCGTCACATTGGCCGCTCTCCTCTCTGAATCGGTTGTACTTATCGTCTGCAAAGCTATGTCACGTGCAGCGGTATGCGGAGACACTAAAATCACCACAGTAGAACACAGATGAAGCTTCTAAGTTGATGTAATATCCAGTAAGAAGTAGTACAATTCAAATTGTAGGTATCGATTATTGACATTTTAGCTGGCTTTGGTGCCTTGGACATGAGCTAGGACCTTAAGATTCTGCATGAAAGGAGGACTAGCAGCCGAGTTGCACGCGAGAATGTGAAAAGTGTTCATATGTAGTAAAAACCCGAGAAATCCGTCCGTTTTCGTCATTTGTTATCGAATCGACTTAAAGCCAGATAGTCACATTGGTCGCTCTTCTCTCTGAAACGGTTGTACTTATCGTCTGCAAAGCTATGTCACGTGCTGCGGTATGCTGAGACACTAAAAGCACCATAGTAGAACACAGATCAAGCTTCTAAGTTGATGTAATAGCCAGTAAGAAGTGGTACAATTCAAGTTTTAGGTATTGAATATTGATCTTTAGCTGGCTTTGGTGCCTTGGACATGAGCTAGGACCTTAAGATTCTGCATGAAAGGAGGACTAGCAGCCGAGTTGCACGGGAGAATGTGAAAAGTGTTCATATGTAGTAAAAACCTGACAAATCCGTCCGCTTTCGTCATTTGTTATCGAATCTACTTAAAGCCAGATCGTCACATTGGCCGCTCTTCTCTCTGAAACGGTTGTACTTATCGTCTGCAAAGCTATGTCGCGTGCTGCGATTTGCGGAGACACTAAAAGCACCATAGTAGAACACAGATGAAGCTTCTAAGTTGATGGAATAGCCAGTAAGAAGTAGCACAATTCAAGTTTTAGGTATCGATTATTGAATTTTAGCTGGCTTTGGTGCCTTGGACATGAGCTAGGACCTTAAGATTCTGCATGAAAGGAGGACTAGCAGCCGAGTTGCACGGGAGAATGAGAAAAGTGTTCATATGTAGTAAAAACCTGAGAAATCCGTCCGCTTTCTTCATTTGTTATCGAATCTACTTAAAGCAAGATCGTCACATTGGCCGCTCTTCTCTCTGAAAAAGTTGTACTTATCGTCTACAAAGCTATGTCGCGAGCTGCGATATGCGGAGACACTAAAAGCACCATAGTAGAACACAGATGAAGCTTCTAAGTTGATGTAATAGCCAGTAAGAAGTAGTACAATTGAAGTTTTAGGTATCGATTATTGACTTTTTAGCTGGCTTTGGTGCCTTGGACATGAGCTAGGTCCTTAACATTCTGCATGAAAGGAGGACTAGCAGCCGAGTTGCACGGGAGAATGTGAAAAGTGTTCATATGTAGTAAAAACCTGAGAAATACGTCCGTTTTCGTCATTTGTTATCGAATCGACTTAAAGCCAGATCGTCACATTGGCCGCTCTTCTCTCTGAAACGGTTGTACTTATCGTCTGCAAAGCTATGTCGCGTGCTGCGGTATGCTGAGACACTAAAAGCACCATAGTAGAACACAGATGAAGCTTCTAAGTTGATGTAATACCCAGTAAGACGTAGTACAATTCAAGTTTTAGGTATCGATTATTGACTTTATAGCTGGCTTTGGTGCCTTGGACATGATCTAGGACCTTAACATTTTGCATGAAAGGAGGACTAGCAGCCGAGTTGCACGGGAGAATGTGAAAAGTGTTCATATGTAGTAATAACCTGAGAAATCCGTCCTTTTTCGTCATTTGTTATCGAATCGACTTAAAGCCAGATCGTCAAATTTTCCGCTCTTCTCTCTGAAACGGTTGTACTTATCGTCTGGAAAGCTATGTCGCGTGCTGCGGTATGCGGAGACACTAAAAGCACCATAGTAGAACACAGATGTAGCTTCTAAGTTGATGTAATAGCCAGTAAGAAGTAGTACAATTCAAGTTTTAGGTATCGATTATTGAATTTTACCTGGCTTTGGTGCATTGGACATGAGCTTGGACCTTATGATTCTGCATGAAAGGTGGACTAGCAGCCGAGTTGCACGGGAGAATGAGAAAAGTGTTCATATGTAGTAAAAACCTGACAAATCCGTCCGCTTTCGTCATTTGTTATCGAATCTACTTAAAGCCAGATTGTCACATTGGCCGCTCTTCTCTCGGAAACGGTTGTACTTATCGTCTACAAAGCTATGTCGCGTGCTGCGATATGCGGAGACACTAAAAGCACCATAGTAGAACACAGATCAAGCTTCTAAGTTGATGTAATAGCCAGTAAGAAGTAGTACAATTGAAGTTTTAGGTATCGATTATTGACTTTTTAGCTGGCTTTGGTGCCTTGGACATGAGCTAGGACCTTAAGATTCTGCATGAAAGGAGGACTAGCAGCCGAGTTGCACGGGAGAATGTGAAAAGTGTTCAAATGTAGTAAAAACCTGAGAAATACGTCCGTTTTCGTCATTCGTTATCGAATCGACTTAAAGCCAGATGGTCACATTGGCCGCTCTTCTCTCTGAAACGGTTGTACTTATCGTCTGCAAAGCTGTGTCGCGTGCTGCGGTATGCGAGACACTAAAAGCACCATAGTAGAACACAGATGAAGCTTCTAAGTTGATGTAATACCCAGTAAGACGTAGTACAATTCAAGTTTTAGGTATCAATTATTGACTTTTTAGCTGGCTTTGGTGCCTTGGACATTAGCTAGGACCTTATGATTCTGCATGAAAGGAGGACTAGCAGCCGAGTTGCACGGGAGAATGAGAAAAGTGTTCATATGTAGTAAAACCTGAGAAATCCGTCCACTTTCGTCATTTCTTATCGAATCGACTTAAAGCCAGATCGTCACATTGGCCGCTCTTCTCTCTGAAACGGTTGTACTTATCGTCTGCAAAGCTATGTCGCGTGCTGCGGTATGCGGAGACACTAAAAGCACCATAGTAGAACACAGATGAAGCTTCTAAGTTGATGTAATATCCAGTAAGAAGTAGTACAATTCAAATTGTAGGTATCGATTATTGACATTTTAGCTGGCTTTGGTGCCTTGGACATGAGCAAGGACCTTAAGATTCTGCATGAAAGGAGGACTAGCAGCCGAGTTGCACGCGAGAATGTGAAAAGTGTTCATATGTAGTAAAAACCTGAGAAATCCGTCCGTTTTCGTCATTTGTTATCGAATCGACTTAAAGCCAGATCGTCACATTGGCCGCTCTTCTCTCTGAAACGGTTGTACTTATCGTCTGCAAAGCTATGTCGCGTGCTGCGGTATGCTGAGACACTATAATCACCACAGTAGAACACAGATGAAGCTTCTAAGTTGATGGAATAGCCAGTAAGAAGTAGCACAATTCAAGTTTTAGGTATCGATTATTGAATTTTAGCTGGCTTTGGTGCCTTGGACATGAGCTAGGACCTTAAGATTCTGCATGAAAGGAGGACTAGCAGCCGAGTTGCACGGGAGAATGAGAAAAGTGTTCATATGTAGTAAAAACCTGAGAAATCCGTCCGCTTTCTTCATTTGTTATCGAATCTACTTAAAGCAAGATCGTCACATTGGCCGCTCTTCTCTCTGAAAAAGTTGTACTTATCGTCTACAAAGCTATGTCGCGAGCTGCGATATGCGGAGACACTGAAAGCACCATAGTAGAACACAGATGAAGCTTCTAAGTTGATGTAATAGCCAGTAAGAAGTAGTACAATTGAAGTTTTAGGTATCGATTATTGACTTTTTAGCTGGCTTTGGTGCCTTGGACATGAGCTAGGTCCTTAACATTCTGCATGAAAGGAGGACTAGCAGCCGAGTTGCACGGGAGAATGTGAAAAGTGTTCATATGTAGTAAAAACCTGAGAAATACGTCCGTTTTCGTCATTTGTTATCGAATCGACTTAAAGCCAGATCGTCACATTGGCCGCTCTTCTCTCTGAAACGGTTGTACTTATCGTCTGCAAAGCTATGTCGCGTGCTGCGGTATGCTGAGACACTAAAAGCACCATAGTAGAACACAGATGAAGCTTCTAAGTTGATGTAATACCCAGTAAGACGTAGTACAATTCAAGTTATAGGTATCGATTATTGACTTTATAGCTGGCTTTGGTGCCTTGGACATGATCTAGGACCTTAACATTTTGCATGAAAGGAGGACTAGCAGCCGAGTTGCACGGGAGAATGTGAAAAGTGTTCATATGTAGTAATAACCTGAGAAATCCGTCCTTTTTCGTCATTTGTTATCGAATCGACTTAAAGCCAGATCGTCAAATTTTCCGCTCTTCTCTCTGAAACGGTTGTACTTATCGTCTGGAAAGCTATGTCGCGTGCTGCGGTATGCGGAGACACTAAAAGCACCATAGTAGAACACAGATGTAGCTTCTAAGTTGATGTAATAGCCAGTAAGAAGTAGTACAATTCAAGTTTTAGGTATCGATTATTGAATTTTACCTGGCTTTGGTGCATTGGACATGAGCTTGGACCTTATGATTCTGCATGAAAGGTGGACTAGCAGCCGAGTTGCACGGGAGAATGTGAAAAGTGTTCAAATGTAGTAAAAACCTGAGAAATACGTCCGTTTTCGTCATTCGTTATCGAATCGACTTAAAGCCAGATCGTCACATTGGCCGCTCTTCTCTCTGAAACGGTTGTACTTATCGTCTGCAAAGCTATGTCGCGTGCTGCGGTATGCGAGACACTAAAAGCACCATAGTAGAACACAGATGAAGCTTCTAAGTTGATGTAATACCCAGTAAGACGTAGTACAATTCAAGTTTTAGGTATCAATTATTGACTTTTTAGCTGGCTTTGGTGCCTTGGACATTAGCTAGGACCTTATGATTCTGCATGAAAGGAGGACTAGCAGCCGAGTTGCACGGGAGAATGAGAAAAGTGTTCATATGTAGTAAAACCTGAGAAATCCGTCCACTTTCGTCATTTGTTATCGAATCGACTTAAAGCCAGATCGTCACATTGGCCGCTCTTCTCTCTGAAACGGTTGTACTTATCGTCTGCAAAGCTATGTCGCGTGCTGCGGTATGTGGAGACACTAAAAGCACCATAGTAGAACACAGATGAAGCTTCTAAGTTGATGTAATACCCAGTAAGACGTAGTACAATTCAAGTTTTAGGTATCGATTATTTACTTTATAGCTGGCTTTGGTGCCTTGGACATGACCTAGGACCTTAACATTTTGCATGAAAGGAGGACTAGCAGCCGAGTTGCACGGGAGAATGTGAAAAGTGTTCATATGTAGTAATAACCTGAGAAATCCGTCCTTTTTCGTCATTTGTTATCGAATCGACTTAAAGCCAGATCGTCACATTTTCCGCTCTTCTCTCTGAAACGGTTGTACTTATCGTCTGCAAAGCTATGTCGCGTGCTGCGGTATGCGGAGACACTAAAAGCACCATAGTAGAACACAGATGAAGCTTCTAAGTTGATGGAATAGCAAGTAAGAAGTAGCACAAATCAAGTTTTAGGTATCGATTATTGAATTTTAGCTGCCTTTGGTGCCTTGGACAAGAGCTAGGACCTTAAGATTCTGCATGAAAGGAGGACTAGCAGCCGAGTTGCACGGGAGAATGAGAAAAGTGTTCATATGTAGTAAAAACCTGAGAAATCCGTCCGCTTTCTTCATTTGTTATCGAATCTACTTAAAGCAAGATCGTCACATTGGCCGCTCTTCTCTCTGAAAAAGTTGTACTTATCGTCTACAAAGCTATGTCGCGAGCTGCGATATGCGGAGACACTAAAAGCATCATAGTAGAACACAGATGAAGCTTCTAAGTTGATGTAATAGCCAGTAAGAAGTAGTACAATTGAAGTTTTAGGTATCGATTATTGACTTTTTGCTGGCTTTGGTGCCTTGGACATGAGCTAGGACCTTAAGATTCTGCATGAAAGGAGGACTAGCAGCCAAGTTGCACGGGAGAATGTGAAAAGTGTTCAAATGTAGTAAAATCCTGAGAAATACGTCCGTTTTCGTCATTCGTTATCGAATCGACTTAAAGCCAGATCGTCAAATTGGCCGCTCTTCTCTCTGAAACGGTTGTACTTATCGTCTGCAAAGCTATGTCGCGTGCTGCTGTATGCGGAGACAGTAAAAGCACCATAGTAGAACACAGATGAAGCTTCTAAGTTGATGTAATACCCAGTAAGACGTAGTACAATTCAAATTTTAGGTATCGATTATTGACTTTTTAGCTGGCTTTGGTGCCTTGGACATGAGCTAGGTCCTTAACATTCTGCATGAAAGGAGGACTAGCAGCCGAGTTGCACGGGAGAATGTGAAAAGTGTTCATATGTAGTAAAAACCTGAAGAAATACGTCCGTTTTCGTCATTCGTTATCGAATCGACTTAAAGCCAGATCGTCACATTGGCCGCTCTTCTCTCTGAAACGGTTGTACTTATCGTCTGCAAAGCTATGTCGCGTGCTGCGGTATGCGAGACACTAAAAGCACCATAGTAGAACACAGATGAAGCTTCTAAGTTGATGTAATACCCAGTAAGACGTAGTACAATTCAAGTTTTAGGTATCGATTATCGACTTTTTAGCTGGCTTTGGTGCCTTGGACATTAGCTAGGACCTTATGATTCTGCATGAAAGGAGGACTAGCAGCCGAGTTGCACGGGAGAATGAGAAAAGTGTTCATATGTAGTAAAACCTGAGAAATCCGTCCACTTTCGTCATTTGTTATCGAATCGACTTAAAGCCAGATCGTCACATTGGCCGCTCTTCTCTCTGAAACGGTTGTACTTATCGCCGGCAAAGCTATGTCGCGTGCTGCGGTATGCGGAGACACTAAAAGCACCATAGTAGAACACAGATGAAGCTTCTAAGTTGATGTAATATCCAGTAAGAAGTAGTACAATTCAAATTGTAGGTATCGATTATTGACATTTTAGCTGGCTTTGGTGCCTTGGACATGAGCAAGGACCTTAAGATTCTGTATGAAAGGAGGACTAGCAGCCGAGTTGCACGGGAGAATGTGAAAAGTGTTCATATGTAGTAAAAACCTGAGAAATCCGTCCGTTTTCGTCACGGTTAAAGCAGGCTCAGACATGGTAATTGGATGTCTCTATAGGCCCCCGGGCTCAGCAGCTGTTGTGGCTCAGCACCTGAAGAATAATTTGGAAAATATTTCGAGTAGATTTCCCCACCATGTTATAGTCCTGGGTGGAGATTTTAATTTGCCGGATATAGACTGGGAGACTCAAACGTTCATAACGGGTGGCAGGGACAAAGAATCCAGTGAAATATTTTTAAGTGCTTTATCTGAAAACTACCTTGAGCAGTTAAACAGAAAACCGACTCGTGGCGATAATATATTAGACCTTCTGGTGACAAACAGACCCGAACTATTTGAATCAGTTAATGCAGAACAGGGAATCAGCGATCATAAAGCGGTTACTGCGTCGATGATTTCAGCCGTAAATAGAAATATTAAAAAAGGTAGGAAGATTTTTCTGTTTAGCAAAAGTGACAAAAAGCAGATTACAGAGTACCTGACGGCTCAACACAAAAGTTTTGTCTCAAGTGCAGATAGTGTTGAGGATCAGTGGACAAAGTTCAAAACCATGGTACAATATGCGTTAGATGAGTATGTGCCAAGCAAGATCGTAAGAGATGGAAAAGAGCCACCGTGGTACAACAACCGAGTTAGAAAACTGCTGCGGAAGCAAAGGGAACTTCACAGCAAACATAAACATAGCCAAAGCCTTGCAGACAAACAAAAATTACGCGAAGCGAAATGTAGTGTGAGGAGGGCTATGCGAGAGGCTTTCAATGAATTCGAAAGTAACGTTCTATGTACTGACTTGGCAGAAAATCCTAAGAAATTTTGGTCCTATGTCAAAGCGGTAGGTGGATCAAAACAAAATGTCCAGACACTCTGTGACCAAAATGGTACTGAAACAGAGGATGACAGACTAAAGGCCGAAATACTAAATGTCTTCTTCCAAAGCTGTTTCACAGAGGAAGACTGCACTGTGCTTCCTTCTCTAGATTGTCGCACAGTTGACAAAATGGTAGATATCGAAGTAGACGACAGAGGGATAGAGAAACAATTAAAATCGCTCAAAAGAGGAAAGGCCGCTGGTCCTGATGGGATACCAGTTCGATTTTACACAGAGTACGCGAAGGAACTTGCCCCCCTTCTTGCAGCGGTGTACCGTAGGTCTCTAGAAGAGCGAAGCGTTCCAAAGGATTGGAAAAGGGCACAGGTCATCCCCGTTCTCAAGAAGGGACGTCGAACAGATGTGCAGAACTATAGACCTATATCTCTAACGTCGATCAGTTGTAGAATTTTGGAACACGTATTATGTTCGAGTATAATGTCTTTTCTGGAGACTAGAAATCTACTCTGTAGGAATCAGCATGGGTTTCGAAAAAGACGATCGTGTGAAACCCAGCTCGCGCTATTCGTCCACGAGACTCAGAGGGCCTTAGACACGGGTTCACAGGTAGATGCCGTGTTTCTTGACTTCCGCAAGGCGTTTGACACAGTTCCCCATAGTCGTTTAATGAACAAAGTAAGAGCATACGGACTATCAGATCAATTGTGTGATTGGATTGAGGAGTTCCTAGATAACAGAACGCAGCACGTCATTCTCAATGGAGAGAAGTCTTCCGAAGTAAGAGTGATTTCAGGTGTGCCGCAGGGGAGTGTCATAGGACCGTTGCTATTCACAATATACATAAATGACCTGGTGGATGACATCGGAAGTTCACTGAGGCTTTTTGCAGATGATGCTGTGGTGTATCGAGAGGTTGCAACAATGGAAAATTGTACTGAAATGCAGGAGGATCTGCAGCGAATTGACGCATGGTGCACGGAATGGCAATTGAATCTCAATGTAGCGAAGTGTAATGTGATGCGAATACATAGAAAGATAGGTCCCTTATCATTTAGCTACAAAATAGCAGGTCAGCAACTGGAAGCAGTTAATTCCATAAATTATCTGGGAGTACGCATTAGGAGTGATTTAAAATGGAATGATCATATAAAGTTGATCGTCGGTAAAGCAGATGCCAGACTGAGATTCATTGGAAGAATCCTAAGGAAATGCAATCCGACAACAAAGGAAGTAGGTTACAGTACGCTTGTTCGCCCAATGCTTGAATACTGCTCAGCAGTGTGGGATCCGCACCAGGTGGGGTTGATAGAGGAGATAGAGAAGATCCAACGGAGAGCAGCGCGCTTCGTTACGGGATCGTTTGGTGATTGCGAAAGCGTTACGGAGATGATAGATAAACTCCAGTGGAAGACTCTGCAGGAGAGACGCTCAGTAGCTCGGTACGGGCTTTTGTTTAAGTTTCGAGAACATGCCTTCACCGAGGAGTCGAGCAGTATATTGCTCCCTCCTACGTATATCTCGCGAAGAGACCATGAGGATAAAATCAGAGAGATTAGAGCCCACACAGAAGCATACCGACAGTCCTTCTTTCCACGTACAATACGAGACTGGAATAGAAGGGAGAACCGATAGAGGTACTCAGGGTACCCTCCGCCACACACCGTCAGGTGGCTTGCGGAGTACGGATGTAGATGTAGATGTAGATTTGTTATCGAATCGACTTAAAGCCAGATCGTCACATTGGCCGCTCTTCTCTCTGAAACGGTTGTACTTATCGTCTGCAAAGCTATGTCGCGTGCTGCGGTATGCTGAGACACTAAAAGCACCATAGTAGAACACAGATGAAGCTTCTAAGTTGATGTAATAGCCAGTAAGAAGTGGTACAATTCAAGTTTTAGGTATTGAATATTGATCTTTTGCTGGCTTTGGTGCCTTGGACATGAGCTAGGACCTTAAGATTCTGCATGAAAGGAGGACTAGCAGCCGAGTTGCACGGGAGAATGTGAAAAGTGTTCAAATGTAGTAAAAACCTGAGAAATCCGTCCGCTTTCGTCATTTGTTATCGAATCTACTTAAAGCAAGATCGTCACATTGGCCGCTCTTCTCTCTGAAACGGTTGTACTTATCGTCTACAAAGCTATGTCGCGAGCTGCGATATGCGGAGACACTAAAAGCACCATAGTAGAACACAGATGAAGCTTCTAAGTTGATGTAATAGCCAGTAAGAAGTAGTAGAATTGAAGTTTTAGGTATCGATTATTGACTTTTTAGCTGGCTTTGGTGCCTTGGACATGAGCTAGGACCTTAAGATTCTGCATGAAAGGAGGACTAGCAGCCGAGTTGCACGGGAGAATGTGAAAAGTGTTCAAATGTAGTAAAAACCTGAGAAATACGTCCGTTTTCGTCATTTGTTATCGAATCGACTTAAAGCCAGATCGTCACATTGGCCGCTCTTCTCTCTGAAACGGTTGTACTTATCGTCTGCAAAGCTATGTCGCGTGCTGCGGTATGCGGAGACACTAAAAGCACCACAGTAGAACACAGATGAAGCTTCTAAGTTGATGTAATATCCAGTAAGAAGTAGTACAATTCAAATTTTAGGTATCGATTATTGACATTTTAGCTGGCTTTGGTGCCTGGGACATGAGCTAGGACCTTAAGATTCTGCATGAAAGGAGGACTAGCAGCCGAGTTGCACGCGAGAATGTGAAAAGTGTTCATATGTAGTAAAAACCCGAGAAATCCGTCCATTTTCGTCATTTGTTATCGAATCGACATAAAGCCAGATCGTCACATTGGTCGCTCTTCTCTCTGAAACGGTTGTACATATCGTCTGCAAAGCTTTGTCACGTGCTGCGGTATGCTGAGACACTAAAAGCACCATAGTAGAACACAGATCAAGCTTCTAAGTTGATGTAATAGCCAGTAAGAAGTGGTACAATTCAAGTTTTAGGTATTGAATATTGATCTTTAGCTGGCTTTGGTGCCTTGGACATGAGCTAGGACCTTAAGATTCTGCATGAAAGGAGGACTAGCAGCCGAGTTGCACGGGAGAAAAGTGTTCAAATGTAGTAAAAACCTGAGAAATACGTCCGTTTTCGTCATTTGTTATCGAATCGACTTAAAGCCAGATCGTCACATTTTCCGCTCTTCTCTCTGAAACGGTTGTACTTATCGTCTGCAAAGCTATGTCGCGTGCTGCGGTATGCGGAGACACTAAAAGCACCATAGTAGAACACAGATGAAGCTTCTAAGTTGATGGAATAGCAAGTAAGAAGTAGCACAAATCAAGTTTTAGGTATCGATTATTGAATTTTAGCTGCCTTTGGTGCCTTGGACATGAGCTAGGACCTTAAGATTCTGCATGAAAGGAGGACTAGCAGCCGAGTTGCACGGGAGAATGAGAAAAGTGTTCATATGTAGTAAAAACCTGAGAAATCCGTCCGCTTTCTTCATTTGTTATCGAATCTACTTAAAGCAAGATCGTCACATTGGCCGCTCTTCTCTCTGAAAAAGTTGTACTTATCGTCTACAAAGCTATGTCGCGAGCTGCGATATGCGGAGACACTAAAAGCACCATAGTAGAACACAGATGAAGCTTCTAAGTTGATGTAATAGCCAGTAAGATGTAGTACAATTGAAGTTTTAGGTATCGATTATTGACTTTTTGCTGGCTTTGGTGCCTTGGACTTGAGCTAGGACCTTAAGATTCTGCATGAAAGGAGGACTAGCAGCCAAGTTGCACGGGAGAATGTGAAAAGTGTTCAAATGTAGTAAAATCCTGAGAAATACGTCCGTTTTCGTCATTCGTTATCGAATCGACTTAAAGCCAGATCGTCAAATTGGCCGCTCTTCTCTCTGAAACGGTTGTACTTATCGTCTGCAAAGCTATGTCGCGTGCTGCTGTATGCGGAGACAGTAAAAGCACCATAGTAGAACACAGATGAAGCTTCTAAGTTGATGTAATACCCAGTAAGACGTAGTACAATTCAAATTTTAGGTATCGATTATTGACTTTTTAGCTGGCTTTGGTGCCTTGGACATGAGCTAGGTCCTTAACATTCTGCATGAAAGGAGGACTAGCAGCCGAGTTGCACGGGAGAATGTGAAAAGTGTTCATATGTAGTAAAAACCTGAGAAATACGTCCGTTTTCGTCATTCGTTATCGAATCGACTTAAAGCCAGATCGTCACATTGGCCGCTCTTCTCTCTGAAACGGTTGTACTTATCGTCTGCAAAGCTATGTCGCGTGCTGCGGTATGCGAGACACTAAAAGCACCATAGTAGAACACAGATGAAGCTTCTAAGTTGATGTAATACCCAGTAAGACGTAGTACAATTCAAGTTTTAGGTATCGATTATTGACTTTTTAGCTGGCTTTGGTGCCTTGGACATTAGCTAGGACCTTATGATTCTGCATGAAAGGAGGACTAGCAGCCGAGTTGCACGGGAGAATGAGAAAAGTGTTCATATGTAGTAAAACCTGAGAAATCCGTCCACTTTCGTCATTTGTTATCGAATCGACTTAAAGCCAGATCGTCACATTGGCCGCTCTTCTCTCTGAAACGGTTGTACTTATCGTCTGCAAAGCTATGTCGCGTGCTGCGGTATGCGGAGACACTAAAAGCACCATAGTAGAACACAGATGAAGCTTCTAAGTTGATGTAATAGCCAGTAAGAAGTGGTACAATTCAAGTTTTAGGTATTGAATATTGATCTTTAGCTGGCTTTGGTGCCTTGGACATGAGCTAGGACCTTAAGATTCTGCATGAAAGGAGGACTAGCAGCCGAGTTGCACGGGAAAATGTGAAAAGTGTTCAAATGTAGTAAAAACCTGAGAAATCCGTCCGCTTTCGTCATTTGTTATCGAATCTACTTAAAGCAAGATCGTCACATTGGCCGCTCTTCTCTCTGAAACGGTTGTACTTATCGTCTACAAAGCTATGTCGCGAGCTGCGATATGCGGAGACACTAAAAGCACCATAGTAGAACACAGATGAAGCTTCTAAGTTGATGTAATAGCCAGTAAGAAGTAGTACAATTGAAGTTTTAGGCATCGATTATTGACTTTTTAGCTGGCTTTGGTGCCTTGGACATGAGCTAGGACCTTAAGATTCTGCATGAAAGGAGGACTAGCAGCCGAGTTGCACGGGAGAATGTGAAAAGTGTTCAAATGTAGTAAAAACCTGAGAAATACGTCCGTTTTCGTCATTTGTTATCGAATCGACTTAAAGCCAGATCGTCACATTGGCCGCTCTTCTCTCTGAAACGGTTGTACTTATCGTCTGCAAAACTATGTCGCGTGCTGCGGTATGCGGAGAAACTAAAAGCACCGTAGTAGAACACAGATGAAGCTTCTAAGTTGATGTAATAGCCAGTAAGAAGTAGTACAATTCAAGTTTTAGGTATTGATTATGGACTTTTTAGCTGGCTTTGGTGCCTTGGACATGAGCTAGGACCTTAAGATTCTGCACGACAGGAGGACTAGCAGCCGAGTTGCACGGGAGAATATGAAAAGTTTTCATATGTAGTAAAAACCTGAGAAATCGGTCCGTTTTCGTCATTTGTTATCGAATCGACTTAAAGCCAGATCGTCACATTGGCCGCTCTTCTCTCTGAAACGGTTGTACTTATCGTCTGCAAAACTATTTCGCGTGCTGCGGTATGCTGAGACACTAAAAGCACCATAGTAGAACACAGATGAAGCTTCTAAGTTGATGTAATAGCCAGTAAGATATAGTACAATTCAAGTTCTATGTATCGATTATTGACTTTTTAGCTGGCTTTGGTGCTTTGGACATGAGCTAGGACCTTATGATTCTGCATGAAAGGAGGACTATCAGCCGAGTTGCACGGGAGAATGTGAAAAGTGTTCATATGTAGTAAAAACCTGAGAAATCCGTCCGCTTTCGTCATTTGTTATCGAATCTACTTAAAGCAAGATCGTCACATTGGCCGCTCTTCTCTCTGAAACGGTTGTACTTATCGTCTTCAAAGCTTTGTCGCGAGCTGCGATATGCGGAGACACTAAAAGCACCATAGTAGAACACAGATGAAGCTTCTAAGTTGATGTAATAGCCAGTAAGAAGTAGTACAATTGATGTTTTAGGTATCGATTATTGACTTTTTAGCTGGCTTTGGTGCCTTCGACATGAGCTAGGACCTTAAGATTCTGCATGAAAGGAGGACTAGCAGCCGAGTTGCACGGGAGAATGTGAAAAGTGTTCAAATGTAGTAAAAACCTGAGAAATACGTCCATTTTCGTCATTTGTTATCGAATCGACTTAAAGCCAGATCGTCACATTGGCCGCTCTTCTCTCTGAAACGGTTGTACTTATCGTCTGCAAAGCTATGTCGCGTGCTGCGGTATGCGAGACACTAAAAGCACCATAGTAGAACACAGATGAAGCTTCTAAGTTGATGTAATACCCAGTAAGACGTAGTACAATTCAAGTTTTAGGTATCGATTATTGACTTTTTAGCTGGCTTTGGTGCCTTGGACATTAGCTAGGACCTTATGATTCTGCATGAAAGGAGGACTAGCAGCCGAGTTGCACGGGAGAATGAGAAAAGTGTTCATATGTAGTAAAACCTGAGAAATCCGTCCACTTTCGTCATTTGTTATCGAATCGACTTAAAGGCAGTTCGTCACATTGGCCGCTCTTCTCTCTGAAACGGTTGTACTTATCGTCTGCAAAGCTATGTCGCGTGCTGCGGTATGCGGAGACACTAGAAGCACCATAGTAGAACACAGATGATGCTTGTAAGTTGATGTAATACCCAGTAAGACGTAGTACAATTCAAGTTTTAGGTATCGATTATTGACTTTATAGCTGGCTTTGGTGCCTTGGACATGACCTAGGACCTTAACATTTTGCATGAAAGGAGGACTAGCAGCCGAGTTGCACGGGAGAATGTGAAAAGTGTTCATATGTAGTAATAACCTGAGAAATCCGTCCTTTTTCGTCACTTGTTATCGAATCGACTTAAAGCCAGATCGTCACATTTTCCGCTCTTCTCTCTGAAACGGTTGTACTTATCGTCTGGAAAGCTATGTCGCGTGCTGCGGTATGCGGAGACACTAAAAGCACCATAGTAGAACACAGATGAAGCTTCTAAGTTGATGTAATAGCCAGTAGGAAGTAGTACAATTCAAGTTTTAGGTATCGATTATTGAATTTTACCTGGCTTTGGTGCATTGGACATGAGCTTGGACCTTATGATTCTGCATGAAAGGAGGACTAGCAACCGAGTTGCACGGGAGAATGAGAAAAGTGTTCATATGTAGTAAAAACCTGACAAATCCGTCCGCTTTCGTCATTTGTTATCGAATCTACTTAAAGCCAGACGTCACATTGGCCGCTCATCTCTCTGAAACGGTTGTACTTATCGTCTGCAAAGCTATGTCGCGTGCTGCGATTTGCGGAGACACTAAAAGCACCATAGTAGAACACAGATGAAGCTTCTAAGTTGATGGAATAGCCAGTAAGAAGTAGCACAATTCAAGTTTTAGGTATCGATTATTGAATTTTAGCTGGCTTTGGTGCATTGGACATGAGCTAGGACCTTAAGATTCTGCATGAAAGGAGGACTAGCAGCCGAGTTGCACGGGAGATTGAGAAAAGTGTTCATATGTAGTAAAAACCTGAGAAATCCGTGCGCTTTCTTCATTTGTTATCGAATCTACTTAAAGCAAGATCGTCACATTGGCCGCTCTTCTCTCTGAAAAAGTTGTACTTATCGTCTACAAAGCTATGTCGCGAGCTGCGATATGCGGAGACACTAAAAGCACCATAGTAGAACACAGATGAAGCTTCTAAGTTGATGTAATAGCCAGTAAGAAGTAGTACAATTGAAGTTTTAGGTATCGATTATTGACTTTTTAGCTGGCTTTGGTGCCTTGGACATGAGCTAGGACCTTAAGATTCTGCATGAAAGGAGGACTAGCAGCCGAGTTGCACGGGAGAATGTGAAAAGTGTTCAAATGTAGTAAAAACCTGAGAAATATGTCCGTTTTCGTCATTCGTTATCGAATCGACTTAAAGCCAGATCGTCACATTGGCCGCTCTTCTCTCTGAAACGGTTGTACTTATCGTCTGCAAAGCTATGTCGCGTGCTGCGGTATGCGGAGACACTAAAAGCACCATAGTAGAACACAGATCAAGCTTCCAAGTTGATGTAATACCCAGTAAGACGTAGTACAATTCAAGTTTTAGGTATCGATTATTGACTTTTTAGCTGGCTTTGGTGCCTTGGACATGAGCTAGGTCCTTAACATTCTGCATGAAAGGAGGACTAGCAGCCGAGTTGCACGGGAGAATGTGAAAAGTGTTCATATGTAGTAAAAACCTGAGAAATACGTCCGTTTTCGTCATTTGTTATCGAATCGACTTAAAGCCAGATCGTCACATTGGCCGCTCTTCTCTCTGAAACGGTTGTACTTATCGTCTGCAAAGCTATGTCGCGTGCTGCGGTATGCGGAGACAATAAAAGCACCATAGTAGAACACAGATGAAGCTTCTAAGTTGATGTAATACCCAGTAAGACGTAGTACAATTCAAGTTTTAGGTATCGATTATTGACTTTATAGCTGGCTTTGGTGCCTTGGACATGACCTAGGACCTTAACATTTTGCATGAAAGGAGGACTAGCAGCCGAGTTGCACGGGAGTATGTGAAAAGTGTTCATATGTAGTAATAACCTGAGAAATCCGTCCTTTATCGTCATTTGTTATCGAATCGACTTAAAGCCAGATCGTCACATTTTCCGCTCTTCTCTCTGAAACGGTTGTACTTATCGTCTGGAAAGCTATGTCGCGTGCTGCGGTATGCGGAGACACTAAAAGCACCATAGTAGAACACAGATGTAGCTTCTAAGTTGATGTAATAGCCAGTAAGAAGTAGTACAATTCAAGTTTTAGCTATCGATTATTGAATTTTACCTGGCTTTGGTGCATTGGACATGAGCTTGGACCTTATGATTCTGCATGAAAGGAGGACTAGCAGCCGAGTTGCACGGGAGAATGAGAAAAGTGTTCATATGTAGTAAAAACCTGACAAATCCGTCCGCTTTCGTCATTTGTTATCGAATCTACTTAAAGCCAGATCGTCACATTGGCCGCTCATCTCTCTGAAACGGTTGTACTTATCGTCTGCAAAGCTATGTCGCGTGCTGCGATTTGCGGAGACACTAAAAGCACCATAGTAGAACACAGATGAAGCTTCTAAGTTGATGGAATAGCCAGTAAGAAGTAGTACAATTCAAGTTTTAGGTATCGATTATTGAATTTTAGCTGGCTTTGGTGCCTTGGACATGAGCTAGGACCTTAAGATTCTGCATGAAAGGAGGACTAGCAGCCGAGTTGCACGGGAGAATGAGAAAAGTGTTCATATGTAGTAAAAACCTGAGAAATCCGTCCGCTTTCTTCATTTGTTATCGAATCTACTTAAAGCAAGATCGTCACATTGGCCGCTCTTCTCTCTGAAAAAGTTGTACTTATCGTCTACAAAGCTATGTCGCGAGCTGCGATATGCGGAGACACTAAAAGCACCATAGTAGAACACAGATGAAGCTTCTAAGTTGATGTAATAGCCAGTAAGAAGTAGTACAATTCAAGTTTTAGGTATCGATTATTGACTTTTTAGCTGGCTTTGGTGCCTTGGACATGAGCTAGGACCTTAAGATTCTGCATGAAAGGAGGACTAGCAGCCAAGTTGCACGGGAGAATGTGAAAAGTGTTCAAATGTAGTAAAAACCTGAGAAATACGTCCGTTTTCGTCATTCGTTATCGAATCGACTTAAAGCGAGATCGTCACATTGGCCGCTCTTCTCTCTGAAACGGTTGTACTTATCGTCTGCAAAGCTATGTCGCGTGCTGCGGTATGCGGAGACACTAAAAGCACCATAGTAGAACACAGATGAAGCTTCTAAGTTGATGTAATACCCAGAAAGACGTAGTACAATTCAAATTTTAGGTATCGATTATTTACTTTTTAGCTGGCTTTGGTGCCTTGGACATGAGCTAGGTCCTTAACATTCTGCATGAAAGGAGGACTAGCAGCCGAGTTGCACGGGAGAATGTGAAAAGTGTTCATATGTAGTAAAAACCTGAGAAATCCGTCCGTTTTCGTCATTTGTTATCGAATCGACTTAAAGCCAGATCGTCACATTGGCCGCTCTCCTCTCTGAATCGGTTGTACTTATCGTCTGCAAAGCTATGTCACGTGCAGCGGTATGCGGAGACACCAAAATCACCACAGTAGAACACAGATGAAGCTTCTAAGTTGATGTAATATACAGTAAGAAGTAGTACAATTCAAATTGTAGGTATCGATTATTGACATTTTAGCTGGCTTTGGTGCCTTGGACATGAGCAAGGACCTTAAGATTCTGCATGAAAGGAGGACTAGCAGCCGAGTTGCACGCGAGAATGTGAAAAGTGTTCATATGTAGTAAAAACCTGAGAAATCCGTCCGTTTTCGTCATTTGTTATCGAATCGACTTAAAGCCAGATCGTCACATTGGCCGCTCTTCTCTCTGAAACGGTTGTACTTATCGTCTGGAAAGCTATGTCGCGTGCTGCGGTATGCTGAGACACTAAAAGCACCATAGTAGAACACAGATCAAGCTTCTAGGTTGATGTAATAGCCAGTAAGAGGTGGTACAATTCAAGTTTTAGGTATTGAATATTGATCTTTAGCTGGCTTTGGTGCCTTGGACATGAGCTAGGACCCTAAGATTCATCATGAAAGGAGGACTAACATCCGACTTGCACGGGAGAAAGTGTAATGTGTTCATATGTAGTGAAAACCTCATAAATCCGTCAGTTTTCGTCATTTGTTATCGAATCGACTTAAAGCCAGATCGTCACATTGGCCGCTCTTCTCTCTGAAACGGTTGTACTTATCGTCTGCAAAACTATGTCGCCTGCTGCGGTATGCGGAGAAACTAAAAGCACCGTAGTAGAACACAGATGAAGCTTCTTCGTTGATGTAATAGCCAGTAAGAAGTAGTACAATTCAAGTTTTAGGTATTGATTATGGACTTTTTAGCTGGCTTTGGTGCCTTGGACATGAGCTAGGACCTTAACATTCTGCATGAAAGGAGGACTAGCAGCCGAGTTGCACGGGAGAATGAGAAAAGTGTTCATATGTAGTAAAACCTGAGAAATCCATCCGTTTTCGTCATTTGTTATCGAATCGACTTAAAGCCAGATCGTCACATTGGCCGCTCTCCTCTCTGAATCGGTTGTACTTATCGTCTGCAAAGCTATGTCACGTGCAGCGGTTGCGGAGACTTTAAAATCACCACAGTAGAACACAGATGAAGCTTCTAAGTTGATGTAATATCCAGTAAGAAGTAGTACAATTCAAATTTTAGGTATCGATTATTGACATTTTAGCTGGCTTTGGTGCCTTGGACATGAGCTAGGACCTTAAGATTCTGCATGAAAGGAGGACTAGCAGCCGAGTTGCACGCGAGAATGTGAAAAGTGTTCATATGTAGTAAAAACCTGAGAAATCCGTCCGTTTTCGTCACTTGTTATCGAATCGACTTAAAGCCAGATCGTCACATTGGCCGCTCTTCTCTCTGAAACGGTTGTACTTATCGTCTGCAAAGCTATGTCGCGTGCTGCGGTATGCTGAGACACTAAAAGCACCATAGTAGAACACAGATCAAGCTTCTAAGTTGATGTAATAGCCAGTAAGAAGTGGTACAATTCAAGTTTTAGGGATTGAATATTGATCTTTAGCTGGCTTTGGTGCTTTGGACATGAGCTAGGACCTTAAGATTCTGCATGAAAGGAGGACTAGCAGCCGAGTTGCACGGGAGAGTGTGAAAAGTGTTCAAATGTAGTAAAAACCTGAGAAATACGTCCGTTTTCGTCATTTATTATCGAATCGACTTAAAGGCAGATCGTCACATTGGCCGCTCTTCTCTCTGAAACGGTTGTACTTATCGTCTGCAAAACTATGTAGCCTGCTGCGGTATGCGGAGAAGCTAAAAGCACCGTAGTAGAACACAGATGAAGCTTCTAAGTTGATGTAATAGCCAGTAAGAAGTAGTACAATTCAAGTTTTAGGTATTGATTATGGACTTTTTAGCTGGCTTTGGTGCCTTGGACATGAGCTAGGACCTTAAGATTCTGCACGACAGGAGGACTAGCAGCCGAGTTGCACGGGAGAATGAGAAAAGTGTTCATATGTAGTAAAACCTGAGAAATCCGTCCACTTTCGTCATTTGTTATCGAATCGACGTAAAGCCAGATCGTCACATTGGCCGCTCTTCTCTCTGAAACGGTTGTACTTATCGTCTGCAAAGCTATGTCGCGTGCTGCGGTATGCGGAGACACTAAAAGCACCATAGTAGAACACAGATGAAGCTTCTAAGTTGATGTAATACCCAGTAAGACGTAGTACAATTCAAGTTTTAGGTATCGATTATTGACTTTATAGCTGGCTTTGGTGCCTTGGACATGACCTAGGACCTTAACATTCTGCATGAAAGGAGGACTAGCAGCCGAGTTGCACGGGAGAATGTGAAAAGTGTTCATATGTAGTAAAAACCTGAGAAATACGTCCGTTTTCGTCATTTGTAATCGAATCGACTTAAAGCCAGATCGTCACATTGGCCGGTCTCCTCTCTGAATCGGTTGTACTTATCGTCTGCAAAGCTATGTCACGTGCTGCGGGATCTGGAGACACTAAAATCACCACAGTAGAACACAGATGAAGCTTCTAAGTTGATGTAGGAACCAGTAAGATGTAGTCCAATTCAAGTTTTAGGTATCGATTATTGACTTTTTAGCTGGCTTTGGTGCCTTGGACATGAGCTAGGACCTTAACATTCTGTATGAAAGGAGGACTAGCAGCCGAGTTGCACGCGAGAATGTGAAAAGTGTTCATATGTAGTAATAACCTGAGAAATCCGTCCGTTTTCGTCATTTGTTATCGAATCGACTTAAAGCCAGATCGTCACATTTTCCGCTCTTCTCTCTGAAACGGTTGTACTTATCGCCTGGAAAGCTATGTCGCGTGCTGCGGTATGCGGAGACACTAAAAGCACCATAGTAGAACACAGATGAAGCTTCTAAGTTGATGTAATAGCCAGTAAGAAGTAGTACAATTCAAGTTTTAGGTATCGATTATTGAATTTTACCTGGCTTTGGTGCATTGGACATGAGCAAGGACCTTAAGATTCTGCATGAAAGGAGGACTAGCAGCCGAGTTGCACGCGAGAATGTGAAAAGTGTTCATATGTAGTAAAAACCTGAGAAATCCGTCCGTTTTCGTCATTTGTTATCGAATCGACTTAAAGCCAGATCGTAACATTGGCCGCTCTTCTCTCTGAAACGGTTGTACTTATCGTCTGCAAAGCTATGTCGCGTGCTGCGGTATGCTGAGACACTAAAAGCACCATAGTAGAACACAGATCAAGCTTCTAAGTTGATGTAATAGCCAGTAAGAGGTGGTACAATTCAAGTTTTAGGTATTGAATATTGTTCTTTAGCTGGCTTTGGTGCTTTGGATATGAGCTAGGACCTTAAGATTCAGCATGAAAGGAGGACTAGCAGCCGAGTTTCAAGGGAGAATGTGAAAAGTGTTCATATGTAGTAAAAACGTGAGGAATCCGTCTGTTTTCGTAATTTATTATCGAATCGACTTCAAGCAGCGCGTCACATTGGCCGCTCTTCTCTCTGAAACGGTTGTACTTATCGTCTGCAAAGCTATGTCGCGTGCTGCGGTATGCGGAGAAACTAAAAGCACCGTAGTAGAACACAGATGAAGCTTCTAAGTTGATGTAATAGAGAGTAAGAAGTAGTACAATTCAAGTTTTAGGTATTGATTATGGACTTTTTAGCTGGCTTTGGTTCCTTGGACATGAGCTAGGACCTTAAGATTCTGCACGACAGGAGGACTAGCAGCCGAGTTGCACGGGAGAATATGAAAAGTGTTCATATGTAGTAAAAACCTGAGAAATCGGTCCGTTTTCGTCATTTGTTATCGAATCGACTTAAAGCCAGATCGTCACATTGGCCGCTCTTCTCTCTGAAACGGTTGTACTTATCGTCTGCAAAACTATTTCGCGTGCTGCGGTATGCTGAGACAGTAAAAGCACTATAGTATAACACAGATGAAGCTTCTAAGTTGATGTAATAGCCAGGAAGAAGTAGTACAATTGATGTTTTAGGTATCGATTATTGACTTTTTAGCTGGCTTTGGTGCCTTGGACATGAGGTAGGACCTTAACATTCTGCATGAAAGGAGGACTAGCAGCCGATTTGCACGGGAGAATGTGAAAAGTGTTCATATGTAGTAAAAACCTGAGAAATCCGTCCGTTTTCGTCATTTGTTATCGAATCGACTTAAAGCCAGATCGTCACATTAGCCGCTCTTCTCTCGGAAACGGTTGTACTTATCGATTGCAAAGCTATGTCGCGTGCTGCGGTATGCGGAGACACGAAAGGCACCATAGTAGAACACAGATGAAGCTTCTAAGTTGATGTAATAGCCAGTAAGAAATAGTACAATTCAAGTTTTAGGTATCGATTATTGACTTTTTAGCTGGCTTTGGTGCCTTGGACATGAGCTAGGACCTTATGATTCTGCATGAAAGGAGGACTAGCAGCCGAGTTGCACGGGAGAATGAGAAAAGTGTTCATATGTAGTAAAACCTGAGAAATCCGTCCACTTTCGTCATTTGTTATCGAATCAACTTAAAGCCAGATCGTCACATTGGCCGCTCTTCTCTCTGAAACGGTTGTACTTATCGTCTGCAAAGCTATGTCGCGTGCTGCGGTATGCGGAGACACTAAAAGCACCATAGTAGAACACAGATGAAGCTTCTAAGTTGATGGAATAGCCAGTAAGAAGTAGTACAACTAAAGTTTTAGGTATCGATTATTGAATTTTAGCTGGCTTTGGTGCCTTGGACATGAGCTAGGACCTTAAGATTCTGCATGAAAGGAGGACTAGCAGCCGAGTTGCACGGGAGAATGAGAAAAGTGTTCATATGTAGTAAAAACCTGAGAAATCCGTCCGCTTTCGTCATTTGTTATCGAATCTACTTAAAGCAAGATCGTCACATTGGCCGCTCTTCTCTCTGAAACGGTTGTACTTATCGTCTACAAAGCTATGTCGCGAGCTGCGATATGCGGAGACACTAAAAGCACCATAGTAGAACACAGATGAAGCTTCTAAGTTGATGTAATAGCCAGTAAGAAGTAGTACAATTGAAGTTTTAGGTATCGATTATTGACTTTTTAGCTGGCTTTGGTCCCTTGGACATGAGCTAGGACCTTACGATTCTGCATGAAAGGAGGACTAGCAGCCGAGTTGCACGGGAGAATGTGAAATGTGTTCAAATGTAGTAAAAACCTGAGAAATACTTCCGTTTTCGTCATTTGTTATCGAATCGACTTAAAGCCAGATCGTCACATTGGCCGCTCTTCTCTCTGAAACGGTTGTACTTATCGTCTGCAAAGCTATGTCGCGTGCTGCGGTATACGGAGACACTAAAAGCACCATAGTAGAACACAGATGAAGCTTCTAAGTTGATGTAATACCCAGTAAGACGTAGTACAATTCAAGTTTTAGGTATCGATTATTGACTTTTTATCTGGCTTTGGTGCCTTGGACATGAGCTAGGTCCTTAACATTCTGCATGAAAGGAGGACTAGCAGCCGAGTTGCACGGGAGAATGTGAAAAGTGTTCATATGTAGTAAAAACCTGAGAAATCCGTCCGTTTTCGTCATTTGTTATCGAATCGACTTAAAGCCAGATCGTCACATTGGCCGCTCTTCTCTCTGAATCGGTTGTACTTATCGTCTGCAAAGCTATGTCACGTGCTGCGGGATCTGGAGACACTAAAATCACCACAGTAGAACACAGATGAAGCTTCTAAGTTGATATAGGAACCAGTAGGAAGTAGTCCAATTCAAGTTTTAGGTATCGATTATTGACTTTTTAGCTGGCTTTGGTGCCTTGGACATGAGCTAGGACCTTAACATTCTGTATGAAAGGAGGACTAGCAGCCGAGTTGCACGGGAGAATGTGAAAAGTGTTCATATGTAGTAATAACCTGAGAAATCCGTCCGTTTTCGTCATTTGTTATCGAATCGACTTAAAGCCAGATCGTCACATTTTCCGCTCTTCTCTCTGAAACGGTTGTACTTATCGTCTGGAAAGCTATGTCGCGTGCTGCGGTATGCGGAGACACTAAAAGCACCATAGTAGAACACAGATGAAGCTTCTAAGTTGATGTAATAGGCAGTAAGAAGTAGTACAATTCAAGTTTTAGGTATCGATTATTGAATTTTACCTGGCTTTGGTGCATTGGACATGAGCTTGGACCTTAAGATTCTGCATGAAAGGAGGACTAGCAGCCGAGTTGCAAGGGAGAATGTGAAAAGTGTTCATATGTAGTAAAAACGTGAGGAATCCGTCCGTTTTCGTAATTTATTATCGAATCGACTTCAAGCAGCGCGTCACATTGGCCGCTCTTCTCTCTGAAACGATTGTACTTATCGTCTACAAAGCTATGTCGCGTGCTGCGGTACGCGGAGAAACTAAAACCTCCGTAGTAGAACACAGATGAAGCTTCTAAGTTGATGTAATAGAGAGTAAGAAGTAGTACAATTCAAGTTTTAGGTATTGATTATGGACTTTTTAGCTGGCTTTGGTGCCTTGGACATGAGCTAGGACCTTAAGATTCTGCACGACAGGAGGACTAGCAGCCGAGTTGCACGGGAGAATATGAAAAGTGTTCATATGTAGTAAAAACCAGAGAAATCGGTCCGTTTTCGTCATTTGTTATCGAATCGACTTAAAGACAGATCGTCACATTGGCCGCTCTTCTCTCTGAAACGGTTGTACTTATCGTCTGCAAAACTATTTCGCGTGCTGCGGTATGCTGAGACACTAAAAGCACCATAGTATAACACAGATGAAGCTTCTAAGTTGATGTAATAGCCAGGAAGAAGTAGTACAATTCAATTTTAGGTATCGATTATTGACTTTTTAGCTGGCTTTGGTGCCTTGGACATGAGGTAGGACCTTAACATTCTGCATGAAAGGAGGACTAGCAGCCGATTTGCACGGGAGAATGTGAAAAGTGTTCATATGTAGTAAAAACCTGAGAAATCCGTCCGTTTTCGTCATTTGTTATCGAATCGACTTAAAGCCAGATCGTCACATTAGCCGCTCTTCTCTCGGAAACGGTTGTACTTGTCGATTGCAAAGCTATGTCGCGTGCTGCGGTATGCGGAGACACGAAAAGCACCATAGTAGAACACAGATGAAGCTTCTAAGTTGATGTAATAGCCAGTAAGAAATAGTACAATTCAAGTTTTAGGTATCGATTATTGACTTTTTAGATGGCTTTGGTGCCTTGGACATGAGCTAGGACCTTATGATTCTGCATGAAAGGAGGACTAGCAGCCGAGTTGCACGGGAGAATGAGAAAAGTGTTCATATGTAGTAAAACCTGAGAAATCCGTCCACTTTCGTCACTTGTTATCGAATCGACTTAAAGCCAGATCGTCACATTGGCCGCTCTTCTCTCTGAAACGGTTGTACTTATCGTCTGCAAAACTACGTCGCGTGCTGCGGTATGCGGAGACACTAAAAGCACCATAGTAGAACACAGATGAAGCTTCTAAGTTGATGTAATACCCAGTAAGACGTAGTACAATTCAAGTTTTAGGTATCGATTATTGACTTTATAGCTGGCTTTAGTGCCTTGGACATGACCTAGGAGCTTAACATTCTGCATGAAAGGAGGACTAGCAGCCGAGTTGCACGGGAGAATGTGAAAAGTGTTCATATGTAGTAAAAACCTGAGAAATACGTCCGTTTTCGTCATTTGTTATCGAATCGACTTAAAGCCAGATCGTCACATAGGCCGGTCTCCTCTCTGAATCGGTTGTACTTATCGTCTGCAAAGCTATGTCACGTGCTGCGGGATCTGGAGACACTAAAATCACCACAGTAGAACACAGATGAAGCTTCGAAGTTGATGTAAGAACCAGTAAGAAGTAGTCCAATTCAAGTTTTAGGTATCGATTATTGACTTTTTAGCTGGCTTTGGTGCCTTGGACATGAGCTAGGACCTTAACATTCTGTATGAAAGGAGGACTAGCAGCCGAGTTGCACGGGAGAATGTGAAAAGTGTTCATATGTAGTAATAACCTGAGAAATCCGTCCGTTTTCGTCGTTTGTTATCGAATCGACTTAAAGCCAGATCGTCACATTTTCCGCTCTTCTCTCTGAAACGGTTGTACTTATCGTCTGCAAAGCTATGTCGCGTGCTGCGGTATGCGGAGACACTAAAAGCACCATAGTAGAACACAGATGAAGCTTCTAAGTTGATGTAATAGCCAGTAAGAAGTAGTACAATTCAAGTTTTAGGTATCGATTATTGAATTTTACCTGGCTTTGGTGCATTGGACATGAGCTTGGACCTTATGATTCTGCATGAAAGGAGGACTAGCAGCCGAGTTGCACGGGAGAATGAGAAAAGTGTTCATATGTAGCAAAAACCTGACAAATCCGTCCGCTTTCTTCATTTGTTATCGAATCTACTTAAAGCCAGATCGTCACATTGGCCGCTCTTCTCTCTGAAACGGTTGTACTTATCGTCTGCAAAGCAATGTCGCGTGCTGCGATTTGCGGAGACACTAAAAGCACCATAGTAGAACACAGATGAAGCTTCTAATTTGATGGAATAGCCAGTAAGAAGTAGTACAACTAAAGTTTTAGGTATCGATTATTGAATTTTAGCTGGCTTTGGTGCCTTGGACATGAGCTAGGACCTTAAATTTCTGCATGAAAAGAGGACTAGCAGCCGAGTTGCACGGGAGAATGAGAAAAGTGTTCATATGTAGTAAAAACCTGAGAAATCCGTCCGCTTTCGTCATTTGTTATCGAATCTACTTAAAGCAAGATCGTCACATTGGCCGCTCTTCTCTCTGAAACGGTTGTACTTATCGTCTACAAAGCTATGTCGCGAGCTGCGATATGCGGAGACACTAAAAGCACCATAGTAGAACACAGATGAAGCTTCTAAGTTGAAGTAATAGCCAGTAAGAAGTAGTACAATTGAAGTTTTAGGTATCGATTATTGACTTTTTAGCTGGCTTTGGTGCCTTGGACATGAGCTAGGACCTTACGATTCTGCATGAAAGGAGGACTAGCAGCCGAGTTGCACGGGAGAATGTGAAAAGTGTTCATATGTAGTAAAAACCTGAGAAATGCGTCCGTTTTCGTCATTTGTTATCGAATCGACTTAAAGCCAGATCGTCACATTGGCCGCTCATCTCTCTGAAACGGTTGTACTTATCGTCTGCAAAGCTATGTCGCGTGCTGCGGTATGCGGAGACACTAAAAGCACCATAGTAGAACACAGATGAAGCTTCTAAGTTGATGTAATACCCAGTAAGACGTAGTACAATTCAAGTTTTAGGTATCGATTATTGACTTTTTATCTGGCTTTGGTGCCTTGGACATGAGCTAGGTCCTTAACATTCTGCATGAAAGGAGGACTAGCAGCCGAGTTGCACGGGAGAATGTGAAAAGTGTTCATATGTAGTAAAAACCTGAGAAATCCGTCTGTTTTCGTCATTTGTTGTCGAATCGACTTAAACCAGATCGTCACATTGGCCGCTCTTCTCTCTGAAACGGTTGTACTTATCGTCTGCAAAGCTATGCCGCGTGCTGCGGTATGCTGAGACACTAAAAGCACCATAGTAGAACACAGATCAAGCTTCCAAGTTGATGTAATAGCCAGTAAGAAGTGGTACAATTCAAGTTTTAGGTATTGAATATTGATCTTTAGCTGGCTTTGGTGCCTTGGACATGAGCTAGGACCTTAAGATTCTGCATGAAAGGAGGACTAGCAGCCGAGTTGCACGGGAGAATGTGAAAAGTGTTCAAATGTAGTAAAAACCTGAGAAATACGTCCGTTTTCGTCATTTGTTATCGAATCGACTTAAAGCCAGATCGTCACATTGGCCGCTCTTCTCTCTGAAACGGTTGTACTTATCGTCTGCAAAACTATGTCGCCTGCTGCGGTATGCGGAGAAACTAAAAGCACCGTAGTAGAACACAGATGAAGCTTCTAAGTTGATGTAATAGCCAGTAAGAAGTAGTACAATTCAAGTTTTAGGTATTGATAATGGACTTTTTAGCTGGCTTTGGTGCCTTGGACATGAGCTAGGACCTTAAGATTCTGCACGACAGGAGGACTAGCAGCCGAGTTGCACGGGAGAATATGAAAAGTGTTCATATGTAGTAAAAACCTGAGAAATCGGTCCGTTTTCGTCATTTGTTATCGAATCGACTTAAAGCCAGATCGTCACATTGGCCGCTCTTCTCTCTGAAACGGTTGTACTTATCGTCTGCAAAACTATTTCGCGTGCTGCGGTATGCTGAGACACTAAAAGCACCATAGTAGAACACAGATGAAGCTTCTAAGTTGATGTAATAGCCAGGAAGAAGTAGTACAATTCAATTTTATGTATCGATTATTGACTTTTTAGCTGGCTTTGGTGCCTTGGACATGAGGTAGGACCTTAACATTCTGCATGAAAGGAGGACTAGCAGCCAATTTGCACGGGAGAGTGTGAAAAGTGTTCATATGTAGTAAAAACCTGAGAAATCCGTCCGTTTTCGTCATTTGTTATCGAATCGACTTAAAGCCAGATCGTCACATTAGCCGCTCTTCTCTCGGAAACGGTTGTACTTATCGATTGCAAAGCTATGTCGCGTGCTGCGGTATGCGGAGACACGAAAAGCACCATAGTAGAACACAGATGAAGCTTCTAAGTTGATGTAAGAGCCAGTAAGAAATAGTACAATTCAAGTTTTAGGTATCGATTATTGACTTTTTAGCTGGCTTTGGTGCCTTGGACATGAGCTAGGACCTTATGATTCTGCATGAAAGGAGGACTAGCAGCCGAGTTGCACGGGAGAATGAGAAAAGTGTTCATATGTAGTAAAACCTGAGAAATCCGTCCACTTTCGTCATTTGTTATCGAATCGACTTAAAGCCAGATCGTCACATTGGCCGCTCTTCTCTCTGAAACGGTTGTACTTATCGTCTGCAAAGCTATGTCGCGTGCTGCGGTATGTGGAGACACTAAAAGCACCATAGTAGAACACAGATGAAGCTTCTAAGTTGATGTAATACCCAGTAAGACGTAGTACAATTCAAGTTTTAGGTATCGATTATTGACTTTATAGCTGGCTTTGGTGCCTTGGACATGACCTAGGACCTTAACATTCTGCATGAAAGGAGGACTAGCAGCCGAGTTGCACGAGAGAATGTGAAAAGTGTTCATATGTAGTAAAAACCTGAGAAATACGTCCGTTTTCGTCATTTGTTATCGAATCGACTTAAAGCCAGATCGTCACATTGGCCGGTCTCCTCTCTGAATCGGTTGTACTTATCGTCTGCAAAGCTATGTCACGTGCTGCGGGATCTGGAGACACTAAAATCACCACAGTAGAACACAGATGAAGCTTCTAAGTTGATGTAAGAACCAGTAAGAAGTAGTCCAATTCAAGTTTTAGGTATCGATTATTGACTTTTTAGCTGGCTTTGGTGCCTTGGACATGAGCTAGGACCTTAACATTCTGTATGAAAGGAGGACTAGCAGCCGAGTTGCACGGGAGAATGTGAAAAGTGTTCATATGTAGTAATAATCTGAGAAATCCGTCCGGTTTCGTCATTTGTTATCGAATCGACTTAAAGCCAGATCGTCACATTTTCCGCTCTTCTCTCTGAAACGGTTGTACTTATCGTCTGCAAAGCTATGTCGCGTGCTGCGGTATGCGGAGACACTAAAAGCACCATAGTAGAACACAGATGAAGCTTCTAAGTTGATGTAATAGCCAGTAAGAAGTAGTACCATTCAAGTTTTAGGTATCGATTATTGAATTTTACCTGGCTTTGGTGCATTGGACATGAGCTTGGACCTTATGATTCTGCATGAAAGGAGGAGTAGCAGCCGAGTTGCACGGGAGAATGTGAAAAGTGTTCATATGTAGAAAAACCTGAGAAATCCGTCCGTTTTCGTCATTTGTTATCGAATCGACTTAAAGCCAGATCGTCACATTGGCCGCTCTTCTCTCTGAAACGGTTGTACTTTTCGTCTGCAAAACTATGTCGCGTGCTGCGGCATGCGGAGAATCTAAAAGCACCGTAGTAGAACAAAGATGAAGCTTCTAAGCTGATGTAATAGCCAGTAAGAAGTAGTACAATTCAAGTTTTAGGTATTGATTATTGACTTTTTAGCTTACTTTGGTGCCTTGGACATGGGCTAGGACCTTAAGATTCTGCATGAAATGAGGACTAGCAGCCGAGTTGCAAGGGAGAATGTGAAAAGTGTTCATATGTAGTAAAAACCTGAGAAATCGGTCCGTTTTCGTCATTTGTTATCGAATCGACTTAAAGCCAGATCGTCACATTGGCCGTTCTACTCTCTGAAACGGTTGTACGTATCGTCTGCAAAGCTATGTCGCGTGCTGCGGTATGCGGAGACACTACAATCACCATAGTAGAACACAGATGAAGCTTCTAAGTTGATGTAATAGCCAGTAAGAAGTAGTACAACTCAAGTTTTAGGTATCGATTATTGACTTTTTAGCTGGCTTTGGTGCCTTGGACATGAGCTAGGACCATAAGATTCTGCATGAAAGGAGGACTAGCAGCCGAGTTGCAGGGGAGAATGTGAAAAGTGTTCATATGTAGTAAAAACCTGAGAAATCCGTCTGTTTTCGTCATTTGTTATCGAATCGACTTAAAGCCAGATCGTCACATTGGCCGCTCTGCTCTCGGAAACGGTTGTACTTATCGTCTGCAAAGCTATGTCGCGTGTTGCCATAGGCGGAAACAGGAAAAGCACCATAGTAGAACACACACGAAGCTTCTAAGTTGATGTAATAGCCAGTAAGAAGTAGTACAATTCAAGTTTTAGGTATCGATTATTGACTTTTTAGCTGGCTTTGTTGCTTTGGACATGAGCTAGGACTTTTAGATTCTGCATAAAAGGAGGACTAGCAGCCCAGTTGCACGGGAGAATGTGAAAAGTTTTCATATGTAGTAAAAACCTGAGACATTCGTCCGTTTTCGTCATTTGTTATCGAATCGACTTAAAGCCAGATCGTCACATTGGCCGCTCTTCTCTCTGAAACGGTTGTACTTATCGTCTGCAAAGCTATGTCGCGTGCTGCGGTATGCGGAGACACTAAAAGCACCATAGTAAAACACAGATCAAGTTTCTAAGTTGATGTAATAGCCAGTAAGAAGTGGTACAATTCAAGTTTTAGGTATTGAATATTGATCTTTAGCTGGATTTAGTGCCTTGGACATGAGCTAGGACCTTAAGATTCAGCATGAAAGGAGGACTAGCATCCGAGTTGCACGGGAGAAAGTGTAATGTGTTCATATGTAGTAAAAACCTGAGAAATCCGTCAGTTTTCGTCATTTGTTATGGAATCGACTTAAAGCCAGATCGTCACATTGGCCGCTCTTCTCTCTGAAACGGTTGTACTTATCGTCTGCAAAGCTATGTCGCGTGCTGCGGTATGCAGAGACACTAAAAGCACCATAGTAGAACACAGATGAAGCTTCTAAGTTGATGTAATAGCCAGTAAGAAGTAGTACAATTCATGTTTTAGGTATCGATTATTGACTTTTTAGCTGGCTTTGGTGCCTTGGACATGAGCTAGGACCTTAAGACTCTGCATGAACGGAGGACTAGCAGCCGAGTTGCACGGGAGAATGTGAAAAGTGTTCATATGTAGTAAAAACCTGAGAAATCCGTCCGTATCCGTCATTTGTTATCGAATAGACTTAAAGCCAGGTCGTCACATTGGCCGCTCTTCTCTCTGAAACGGTTGTACTTATCGTCTGCAAAGCTATGTCGCGTGCTGCGGTATGCGGAGACCCTAAAATCACCATAGTAGAACACAGATGAAGCATCTAAGTTGATGTAATAGCCAGTACGAAGTAATCCAATTCAAGTTTTAGCTATCGTTTATTGACTTTTTAGCTGGCTTTGGTGACTTGGACATGAGCTAGGAACTTAAGATTCTGCATGAAAGGAGGACTAGCAGCCGAGTTGCATGGGAGAATGTGAAAAGTGTTCATATGCAGTAAAAACCTGAGACATCCGGCCGTTTTCGTCATTTGTTATCGAATCGACTTAAAGCCAGATCGTCACATTGGCCGCTCTGCTCTCGGAAACGGTTGTACTTATCGTCTGCAAAGCTATGTCGCGTGATGCGGTATGCGGACACACTAAAAGCACAATAGTAGAACACAGATGAAGCGTCTAAGTTGATGTAATAGCCAGTAAGAAGTAGTAAAATTCAAGTTTTAGTTATCGGTTATTGACTTTTTAACCTTCTTTGGTGCCTTGGACACGAGCTAGGAAGTTAAGACTTTGCATGAAGGAGGACTAGCAGCCGAGTTGCACGGGAGAATGTGAAAAGTGTTCATATGTAGTACAAACCTGAGAAATCCGTCCTTTTTCGTCATTTGTTATCGAATCGACTTAAAGCCAGATCGACACATTGGCCGCTCTTCTCTCTGAAACAATTGTACTTATCGTCTGCAAAGCTATGTCGCGTGCTTCGGTATGCGGACACACTAAAAGCATCATAGTAGAACACAAATGAACCATCTAAGTTGATGTAATAGCCAGTAAGAAGTAATCCAATTCAAGTTTTAGGTATTGAATATTGACCTTTTAGCTGGCTTTGGTGCCTTGGACATGAGCTATTACCTTAAGATTCTGCATTAAAGGAGGACTAGCAGCCGAGTTGCACGGGTGAATGTGAAAAGTGTTCATATGTAGTAAAAACCTGAGAAATCCGTCCGTTTTCGTCATTTGTTATCGAATCGACTTAAAGCCGGATCGTCACATTGGCCGCTCTTCTCTCTGAAACGGTTGTACTTCTCGTCTGCAAAGCAATGTCGCGTGTTGCCGTAGGCGGAAACAGGAAAAGCACCATAGTAGAACACAGATGAAGCTTCTAAGTTGATGTAATAGCCAGTAAGAAGTAGTACAATTCAAGTTTTAGGTATCGATTATTGACTTTTTAGCTGGCTTTGGTGCCTTGGACATGAGCTAGGACTTTAAGATTCTGCATAAAAGGAGGACTAGCTGCCCAGTTGCACGGGAGAATGTGAAAAGTGTTCATATGTAGTAAAAACCTGAGACATCCGTCCGTTTTCGTCATTTGTTATCGAATCGGCTTAAAGCCAGATCGTCACATTGGCCGCTCTTCTCTCTGAAACGGTTGTACTTACCGTCTGCAAAGCTATGTCGCGTGCTGCGGTATGTGGAGACACTAAAAGCACCATAGTAGAACACACATGAAGCTTCTAATTTGATGTAATAGCCAGTAAGAAGTAGTACAATTCAAGTTTTAGGTATCGATTATTGACTTTTTAGCTGGCTTTGGTGCCTTGGACATGAGCTAGGACCTTAAGATTCTGCATGAAAGGAGGACTAGCAGCCGAGTTGCATGGGAGAATGTGAAAAGTGTTCATATATAGTAAAAACCTAAGAAATCCGTCCGTTTTCGTCATTGTTATCGAATCGACTTAAAGCCAGATCGTCACATTGGCCGCTCTTCTCTCTGAAACGCTTGTACTTATCGTCTGCAAAGCTATGTCGCGTACTGCGGTATGCGGAGACCCTAAAATCACCATAGTAGAACACAGATGAAGCTTCTAAGTTGATGTAATAGCCAGTAAGAAGTAGTACAATTCAAGTTTTAGGTATCGATTATTGACTTTTTAGCTGGCTTTGGTGCCTTGAACATGAGCTAGGACCTTAACATTCTGCATGAAAGGAGGACTAGCAGCCGAGTTACACGGGAGAATGTGAAAACTGTTCATATGTAATAAAAACCTTAGAAATCCGTCCGTTTTCGTCATATGTTATCGAATCGACTTAAAGCCAGATCGTCACATTGGCCGCTCTTCTCACTGAAACGGTTGTACTTATCGTCTGCAAAGCTATGTCGCGTGCTGCGGTATGTGGAGAGAGTAAAAGTACCATACTAGAACACAGATGAAGCTTCTAAGTTGATGTAATAGCCAGTAAGAAGTAGTAGAATTCAAGTTTTAGGTATCGATTATTGACTTTTTAGCTGGCTTTGGTGCCTTGGACATGAGCTAGGACCTTAAGATTCTGCATGAAAGGAGGACTAGCAGCCGAGTTGCACGGGAGAATGTGAAATGTGTTCATATGTAGTAAAAACCTGAGAAATCTGTCCGTTTTCGTCATTTGTTATCGAATCGACTTAAAGCCAGATCGTCACATTGGCCGCTCTTCTCTCTGAAACGCTTGTACTTATCGTCTGCAAAGCTATGTCGCGTGCTGCGGTATGCTGAGACACTAAAATCACCATAGTAGAACACAGATGAAGCATCTACGTTGATGTAATAGCCAGTAAGAAGTAGTACAATTCAAGTTTTAGGTATCGATTATTGACTTTTTAGCTGGCTTTGGTGCCTTGGACATGAGCTAGGACCTTAAGACTCTGCATGAACGGAGGACTAGCAGCCGAGTTGCACGGGAGAATGTGAAAAGTGTTCATATGTAGTAAAAACCTGAGAAATCCGTCCGTTTTCGTCATTTGTTATCGAATCGACTTAAAGCCAGATCGACACATTGGCCGCTCTTCTCTCTGAAACGGTTGTACTTATCGTCTGCAAAGCTATGTCGCGTGCTGCCGTATGCGGACACACTAAAAGCACCATAGTAGAACACAGATGAACCATCTAAGTTGATGTAATAGCCAGTAAGAAGTAATCCAATTCAAGTTTTAGGTATTGAATATTGACCTTTTAGCTGGCTTTGGTGCCTTGGACATGAGCTAAGACCTTAAGATTCTGCATTAAAGGAGGACTAGCAGCCGAGTTGCACGGGTGAATGTGAAAAGTGTTCATATGTAGTAAAAACCTGAGAAATCCGTCCGTTTTCGTCATTTGTTATCGAATCGACTTAAAGCCAGATCGTCACATTGGCCGCTCTTCTCTCTGAAACGGTTGTACTTCTCGTCTGCAAAGCTATGTCGCGTGTTGCCGTAGGCGGAAACAGGAAAAGCACCATAGTAGAACACAGATGAAGCTTCTAAGTTGATGTAATAGCCAGTAAGAAGTAGAACAATTCAAGTTTTAGGTATCGATTATTGACTTTTTAGCTGGGTTTGTTGCCTTGGACATGAGCTAGGACCTTACGATTCTGCATGAAAGGAGGACTAGCAGCCCAGTTGCACGGGAGTGTGTGAAAAGTGTTCAAATGTAGTAAAAACCTGAGAAATACGTCCGTTTTCGTCATTTGTTATCGAATCGACTTAAAGCCAGATCGTCACATTGGCCGCTCTTCTCTCTAAAACGGTTGCACTTATCGATTGCAAAGCTATGTCGCGTGCTGCGGTATGCGGAGACACTAAAAGCACCATAGTAGAACACAGATGAAGCTTCTAAGTTGATGTAATAGCCAGTAAGAAGTAGTACAATTCAAGTTTTAGGTATCGATTATTGACTTTTTAGCTGGCTTTGGTGCCTTGGACATGAGCTATGACTTTAAGATTCTGCATAAAAGGAGGACTAGCAGCCCAGTTGCACGGGAGAATGTGAAAAGTGTTCATATGTAGTAAAAACCTGAGACATCCGTCCGTTTTCGTCATTTGTTATCGAATCGACTTAAAGCCAAATCGTCACATTGGCCGCTCTTCTCTCTGAAACGGTTGTACTTATCGTCTGCAAAGCTATGTCGCGTGCTGCGGTATGCGGAGACACTAAAAGCACCATTGTAGAACACAGATGAAGCTTCTAAGTTGATGTAATAGCCAGTAAGAAGTAGTACAATTCAAGTTTTAGGATACCGATTATTGACTTTTTAGCTGGGTTTGTTGCCTTGGACATGAGCTAGGACCTTACGATTCTGCATGAAAGGAGGACTAGCAGCCGAGTTGCACGGGAGAATGTGAAAAGTGTTCATATGTAATGAAAACCTTAAAAATCCGTCCGTTTTCGTCATTTGTTATCGAATCGACTTAAAGCCAGATCGTCACATTGGCCGCTCTTCTCTCTGAAACGGTTGTACTTATAGTCTGCAAAGCTATGTCGCGTGCTGCAGTATGTGGAGACACTAAAAGCACCATAGTAGAACACAGATGAAGCTTCTAAGTTGATGTAATAGCCAGTAAGAAGTAGTACAATTCAAGTTTTAGGTATCGATTATTGACTTTTTAGCTGGCTTTGGTGCCTTGGACATGAGTTAGGACCTTAAGATTCTGCATGAAAGGAGGACTAGCAACCGAGTTGCATGGGAGAATGTGAAAACTGTTCATATGTAGTAAAAACCTAAGAAATCCGTCCGTTTTCGTCATTTGTTATCGAATCGACTTAAAGCCAGATCGTCACATTGGCCGCTCTTCTCTCTGAAACGCTTGTACTTATCGTCTGCAAAGCTATGTCGCGTACTGCGGTATGCGGAGACACTAAAATCACCATAGTAGAACACAGATGAAGCTTCTAAGTTGATGTAATAGCCAGTAAGAAGTAGTACAATTCAAGTTTTAGCTATCGATTATTGACTTTTTAGCTGGCTTTGGTGCCTTGAACATGAGCTAGGACCTTAAGATTCTACATGAAAGGAGGACTAGCAGCCGAGTTGCACGGGAGAATGTGAAAAGTGTTCATATGTAGTAAAAACCTGAGAAATCCGTCCGTTTCCGTCATTTGTTATCCAATCGACTTAAAGCCAGATCGTCACATTGGCCGCTCTTCTCTCTGAAACGGTTGTACTTATCGTCTGCAAAGCTATGTCGCGTGCTGCGGTATGCGGAGACACTAAAATCACCATAGTAGAACACAGATGAAGCATCTACGTTGATATAATAGCCAGTAAGAAGTAATCCAATTCAAGTTTTAGCTATCGATTATTGACTTTTTAGCTGGCTTTGGTGACTTGGACATGAGCTAGGACCTTACGATTCTGCATGAAAGGAGGACTAGCAGCCGAGTTGCATGGGAGAATGTGAAAAGTGTTCATATGCAGTAAAAACCTGAGACATCCGTCCGTTTTCGTCATTTGTTATCGAATCGACTTAAAGCCAGATCGTCACATTGGTCGCTCTTCTCACTGAAACGGTTGTACTTATCGTCTGCAAAGCTATGTCGCGTGCTGCGGTATGCGGTTACACTAAAAGCACAATAGTAGAACACAGATGAAGCTTCTAAGTTGATGTAATAGCCAGTAAGAAGTAGTAAAATTCAAGTTTTAGGTATCTGTTATTGACTTTTTAACTTTCTTTGGTGCCTTGGACACGAGCTAGAAACTTAAGATTTTGCATGAAGGAGGACTAGCAGCCGAGTTGCACGGGAGAATGTGAAAAGTGTTCATATGTAGTAAAAACCTGAGAAATCCGTCCGTTTTCGTCATTTGTTATCGAATCGACTTAAAGCCAGATCGTCACATTGGCCGCTCTTCTCTATGAAACGGTTGTACTTATCGTCTGCAAAGCTATGTCGCGTGCTGCGGTATGCTGAGACACTAAAAGCACCATAGTAGAACACAGATGAAGCTTCTAAGTTGATGTAATAGCCAGTAAGAAGTAGTCCAATTCAAGATTTAGGTATCGATTATTGACTTTTTAGCTTGGTTTTGGTGCCTTGGACATGAGGTAGGACCTTAGTATTCTGCATGAAAGGAGGACTAGCAGCCGAGTTGCATGGGGAAATGTGAAAAGTGTTCATATGTAGTAAAAACCTGAGAAATCCGTCCGTTTTCGTCATTTGTTATCGAATCGACTTAAAGCCAGATCGTCACATTGGCCGCTCTTCTCTCTGAAACGGTTGTACTTATCGTCTGCAAAGCTATGTCGCGTGCTGCGGTATGTGGAGACACTAAAAGCACCATAGTAGAACACAGATGAAGCTTCTAAGTTGATGTAATAGCCAGTAAGAAGTAGTACAATTCAAGTTTTAGGTATTGAATATGGAACTTTTAGCTGGCTTTGGTGCCTTGGACATGAGCTAGGACCTTAAGATTCTGCATGAAAGGAGGACTAGCAGCCGAGATGCACGGGAGAATGTGAAAAGTGTTCATATGTAGTAAAAACCTTAGAAATCCGTCCGTTTTCGTCATTTGTTATCGAATCGACTTAAAGCCAGATTGTCACATTGGCTGCTCTTCTCTCTGAAACGCTTGTACCTATCGTCTGCAAAGCTATGTCGCGTGCTGCGGTATGCGGAGAGACTAAAATCACCATTGTGGAACACAGATGAAGCATCTAAGCTGATGTAATAGCCAGTAAGAAGTAATCCAATTAAAGTTTTAGGTATCGATTATTGACTTTTTAGCTGGCTTTGGTGCCTTGGACATGAGCTAGGACCTTAAGATTCCGCATGAAAGAAGGACTAGCAGCCGAGTAGCACGGGAGAATGTGAAACGTGTTCATATGTAGTAAAAACCTGAGAAATCCGTCCGTTTTCGTCATTTGTTATCGAATCGACTTAAAGCCAGATTGTCACATTGGCTGCTCTTCTCTCTGAAACGCTTGTACCTATCGTCTGCAAAGCTATGTCGCGTGCTGCGGTATGCGGAGAGACTAAAATCACCATTGTGGAACACAGATGAAGCATCTAAGCTGATGTAATAGCCAGTAAGAAGTAATCCAATTAAAGTTTTAGGTATCGATTATTGACTTTTTAGCTGGCTTTGGTGCCTTGGACATGAGCTAGGACCTTAAGATTCCGCATGAAAGAAGGACTAGCAGCCGAGTAGCACGGGAGAATGTGAAACGTGTTCATATGTAGTAAAAACCTGAGAAATCCGTCCGTTTTCGTCATTTGTTATCGAACCGACTTAAAGCCAGATCGTCACATTGGCCGCTCTTCTCTCTGAAACGGTTGTACTTATCGTCTGCGAAGCTATGTCACGTGCTGCGGTATGCGGAGACACTAAAATCACCACAGTAGAACACAGATGAAGCTTCTAAGTTGATGTAATAGCCAGTAGGAAGTAGTCCAATTCAAGTTTTAGGTATCGATTATTGACTTTTTAGCTGGCTTTGGTGCCTTTTACATGAGCTAGGACCTTAAGATTCTGCAATAAAGGAGGACTAGCAGCCGAGTTGCACGGGAGAATGTGAAAAGTGTTCATATGTAGTAAAAACCCGAGAAATCCGTCCGTTTTCGTCATTTGTTATCGAAGCGACTTAAAGCCAGATCGTCACATTGGCCGCTCTTCTCTCTGAAACGCTTGTACTTATCGTCTGCAAAGCTATGTCGCGTGCTGCGGTATGCGGAGGCACTAAAACCACCATTGTAGAACACAGATGAAGCTTCTACATTGATGTAATAGCCAGTATTAAGTAGTGCAATTCAAGTTTTAGGTATCGATTATTGACTTTTTAGCTGGCCTTGGTGCCTTGGACATGAGCTAGGACCTTAAGATTCTGCATGAAAGGAGGACTAGCAGCCGAGTTGCACGGGAGAATGTGAAAAGTGTTCATATGTAGTAAAAACCTGAGAACTCCGTCCGTTTTCGTCATTTGTTATCGAATCGACTTAAAGCCAGATCGTCACATTGGCCGCTCTTCTCTCTGAAACGGTTGTACTTATCGTCTACAAAGCTATGTCGCGTGCTGCGGTGTGCGGAGACACTAAAATCACCATAGTAGAACACAGATGAAGCATCTAAGTTGATGTAATAGCCAGTAGGAAGTAGTCCAATTCAAGTTTTAGGTATCGATTATTGACTTTTTAGCTGGCTTTGGTGCCTTTTACATGAGCTAGGACCTTAAGATTCTGCAATAAAGGAGGACTAGCAGCCGAGTTGCACGGGAGAATGTGAAAAGTGTTCATATGTAGTAAAAACCTGAGAAATCCGTCCGTTTTCGTCATTTGTTATCGAATCGACTTAAAGCCAGATCGTCACATTGGCCGCTCTTCTCTCTGAAACATTTGTACTTATCGTCTGCAAAGCTATGTCGCGTGTTGGCGTAGGCGGAAACAGGAAAAGCACCATAGTAGAACACAGATGAAACTTCTAAGTTGATGTAATAGCCAGTAAGAAGTAGTCCAATTCAAGATTTAGGTATCGATTATTGACTTTTTAGCTGGCTTTGGTGCCTTGGACATGAGCTAGGACCTTAAGAATATGCATGAAAGGAGGACTAGCAGCCGAGTTGCACGGGGGAATGTGAAAAGTTTTCATATGTAGTAAAAACCTAAGAAATTCGTCCGTTTTCGTCATTTGTTATCGAATCGACTTAAAGCCAGATCGTCACATTGGCCGCTCTTCTCTCTGAAACGGTTGTACTTATCGTCTGCAAAGCTATGTCGCGTGCTGCGGTATGCAGAAACACTAAAAGCACCATAGTAGAACACAGATGAAGCTTCTAAGTTGACGTAATAGCCAGGAAGAAGTAGTACAATTCAAGTTTTAGATGTCGGTTATTGACTTTTTAGCTGGCTTTGGTGCCTTGGACAAAAGCTAGGACCTTAACATTCTGTATGAAAGGAGGACTAGCAGCCGATTTCCATGGGAGAATGTGAAAAGTGTTCATATGTAGTAAAAACCCGAGAAATCCGTCCGTTTTCGTCATTTGTTATCGAAGCGACTTAAAGCCAGATCGTCAAATTAGCCGCTCTTCTCTCTGAAACGGTTGTACATATCGATTGCTAAGCTATGTCGCGTGCTGCAGTATGCGGAGACACTAAAAGCACCATAGTAGAACATAGATGAAGCTTCTAAGTTGATGTAATAGCCAGTAAGAAGTAGTACAATTCAAGTTTTAGGTATCGATTATTGACTTTTTAGCTAGCTTTGGTGCCTTGGACATGAGCTACGACCTTATGATTCTGCATGAAAGGAGGACTAGCAGCCGAGGTGCACGGGAGAATGTGAAAAGTGTTCATATGTAGTAAAAACCTGAGAAATCCGTCCGTTTTCGTGATTTGTTATCGAATCGACTTAAAGCCAGATCGTCACATTGGCCGCTCTTCTCTCTGAAACGGTTGTACTTATCGTCTGCAAAGCTATGTCGCGTGCTGCGGTATGCTGAGACACTAAAAGCACCATAGTAGAACACAGATCAAGCTTCTAAGTTGATGTAATAGCCAGTAAGAAGTAGTACAATTCAAGTTTTAGGTATTGAATATTGAATTTTTAGCTGGCTTTGGTGCCTTGGACATGAGCTAGGACCATAATATTCTGCATGAAAGGAGGGCTAGCAGCCGAGTTGCACGGGAGAATGTGAAAAGTGTTCATTTGTAGTAAAAACCTGAGATATCCGTCCAATTTCGTCATTTGTTATCGAATCAACTTAAAGCCAGATCGTCACATTGGCCGCTCTTCTCTCTGAAAAAGTTGAACTTATCGTCTGCAAAGCTATGTCGCGTGCTGCGGTATGCGGACACACTAAAAGCACCATATTAGAACCCAGATGAAGCTTCTAAGTTGATGTAATAGCCAGTAAGAAGTAGTACAATTAAAGTTTTAGGTATCAGTTAATGACTTTTTACCCTTCTTTGGTGCCTTGGACACGTTCTAGGAAATTAAGATTTTGCATGAAGGAGGACTATCAGCCGAGTTGCACGGCAGAATGTGAAAAGTGTTCATATGTAGTAAAAACCTGAGACATCCGTCCGTTTTCGTCATTTGTTATCGAATCGACTTAAAGCCAGATCGTCACATTTGCCGCTCTTCTCTCTGAAAAGCTTGTACTTATCGTCTGCAAAGCTATGTCGCGTGCTGCGGTATGCGGAGGCACTAAAAGCATCATAGTAGAACACAGATGAAGCTTCTAAGTTGATGTAATAGCCAGTAAGAAGTAGTACAATTCAAGTTTTAGGTATTGATTATTGACTTTTTAGCTGGCTTTGGTGCCTTGGACATGAGCTAGGACCTTAACGTTCTGCATGAAAGGAGGACTAGCAGCCGATTTGCATGGGAGAATGTGAAAAGTGTTCATATGTAGTAAAAACCCGAGAAATCCGTCCGTTTTCGTCATTTGTTATCGAATCGTCTTAAAGCCAGATCGTCACATTAGTCGCTCTTAACTCTGAAACGGTTGTACTTATCGATTGCAAAGCTATGTCGCGTGCTGCGGTATGCGGAGACACTAAAAGCACCATAGTAGAACACAGATGAAGCTTCTAAGTTGATGTAATAGCCAGTAAGAAGTAGTACAATTCAAGTTTTAGGTATCGATTATTGACATTTAGCTAGCTTTGGTGCCTTGGACATGAGCTAGGACCTTATGATTCTGCATGAAAGGAGGACTAGCAGCCGAGTTGCATGGGAGAATGTGAAAAGTGTTCATATGTAGTAAAAACCTGAGAAATCCGTCCGTTTTCGTCATTTGTTATCGAATCGACTTAAAGCCAGATCGTCACAATGGCCGCTCTTCTCTCTGAAACGGTTGTACTTATCGTCTGAAAAACTATGTCGCGTGCTGCGGTATGCGGAGAAACTAAAAGCACCGTAGTAGAACACAGATGTATCTTCTACGTTGACGTAATAGCCAGGAAGAAGTTGTACAATTCAAGTTTTAGGTATTGATTATTGACTTTTTAGCTGGGTTTGGTGCCTTGGACATGAGCTAGGACCTTAAGATTCTGCATGAATGGAGGACTTGCAGCCTAGTTGCAAGGGAGAATGTGAAAAGTGTTCATATGTAGTAAAAACCTGAGAAATCGGTCCGTTTTCGTCATTTGTTATCGAATCGACTTAAAGCCAGATCGTCTCATTGGCCGCTCTTCTCTCTGAAACGGTTGTACTTATCGTCTACAAAGCTATGTCGCGTGCTGCGATATGCGGAGACACTAAAAGCACCATAGTAGAACACAAATGATGCTTCTAAGTTGATGTAATAGCCAGGAAGAAGTAGTCCAATTCAAGATTTAGGTATCGATTATTGACTTTTTAGCTGGCTTTGAAGCCTTGGACATGAGCTAGGACCTTATGATTCTGCATGAAACGAGGACTAGCGGCCGCGTTGCACGAGAGTATGTGAAAAGTGTTCATATGTAGTAAAAACGTGAGAAATCCGTCCATTTTCGTCATTTGTTATCGAATCGACTTTAAGCTAGATCATCACATTGGCCGCTCTTCTCTCTGAAATGGTCGTACTTATCGTCTGCAAAACTATGTGGCGTGCTGCGGTATGCGGAGAAACTAAAAGCACCGTAGTAGAACACAGATGAAGCTTCTAAGTTGATGTAATAGCCAGGAAGAAGTAGTACAATTCAAGTTTTAGGTATTGATTATTGACTTTTTAGCTGGCTTTGATGCCTTGGACATGAGCTAGGACCTTAAGATTCTGCATGAAAGGAGGACTAGCAGCCGAGTTGCAAGGGAGATTGTGAAATGTGTTCATATGTAGTAAAAACCGGAGAAATCGGTCCGTTTTCGTCATTTGTTATCGAATCGACTTAAAGCCAGATCATCACATTGGCCGCTCTTCTCTCTGAAACGCTTGTCCTTATCGTCTGCAAAGCTATGTCGCGTGCTGCGGTATGCGGAAACACTAAAATCACCATAGTAGAACACAGATGAAGCTTCTAAGTTGAAGTAATAGCCAGTAAGAAGTAGTACAATTCAAGATTTAGGTATCGATTATTGACTTTTTAGCTGGCTTTGGTGCCTTGGACATGAGCTAGGACCTTAAGATTCTGCATGAAAGGAGGACTAGCAGCCGAGTTGCAGGGGAGAATGTAAAAAGTGTTCATATGAAGTAAAAACCTGAGAAATTAGTACGTTTTCGTCATTTGTTATCGAATCGACTTAAAGTCAGATCGTCACATTGGCCGCTCTTCTCTCTGAAACGGTTGTACTTCTCGTCTGCAAAGCTATGTCGCGTGTTTCCGTAGGCGGAAACAGGAAAAGCACCATAGTAGCACACAGATGAAGCTTCTAAGATGATGCAATAGCGAGTAAGAAGTAGTCCAATTCAAGTTTTAGGTATCGATTATTGACTTTTTAGCTGGCTTTGGTGCCTTGGACATGAGCTAGGACCTTAAGATTCTGCATGAAAGGAAGACTAGCAGCCGAGTTGCACGGGAGAATGTGAAAAGTGTTCATATGTAGTAAAAACCTGAGAAATCCGTCCGTTTTCGTCATTTGTTATCGAATCGACATAGAGCCAGATCGTCACATTGGCCGCTCTTTTCTCTGAAACGGTTGTACTTATCGTCTTTAAAACTATGTCGCGTGCTGCGGTATGCGGAGAAACTAAAAGCACCGTAGTAGAACACAGATGAAGCTTCTAAGTTGATGTAATGGCCAGGAAGAAGTAGTACAATTCAAGTTTTAGGTATCGATTATTGACTTTTTAGCTGGCTTTGGTTCCTTGGACATGAGCTAGGACCTTAAGATTCTGCATGAAAGGAGGACTAGCAGCCGAGTTGCACGGGAGAATGTGAAAAGTGTTCATATGTAGTAAAAACCTGAGAAATCCGTCCGTTTTCGTCATTTGTTATCGAATCGACTTAAAGCCAGATCGTCACATTGGCTGCTCTTCTCTCTGAAACGGTTGTACTTATCGTCTACAAAGCTATGTCGCGTGCTGCGGTATGCGGAGACACTAAAATCACCATAGTAGAACACAGATGGAGCTTCTAAGTTGATGTAATAGCCAGTAAGAAGTAGTAAAATTCAAGTTTTAGGTATCGATTATTGACTTTTTAGCTAGCATTGGTGCCTTGGACATGAGCTAGGACCTTAAGATTCTGCATGAAAGGAGGACTAGCAGCCAAGTAGCACGGGAGAATGTGAAAAGTGTTCATATGTAGTAAAAACCTGGGAAATTCGTCCGTTTTCGTCATTTGTTATCGAATCGACTTAAAGCCAGATCGTCTCATTGGCCGCTCTTCTCTCTGAAACTGTTGTACTTATCGTCTACAAAGCTATGTCGCGTGCTGCGGTATGCGGAGGCACTAAAAGCATCATAGTAGAACACAGATGAAGCTTCTAAGTTGATGTAATAGCCAGGAAGAAGTAGTCCAATTCAAGATTTAGGTATCGATTATTGACTTTTTAGCTGGCTTTGAAGCCTTGGACATGAGCTAGGACCTTATGATTCTGCATGAAACGAGGACTAGCGGCCGCGTTGCACGAGAGTATGTGAAAAGTGTTCATATGTAGTAAAAACGTGAGAAATCCGTCCATTTTCGTCATTTGTTATCGAATCGACTTTAAGCTAGATCATCACATTGGCCGCTCTTCTCTCTGAAATGGTTGTACTTATCGTCTGCAAAACTATGTGGCGTGCTGCGGTATGCGGAGAAACTAAAAGCACCGTAGTAGAACACAGATGAAGCTTCTAAGTTGATGTAATAGCCAGGAAGAAGTAGTACAATTCAAGTTTTAGGTATTGATTATTGACTTTTTAGCTGGCTTTGATGCCTTGGACATGAGCTAGGACCTTAAGATTCTGCATGAAAGGAGGACTAGCAGCCGAGTTGCAAGGGAGATTGTGAAATGTGTTCATATGTAGTAAAAACCGGAGAAATCGGTCCGTTTTCGTCATTTGTTATCGAATCGACTTAAAGCCAGATCATCACATTGGCCGCTCTTCTCTCTGAAACGCTTGTCCTTATCGTCTGCAAAGCTATGTCGCGTGCTGCGGTATGCGGAAACTCTAAAATCACCATAGTAGAACACAGATGAAGCTTCTAAGTTGAAGTAATAGCCAGTAAGAAGTAGTACAATTCAAGATTTAGGTATCGATTATTGACTTTTTAGCTGGCTTTGGTGCCTTGGACATGAGCTAGGACCTTAAGATTCTGCATGAAAGGAGGACTAGCAGCCGAGTTGCAGGGGAGAATGTAAAAAGTGTTCATATGAAGTAAAAACCTGAGAAATTAGTCCGTTTTCGTCATTTGTTATCGAATCGACTTAAAGTCAGATCGTCACATTGGCCGCTCTTCTCTCTGAAACGGTTGTACTTCTCGTCTGCAAAGCTATGTCGCGTGTTTCCGTAGGCGGAAACAGGAAAAGCACCATAGTAGCACACAGATGAAGCTTCTAAGATGATGCAATAGCGAGTAAGAAGTAGTCCAATTCAAGTTTTAGGTATCGATTATTGACTTTTTAGCTGGCTTTGGTGCCTTGGACATGAGCTAGGACCTTAAGATTCTGCATGAAAGGAGGACTAGCAGCCGAGTTGCACGGGAGAATGTGAAAAGTGTTCATATGTAGTAAAAACCTGAGAACTCCGTCCGTTTTCGTCATTTGTTATCGAATCGACTTAAAGCCAGATCGTCACATTGGCCGCTCTTCTCTCTGAAACGGTTGTACTTATCGTCTACAAAGCTATGTCGCGTGCTGCGGTGTGCGGAGACACTAAAATCACCATAGTAGAACACAGATGAAGCATCTAAGTTGATGTAATAGCCAGTAGGAAGTAGTCCAATTCAAGTTTTAGGTATCGATTATTGACTTTTTAGCTGGCTTTGGTGCCTTTTACATGAGCTAGGACCTTAAGATTCTGCAATAAAGGAGGACTAGCAGCCGAGTTGCACGGGAGAATGTGAAAAGTGTTCATATGTAGTAAAAACCTGAGAAATCCGTCCGTTTTCGTCATTTGTTATCGAATCGACTTAAAGCCAGATCGTCACATTGGCCGCTCTTCTCTCTGAAACATTTGTACTTATCGTCTGCAAAGCTATGTCGCGTGTTGGCGTAGGCGGAAACAGGAAAAGCACCATAGTAGAACACAGATGAAACTTCTAAGTTGATGTAATAGCCAGTAAGAAGTAGTCCAATTCAAGATTTAGGTATCGATTATTGACTTTTTAGCTGGCTTTGGTGCCTTGGACATGAGCTAGGACCTTAAGAATATGCATGAAAGGAGGACTAGCAGCCGAGTTGCACGGGGGAATGTGAAAAGTTTTCATATGTAGTAAAAACCTAAGAAATTCGTCCGTTTTCGTCATTTGTTATCGAATCGACTTAAAGCCAGATCGTCACATTGGCCGCTCTTCTCTCTGAAACGGTTGTACTTATCGTCTGCAAAGCTATGTCGCGTGCTGCGGTATGCAGAAACACTAAAAGCACCATAGTAGAACACAGATGAAGCTTCTAAGTTGACGTAATAGCCAGGAAGAAGTAGTACAATTCAAGTTTTAGATGTCGGTTATTGACTTTTTAGCTGGCTTTGGTGCCTTGGACAAAAGCTAGGACCTTAACATTCTGTATGAAAGGAGGACTAGCAGCCGATTTCCATGGGAGAATGTGAAAAGTGTTCATATGTAGTAAAAACCCGAGAAATCCGTCCGTTTTCGTCATTTGTTATCGAAGCGACTTAAAGCCAGATCGTCAAATTAGCCGCTCTTCTCTCTGAAACGGTTGTACATATCGATTGCTAAGCTATGTCGCGTGCTGCAGTATGCGGAGACACTAAAAGCACCATAGTAGAACATAGATGAAGCTTCTAAGTTGATGTAATAGCCAGTAAGAAGTAGTACAATTCAAGTTTTAGGTATCGATTATTGACTTTTTAGCTAGCTTTGGTGCCTTGGACATGAGCTACGACCTTATGATTCTGCATGAAAGGAGGACTAGCAGCCGAGGTGCACGGGAGAATGTGAAAAGTGTTCATATGTAGTAAAAACCTGAGAAATCCGTCCGTTTTCGTGATTTGTTATCGAATCGACTTAAAGCCAGATCGTCACATTGGCCGCTCTTCTCTCTGAAACGGTTGTACTTATCGTCTGCAAAGCTATGTCGCGTGCTGCGGTATGCTGAGACACTAAAAGCACCATAGTAGAACACAGATCAAGCTTCTAAGTTGATGTAATAGCCAGTAAGAAGTAGTACAATTCAAGTTTTAGGTATTGAATATTGAATTTTTAGCTGGCTTTGGTGCCTTGGACATGAGCTAGGACCATAATATTCTGCATGAAAGGAGGGCTAGCAGCCGAGTTGCACGGGAGAATGTGAAAAGTGTTCATTTGTAGTAAAAACCTGAGATATCCGTCCAATTTCGTCATTTGTTATCGAATCAACTTAAAGCCAGATCGTCACATTGGCCGCTCTTCTCTCTGAAAAAGTTGAACTTATCGTCTGCAAAGCTATGTCGCGTGCTGCGGTATGCGGACACACTAAAAGCACCATATTAGAACCCAGATGAAGCTTCTAAGTTGATGTAATAGCCAGTAAGAAGTAGTACAATTAAAGTTTTAGGTATCAGTTAATGACTTTTTACCCTTCTTTGGTGCCTTGGACACGTTCTAGGAAATTAAGATTTTGCATGAAGGAGGACTATCAGCCGAGTTGCACGGCAGAATGTGAAAAGTGTTCATATGTAGTAAAAACCTGAGACATCCGTCCGTTTTCGTCATTTGTTATCGAATCGACTTAAAGCCAGATCGTCACATTTGCCGCTCTTCTCTCTGAAAAGCTTGTACTTATCGTCTGCAAAGCTATGTCGCGTGCTGCGGTATGCGGAGGCACTAAAAGCATCATAGTAGAACACAGATGAAGCTTCTAAGTTGATGTAATAGCCAGTAAGAAGTAGTACAATTCAAGTTTTAGGTATTGATTATTGACTTTTTAGCTGGCTTTGGTGCCTTGGACATGAGCTAGGACCTTAACGTTCTGCATGAAAGGAGGACTAGCAGCCGATTTGCATGGGAGAATGTGAAAAGTGTTCATATGTAGTAAAAACCCGAGAAATCCGTCCGTTTTCGTCATTTGTTATCGAATCGTCTTAAAGCCAGATCGTCACATTAGTCGCTCTTAACTCTGAAACGGTTGTACTTATCGATTGCAAAGCTATGTCGCGTGCTGCGGTATGCGGAGACACTAAAAGCACCATAGTAGAACACAGATGAAGCTTCTAAGTTGATGTAATAGCCAGTAAGAAGTAGTACAATTCAAGTTTTAGGTATCGATTATTGACATTTAGCTAGCTTTGGTGCCTTGGACATGAGCTAGGACCTTATGATTCTGCATGAAAGGAGGACTAGCAGCCGAGTTGCATGGGAGAATGTGAAAAGTGTTCATATGTAGTAAAAACCTGAGAAATCCGTCCGTTTTCGTCATTTGTTATCGAATCGACTTAAAGCCAGATCGTCACAATGGCCGCTCTTCTCTCTGAAACGGTTGTACTTATCGTCTGAAAAACTATGTCGCGTGCTGCGGTATGCGGAGAAACTAAAAGCACCGTAGTAGAACACAGATGTATCTTCTACGTTGACGTAATAGCCAGGAAGAAGTTGTACAATTCAAGTTTTAGGTATTGATTATTGACTTTTTAGCTGGGTTTGGTGCCTTGGACATGAGCTAGGACCTTAAGATTCTGCATGAATGGAGGACTTGCAGCCTAGTTGCAAGGGAGAATGTGAAAAGTGTTCATATGTAGTAAAAACCTGAGAAATCGGTCCGTTTTCGTCATTTGTTATCGAATCGACTTAAAGCCAGATCGTCTCATTGGCCGCTCTTCTCTCTGAAACGGTTGTACTTATCGTCTACAAAGCTATGTCGCGTGCTGCGATATGCGGAGACACTAAAAGCACCATAGTAGAACACAAATGATGCTTCTAAGTTGATGTAATAGCCAGGAAGAAGTAGTCCAATTCAAGATTTAGGTATCGATTATTGACTTTTTAGCTGGCTTTGAAGCCTTGGACATGAGCTAGGACCTTATGATTCTGCATGAAACGAGGACTAGCGGCCGCGTTGCACGAGAGTATGTGAAAAGTGTTCATATGTAGTAAAAACGTGAGAAATCCGTCCATTTTCGTCATTTGTTATCGAATCGACTTTAAGCTAGATCATCACATTGGCCGCTCTTCTCTCTGAAATGGTCGTACTTATCGTCTGCAAAACTATGTGGCGTGCTGCGGTATGCGGAGAAACTAAAAGCACCGTAGTAGAACACAGATGAAGCTTCTAAGTTGATGTAATAGCCAGGAAGAAGTAGTACAATTCAAGTTTTAGGTATTGATTATTGACTTTTTAGCTGGCTTTGATGCCTTGGACATGAGCTAGGACCTTAAGATTCTGCATGAAAGGAGGACTAGCAGCCGAGTTGCAAGGGAGATTGTGAAATGTGTTCATATGTAGTAAAAACCGGAGAAATCGGTCCGTTTTCGTCATTTGTTATCGAATCGACTTAAAGCCAGATCATCACATTGGCCGCTCTTCTCTCTGAAACGCTTGTCCTTATCGTCTGCAAAGCTATGTCGCGTGCTGCGGTATGCGGAAACACTAAAATCACCATAGTAGAACACAGATGAAGCTTCTAAGTTGAAGTAATAGCCAGTAAGAAGTAGTACAATTCAAGATTTAGGTATCGATTATTGACTTTTTAGCTGGCTTTGGTGCCTTGGACATGAGCTAGGACCTTAAGATTCTGCATGAAAGGAGGACTAGCAGCCGAGTTGCAGGGGAGAATGTAAAAAGTGTTCATATGAAGTAAAAACCTGAGAAATTAGTCCGTTTTCGTCATTTGTTATCGAATCGACTTAAAGTCAGATCGTCACATTGGCCGCTCTTCTCTCTGAAACGGTTGTACTTCTCGTCTGCAAAGCTATGTCGCGTGTTTCCGTAGGCGGAAACAGGAAAAGCACCATAGTAGCACACAGATGAAGCTTCTAAGATGATGCAATAGCGAGTAAGAAGTAGTCCAATTCAAGTTTTAGGTATCGATTATTGACTTTTTAGCTGGCTTTGGTGCCTTGGACATGAGCTAGGACCTTAAGATTCTGCATGAAAGGAGGACTAGCAGCCGAGTTGCACGGGAGAATGTGAAAAGTGTTCATATGTAGTAAAAACCTGAGAAATCCGTCCGTTTTCGTCATTTGTTATCGAATCGACATAGAGCCAGATCGTCACATTGGCCGCTCTTTTCTCTGAAACGGTTGTACTTATCGTCTTTAAAACTATGTCGCGTGCTGCGGTATGCGGAGAAACTAAAAGCACCGTAGTAGAACACAGATGAAGCTTCTAAGTTGATGTAATGGCCAGGAAGAAGTAGTACAATTCAAGTTTTAGGTATCGATTATTGACTTTTTAGCTGGCTTTGGTTCCTTGGACATGAGCTAGGACCTTAAGATTCTGCATGAAAGGAGGACTAGCAGCCGAGTTGCACGGGAGAATGTGAAAAGTGTTCATATGTAGTAAAAACCTGAGAAATCCGTCCGTTTTCGTCATTTGTTATCGAATCGACTTAAAGCCAGATCGTCACATTGGCTGCTCTTCTCTCTGAAACGGTTGTACTTATCGTCTACAAAGCTATGTCGCGTGCTGCGGTATGCGGAGACACTAAAATCACCATAGTAGAACACAGATGGAGCTTCTAAGTTGATGTAATAGCCAGTAAGAAGTAGTAAAATTCAAGTTTTAGGTATCGATTATTGACTTTTTAGCTAGCATTGGTGCCTTGGACATGAGCTAGGACCTTAAGATTCTGCATGAAAGGAGGACTAGCAGCCAAGTAGCACGGGAGAATGTGAAAAGTGTTCATATGTAGTAAAAACCTGGGAAATTCGTCCGTTTTCGTCATTTGTTATCGAATCGACTTAAAGCCAGATCGTCTCATTGGCCGCTCTTCTCTCTGAAACTGTTGTACTTATCGTCTACAAAGCTATGTCGCGTGCTGCGGTATGCGGAGGCACTAAAAGCATCATAGTAGAACACAGATGAAGCTTCTAAGTTGATGTAATAGCCAGGAAGAAGTAGTCCAATTCAAGATTTAGGTATCGATTATTGACTTTTTAGCTGGCTTTGAAGCCTTGGACATGAGCTAGGACCTTATGATTCTGCATGAAACGAGGACTAGCGGCCGCGTTGCACGAGAGTATGTGAAAAGTGTTCATATGTAGTAAAAACGTGAGAAATCCGTCCATTTTCGTCATTTGTTATCGAATCGACTTTAAGCTAGATCATCACATTGGCCGCTCTTCTCTCTGAAATGGTTGTACTTATCGTCTGCAAAACTATGTGGCGTGCTGCGGTATGCGGAGAAACTAAAAGCACCGTAGTAGAACACAGATGAAGCTTCTAAGTTGATGTAATAGCCAGGAAGAAGTAGTACAATTCAAGTTTTAGGTATTGATTATTGACTTTTTAGCTGGCTTTGATGCCTTGGACATGAGCTAGGACCTTAAGATTCTGCATGAAAGGAGGACTAGCAGCCGAGTTGCAGGGGAGAATGTAAAAAGTGTTCATATGAAGTAAAAACCTGAGAAATTAGTCCGTTTTCGTCATTTGTTATCGAATCGACTTAAAGTCAGATCGTCACATTGGCCGCTCTTCTCTCTGAAACGGTTGTACTTCTCGTCTGCAAAGCTATGTCGCGTGTTTCCGTAGGCGGAAACAGGAAAAGCACCATAGTAGCACACAGATGAAGCTTCTAAGATGATGCAATAGCGAGTAAGAAGTAGTCCAATTCAAGTTTTAGGTATCGATTATTGACTTTTTAGCTGGCTTTGGTGCCTTGGACATGAGCTAGGACCTTAAGATTCTGCATGAAAGGAGGACTAGCAGCCGAGTTGCACGGGAGAATGTGAAAAGTGTTCATATGTAGTAAAAACCTGAGAAATCCGTCCGTTTTCGTCATTTGTTATCGAATCGACATAGAGCCAGATCGTCACATTGGCCGCTCTTTTCTCTGAAACGGTTGTACTTATCGTCTTTAAAACTATGTCGCGTGCTGCGGTATGCGGAGAAACTAAAAGCACCGTAGTAGAACACAGATGAAGCTTCTAAGTTGATGTAATGGCCAGGAAGAAGTAGTACAATTCAAGTTTTAGGTATCGATTATTGACTTTTTAGCTGGCTTTGGTTCCTTGGACATGAGCTAGGACCTTAAGATTCTGCATGAAAGGAGGACTAGCAGCCGAGTTGCACGGGAGAATGTGAAAAGTGTTCATATGTAGTAAAAACCTGAGAAATCCGTCCGTTTTCGTCATTTGTTATCGAATCGACTTAAAGCCAGATCGTCACATTGGCTGCTCTTCTCTCTGAAACGGTTGTACTTATCGTCTACAAAGCTATGTCGCGTGCTGCGGTATGCGGAGACACTAAAATCACCATAGTAGAACACAGATGGAGCTTCTAAGTTGATGTAATAGCCAGTAAGAAGTAGTAAAATTCAAGTTTTAGGTATCGATTATTGACTTTTTAGCTAGCATTGGTGCCTTGGACATGAGCTAGGACCTTAAGATTCTGCATGAAAGGAGGACTAGCAGCCAAGTAGCACGGGAGAATGTGAAAAGTGTTCATATGTAGTAAAAACCTGGGAAATTCGTCCGTTTTCGTCATTTGTTATCGAATCGACTTAAAGCCAGATCGTCTCATTGGCCGCTCTTCTCTCTGAAACTGTTGTACTTATCGTCTACAAAGCTATGTCGCGTGCTGCGGTATGCGGAGGCACTAAAAGCATCATAGTAGAACACAGATGAAGCTTCTAAGTTGATGTAATAGCCAGTAAGAAGTAGTACAATTCAAGTTTTAGGTATTGATTATTGACTTTTTAGCTGGCTTTGGTGCCTTGGACATGAGCTAGGACCTTAACGTTCTGCATGAAAGGAGGACTAGCAGCCGATTTGCATGGGAGAATGTGAAAAGTGTTCATATGTAGTAAAAACCCGAGAAATCCGTCCGTTTTCGTCATTTGTTATCGAATCGTCTTAAAGCCAGATCGTCACATTAGTCGCTCTTAACTCTGAAACGGTTGTACTTATCGATTGCAAAGCTATGTCGCGTGCTGCGGTATGCGGAGACACTAAAAGCACCATAGTAGAACACAGATGAAGCTTCTAAGTTGATGTAATAGCCAGTAAGAAGTAGTACAATTCAAGTTTTAGGTATCGATTATTGACATTTAGCTACCTTTGGTGCCTTGGACATGAGCTAGGACCTTATGATTCTGCATGAAAGGAGGACTAGCAGCCGAGTTGCATGGGAGAATGTGAAAAGTGTTCATATGTAGTAGAAACCTGAGAAATCCGTCCGTTTTCGTCATTTGTTATCGAATCGACTTAAAGCCAGATCGTCACAATGGCCGCTCTTCTCTCTGAAACGGTTGTACTTATCGTCTGAAAAACTATGTCGCGTGCTGCGGTATGCGGAGAAACTAAAAGCACCGTAGTAGAACACAGATGTATCTTCTACGTTGACGTAATAGCCAGGAAGAAGTTGTACAATTCAAGTTTTAGGTATTGATTATTGACTTTTTAGCTGGGTTTGGTGCCTTGGACATGAGCTAGGACCTTAAGATTCTGCATGAATGGAGGACTTGCAGCCTAGTTGCAAGGGAGAATGTGAAAAGTGTTCATATGTAGTAAAAACCTGAGAAATCGGTCCGTTTTCGTCATTTGTTATCGAATCGACTTAAAGCCAGATCGTCTCATTGGCCGCTCTTCTCTCTGAAACGGTTGTACTTATCGTCTACAAAGCTATGTTGCGTGCTGCGATATGCGGAGACACTAAAAGCACCATAGTAGAACACAAATGATGCTTCTAAGTTGATGTAATTAGCCAGGAAGAAGTAGTCCAATTCAAGATTTAGGTATCGATTATTGACTTTTTAGCTGGCTTTGGTGCCTTGGACATGAGCTAGGACCTTATGATTCTGCATGAAACGAGGACTAGCGGCCGCGTTGCACGAGAGTATGTGAAAAGTGTTCATATGTAGTAAAAACGTGGGAAATCCGTCCATTTTCGTCATTTGTTATCGAATCGACTTTAAGCTAGATCATCACATTGGCCGCTCTTCTCTCTGAAATGGTTGTACTTATCGTCTGCAAAACTATGTGGCGTGCTGCGGTATGCGGAGAAACTAAAAGCACCGTAGTAGAACACAGATGAAGCTTCTAAGTTGATGTAATAGCCAGGAAGAAGTAGTACAATTCAAGTTTTAGGTATTGATTATTGACTTTTTAGCTGGCTTTGATGCCTTGGACATGAGCTAGGACCTTAAGATTCTGCATGAAAGGAGGACTAGCAGCCGAGTTGCAAGGGAGATTGTGAAATGTGTTCATATGTAGTAAAAACCGGAGAAATCGGTCCGTTTTCGTCATTTGTTATCGAATCGACTTAAAGCCAGATCATCACATTGGCCGCTCTTCTCTCTGAAACGCTTGTCCTTATCGTCTGCAAAGCTATGTCGCGTGCTGCGGTATGCGGAAACACTAAAATCACCATAGTAGAACACAGATGAAGCTTCTAAGTTGAAGTAATAGCCAGTAAGAAGTAGTACAATTCAAGATTTAGGTATCGATTATTGACTTTTTAGCTGGCTTTGGTGCATTGGACATGAGCTAGGACCTTAAGATTCTGCATGAAAGGAGGACTAGCAGCCGAGTTGCAGGGGAGAATGTAAAAAGTGTTCATATGAAGTAAAAACCTGAGAAATTAGTCCGTTTTCGTCATTTGTTATCGAATCGACTTAAAGTCAGATCGTCACATTGGCCGCTCTTCTCTCTGAAACGGTTGTACTTCTCGTCTGCAAAGCTATGTCGCGTGTTTCCGTAGGCGGAAACAGGAAAAGCACCATAGTAGCACACAGATGAAGCTTCTAAGATGATGCAATAGCGAGTAAGAAGTAGTCCAATTCAAGTTTTAGGTATCGATTATTGACTTTTTAGCTGGCTTTGGTGCCTTGGACATGAGCTAGGACCTTAAGATTCTGCATGAAAGGAGGACTAGCAGCCGAGTTGCACGGGAGAATGTGAAAAGTGTTCATATGTAGTAAAAACCTGAGAAATCCGTCCGTTTTCGTCATTTGTTATCGAATCGACATAGAGCCAGATCGTCACATTGGCCGCTCTTTTCTCTGAAACGGTTGTACTTATCGTCTTTAAAACTATGTCGCGTGCTGCGGTATGCGGAGAAACTAAAAGCACCGTAGTAGAACACAGATGAAGCTTCTAAGTTGATGTAATGGCCAGGAAGAAGTAGTACAATTCAAGTTTTAGGTATCGATTATTGACTTTTTAGCTGGCTTTGGTTCCTTGGACATGAGCTAGGACCTTAAGATTCTGCATGAAAGGAGGACTAGCAGCCGAGTTGCACGGGAGAATGTGAAAAGTGTTCATATGTAGTAAAAACCTGAGAAATCCGTCCGTTTTCGTCATTTGTTATCGAATCGACTTAAAGCCAGATCGTCACATTGGCTGCTCTTCTCTCTGAAACGGTTGTACTTATCGTCTACAAAGCTATGTCGCGTGCTGCGGTATGCGGAGACACTAAAATCACCATAGTAGAACACAGATGGAGCTTCTAAGTTGATGTAATAGCCAGTAAGAAGTAGTAAAATTCAAGTTTTAGGTATCGATTATTGACTTTTTAGCTAGCATTGGTGACTTGGACATGAGCTAGGACCTTAAGATTCTGCATGAAAGGAGGACTAGCAGCCAAGTAGCACGGGAGAATGTGAAAAGTGTTCATATGTAGTAAAAACCTGGGAAATTCGTCCGTTTTCGTCATTTGTTATCGAATCGACTTAAAGCCAGATCGTCACATTGGCCGCTCTTCTCTCTGAAACTGTTGTACTTATCGTCTGCAAAGCTATGTCGCATACTGCGGTATGCTGAGACACTACAAGCAGCATAGTAGAACACAGATGAAGATCTAAGTTGATATAATAGCCAGTAAGAAGTAGTACAATTCAAGTTTTAGCTATCGTTTATTGACTTTTTAGCTAGCTTTGGTGCCTTGGACATGAGCTAGGACCTTAAGATTCTGCATGAAAGGAGGACTAGCAGTCGAGTAGCACGGGAGAATGTGAAAAGTGTTCATATGTAGTAAAAACCTGAGAAATTCGTCCGTTTTCGTCATTTGTTATGGAATCGACTTAAAGCCAGATCGTCACATCGGCCGCTCCTCTCTCTGAAACGCTTGTACTTATCGTCTGCAAAGCTATGTCGCATGCTGCGGTATGCTGAGACACTAAAAGCAGCATAGTAGAACACAGATGAAGCTTCTATGTTGATGTAATAGCCAGTAAGAAGTAGTACAATTCAAGTTTTAGGTATCGATTATTTACTTTTTAGCTGGCTTTGGTGCCTTGGACATGAGCTAGGACCTTAAGATTCTGCATGAAAGGAGGACTAGCAGCCGAGTTGCAGGGGAGAATGTAAAAAGTGTTCATATGAAGTAAAAACCTGAGAAATCCGTCCGTTTTCGTCATTTGTTATCGAATCGACTTAAAGCCAGGTCGTCACATTGGCCGCTCTGCTCTCGGAAACGGTTGTACTTATCGTCTGCAAAGCTATGTCGCGTGATGCCGTAGGCGGAAACAGGAAAAGCACCATAGTAGAACACAGATGAAGCTTCTAAGTTGATGTAATAGCGAGTAAGAAGTAGTCCAATTCAAGTTTTAGGTATCGATTATTGACTTTTTAGCTGGCTTTGGTGCCTTGGACATGAGCTAGGACCTTAAGATTCTGCATGAAAGGAGGACTAGCAGCCGAGTAGCACGGGAGAATGTGAAAAGTGTTCATATGTAGTAAAAACCTGAGAAATTCGTCCATTTTCGTCATTTGTTATCGAATCGACTTAAAGCCAGATCGTCACATTGGCCGCTCTGCTCTCGGAAACGGTTGCACTTATCGTCTGCAAAGCAATGTCGCGTTTTGCCGTAGGCGGAAACAGGAAAGCACCATAGTAGAACACAGATGAAGCTTCTAAGTTGATGTAATAGCCAGTAAGAAGTAGACCAATTCAAGATTTAGGTATCGATTATTGACTTTTTAGCTGGCTTTGGTGCCTTGGACATGAGCTAGGACTTTAAGATTCTGCATAAAAGGAGGACTAGCAGCCCAGTTGCACGGGAGAATGTGAAAAGTGTTCATATGTATTAAAAACCTGAGACATCCGTCCGTTTTCGTCATTTGTGATCGAATCGACTTAAAGCCAGATCGTCACATTGGCCGCTCTTCTCTCTGAAACGGCTGTACTTATCGTCTGCAAAGCTATGTCGCGTGCTGCGGTATGCGGAGACACTAAAAGCACCATAGTAGAACACAGATGGAGCTTCTAAGTTGATGTAATAGCCAGTAAGAAGTAGTACAATTCAAGTTTTAGGTATCGATTATTGACTTTTTAGCTGGCTTTGGTGCCTTGGACATGAGCTAGTACCTTAAAATTCTGCATGAAAGGAGGACTAGCATCCGAGTTGCACGGGAGAAAGTGAAAAGTGTTCATATGTAGTAAAAACCTTAGAAATCCATCCGTTTTCGTCATTTGTTATCGAATCGACTTAAAGCCAGATCGTCACATTGGCCGCTCTTCTCTCTGAAACGGTTGTACTTATCGTCTGCAAAGCTATGTCGCGTGCTGCGGTATGTGGAGACACTAAAATTACCATAGTAGAACACAGATGAAGCATCTAAGTTGATGTAATAGCCAGTAAGAAGTAATCCAATTCAAGTTTTAGGTATCGATTATTGACTTTTTAGCTGGCTTTGGTGCCTTGGACATGAGCTAGGACCTTAAGATTCTGCATGTAAGGAGGACTAGCAGCCGAGTTGCACGCGAGAATGTGAAAAGTGTTCATATGTAAAAAAATGGTTGAGAAATCCGTTCGTTTTCGTCATTTGTTATCGAATCGACTTAAAGCCAGATCGTCACATTGGTCGCTCTTCTCTCTGAAACGGTTGTACTTATCGTCTGCAAAGCTATGTCGCATGCTGCGGTATGCTGAGACACTACAAGCAGCATAGTAGAACACAGATGAAGCTTCTAAGTTGATGTAATAGCCAGTAAGAAGTAGAACAATTCAAGTTTTAGGTATCGATTATTGACTTTTTAGCTAGCTTTGGTTTCTTGGACATGAGCTAGGACCTTAAGATTCAGCATGAAAGGAGGACTAGCAGCCGAGTAGCACGGGAGAATGTGAAAAGTGTTCATATGTAGTAAAAACCTGAGAAATTCGTCCGTTTTCGTCATTTGTTATCGAATCGACTTAAAGCCAGATCGTCACATTGGCCGCTCTGCTCTCGGAAACGGTTGTACTTATCGTCTGCAAAGCTATGACGCGTGTTGCCGTAGGCGGAAACTGGAAAAGCACCATAGTAGAACACAGATGAAGCTTCTAAGTTGATGTAATAGCCAGTAAGAAGTAGTCCAATTCAAGTTTTAGGTATCGATTATTGACTTTTTAGCTGGCTTTGGTGCCTTGGACATGAGCTAGGACCTTAAGATTCTGCATGAAAGGAGGACTAACAGCCGAGTTGCAGGGGAAAATGTGAAAAGTGTTCATATGTAGTAAAAACCTGAGAAATCCCTCCGTTTTCGTCATTTGTTATCGAATCGACTTAAAGCCAGATCGTCACATTGGCCGATCTTCTCTGTGAAACGGTTGTACTTATCGTCTGTAAAACTATGTCGCGTGCTGCGGTATGCGGAGACACTAAAATCACCATAGTAGAACACAGATGGAGCTTCTAAGTTGATGTAATAGCCAGTAAGAAGTAGTAAAATTCAAGTTTTAGGTATCGATTATTGACTTTTTAGCTAGCATTGGTGCCTTGGACATGAGCTAGGACCTTAAGATTCTGCATGAAAGGAGGACTAGCAGCCAAGTAGCACGGGAGAATGTGAAAAGTGTTCATATGTAGTAAAAACCTGGGAAATTCGTCCGTTTTCGTCATTTGTTATCGAATCGACTTAAAGCCAGATCGTCACATTGGCCGCTCTTCTCTCTGAAACTGTTGTACTTATCGTCTGCAAAGCTATGTCGCATACTGCGGTATGCTGAGACACTACAAGCAGCATAGTAGAACACAGATGAAGATCTAAGTTGATGTAATAGCGAGTAAGAAGTAGTACAATTCAAGTTTTAGGTATCGATTATTGACTTTTTAGCTGGCTTTGGTGCCTTGGACATGAGCTAGGACCTTAAGATTCTGCATGAAAGGAGGACTAGCAGCCGAGTAGCACGGGAGAATGTGAAAAGTGTTCATATGTAGTAAAAACCTGAGAAATTCGTCCGTTTTCGTCATTTGTTATGGAATCGACTTAAAGCCAGATCGTCACATCGGCCGCTCCTCTCTCTGAAACGCTTGTACTTATCGTCTGCAAAGCTATGTCGCATGCTGCGGTATGCTGAGACACTAAAAGCAGCATAGTAGAACACAGATGAAGCTTCTATGTTGATGTAATAGCCAGTAAGAAGTAGTACAATTCAAGTTTTAGGTATCGATTATTTACTTTTTAGCTGGCTTTGGTGCCTTGGACATGAGCTAGGACCTTAAGATTCTGCATGAAAGGAGGACTAGCAGCCGAGTTGCAGGGGAGAATGTAAAAAGTGTTCATATGAAGTAAAAACCTGAGAAATCCGTCCGTTTTCGTCATTTGTTATCGAATCGACTTAAAGCCAGGTCGTCACATTGGCCGCTCTGCTCTCGGAAACGGTTGTACTTATCGTCTGCAAAGCTATGTCGCGTGATGCCGTAGGCGGAAACAGGAAAAGCATCATAGTGGAACACAGATGAAGCTTCTAAGTTGATGTAATAGCGAGTAAGAAGTAGTCCAATTCAAGTTTTAGGTATCGATTATTGACTTTTTAGCTGGCTTTGGTGAATTGGACATGAGCTAGGACCTTAAGATTCTGCATGAAAGGAGGACTAGCAGCCGAGTAGCACGGGAGAATGTGAAAAGTGTTCATATGTAGTAAAAACCTGAGAAATTCGTCCGTTTTCGTCATTTGTTATCGAATCGACTTAAAGCCAGATCGTCACATTGGCCGCTCTGCTCTCGGAAACGGTTGCACTTATCGTCTGCAAAGCAATGTCGCGTTTTGCCGTAGGCGGAAACAGAAAAGCACCATAGTAGAACACAGATGAAGCTTCTAAGTTGATGTAATAGCCAGTAAGAAGTAGACCAATTCAAGATTTAGGTATCGATTATTGACTTTTTAGCTGGCTTTGGTGCCTTGGACATGAGCTAGGACTTTAAGATTCTGCATAAAAGGAGGACTAGCAGCCCAGTTGCACGGGAGAATGTGAAAAGTGTTCATATGTATTAAAAACCTGAGACATCCGTCCGTTTTCGTCATTTGTGATCGAATCGACTTAAAGCCAGATCGTCACATTGGCCGCTCTTCTCTCTGAAACGGCTGTACTTGTCGTCTGCAAAGCTATGTCGCGTGCTGCGGTATGCGGAGACACTAAAAGCACCATAGTAGAACACAGATGGAGCTTCTAAGTTGATGTAATAGCCAGTAAGAAGTAGTACAATTCAAGTTTTAGGTATCGATTATTGACTTTTTAGCTGGCTTTGGTGCCTTGGACATGAGCTAGTACCTTAAAATTCTGCATGAAAGGAGGACTAGCATCCGAGTTGCACGGGAGAATGTGAAAAGTGTTCATATGTAGTAAAAACCTTAGAAATCCATCCGTTTTCGTCATTTGTTATCGAATCGACTTAAAGCCAGATCGTCACATTGGCCGCTCTTCTCTCTGAAACGGTTGTACTTATCGTCTGCAAAGCTATGTCGCGTGCTGCGGTATGTGGAGACACTAAAATTACCATAGTAGAACACAGATGAAGCATCTAAGTTGATGTAATAGCCAGTAAGAAGTAATCCAATTCAAGTTTTAGGTATCGATTATTGACTTTTTAGCTGGCTTTGGTGCCTTGGACATGAGCTAGGACCTTAAGATTCTGCATGTAAGGAGGACTAGCAGCCGAGTTGCACGCGAGAATGTGAAAAGTGTTCATATGTAAAAAAATGGTTGAGAAATCCGTTCGTTTTCGTCATTTGTTATCGAATCGACTTAAAGCCAGATCGTCACATTGGTCGCTCTTCTCTCTGAAACGGTTGTACTTATCGTCTGCAAAGCTATGTCGCATGCTGCGGTATGCTGAGACACTACAAGCAGCATAGTAGAACACAGATGAAGCTTCTAAGTTGATGTAATAGCCAGTAAGAAGTAGTACAATTCAAGTTTTAGGTATCGATTATTGACTTTTTAGCTAGCTTTGGTGCCTTGGACATGAGCTAGGACCTTAAGATTCAGCATGAAAGGAGGACTAGCAGCCGAGTAGCACGGGAGAATGTGAAAAGTGTTCATATGTAGTAAAAACCTGAGAAATTCGTCCGTTTTCGTCATTTGTTATCGAATCGACTTAAAGCCAGATCGTCACATTGGCCGCTCTGCTCTCGGAAACGGTTGTACTTATCGTCTGCAAAGCTATGTCGCGTGTTGCCGTAGGCGGAAACTGGAAAAGCACCATAGTAGAACACAGATGATGCTTCTAAGTTGATGTAATAGCCAGTAAGAAGTAGTCCAATTCAAGTTTTAGGTATCGATTATTGACTTTTTAGCTGGCTTTGGTGCCTTGGACATGAGCTAGGACCTTAAGATTCTGCATGAAAGGAGGACTAACAGCCGAGTTGCAGGGGAAAATGTGAAAAGTGTTCATATGTAGTAAAAACCTGAGAAATCCCTCCGTTTTCGTCATTTGTTATCGAATCGACTTAAAGCCAGATCGTCACATTGGCCGATCTTCTCTCTGAAACGGTTGTACTTATCGTCTGTAAAACTATGTCGCGTGCTGCGGTATGCGGAGAAACTAAATGCACCGTAGTAGAACACAGATGAAGCTTCTAAGTTGATGTAATAGCCAGGAAGAAGTAGTACAATTCAAGTTTTAGGTATCGATTATTGACTTTTTAGCTGGCTTTGGTGCCTTGGACACGAGCTAGGACCTTAACATTCTGCATGAAAGGATAACTACCAGCCGAGTTGCACGGGAGAATGTGAAAAGTGTTCATATGTAGTAAAAACCTTAGAAATCCGTCCGTTTTCGTCATTTGTTATCGAATCGACTTAAAGCCAGATCGTCACATCGCCGCTCTTCTCTCTGAAACGGTTGTACGTATCGTCTGCAATGCTATGTCGCGTGCTGCGGTATGCGGAGACACTAAAAGCACCATAGTAGAACACAGATGAAGCTTCTAAGTTGATGTAATAGCCAGTAAGAAGTAGTAGAATTCAAGTTTTAGGTATCGATTAATGACTTTTTAGCTGGCTTTGGTACCTTGGACATGAGCTAAGACCTTAAGATTCTGCATGAAAGGAGGACTAGCAGCCGAGTTGCACGGGAGAATGTGAAAAGTGTTCATATGTAGTAAAAACCTGAGAAATCCGTACGTTTTCGTCATTTGTTATCGAATCGACTTAAAGCCAGATCGTCACATTGGCCGCTCTTCTCTCTGAAAAAGTTGTACTTATCGTTGCAAAGCTATGTCGCGTGCTGCGGTATGCGGACACACTAAAAGCACCATAGTAGGAAACAGATGAAGCTTCTAAGTTGATGTAATAGCCAGTAAGAAGTAGTACAATTCAAGTTTTAGTTACTGATTATTGACTTTTTAGCTGGCTTGGGTGCCTTGGACATGAGCTAGGACCTTATGATTCTGCATGAAAGGAGGACTAGCAGCCGAGTTGCACGGGAGAATGTGTAAAGTGTTCATATGTAGTAAAAACCTGAGAAATCCGTCCGTTTTCGTCATTTGTTATCGAATGGACTTAAAGCCAGATCGTCACATTGTCCGCTCTTCTCTCCGAAACGGTTGTACTTATCGTCTGCAAAGCTATGTCGCGTGCTGCGGTATGCGGAGACACTAAAAGCACCATAGTAGAACACAGATGAAGCTTCTAAGTTGATGTAATAGCCAGTAAGAAGTAGTACAATTCAAGTTTTAGGTATCGATTATTGACTTTTTAGCTAGCTTTGATGCCTTTGACATGAGCTAGGACCTTAAGATTCTGCATGAAAGGAGGACTAGCAGCCGAGTAGCACGGGAGAATGTGAAAAGTGTTCATATGTAGTAAAAACCTGAGAAATTCGTCCGTTTTCGTCATTTGTTATCGAATCGACTTAAAGCCAGATCGTCACATTGGCCGCTCTTCTCTCTGAAACGCTTGTACGTATCGTCTGCAAAGCTATGTCGCATGCTGCGGTATTCTGAGACACTACAAGCAGCATAGTAGAACACAGATGAGGCTTCTAAGTTGATGTAATAGCCAGTAAGAAGTAGTACAATTCAAGTTTTAGGTATCGATTATTGACTTTTTAGCTAGCTTTGGTGCCTTGGACATGAGCTAGGACCTTAAGATTCTGCATGAAAGGAGGACTAGCAGCCGAGTAGCACGGGAGAATGTGAAAAGTGTTCATATGTAGTAAAAACCTGAGAAATTCGTCCGTTTTCGTCACTTGTTATCGAATCGACTTAAAGCCAGATCGTCACATTGGCCGCTTTTCTCTCTGAAACACTTGTACTTATCGTCTGCGATGCTATGTCACGTTCTGCGGTATGCGGAGACACTATAATCACCACAGTAGATCACAGATGAAGCTTCTAAGTTGATGTAATATGCAGTAAGAAGTAGTACAATTCGCGTTTTAGTTATCGATTATTGACTTTTTAGCTGGCTTTGGTGCCTTGGACATGAGCTAGGACCTTAAGATTCTCCAATAAAGGAGGACTAGCAGCCGAGTTGCACGGGAGAATGTGAAAAGTGTTCATATGTAGTAAAAACCTGAGAAATCCATCCGTTTTCGTCATTTGTTATCGAAACGACTTAAAGCCAGATCGTCACATTGGCCGCTCTTCTCTCTGAAACGGTTGTACTTATTGTCTGCAAAGCTATGTCGCGTGTTGCCGTAGGCGGAAACAGGAAAAGCACCATAGTAGAACACAGATGAAGCTTCTAAGTTGACGTAATAGCCAGGAGGAAGTAGTACAATTCAAGTTTTAGGTATGATTATTGACTTTTTAGCTGGCTTTGGTGCCTTGGACAAAAGCTAGGACCTTAACATTCTGTATGAAAGGAATACTAGCAGCCGATTTGCATGGGAGAATGTGAAAAGTGTTAATATGTTGTAAAAACCCGAGAAATCCGTCCGTTTTCGTCATTTGTTATCGAATCGACTTAAAGCCAGATCGTCAAATTAGCCGCTCTTCTCTCTGAAACGGTTGTACTTATAGATTGCAAAGCTATGTCGCGTGCTGCGGTATGCGGAGACACTAAAAGCACCATAGTAGAACACAGATGAAGCTTCTAAGTTGATGTAATAGCCAGTAAGAAGTAGTACAATTCAAGTTTTAGGTATCGATTATTGACTTTTTAGCTGGCTTTGGTGCCTTGGACATGAGCTAGGACCTTATGATTCTGCATGAAAGGAGGACTAGCAGCCGAGTTGCACGGGAGAATGTGAAAAGTGTTCATATGTAGTAAAAACCTTAGAAATCCGTCGGTTTTCGTCATTTGTTAAGGAATCGACATAAAGCCAGATCGTCACATTGGCCGCTCTTCTCTCTGAAACGGTTGTACTTATCGTCTGCAAAGCCATGTCGCGTGCTGCGGTATGTGGAGACACTAAAATCACCATAGTAGAACACAGATGCAGCTTCTAAGTTGATATAATAGCCAGTAAGAAGTAGTAGCATTCAAGTTTTAGGTATCGATTATTGACTTTTTAGCTGGCTCTGGTGCCTTGGACATGAGCTTGGACCTTAAGATTCTGCATTAAATTAGGACTAGCAGCCGAGTTGCACGGGAAAATGTGAAAAGTGTTCATATGTAGTAAAAACCTTAGAAATCCGTCGGTTTTCGTCATTTGTTAAGGAATCGACATAAAGCCAGATCGTCACATTGGCCGCTCTTCTCTCTGTAACGGTTGTACTTATCGTCTGCAAAGCTATGTCACGTGCTGCGGTATGCGGAGACACTAAAAGCACCATAGTAGAACACAGATGAAGCTTCTAAGTTGATGTAATAGCCAGTAAGAAGAAGTAAAATTCAAGTTTTAGGTATCGGTTATTGACTTTTTACACTTCTTTGGTGCCTTGGACACGAGCTAGGAACTTAAGATTTTGCATGAAGGAGGACTAGCAGCCGAGTTGCACGGGAGAATGTGAAAAGTGTTCATATGTAGTAAAAACCTGAGAAATCCGTCCGTTTTCGTCATTTGTTATCGAATCGACTTAAAGCCAGATCGTCACATTGGCCGCTCTTCTCTCTGAAACGGTTGTACTTATCGTCTGCAAAGCTATGTCACGTGCTGCGGTATGCGGAGACACTAAAATCACCACAGTAGAACACAGATGAAGCTTCTAAGTTGATGCAATATCCAGTAAGAAGTAGTACAATTCGCGTTTTAGGTATCGATTATTGACTTTTTAGCTGGCTTTGGTGCCTTGGACATGGGCTAGGACCTTATGATTCTGCATGAAAGGAGGACTAGCAGCTCAGTTGCACGGGAGTATGTGAAAAGTGTTCATATGTAGTAAAAACCTGAGAAATCCGTCTGTTTTCGTCATTTGTTATCGAATGGACTTAAAGCCAGATCGACACATTGGCCGCTTTTCTCTCTGAAACGGTTGTACTTATCGTCTGCAAAGCTATGTCGCGTGCTGCGGTATGCTGAGACACTAAAAGCACTATAGTAGAACACAGATCAAGCTTCTAAGTTGATGTAATAGCCAGTAAGAAGTAGTACAATACAAGTATTAGGTATTGAATATTGACCTTTTAGCTGGCTTTTGTGCCTTGGACATGAGCTGGGACCTTAAGATTCTGCATGAAAGGAGGACTAGCAGCCGAGTTGCACGGGGGAATGTGAAAAGTGTTCATATGTAGTAAAAACCTGAGAAATCTGTCCGTTTTCGTCATTTATTATCGAATCTACTTAAAGCCAGATCGTCACATTGGCCGCTCTTCTCTCTGAAACGGTTGTACTTATCGCCTGCAAAGCTATGTCGCGTACTGCGGTATTCGGAGACACTTAAAGCACCATAGCAGAACACAGATGAAGCTTCTAAGTTGATGTAATAGCCAGCAAGAAGTAGTACAATTCTAGTTTTAGGTATCGATTATTGACTTTTTAAATAGCTTTGATGCCTTGGACATGAGCTAGGACCTTAAGATTCTGCATGGAAGGAGGGCTAGCAGCCGAGTTGCAGGGGAGAATGTAAAAAGTGTTCATATGAAGTAAAGACCTGAGTAATCCGTCCTTTTTCGTCATTTGTTATCGAATCGACTTAAAGCCAGATCGTCACATTGGTCGCTTTGCTCTCAAAAACGGTTGTACTTATCGTCTGCAAAGCTATGTCGCGTGTTGCCGTAGGCGGAAACAGAAAAGCACCATAGCAGAACACAGATGAAGCTTCTAAGTCGATGTAATAGTCAGTAAGAAGTAGACCAATTAGAGATTTAGGTATCGATTATTGACTTTTTAGCTGGCTTTGGTGCCTTGGACATGAGCTACGACCTTAAGATTCTGCATGAAGGGAGGACTAGCAGCCGAGTTGCACGGGAGAATGTGTAAAGTTTTCATATGTAGTAAAAACCCGAGAAATTCGTCCGTTTTCGTCATTTGTTATCGAATCGACTTAAAGCCAGATCGTCACAATGGCCGCTCTTCTCTCTGAAACGGTTGTACTTATAGTCTGCAAAACTATGTCGCGTGCTGCGGTATGCGGAGAAACTAAAAGCACCGTAGTAGAACACAGATGTAGCTTCTACGTTGACGTAATAGCCAGGAAGAAGTAGTACAATTCAAGTTTTAGGTATCGATTATTGACTTTTTAGCTGGCTTTGGTGTGCCTTGGACATGAGCTAGGACCTTATGATTCTGCATGAAACGAGGACTAGCGGCCGCGTTGCACGGGAGTATGTGAAAAGTGTTCATATGTAGTAAAAACCTGAGAAATCCGTCCATTTTCGTCATTTGTTATCGAATCGACTTAAAGCCAGATCGTCACATTGGCCGCTCTCCTCACTGAAACGGTTGTACTTATCGTCTGCAAAACTATGTCGCGTGCTGCGGTATGCGGACACAATAAAAGCACCATAGTAGAACACAGATGAAGCTTCTAAGTTGATGTAATAGCCAGTAAGAAGTAGTACAATTAAAGTTTTAGGTATCAGTTAATGACTTTTTACCCTTCTTTGGTGTATTGGACACGTTCTAGGAAATTAAGATTTTGCATGAAGGAGGACTATAAGGCCGAGTTGCACGGGAGAATGTGAAAAGTGTTCATATGTAGTAAAAACCTGAGACATCCGTCCGTTTTCGTCATTTGTTATCGAATCGACTTAAAGCCAGATCGTCACATTGGCCGCTCTTCTCTCTGAAACGCTTGTACTTATCGTCTGCAAAGCTATGTCGCGTGCTGCGGTATGCGGAGGCACTAAAAGCACCATAGTAGAACACAGATGAAGCTTCTAAGTTGATGTAATAGCCAGTAAGAAGTAGTACAATTAAAGTTTTAGGTATCGGTTATTGACTTTTTACCCTTCTTTGGTGCCTTGGACACGAGCTAGGAACTTAAGATTTTGCGTGAGGGAGGACTAGCAGCCGAGTTGCACGGGAGAATGTGAAAAGTGTTCATATGTAGTAAAAACCTGAGAAATCTGTCCGTTTTCGTCATTTGTTATCGAATCGACTTAAAGCCAGATCGTCACAATGGCCGCTCTTCTCTCTGAAACGGTTGTACTTATAGTCTGCAAAACTATGTCGCGTGCTGCGGTATGCGGAGAAACTAAAAGCACCGTAGTAGAACACAGATGTAGCTTCTACGTTGACGTAATAGCCAGGAAGAAGTAGTACAATTCAAGTTTTAGGTATTGATTATTGACTTTTTAGCTGGCATTGGTGCCTTGGACATGAGCTAGGACCTTAAGATTCTGCATGAAAGGAGGACTAGCAGCCTAGTTGCAAAGGAGAATGTGAAAAGTGTTCATATGTAGTAAAAACCTGAGAAATCGGTCCGTTTTCGTCATTTGTTACCGAATCGACTTAAAGCCAGATCGTCACGTTGGCCGCTGTTCTCTCTGAAACGCTTGTACTTATCGTCTGCAAAGCTATGTCGTATGCTGCGGTATGCTGAAACACTACAAGCAGCACAGTAGAACACAGATGAAGTTTCTAAGTTGATGTAATAGCCAGTAAGAAGTAGTACAATTCAAATTTTAGGTATCGATTATTGACTTTTAAGCTAGCTTTGGTGCCTTGCACATGAGCTAGGACTTTAAGATTCTGCATAAAAGGAGGACTAGCAGCCCAGTTGCACGGGAGAATGTGAAAAGTGTTCATATGTATTAAAAACCTGAGACATCCGTCCGTTTTCGTCATTTGTTATCGAATCGACTTAAAGCCAGATCGTCACATTGGCCGCTCTGCTCTCGGAAACGGTTGTACTTATCGTCTGCAAAGCTATGTCGCGTGCTGCGGTATGCGGAGGCTCTAAAAGCACCATAGTAGAACACAGTTGAAACTTCTAAGTTGCTGTAATAGCCAGTAAGAAGTAATACCATTCAAGTTTTAGGTATCGATTATTGACTTTTTAGCTGGCTTTGGTGCCTTGGACATGAGCTAGGACCTTAAGATTCTGCATGAAGGGAGGACTAGCAGCCGAGTTGCACGGGAGAATGTGAAAAGTTTTCATATGTAGTAAAAACCCGAGAAATTCGTCCGTTTTCGTCATTTGTTATCGAATCGACTTAAAGCCAGATCGTCACAATGGCCGCTCTTCTCTCTGAAACGGTTGTACTTATAGTCTGCAAAACTATGTCGCGTGCTGCGGTATGCGGAGAAACTAAAAGCACCGTAGTAGAACACAGATGTAGCTTCTACGTTGACGTAATAGCCAGGAAGAAGTAGTACAATTCAAGTTTTAGGTATCGATTATTGACTTTTTAGCTGGCTTTGGTGTGCCTTGGACATGAGCTAGGACCTTATGATTCTGCATGAAACGAGTACTAGCGGCCGCGTTGCACGGGAGTATGTGAAAAGTGTTCATATGTAGTAAAAACCTGAGAAATCCGTCCATTTTCGTCATTTGTTATCGAATCGACTTAAAGCCAGATCGTCACATTGGCCGCTCTCCTCACTGAAACGGTTGTACTTATCGTCTGCAAAACTATGTCGCGTGCTGCGGTATGCGGACACAATAAAAGCACCATAGTAGAACACAGATGAAGCTTCTAAGTTGATGTAATAGCCAGTAAGAAGTAGTACAATTAAAGTTTTAGGTATCAGTTAATGACTTTTTACCCTTCTTTGGTGTATTGGACACGTTCTAGGAAATTAAGATTTTGCATGAAGGAGGACTATCAGCCGAGTTGCACGGGAGAATGTGAAAAGTGTTCATATGTAGTAAAAACCTGAGACATCCGTCCGTTTTCGTCATTTGTTATCGAATCGACTTAAAGCCAGATCGTCACATTGGCCGCTCTTCTCTCTGAAACGCTTGTACTTATCGTCTGCAAAGCTATGTCGCGTGCTGCGGTATGCGGAGGCACTAAAAGCACCATAGTAGAACACAGATGAAGCTTCTAAGTTGATGTAATAGCCAGTAAGAAGTAGTACAATTAAAGTTTTAGGTATCGGTTATTGACTTTTTACCCTTCTTTGGTGCCTTGGACACGAGCTAGGAACTTAAGATTTTGCGTGAGGGAGGACTAGCAGCCGAGTTGCACGGGAGAATGTGAAAAGTGTTCATATGTAGTAAAAACCTGAGAAATCTGTCCGTTTTCGTCATTTGTTATCGAATCGACTTAAAGCCAGATCGTCACAATGGCCGCTCTTCTCTCTGAAACGGTTGTACTTATAGTCTGCAAAACTATGTCGCGTGCTGCGGTATGCGGAGAAACTAAAAGCACCGTAGTAGAACACAGATGTAGCTTCTACGTTGACGTAATAGCCAGGAAGAAGTAGTACAATTCAAGTTTTAGGTATTGATTATTGACTTTTTAGCTGGCATTGGTGCCTTGGACATGAGCTAGGACCTTAAGATTCTGCATGAAAGGAGGACTAGCAGCCTAGTTGCAAAGGAGAATGTGAAAAGTGTTCATATGTAGTAAAAACCTGAGAAATCGGTCCGTTTTCGTCATTTGTTACCGAATCGACTTAAAGCCAGATCGTCACGTTGGCCGCTGTTCTCTCTGAAACGCTTGTACTTATCGTCTGCAAAGCTATGTCGTATGCTGCGGTATGCTGAAACACTACAAGCAGCACAGTAGAACACAGATGAAGTTTCTAAGTTGATGTAATAGCCAGTAAGAAGTAGTACAATTCAAGTTTTAGGTATCGATTATTGACTTTTAAGCTAGCTTTGGTGCCTTGCACATGAGCTAGGACTTTAAGATTCTGCATAAAAGGAGGACTAGCAGCCCAGTTGCACGGGAGAATGTGAAAAGTGTTCATATGTATTAAAAACCTGAGACATCCGTCCGTTTTCGTCATTTGTTATCGAATCGACTTAAAGCCAGATCGTCACATTGGCCGCTCTGCTCTCGGAAACGGTTGTACTTATCGTCTGCAAAGCTATGTCGCGTGCTGCGGTATGCGGAGGCTCTAAAAGCACCATAGTAGAACACAGTTGAAACTTCTAAGTTGCTGTAATAGCCAGTAAGAAGTAATACCATTCAAGTTTTAGGTATCGATTATTGACTTTTTAGCTGGCTTTGGTGCCTTGGACATGAGCTAGGACCTTAAGATTCTGCATGAAGGGAGGACTAGCAGCCGAGTTGCACGGGAGAATGTGAAAAGTTTTCATATGTAGTAAAAACCCGAGAAATTCGTCCGTTTTCGTCATTTGTTATCGAATCGACTTAAAGCCAGATCGTCACAATGGCCGCTCTTCTCTCTGAAACGGTTGTACTTATAGTCTGCAAAACTATGTCGCGTGCTGCGGTATGCGGAGAAACTAAAAGCACCGTAGTAGAACACAGATGTAGCTTCTACGTTGACGTAATAGCCAGGAAGAAGTAGTACAATTCAAGTTTTAGGTATCGATTATTGACTTTTTAGCTGGCTTTGGTGTGCCTTGGACATGAGCTAGGACCTTATGATTCTGCATGAAACGAGTACTAGCGGCCGCGTTGCACGGGAGTATGTGAAAAGTGTTCATATGTAGTAAAAACCTGAGAAATCCGTCCATTTTCGTCATTTGTTATCGAATCGACTTAAAGCCAGATCGTCACATTGGCCGCTCTCCTCACTGAAACGGTTGTACTTATCGTCTGCAAAACTATGTCGCGTGCTGCGGTATGCGGACACAATAAAAGCACCATAGTAGAACACAGATGAAGCTTCTAAGTTGATGTAATAGCCAGTAAGAAGTAGTACAATTAAAGTTTTAGGTATCAGTTAATGACTTTTTACCCTTCTTTGGTGTATTGGACACGTTCTAGGAAATTAAGATTTTGCATGAAGGAGGACTATCAGCCGAGTTGCACGGGAGAATGTGAAAAGTGTTCATATGTAGTAAAAACCTGAGACATCCGTCCGTTTTCGTCATTTGTTATCGAATCGACTTAAAGCCAGATCGTCACATTGGCCGCTCTTCTCTCTGAAACGCTTGTACTTATCGTCTGCAAAGCTATGTCGCGTGCTGCGGTATGCGGAGGCACTAAAAGCACCATAGTAGAACACAGATGAAGCTTCTAAGTTGATGTAATAGCCAGTAAGAAGTAGTACAATTAAAGTTTTAGGTATCGGTTATTGACTTTTTACCCTTCTTTGGTGCCTTGGACACGAGCTAGGAACTTAAGATTTTGCGTGAGGGAGGACTAGCAGCCGAGTTGCACGGGAGAATGTGAAAAGTGTTCATATGTAGTAAAAACCTGAGAAATCTGTCCGTTTTCGTCATTTGTTATCGAATCGACTTAAAGCCAGATCGTCACAATGGCCGCTCTTCTCTCTGAAACGGTTGTACTTATAGTCTGCAAAACTATGTCGCGTGCTGCGGTATGCGGAGAAACTAAAAGCACCGTAGTAGAACACAGATGTAGCTTCTACGTTGACGTAATAGCCAGGAAGAAGTAGTACAATTCAAGTTTTAGGTATTGATTATTGACTTTTTAGCTGGCATTGGTGCCTTGGACATGAGCTAGGACCTTAAGATTCTGCATGAAAGGAGGACTAGCAGCCTAGTTGCAAAGGAGAATGTGAAAAGTGTTCATATGTAGTAAAAACCTGAGAAATCGGTCCGTTTTCGTCATTTGTTACCGAATCGACTTAAAGCCAGATCGTCACATTGGCCGCTGTTCTCTCTGAAACGCTTGTACTTATCGTCTGCAAAGCTATGTCGTATGCTGCGGTATGCTGAAACACTACAAGCAGCACAGTAGAACACAGATGAAGTTTCTAAGTTGATGTAATAGCCAGTAAGAAGTAGTACAATTCAAGTTTTTGGTATAGATTATTGACTTTTAAGCTAGCTTTGGTGCCTTGCACATGAGCTAGGACTTTAAGATTCTGCATAAAAGGAGGACTAGCAGCCCAGTTGCACGGGAGAATGTGAAAAGTGTTCATATGTATTAAAAACCTGAGACATCCGTCCGTTTTCGTCATTTGTTATCGAATCGACTTAAAGCCAGATCGTCACATTGGCCGCTCTGCTCTCGGAAACGGTTGTACTTATCGTCTGCAAAGCTATGTCGCGTGCTGCGGTATGCGGAGGCTCTAAAAGCACCATAGTAGAACACAGTTGAAACTTCTAAGTTGCTGTAATAGCCAGTAAGAAGTAATACCATTCAAGTTTTAGGTATCGATTATTGACTTTTTAGCTGGCTTTGGTGCCTTGCACATGAGCTAGGACTTTAAGATTCTGCATAAAAGGAGGACTAGCAGCCCAGTTGCACGGGAGAATGTGAAAAGTGTTCATATGTATTAAAAACCTGAGACATCCGTCCGTTTTCGTAATTTGTTATCGAATCGACTTAAAGCCAGATCGTCACATTGGCCGCTCTTCTCTCTGAAACGGTTGTACTTATCGTCTGCAAAGCTATGTCGCGTGCTGCGGTATGCGGAGACACTAGAAGCACCATAGTAGAACACAGATGAAGCTTCTAAGTTGATGTAATAGCCAGTAAGAAGTAGTACAATTAAAGTTTTAGGTATCGGTTATTGACTTTTTACCCTTCTTTGGTGCCTTGGACACGATCTAGGAACTTAAGATTTTGCATGAGGGAGGACTAGCAGCCGAGTTGCACGGGAGAATGTGAAAAATGTTCATATGTAGTAAAAACCTGAGAAATCCGTCCGTTTTCGTCATTTGTTATCGAATCGACTTAAAGCCAGATCGTCACATTGGCCGCTCTTCTCTCTGAAACGCTTGTACTTATCGTCTGCAAAGCTATGACGCGTCCTGCGGTATGCGGAGACACTAAAAGCACCATAGTAGAACACAGATGAAGCTTCTAAGTTGATGTAATAGCCAGTAAGAAGTAGTACAATTGAAGTTTTAGGTATCGATTATAGACTTTTTAGCTGGCTTTGGTGCCTTGGGCATGAGCTAGGACCTTAAGATTCTGCATGAAAGGTGGACTAGCAGCCGAGTTGCAGGGGAGAATGTAAAAAGTGTTCATATGAAGTAAAAACCTGAGAAATCCGTCCGTTTTCGTCATTTGTTATCGAATCGACTTAAAGCCAGATCGTCACATTGGCCGCTCTACTCTCGGAAACGGTTGTACTTATCGTCTGCAAAGCTATGTCGCTTGTTGCCGTAGGCGGAAACAGAAAAGCACCATAGTAGAACACAGATGAAGCTTCTAAGTTGATGTAATAGCCAGTAAGAAGTAGTACAATTCTAGTTTTAGGTATCGATTATTGACTTTTTAGCTGGCTTTGGTGACTTGGACATGAGCTAGTACCTTAAGATTCTGCATGAAAGGAGGACCAGCAGCCGAGTTGCACGGGAGAATGTGAAAAGTGTTCATATGTAGTAAAAACCTGAGAAATCGGTCCGTTTTCGTCATTTGTTATCGAATCGACTTAAAGCCAGATCGTCACATTGGCCGCTCTTCTCTCTGAAACACTTGTACTTATAGTCTGCAAAGCTATGTCGCGTGCTGCGGTATGCGGAGACACTAAAAGCACCATAGTAGAACACAGATGAAACTTCTAAGTTGCTGTAATAGCCAGTAAGAAGTAATACTATTCAAGATTTAGGTATCGATTATTAACTTTTTAGCTGGCTTTGGTGCCTTGGACATGAGCTAGTACCTTAAGATTCTGCATGAAAGGAGGACTAGCAGCCGAGTTGCACGGGAGAATGTGAAAAGTGTTCATATGTAGTAAAAACCTTAGAAATCCATCCGTTTTCGTCATTTGTTATCGAATCGACTTAAAGCCAGATCGTCACATTGGCCGCTCTTCTCTCTGAAACGGTTGTACTTATCGTCTGCAAAGCTATGTCGCGTGCTGCGGTATGTGGAGACACTAAAAGCACCATATGAGATCACAGATGAAGCTTCTAAGTTGATGTAATAGCCAGTAAGAAGCAGTACAATTCATGTTTTAGGTATCGATTATTGACTTTTTAGCTGGCTTTGGTGCCTTGGACATGAGCTAGGACCTTAAGATTCTGCATGAAAGGAGGACTAGCGGCCGAGTTGCATTGGAGAATGTGAAAAGTGTTCATATGTAGTAAAAACCTGAGAAATCCGTCCGTTTTCGTCATTTGTTATCGAATCGACATAGAGCCAGATCTTCACATTGGCCACTCTTCTCTCTGAAACGGTTGTACTTATCGTCTGCAAAGCTATGTCGCGTGCTGCGGTATGCGGAGACACTAAAAGCACCTGAGTAGAACACAGATGAAGCTTCTAAGTTGATGTCATAGTCAGCAAGAAGTAGTAGAATTCAAGTTTTTGGTATCGATTATTGACTTTTTTGCTGGCTTTTGTACCTTGGACATGAGCTAGGACCTTAAGATTTTGCATGAAAGGAGGACTAGCAGCAGAGTTGCACGGGAGAATGTGAAAAGTCTTCATATGTAGTAAAAACATGAGAAATCCGTCCGTTTTCGTCATTTGTTATCGAATCGACTTATAGCAAGATCGTCACATTGGCCGCTCTTCTCTCTGAAAAAGTTGTACTTATCGTCTGCAAAGCTATGTCGCGTGCTGCGGTATGCGGACACAATAAAAGCACAATAGTAGAACACAGATGAAGCTTCTAACTTGATGTAATAGCCAGGAAGAAGTAGTACAATTCAAGTTTTAGGTATCGATTATTGACTTTTTAGCTGGCTTTGGTGCCTTGGACATGAGCTAGGACCTTAAGATTCTGCATGAAAGGAGGACTAGCAGCCGGGTTGCACGGGAGAATGTGAAAAGTGTTCATATGTAGTAAAAACCTGAGAATTCCGTCCGTTTTCGTCATTTGTTATCGAATCGACTTAAAGCCAGATCGTCACATTGGCCGCTCTTTTCTCTGAAACGGTTGTACTCATCGTCTACAAAGCTATGTCGCGTGCTGCGGTATGCGGAGACACTAAAATCACCATAGTAGAACACAGATGGAGCTTCTAAGTTGATGTAATAGCCAGTAAGAAGTAGTACAATACAAGTTTTAGGTATCGATTATTGACTTTTTAGCTAGCATTGGTGCCTTGGACATGAGCTAGGACCTTAAGATTCTGCATGAAAGGAGGACTATTAGCCGAGTAGCATGGGAGAATGTGAAAAGTGTTCATATGAATAAAAAACCTGGGAAATTCGTCCGTTTTCGTCATTTGTTATCGAATCGACTTAAAGCCAGATCGTCACATTGGCCGCTCTGCTCTCGGAGACGGTTGTACTTATCGTCTGCAAAGCTATGTCGCGTGTTACCGTAGGCGGAAACAGGAAAAGCACCATAGTAGAACACAGATGAAGCTTCTAAGTTGATGTAATAGCCAGTAAGAAGTAGTCCAATTCAAGTTTTAGGTATCGATTATTGATTTTTTAGCTGGCTTTGGTGCCTTGGACATGAACTAGGACCTTAAGATTCTGCATGAAAGGAGGACTAGCTGCCGAGTTGCAGGGGAAAATGTGAAAAGTGTTCATATGTAGTAAAAACCTGAGAAATCCGTCCGTTTTCGTCATTTGTTATCGAATCGACTTAAAGCCAGATCGTCACATTGGCCGCTCTGCTCTCGGAAACGGTTGTACTTATCGTCTGGAAAGCTATGTCGCGTGTTGCCGTAGGCGGAAACAGGAAGAGCACCATAGTAGAACACAGTTGAAGCTTCTAAGTTGATGTAATAGCCAGTAAGAAGTAGTCCAATTCAAGTTTTAGGTATCGATTATTTAAATTTTAGCTGGCTTTGGTGCCTTGGACATGAGCTACGACCTTAAGATTCTGCATGAAAGGAGGACTAGCAGCCGAGTTGCACGGGAGAATGTGAAAAGTGTTCATATGTAGTAAAAACCTGAGAAATCCGTCCGTTTTCGTCATTTGTTATCGAATCGACTTAAAGCCAGATCGTCACATTGGCCGCTCTTCTCTCTGAAACGGTTGTACTTATCGTCTGCAAAGCTATGTCGCGTGCTGCGGTATGCGGAGACACTAAAAGCACCATAGTAGAACACAGATGAAGCTTCTAAGTTAATGTAATAGCCAGTAAGAAGTAGTACAATTCAAGTTTTAGGTATCGATTATTGACTTTTTAGCTGGCTTTGGTGCCTTGGACATGAGCTAGGACCTTATGATTCTGCATGAAAGGAGGACTAGCAGCCGATTTGCACGGGAAAATGTGAAAAGTCTTCATATGTAGTAAAAACCTGAGAAATCCGTCCGTTTTCGTCATTTGTTATCGAATCGACTTAAAGCCAGATCATCACATTGGCCGCTCTTCTCTCTGAAACGGTTGTACTTATCGTCTGCAAAGCTATGTCGCGTACTGCGGTATGTGGAGACACTAAAAGCACCATAGTAGAACACAGATGAACCTTCTATGTTGATGTAATAGCCAGTAAGAAATAGTACAATTCAAGTTTTAGGTATCGATTATTGACATTTTAGCTGGCTTTGGTGCCTTGGACATGAGCTAGGACCTTAAGATTCAGCATGAAAGGAGGACTAGCAGCCGAGTTGCACGGGAGAATGTGAAAAGTGTTCATATGTAATAAAAACCTGAGAAATCCGTCCGTTTTCGTCATTTGTTACCGAATCGACTTAAAGCCAGATCGTCACATTGGCCGCTCTGCTCTCGGAAACTGTTGTACTTATCGTCTACTAAGCTATGTCGCGTGCTGCGGTATGCGGAGACACTAAAAGCACCATAGTAGAACACAGATTAAGCTTCTAAGTTAATGTAATAGCCAGTAAGAAGTAGTACAATTCAAGTCTTAGGTATCGATTATTGACTTTTTAGCTGGCTTTGGTGCCTTGGACATGAGCTAGGACCTTAACATTCTGCATGAAAGGATTACTAGCATCCGAGTTGCACGGGAGAATGTGAAAAGTGTTCATATGTAGTAAAAACCTTAGAAATCCGTCCGTTTTCGTCATTTGTTATCGAATCGACTTAAAGCCAGATCGTCACATTGGCCGCTCTTCTCTCTGAAACGGTTGTACTTGTCGTCTACAAAGCAATGTCGCGTGCTGCGGTATGCGGAGACACTAAAATCACCATAGTAGAACACAGATGAAGCTTCTAAGTTGATGTAATAGCCAGTAAGAAGTAGTACAATTCAAGTCTTAGGTATCGATTATTGACTTTTTAGCTGGCTTTGGTGCCTTGGACATGAGCTAGGACCTTACGATTCTGCATGAAAGGAGGACTAGCAGCCGAGTTGCACGGGAGAATGTGAAAAGTCTTCATATGTAGTAAAAACCTGAGAAATTCGTCCGTTTTCGTCATTTGTTATCGAATCGACTTAAAGCCAGATCATCACATTGGCCGCTCTTCTCTCTGAAACGGTTGTACTTATCGTCTGCAAAGCTATGTCGCGTGCTGCGGTATGCGGAGACACTAAAATCACCATAGTAGAACACAGACCAAGCTTCTAAGTTGATGTAATAGCCAGTAAGAAGTAGTACAATTCAAGTTTTAGGTATCTATTATTGACTTTTTAGCTGTCTTTGGTGCCTTGGACATGAGCTAGGACCTTAAGATTCTGTATGAAAGGAGGACTAGCAGCCGAGTTGCAGGGGAGAATGTGAAAAGTGTTCATATGTAGTAAAAAGTTGAGAAATCCGTCCGTTTTCGTAATTTGTTATCGAATCGACTTAAAGCCAGATCGTCACATTGGCCGCTCTGCTCTCGGAAACGGTTGTACTTATCGTCTACTAAGCTATGTCGCGTGCTGCGGTATGCGGAGACACTAAAAGCACCATAGTAGAACACAAATGAAGCTTCTAAGTTAATGTAATAGCCAATAAGAAGTAGTACAATTCAAGTTTTAGGTATCGATTATTGACTTTTTAGCTGTCTTTGGTGCCTTGGACATTAGTTAGGACCTTACGATTCTGCATGAAAGGAGGATTAGCAGTCGAGTTGCACGGGAGAATGTGAAATGTCTTCATATGTAGTAAAAACCTGAGAAATCCGTCCGTTTTCGTCATTTGTTATCGAATCGACTTAAAGCCAGATCGTCACATTGGTTGCTCCTCTCTCTGAAACGGTTGTACTTATCGTCTGCAAAGCTATGTCGCATTCTGCGGTATGCTGAGACACTACAAGCAGCATAGTAGAACACAGATGAAGCTTCTAAGTTGATGTAATAGCCAGTAAGAAGTAGTACAATTCAAGTTTTAGGTATCGATTATTGACTTTTTAGCTGGCTTTGGTGCCTTGGACATGAGCTACGGCCTTAAGATTCTGCATGAAAGGAGGACTAGCAGCCGAGTTGCACGGGAGAATGTGAAAAGTGTTCATATGTAGTAAAAACCTGAGAAATCCGTCCGTTTTCGTCATTTGTTATCGAATCGACCTAAAGCCAGATCGTCACATTGGTCGCTCTTCTCTCTGAAATGGTTGTACTTATCGTCTACAAAGCTACGTCGCGTGCTGTGGTATGCGGAGACACTAAAATCACCATAGTAGAACTCAGATGAGGCTTCTAAGCTGATGTAATAGCCAGTAAGAAGTAATACAATTCAAGTTTTAGGTATCGATTATTGAATTTTAGCTAGCTTTGGTGCCTTGGACATGAGCTAGGACTTTCAGATTCTGCATGAAAGGAGGACTAGCAGCCGAGTAGCACGGGAGAATGTGAAAAGTGCTCATATGTAGTAAAAACCTGAGAAATTCGTCCGTTTTCGTCATTTGTTATCGAATCGACTTAAAGCCAGATCGTCACATTGGCCGCTCTTCTCTCTGAAACGCTTGTACTTATCGTCTGCAAAGCTATGTCGCGTGCTGCGGTATGCGGAGACACTAAAATCACCATAGTAGAACACAGATGAAGCTTCTAAGTTGACGTAATAGCCAGGAAGAAGTAGTACAATTCAAGTTTTAGGTATCGATTATTGACTTTTTAGCTGGCTTTGGTGCCTCGGACATGAGCTAGGACCTTAACATTCTGCATGAAAGGAGGACTAGCAGCCGATTTGCATGGGAGAATGTGAAAAGTGCTCATATGTAGTAAAAACCCGAGAAATCCGTCCGTTTTCGTCATTTGTTATCGAATCGAGTTAAAGCCAGATCGTCACATTAGCCGCTCTTCTCTCTGAAACGGTTGTACTTATCGATTGCAAAGCTATGTCGCGTGTTGCGGTATGCGGAGACACTAAACGCACCATAGTAGAACACAGATGAAGCTTCTAAGTTGACGTAATAGCCAGGAAGAAGTAGTACAATTCAAGTTTTAGGTATCGATTATTGACTTTTTAGCTGGCTTTGGTGCCTTGGACATGAGCTAGGACCTTAACATTTTGCATGAAAGGAGGACTAGCAGCCGATTTGCATGGGAGAATGTGAAAAGTGTTCATATGTAGTAAAAACCCGAGAAATCCGTCCGTTTTAGTCATTTGTTATCGAATCGACTTAAAGCCAGATCGTCACATTGGGCGCTCTTCTCTCTGAAACGGTTGTACTTGTCGTTTGCAAAGCTATGTCGCGTGCTGCGGTATGCTGAGACACTATTAGCACCATAGTAGAACACAGATCAAGCTTCTAAGTTGATGTAATAGCCAGTAAGAAGTAGTACAATTCAAGTTTTAGGTATTGAATATTGAATTTTTAGCTGGCTTTGGTGCCTTGGACATGAGCTAGGACCTTAATATTCTGCATGAAAGGAGGACTAGCAGCCGAGTTGCATGGGAGAATGTGAAAAGTGTTCATATGTAGTAAGAACCTGAGAAATCCGTCCGTTTTCGTAATTTGTTATCGAATCGACTTAAAGCCAGATCGTCACATTGGCCGCTCTGCTCTCGGAAACGGTTGTACTTATCGTCTGCAAAGCTATGTCGCGTGCTGCGGTATGCGGAGACACTAAAAGCACCATAGTAGAACACAGATGAAGCTTCTAAGTTGATGTAATAGCCAGTAAGAAGTAGTACAATTAAAGTTTTAGGTGTCGGTTAATGACTTTTTACCCTTCTTTGGTGCCTTGGACACGAGCTAGGAAATTAAGATTTTGCATGAAGGAGGACTAGCAGCCGAGTTGCAGGGGAGAATGTGAAAAGTGTTCATATGTAGTAAAAACCTGAGAAATCCTTCCGTTTTCGTCATTTGTTATCGAATCGACTTAAAGCCAGATCGTCACATTGGCCGCTCTTCTCTCTGAAACGGTTGTACTTATCGTCTGCAAAGCTATGTCGCGTGCTGCGGTATGTGGAGACACTAAAAGCACCATAGTAGAACACAGATGAAGCTTCTAAGTTGATGTAATAGCCAGTAAGAAGTAGTGGAATTCAAGTTTTAGGTATCGATTATTGACTTTTTAGCTGGCTTTGGTGCCTTGGACATGAGCTAGGACCTTAAGATTCTGCATGAAAGGAGGACTAGCAGCCGAGTTGCATGGGAGAATGAGAAAAGTGTTCATATGTAGTAAAAACCTGAGAAATCCGTCCGTTTTCGTCATTTGTTATCGAATCGACTTAAAGCCAGATCGACACATTGGCCGCTCTTCTCTCTGAAACGGTTGTACTTATCGTCTGCAAAGCTATGTCGCGTGCTGCGGTATGTGGAGACACTAAAATCACCATAGTAGAACACAGATGAAGCTTCTAAGTTGATGTAATAGCCAGTAAGAAGTAGTACAATTCAAGTTCTAGGTATCGATTATTGACTTTTTAGCTGGCTTTGTTGCCTTGGACATGAGCTAGGACCTTAAATTTCTGCATGAAAGGAGGACTAGCAGCCGCGTTGCACGGGAGATTGTGAAAAGTGTTCATATGTAGTAAAAACCTTAGAAATCCTTCCGTTTTCGTCATTTGTTATCGAATCGACTTAAAGCCAGATCGTCACATTGGCCGCTCTTCTCTCTGAAACGCTTGTACTTATCGTCTGCAAAGCTATGTCGCGTGCTGCGGTATGTGGAGACACTAAAATCACCATAGTAGAACACAGATGAAGCTTTTAAGTTGATGTAATAGCCAGTAAGAAGTAGTACAATTCATGTTTTAGGTATCGATTATTGACTTTTTAGCTGGCTTTGGTGCCTTGGACATGAGCTAGGACCTTAACATTCTGCATGAAAGGAGGACTAGCAGCCGAGTTGCACGGGAGAATGTGAAAAGTGTTCATATGTAGTAAAAACCTTAGAAATCCGTCCATTTTCGTCATTTGTTATCGAATCGACTTAAAGCCAGATCGTCACATTGGCCGCTCTTCTCTCCGAAACGCTTGTACTTATCGTCTGCAAAGCTATGTCGCGTGCTGCGGTATCCGGAGACACTGCACTCACCATAGTAGAACACAGTTCAAGCTTCTAAGTTGATGTAATAGCCAGTAAGAAGTAGTACAATTCAAGTTTTAGGTATCGATTATTGACTTTTTAGCTGGCTTTGGTGCCTTGGACATGAGCTAGGACCTTAAGATTCTGCATGAAAGGAGGACTAGCAGCCGAATTGCATGGGAGAATGAGAAAAGTGTTCATATGTAGTAAAAACCTGAGAAATCCGTCCGTTTTCGTCATTTGTTATCGAATCGACTTAAAGCCAGATCGACACATTGGCCGCTCTTCTCTCTGAAACGCTTGTACTTATCGTCTGCAAAGCTATGTCGCGTGTTGCCGTAGGCGGAAACAGGAAAAGCATCATAGTAGAACACAGATGAAGCTTCTAAGTTGATGTAATAGCCAGTAAGAAGTAGTCCAATTCAAGTTTTAGGTATCGATTATTGACTTTTTAGCTGGCTTTGGTGCCTTGGACATGAGCTAGGACCTTAACATTCTGCATGAAAGGAGGACTAGCTGCCGCGTTGCACGGGAGAATGTGAAAAGTGTTCATATGTAGTTAAATTTTAGAAATCCGTCCATTTTCGTCATTTGTTATCGAATCGACTTAAAGCCAGATCGTCACATTGGCCGCTCTTCTCTCTGAAACGGTTGTACTTATCGTCTGCAAAGCTATGTCGCGTGCTGCGGTATGTGGAGACACTCAAAGCACCATAGTAGAACACAGATGAAGCTTCTAAGTTGATGTAATTGCGAGTAAGAAGTAGTACAATTCAAGTTTTAGGTATCGATTATTGACTTTTTAGCTGGCTTTGGTGCCTTGGACATGAGCTAGGACCTTAAATTTCTGCATGAAAGGAGGACTAGCAGCCGCGTTGCACGGGAGAATGTGAAAAGTGTTCATATGTAGTAAAAACCTTAGAAATCCTTCCGTTTTCGTCATTTGTTATCGAATCGACTTAAAGCCAGATCGTCACATTGGCCGCTCTTCTCTCTGAAACGGTTGTACTTATCGTCTGCAAAGCTATGTCGCGTGCTGCGGTATGTGGAGACACTAAAAGCACCATAGTAGAACACAGATGAAGCTTCTAAGTTGATGTAATAGCCAGTAAGACGTAGTTCAATTCAAGTTTTAGGTATCGATTATTGACTTTTTAGCTGGCTTTGGTGCCTTGGACATGAGCTAGGACCTTAAATTTCTGCATGAAAGGAGGACTAGCAGCCGAGTTGCAGGGGAGAATGTGAAAAGTGTTCATATGTAGTAAAAACCTGAGAAATCCGTTCGTTTTTGTCATTTGTTATCGAATTGACTTAAAGCCAGATCGTCACTTTGGCCGCTCTGCTCTCGGAAACGGTTGTACTTATCGTCTGCAAAGCTATGTCGAGTGTTGCCATAGGCGGAAACAGGAAAAGCACCATAGTAGAACACTGATGAAGCTTTTAAGTTGATGTAATAGCCAGTAAGAAGTAGTCCAATTCAAGTTTTAGGTATCGATTATTGACTTTTTAGCTGGCTTTGGTGCCTTGGACATGAGCTAGGACCTTAATATTCTGCATGAAAGGAGGACTAGCAATCGAGTTGCATGGGAGAATGTGAAAAGTGTTCATATGTAGTAAAAACCTGAGACATCCGTCCGTTTTCGTCATTTGTTATCGAATCGACTTAAAGCCACATCGTCACATTGGCCGCTCTTCTCTCTGAAACGGTTGTACTTATCGTCTGCAAAGCTATGTCGCGTTCTGCGGTATGCGGAGACACTAAAAGCACCATAGTAGAACACAGATGAAGCTTCTAAGTTGACGTAACAGCCAGGAAGAAGTAGTACAATTCAAGTTTTATTTATTGAATATTGACCTTTTAGCTGGCTTTGGTGCCTTGGACATGAGCTAGGACCTTAACATTCTTCATGAAAGGAGGACTAGCAGCCGATTTGCATGGGAGAATGTGAAAAGTGTTCATATGTAGTAAGAACCCGAGAAATCCGTCCGTTTTCGTCATTTGTTATCGAATCGACTTAAAGCCAGATCGTCACATTGGCCGCTCTTCTCTCTGAAACGCTTGTACTTGTTGTTTGCAAAGCTATGTCGCGTGCTGCGGTATGCTGAGACACTAAAATCACCATAGTAGAACACAGATGAAGCTTCTAAGTTGATGTAATAGCCAGTAAGATGTAGTACAATTCAAGTTTTAGGTATCGATTATTGACTTTTTAGCTGGCTTTGGTACCTTGGACATGAGCTAGGACCTTACGATTCTGCATGAAAGGAGGACTAGCAGCCGAGTTGCATGGGAGAATGTGAAAAGTGTTCATATGTAGTAAAAACCTGAGAAATCCGTCCGTTTTCGTCATTTGTTATCGAATCGACTTAAAGCCAGATCGTCACATTGGCCGCTCTTCTCTCTGAAACGGTAGTACTTATCGTCTGCAAAGCTATGTCGCGTGCTGCGGTATGCGGAGACACTAAAATCACCATAGTAGAACACAGATGAAGCTTCTAAGTTCATGTAATAGCAGGTAAGAAGTAGTTCAATTCAAGTTTTAGGTATCGATTATTGACTTTTTAGCTGGCTTTGGTGCCTTGGACATGAGCTAGGACCTTAACATTCTGCATGAAAGGAGGACTAGCAGCCGAGTTGCACGGGAGAATGTGAAAAGTGTTCATATGTAGTAAAAACCTTAGAAATCTGTCCGTTTTCGTCATTTGTTATCGAATCGACTTAAAGCCTGATCGTCACATTGGCCGCTCTTCTCTCTGAAACGGTTGTACTTATCGTCTGCAAAGCTATGTTGCGTCCTGCGGTATGCGGAGAAACTAAAAGCACCATAGTAGAAAACAGATGAAGCATCTAAGAAGATGTAATAGCCAGTAAGAAGTAATCCAATTCAAGTTTTGGGTATCGATTATTGACTTTTTAGCTGGCTTTGGTGCCTTGGACATGAGCTAGGACCTTAATATTCTGCATGAAAGGAGGACTAGCAGCCGAGTTGCACGGGAGAATGTGAAAAGTTTTCATATGTAGTAAAAACCTGAGAAATCCGTCCGTTTTCGTCATTTGTATCGAATCGACTTAAAGCCAGATCGACACATTGGCCGCTCTTCTCTCTGAAACGGTTGTACTTATCGTCTGCAGAGCTATGTCGCGTGCTGCGGTATGCTGAGACACTACAAGCACCATAGTAGAACACGGATGAAGCTTCTAAGTTGATGTACTAGCCAGTAAGAGGTAGTACAATTCAAGTTTTAGGTACTGAATATTGACCTTTTAGCTGGCTTTGGTGTCTTGGACATGAGCTAGGACCTTAAGATTCTGCATGAAAGTGGGACTAGCAGCCGAGTTGCATGGGAGAATATGAAAATTGTTCATATGTAGTAAAAACCTGAGACATACGTCCGTTTTCGTCATTTGTTATCGAATCGACGTAAAGCCAGATCGTCACATTGGCCGTTCTGCTCTCGGAAACGCTTGTACTTATCGTCTGCAAAGCTATGTCGCGTGTTGCCGTAGGCGGAAACAGGAAAAGCATCATAGTAGAACACAGATGAAGCTTCTAAGTTGATGTAATAGCCAGTAAGAAGTAGTCCATTTCAAGTTTTAGGTATCGATTATTGACTTTTTAGCTGGCTTTTGTGCCTTGGACATGAGCTAGGACCTTACGATTCTGCATGAAAGGAGGACTGGCAGCCGAGTTGCAGGGGGGAATGTGAAAAGTGTTCATATGTAGTAAAAACCTGAGAAATCCGTCCGTTTTCGTCATTTGTTATCGAATCGACCTAAAGCCAGATCGTCACATTGCCCGCTCTGCTCTCGGAAACGGTTGTACTTATCGTCTGCAAAGCTATGTCGCGTGCTGCGGTATGCGGAGACACTAAAAGCACCACAGTAGAACACAGATGAAGCTTCTAAGTTGATGTAATAGCCAGTAAGAAGTAGTACAATTCAAGTTTTAGGTATCGATTATTGACTTTTTAGCTGGCTTTGGTGCCTTGGACATGAGCTAGGACCTTAACATTTTGCATGAAAGGAGGACTAGCAGCCGAGTTGCACGGGAGAATGTGAAAAGTGTTCATATGTTGTAAAAACCTTAGAAATCTGTCCGTTTTCGTTATTTGTTATCGAATCGACTTAAAGCCAGATCGTCACATTGGCCGCTCTTCTCTCTGAAACGGTTGTACTTATCGTCTGCAAAGCTATGTCGCGTGCTGCGGTATGTGGAGACACTAAAAGCACCATAGTAGAACACAGATGAAGCTTCTAAGTTGATGTAATAGCCAGAAAGAAGTAGTAGCACTCAATTTTTAGGTATCGATTATTGACTTTTTAGCTGGCTTTGGTGCCTTGGACATGAGCTACGACCTTCATATTCTTCATGAAAGGAGGACTAGCAATCGAGATGCACGGGAGAATGTGAAAAGTGTTCATATGTAGTAAAAACCTGAGAAATCCGTCCGTGTTCGTCATTTGTTATCGAATAGACTTAAAGCCAGATCGTCACATTGCCCGCTCTGCTCTCGGAAACGATTGTACTTATCGTCTGCAAAGCTATGTCGCGTGCTGCGGTATGTGGAGACACTAAAAGCACCATAGTAGAACACAGATGGAGCTTCTAAGTTGATGTAATAGCCAGTAAGAAGTAGTAGCATTCAAGTTTTAGGTATCGATTATTGACTTTTTAGCTGGCTTTGGTGCCTTGGACATGAGCTAGGACCTTAATATTCTGCATGAAAGGAGGACTAGCAATCGAGTTGCACGGGAGAATGTGAAAAGTGTTCATATGTAGTAAAAACCTGAGAAATCCGTAGGTTTTCCTCATTTGTTATCGAATCGACTTAAAGCCAGATCGTCACATTAGCCGCTCTTCTCTCTGAAACGGTTGTACTTATCGTCTGCAAAGCTATGTCGCGAGCTGTGGTATGCGGAGACACTATAATCACCATAGTAGGAACAGATGAAGTATCTAAGTTGATGTAATAGCCAGTAAGAAGTAATCCAATTCAAGTTTTGGGTATCGATTATTGACTTTTTAGCTGACTTTGGTGCCTTGGACATGAGCTAAGAGCTTAAGATTCTGCATGAAAGGAGGACTAGCAGCCGAGTTGCACGGGAGAATGTGAAAAGTGTTCATATGTAGTAAAAACCTGAGAAATCCGTCCGTTTTCGTCATTTGTTATCGAATCGACTTAAAGCCAGATCGTCAAATTGGCCGCTCTTCTCTCTGAAACGGTTGTACTTATCGTCTGCAAAGCTATGTCGCGTGCTGCGGTATGTGGAGACACTAAAAGCACCATAGTAGAACACAGATCAAGCTTCTAAGTTGATGTAATAGCCAGTAAGAAGTAGTACAATTCAAGTTTTAGGTATTGAATATTGACCTTTTAGCTGGCTTTGGTGCCTTGGACATGAGCTAGGACCTTAAGATTCTGCATGAAAGGAGGACTAGCAGCCGAGTTGCACGGGAGAATGTGAAAAGTGTTCATATGTAGTAAAAACCTGAGACATCCGTCAGTTTTCGTCATTTGTTATCGAATCGACTTAAAGCCAGATCGTCACATTGGCCGCTCTTCTCTCTGAAACGGTTGTACTTATCGTCTGCAAAACTATGTCGCGTGCTGCGGTATGCGGAGAAACTAAAAGCACCGTAGTAGAACACAGATGAAGCTTCTAAGTTGATGTATTAGCCAGTAAGAAGTAGTACAATTCAAGTTTTAGGTATTGATTATTGACATTTTAGCTGGCTTTGGTGCCTTGGACATGAGCTAGGACCTTAAGATTCTGCATGAAAGGAGGACTAGAAGCCAAGTTGCACGGGAGAATGTGAAGTGTTCATATGTAGAAAAAACCTGAGAAATCCGTCCGTTTTCGTCATTTGTTATCGAATCGACTTAAAGCCAGATCGTCAGATTGGCCGCTCTTCTCTCTGAAACGGTTGTTCTTATCGTCTGCAAAACCATGTCGCGTGCTGCGGTATGCGGAGAACCTAAAAGCACCGTAGTAGAACACAGATGAAGCTTCTAAGTTGATGTAATAGCCAGTAAGAAGTAGTAGAATTCAAGTTTTAGGTATCGATTATTGACTTTTTAGCTGGCTTTGGTGCCTTGGACATGAGCTGGGACCTTAACATTCTGCATGAAAGGAGGACTAGCAGCCGAGTTGCACGGTAGAATGTGAAAAGTGTTCATATGTAGTAAAAACCTTAGAAATCTGTCCGTTTTCGTCATTTGTTATCGAATCGACTTAAAGCCAGATCGTCACATTGGCCGCTCTTCTCTCTGAAACGGTTGTACTTATCGTCTTCAAAGCTATGGTGCGTGCTGCGGTATGTGGAGACACTAAAAGCACCATAGTAGGAAACTGATGAAGCATCTTAGTTGATGTAATAGCCAGTGAGACGTAATCCAATTCAAGTTTTGGGTATCGATTATTGACTTTTTAGCTGGCTTTGGTGCCTTGGACATGAGCTAGGACCTTATGATTCTGCATGAAAGGAGGACTAGCAGCCGAGTAGCACGGGAGAATGTGAAAAGTTTTCATATGTAGTAAAAACCTGAGAAATCCGTCCGTTTTCGTCATTTGTTATCGAATCGACTTAAAGCCAGATCGTCACATTGGCCGCTCTTCTCTCTGAAACGATTGTACTTATCGTCTGCAAAGCTATGTCGCGTGCTGCGGTATGTGGAGACACTAAAAGCACCACAGTAGAACACAGATGAAGCTTCTAAGTTGATGTAATAGCCAGGAAGAAGTAGTACAATTCAAGTTTTAGGTATCGATTATTGACTTTTTAGCTGGCTTTGGTGCCTTGGACATGAGCTAGGACCTTAACATTTTGCATGAAAGGAGGAATAGCAGCCGAGTTGCACGGGAGAATGTGAAAAGTGTTCATATGTAGTAAAAACCTTAGAAATCTGTCCGTTTTCGTCATTTGTTATCGAATCGACTTAAAGCCAGATCGTCACATTGGCCGCTCTTCTCTCTGAAACGGTTGTACTTATCGTCTGCAAAGCTATGTCGCGTGCTGCGGTATGTGGAGACACTAAAAGCACCATAGTAGAACACAGATGGAGCTTCTAAGTTGATGTAAAAGCCAGTAAGAAGTAGTAGCATTCAAGTTTTAGGTATCGATTATTGACTTTTTAGCTGGCTTTGGTGCCTTGGACATGAGCTAGGACCTTAATATTCTGCATGAAAGGAGGACTAGCAATCGAGTTGCACGGGAGAATGTGAAAAGTGTTCATATGTAGTAAAAACCTGAGAAATCCGTAGGTTTTCCTCATTTGTTATCGAATCGACTTAAAGCCAGATCGTCACATTAGCCGCTCCTCTCTCTGAAACGGTTGTACTTATCGTCTGCAAAGCTATGTCGCGAGCTGTGGTATGCGGAGACACTATAATCACCATAGTAGGAACAGATGAAGTATCTAAGTTGATGTAATAGCCAGTAAGAAGTAATCCAATTCAAGTTTTGGGTATCGATTATTGACTTTTTAGCTGACTTTGGTGCCTTGGACATGAGCTAAGAGATTAAGATTCTGCATGAAAGGAGGACTAGCAGCCGAGTTGCACGGGAGAATGTGAAAAGTGTTCATATGTAGTAAAAACCTGAGAAATCCGTCCGTTTTCGTCATTTGTTATCGAATCGACTTAAAGCCAGATCGTCAAATTGGCCGCTCTTCTCTCTGAAAAGGATGTACTTATCGTCTGCAAAGCTATGTCGCGTGCTGCGGTATGTGGAGACACTAAAAGCACCATAGTAGAACACAGATCAAGCTTCTAAGTAGATGTAATAGCCAGGAAGAAGTAGTACAATTCAAGTTTTAGGTATTGAATATTGACCTTTTAGCTGGCTTTGGTGCCTTGGACATGAGCTAGGACGTTAAGATTCTGCATGAAAGGAGGACTAGCAGCCGAGTTGCACGGGAGAATGTGAAAAGTGTTCATATGTAGTAAAAACCTGAGACATCCGTCCGTTTTCGTCATTTGTTATCGAATCGACTTAAAGTCACATCGTCACATTGGCCGCTCTTCTCTCTGAAACGGTTGTACTTATCGTCTGCAAAACTATGTCGCGTGCTGCGGTATGCGGAGAAACTAAAAGCACCGTAGTAGAACACAGAAGAAGCTTCTAAGTTGATGTATTAGCCAGTAAGAAGTAGTACAATTCAAGTTTTAGGTATTGATTATTGACACTTTAGCTGGCTTTGGTGCCTTGGACATGAGCTAGGACCTTAAGATTCTGCATGAAAGGAGGACTAGCAGCCAAGTTGCACGGGAGAATTTGAAGTGTTCATATGTAGAATAAACCTGAGAAATCCGTCCGTTTTCGTCATTTGTTATCGAATCGACTTAAAGCCAGATCGTCAGATTGGCCGCTCTTCTCTCTGAAACGGTTGTTCTTATCGTCTGCAAAACCATGTCGCGTGCTGCGGTATGCGGAGAACCTAAAAGCACCGTAGTAGAACACAGATGAAGCTTCTAAGTTGATGTAATAGCCAGGAAGAAGTAGTACAATTCAAGTTTTAGGTATCGATTATTGACTTTTTAGCTGGCTTTGGTGCCTTGGACATGAGCTAGGACCTTAACATTCTGCATGAAAGGAGGACTAGCAGCCGAGTTGCACGGTAGAATGTGAAAAGTGTTCATATGTAGTAAAAACCTTAGAAATCTGTCCGTTTTCGTCATTTGTTATCGAATCGACTTAAAGCCAGATCGTCACATTGGCCGCTCCTCTCTCTGAAACGGTTGTACTTATCGCCTTCAAAGCTATGGTGCGTGCTGCGGTATGTGGAGACACTAAAAGCACCATAGTAGGAAACTGATGAAGCATCTAAGTTGATGTAATAGCCAGTAAGACGTAATCCAATTCAAGTTTTGGGTATCGATTATTGACTTTTTAGCTGGCTTTGGTGCCTTGGACATGAGCTAGGACCTTAAGATTCTGCATGAAAGGAGGACTAGCAGCCGAGTAGCACGGGAGAATGTGAAAAGTTTTCATATGTAGTAAAAACCTGAGAAATCCGTCCGTTTTCGTCATTTGTTATCGAATCGACTTAAAGCCAGATCGACACATTGGCCGCTCTTCTCTCTGAAACGGTTGTACTTATCGTCTGCAAAGCTGTGTCGCGTGCTGCGGTATGCTGAGACACTACAAGCACCATAGTAGAACACAGATGAAGCTTCTAAGTTGATGTACTAGCCAGTAAGAGGTAGTACAATTCAAGTTTTAGGTACTGAATATTGACCTTTTAGCTGGCTTTGGTGCCTTGGACATGAGCTAGGACCTTAAGATTCTGCATGAAAGGAGGACTAGCAGCCGAGTTGCACGGGAGAATATGAAAAGTGTTCATATGTGGTAAAAACCTGAGACATACGTCCGTTTTCGTCATTTGTTATCGAATCGACTTAAAGCCAGATCGTCACATTGGCCGCTCTTCTCTCTGAAACGGTTGTACTTATCGTCTGCAAAACTATGTCGCGTGCTGCGGTATGCGGAGAAACTAAAACCACCGTAGTAGAACACACATGAAGCTTCTAAGTTGATGTAATAGCCAGTAAGAAGTAGTACAATTCAAGTTTTAGGTATTGATTATTGACTTTTTAGCTGGCTTTGGTGCCTTGGACATGAGCTAGGACCTTAAGATTCAGCATGAAAGGAGGACTAGCAGCCGAGTTGCACGGGAGAATGTGAAAAGTGTTCATATGTAGTAAAAACCTGAGAAATCCGTCCCTTTTCGTCATTTGTTATCGAATCGACTTAAAGCCAGATCGTCACATTGGCCGCTCTGCTCTCTGAAACGGTTGTACTTATCGTCTGCAAAGCTATGTCGCCTGCTGCGGTATGCTGAGTCACTACAAGCACCATAGTAGATCACAGATGAAGCTTCTAAGTTGATGTAATAGCCAGTAAGAAGTAGTACAATTCAAGTTTTAGGTATTGAATATTGAATTTTTAGCTGGCTTTGGTGCCTTGGACATGAGCTAGGATCTTAATATTCTGCATGAAAGGAGGACTAGCAGCCGAGTTGCATGAGAGAATGTGAAAAGTGTTCAAATGTAGTAAAAACCTGAGAAATACGTCTGTTTTCGTCATTTGTTATCGAATCGACTTAAAGCCAGATCGTCACATTGGCCGCTCTTCTCTCTGAAACGGTTGTACTTATCGTCTGCAAAGCTATGTCGCGTGCTGCGGTATGCGGAGACACTAAAATCACCATAGTAGAACACAGATGAAGCTTCTAAGTTCATGTACTAGCAGGTAAGAAGTAGTACAATTCAAGTTTTAGGAATCGATTATTGACTTTTTAGCTGGCTTTGGTGCCTTGGACATGAGCTATGACCTTAAGTTTCTGCATGAAAGGAGGACTAGCAGCCGAGTTGCACGGGAGAATGTGAAAAGTGTTCATATGTAGTAAAAACCTGAGAAATCCGTCCGTTTTCGTCATTTGTTATCGAATCGACTTAAAGCCAGATCGTCAAATTGGCCGCTCTTCTCTCTGAAACGGTTCTACTTATCGTCTGCAAAGCTATGTCGCGTGCTGCGGTATGCGGAGACACTAAAAGCACCATAGTAGAACACAGATCAAGCTTCTAAGTTGATGTAATAGCCAGTAAGAAGTAGTACAATTCAAGTTTTAGGTATTGAATATTTACCTTTTAGCTGGCTTTTGTGCCTTGGACATGAGCTAGGACCTTAAGGTTCTGCATGAAAGGAGGACTAGCAGCCGAGTTGCACGGGAGAATGTGAAAAGTGTTCATATGTAGTAAAAACCTGAGACATCCGTCCGTTTTCGTCATTTGTTATCGAATCGACTTAAAGCCACATCGTCACATTGGCCGGTCTTCTCTCTGAAACGATTGTACTTATCGTCTGCAAAACTATGTCGAGTGCTGCGGTATGCGGAGAAACTAAAAGCACCGTAGTAGAACACAGATGAAGCTTCTAAGTTGATGTAATACCCAGTAAGAAGTAGTAGAATTCAAGTTTTAGGTATCGATTATTGACTTTTTAGCTGGCTTTGGTGCCGTGGACATGAGCTAGGACCTTAGGATTCTGCATGAAAAGAGGACTAGCAGCCGAGTTGCACGGTAGAATGTGAAAAGTGTTCATATGTAGTAAAAACCTTAGAAATCTGTCCGTATTCGTCATTTGTTATCGAATCGACTTAAAGCCAGATCGTCACATTGGCCGCTCTTCTCTCTGAAACGGTTGTACTTATCGTCTTCAAAGCTATGGTGCGTGCTGCGGTATGTGGAGACACTAAAAGCACCATAGTAGGAAACTGATGAAGCATCTAAGTTGATGTAATAGCCAGTAAGACGTAATCCAATTCAAGTTTTGGGTATCGATTATTGACTTTTTAGCTGGCTTTGGTGATTTGGACATGAGCTAGGACCTTAAGATTCTGCATGAAAGGAGGACTTGCAGCCGAGTAGCACGGGAGAATGTGAATAGTTTTCATATGTAGTAAAAACCTGAGAAATCCGTCCGTTTTCGTCATTTGTTGTCGAATCGACTTAAAGCCAGATCGACACATTGGCCGCTCTTCTCTCTGAAACGGTTGTACTTATCGTCTGCAAAGCTATGTCGCGTGCTGCGGTATGCTGAGACACTACAAGCACCATAGTAGAACACAGATGAAGCTTCTAAGTTGATGTACTAGCCAGTAAGAGGTAGTACAATTCAAGTTTTAGGTACTGAATATTGACCTTTTAGCTGGCTTTGGTGCCTTGGACATGAGCTAGGACCTTAAGATTCTGCATGAAAGGAGGACTAGCAGCCGAGTTGCACGGGAGAATATGAAAAGTGTTCATATGTAGTAAAAACCTGAGACATACGTCCGTTTTCGTCATTTGTTATCGAATCGACTTAAAGCCAGATCGTCACATTGGCCGCTCTTCTCTCTGAAACGGTTGTACTTATCGTCTGCAAAACTATGTCGCGTGCTGCGGTATGCGGAGAAACTAAAACCACCGTAGTAGAACACACATGAAGCTTCTAAGTTGATGTAATAGCCAGTAAGAAGTAGTACAATTCAAGTTTTAGGTATTGATTATTGACTTTTTAGCTGGCTTTGGTGCCTTGGACATGAGCTAGGACCTTAAGATTCAGCATGAAAGGAGGACTAGCAGCCGAGTTGCACGGGAGAATGTGAAAAGTGTTCATATGTAGTAAAAACCTGAGAAATCCGTCCGTTTTCGTCATTTGTTATCGAATCGACTTAAAGCCAGATCGTCACATTGGCCGCTCTGCTCTCTGAAACGGTTGTACTTATCGTCTACAAAGCTATGTCGAGTGCTGCGTTATGCGGAGACACTAAAAGCACCATAGTAGAACACAGATGAAACTTCTAAGTTGATGTAATAGCCAGTAAGAGGTAGTACAATTCAAGTTTTAGGTATCGATTATTGACTTTTTAGCTGGCTTTGGTGCCTTGGACATGAGCTGGGCCTTAAGATTTTGCATGAAAGGAGGACTAGCAGCCGAGTTGCACGGGAGAATGTGAAAAGTGTTCATATGTAGTAAAAACCTGAGACATCCATCCGTTTTCGTCATTTGTTATCGAATCGACTTAAAGCCAGATCGTCACATTGGCCGCTCTTCTCTCTGAAACGGTTGTACTTATCGTCTGCAAAGCTATGTCGCGTGCTGCGGTATGCGGAGACACTAAAAGCACCATAGTAGAACACAGATCAAGCTTCTAAGTTGATGTAATAGCCAGTAAGAAGTAGTACAATTCAAGTTTTAGGTATTGAATATTTACCTTTTAGCTGGCTTTGGTGCCTTGGACATGAGCTAGGACCTTAAGATTCTGCATGAAAGGAGGACTAGCAGCCGAGTTGCACGGGAGAATGTGAAAAGTGTTCATATGTAGTAAAAACCTGAGAAATCCGTCCGTTTTCGTCATTTGTTATCGAATCGACTTAAAGCCACATCGTCACATTGGCCGCTCTTCTCTCTGAAACGGTTGTACTTATCGTCTGCAAAACTATGTCGCGTGCTGCGGTATGCGGAGAAACTAAAAGCACCGTAGTAGAACACAGATGAAGCTTCTAAGTTGATGTATTAGCCAGTAAGAAGTAGTACAATTCAAGTTTTAGGTATCGATTATTGACTTTTTAGCTGGCTTTGGTGCCGTGGACATGAGCTAGGACCTTAAGATTCTGCATGAAAGGAGGGCTAGCAGCCGAGTTGCACGGGAGAATGTGAAAAGTGTTCATATGTAGTAAAAACCTGAGAAATCCGTCCATTTTCCTCATTTGTTATCGAATCGACTTAAAGCCAGATCGTCACATTAGCCGCTCTTCTCTCTGAAACGGTTGTACTTATCGTCTGCAAAGCTATGTCGCGAGCTGTGGTATGCGGAGACACTAATATCACCATAGTAGGAAGGGATGAAGCATCTAAGTTGATGTAATAGCCAGTAAGAAGTAATCCAATTCAAGTTTTGGGTATCGATTATTGACTTTTTAGCTGGCTTTGGTGCCTTGGACATGAGCTAAGAGCTTAAGATTCTGCATGAAAGGAGGACTAGCAGCCGAGTTGCACGGGAGAATGTGAAAAGTGTTCATATGTAATAAAAACCTGAGAAATCCGTCCGTTTTCGTCATTTGATATTGAATCGATGTAAAGCCAGATCGTCACATTGGCCGCTCTTCTCTCTGAAACGGTTGTACTTATCGTCTGCAAAGTTATGTCGCGTACTGCGGTATTCGGAGACACTAAAAGCACCACAGTAGAACACAGATGTAGCTTCTAAGTTGACGTAATATCCAGTAAGAAGTAGTACAATTCAAGTTTTAGGTATCGATTATTGACTTTTTAGCTGGCTTTGGTGCCTTGGACATGAGCTGTTACCTTAAGATTCTGCATGAAAGGAGGACTAGCAGCCGAGTTGCACGGGAGAATGTGAAAAGTGTTTATATGTAGTAAAAACCTGAGAAATCCGTCCGTTTTCGTCATTTGTTATCGAATCGAATTAAAGCCAGATCGTCACATTGGCTGCTCTTCTCTCTGAAACGGTTGTACTTATCGTCTGCAAAACTATGTCGCGTGCTGCGGTATGCGGAGAAACTAAAAGCACCGTAGTAGAACACAGATGAAACTTCTAAGTTGATGTAATAGCCAGTAAGAGGTAGTACAATTCAAGTTTTAGGTATCGATTATTGACTTTTTAGCTGGCTTTGGTGCCTTGGACATGAGCTAGGACCTTAAGATTCAGCATGAAAGGAGGACTAGCAGCCGAGTTGCACGGGAGAATGTGAAAAGTGTTCATATGTAGTAAAAACCTGAGAAATCCGTCCGTTTTCGTCATTTGTTATCGAATCGACTTAAAGCCAGATCGTCACATTGGCCGCTCTGCTCTCTGAAACGGTTGTACTTATCGTCTACAAAGCTATGTCGCGTGCTGCGTTATGCGGAGACACTAAAAGCACCATAGTAGAACACAGATGAAACTTCTAAGTTGATGTAATAGCCAGTAAGAGGTAGTACAATTCAAGTTTTAGGTATCGATTATTGACTTTTTAGCTGGCTTTGGTGCCTTGGACATGAGCTAGGACCTTAAGATTCTGCATGAAAGGAGGACTAGCAGCCGAGTTGCAAGGGAGAATGTGAAAAGTGTTCATATGTAGTAAAAACCTGAGAAATCCGTCCGTTTTCGTCATTTGTTATCGAATCGACTTAAAGCCAGATCGTCAAATTGGCCGCTCTTCTCTCTGAAACGGTTCTACTTATCGTCTGCAAAGCTATGTCGCGTGCTGCGGTATGCGGAGACACTAAAAGCACCATAGTAGAACACAGATCAAGCTTCTAAGTTGATGTAATAGCCGGTAAGAAGTAGTACAATTCAAGTTTTAGGTATTGAATATTTACCTTTTAGCTGGCTTTGGTGCCTTGGACATGAGCTAGGACCTTAAGATTCTGCATGAAAGGAGGACTAGCAGCCGAGTTGCACGGGAGAATGTGAAAAGTGTTCATATGTAGTAAAAACCTGAGAAATCCGTCCGTTTTCGTCATTTGTTATCGAATCGACTTAAAGCCACATCGTCACATTGGCCGCTCTTCTCTCTGAAACGGTTGTACTTATCGTCTGCAAAACTATGTCGCGTGCTGCGGTATGCGGAGAAACTAAAAGCACCGTAGTAGAACACAGATGAAGCTTCTAAGTTGATGTATTAGCCAGTAAGAAGTAGTACAATTCAAGTTTTAGGTATCGATTATTGACTTTTTAGCTGGCTTTGGTGCCGTGGACATGAGCTAGGACCTTAAGATTCTGCATGAAAGGAGGACTAGCAGCCGAGTTGCACGGGAGATTGTGAAAAGTGTTCATATGTAGTAAAAACCTGAGAAATCCGTCCATTTTCCTCATTTGTTATCGAATCGACTTAAAGCCAGATCGTCACATTAGCCGCTCTTCTCTCTGAAACGGTTGTACTTATCGTCTGCAAAGCTATGTCGCGAGCTGTGGTATGCGGAGACACTAAAATCACCATAGTAGGAAGGGATGAAGCATCTAAGTTGATGTAATAGCCAGTAAGAAGTAATCCAATTCAAGTTTTGGGTATCGATTATTGACTTTTTAGCTGGCTTTGGTGCCTTGGACATGAGCTAAGAGCTTAAGATTCTGCATGAAAGGAGGACTAGCAGCCGAGTTGCACGGGAGAATGTGAAAAGTGTTCATATGTAATAAAAACCTGAGAAATCCGTCCGTTTTCGTCATTTGATATTGAATCGATGTAAAGCCAGATCGTCACATTGGCCGCTCTTCTCTCTGAAACGGTTGTACTTATCGTCTGCAAAGTTATGTCGCGTACTGCGGTATTCGGAGACACTAAAAGCACCACAGTAGAACACAGATGTAGCTTCTAAGTTGACGTAATATCCAGTAAGAAGTAGTACAATTCAAGTTTTAGGTATCGATTATTGACTTTTTAGCTGGCTTTGGTGCCTTGGACATGAGCTGTTACCTTAAGATTCTGCATGAAAGGAGGACTAGCAGCCGAGTTGCACGGGAGAATGTGAAAAGTGTTTATATGTAGTAAAAACCTGAGAAATCCGTCCGTTTTCGTCATTTGTTATCGAATCGACTTAAAGCCAGATCGTCACATTGGCTGCTCTTCTCTCTGAAACGGTTGTACTTATCGTCTGCAAAACTATGTCGCGTGCTGCGGTATGCGGAGAAACTAAAAGCACCGTAGTAGAACACAGATGAAACTTCTAAGTTGATGTAATAGCCAGTAAGAGGTAGTACAATTCAAGTTTTAGGTATCGATTATTGACTTTTTAGCTGGCTTTGGTGCCTTGGACATGAGCTAGGGCCTTAAGATTTTGCATGAAAGGAGGTCTAGCAGCCGAGTTGCACGGGAGAATGTGAAAAGTGTTCATATGTAGTAAAAACCTGAGACATCCATCCGTTTTCGTCATTTGTTATCGAATCGATTTAAAGCCAGATCGTCACATTGGCCGCTCTTCTCTCTGAAACGGTTGTACTTATCGTCTGCAAAACTATGTCGCGTGCTGCGGTATGCGGAGAAACTAAAACCACCGTAGTAGAACATACATGAAGCTTCTAAGTTGATGTAATAGCCAGTAAGAAGTAGTACAATTCAAGTTTTAGGTATTGATTATTGACTTTTTAGCTGGCTTTGGTGCCTTGGACATGAGCTAGGACCTTAAGATTCTGCATGAAAGGAGGACTAGCAGCCGAGTTGCAAGGGAGAATGTGAAAAGTGTTCATATGTAGTAAAAACCTGAGAAATCCGTCCGTTTTCGTCATTTGTTATCGAATCGACTTAAAGCCAGATCGTCACATTGGCCGATCTTCTCTCTGAAATGGTTGTACTTATCGTCTCCAAAGCTATGTCGCGTGTTGCCGTAGGCGGAAACAGGAAAAGCACCATAATAGAACACAGATGAAGCTTCTAAGTTGATGTAATAGCCAGTAAGACGTAGTCCAATACAAGTTTTAGGTATCGATTATTGACTTTTTAGCTGGCTTTGGTGCCTTGGACATGAGCTAGGACCTTAAGATTCTGCATGAAAGGAGGACTAGCAGCCGAGTTGCACGGGAGAATGTGAAAAGTGTTCATATGTAGTAAAAACCTGAGAAATCCGTCCGTTTTCGTCATTTGTTATCGCATCGACTTAAAGCCATATCGACACATTGGCCGCTCTTCTCTCTGTAACGGTTGTACTTATCGTCTGCAAAGCTCTGTCGCGTGCTGCGGTATGCTGAGACAGTACAAGCACCATAGTAGAACACAGATGAAGCTTCTAAGTTGATGTAATAGCCAGTAAGAGGTAGTACAATTCAAGTTATAACTATTGAATATTGACCTTTTAGCTGGCTTTGGTGCCTTGGACATGAGCTAGGACCTTAAGATTCTGCATGAAAGGAGGACTAGCAGCCGAGTTGCACGGGAGAATGTGAAAAGTGTTCATATGTAGTAAAAACCTGAGACATCCGTCCGTTTTCGTCATTTGTTATTGAATCGATGTAAAGCCAGATCGTCACATTGGCCGCTCTTCTCTCTGAAACGGTTGTACTTATCGTCTGCAAAGCTATGTCGCGAGCTGTGGTATGCGGAGACACTAAAATCACCATAGTAGGAAGGGATGAAGCATCTAAGTTGATGTAATAGCCAGTAAGAAGTAATCCAATTCAAGTTTTGGGTATCGATTATTGACTTTTTAGCTGGCTTTGGTGCCTTGGACATGAGCTAAGAGCTTAAGATTCTGCATGAAAGGAGGACTAGCAGCCGAGTTGCACGGGAGAATGTGAAAAGTGTTCATATGTAATAAAAACCTGAGAAATCCGTCCGTTTTCGTCATTTGATATTGAATCGATGTAAAGCCAGATCGTCACATTGGCCGCTCTTCTCTCTGAAACGGTTGTACTTATCGTCTGCAAAGTTATGGCGCGTACTGCGGTATTCGGAGACACTAAAAGCACCACAGTAGAACACAGATGTAGCTTCTAAGTTGACGTAATATCCAGTAAGAAGTAGTACAATTCAAGTTTTAGGTATCGATTATTGACTTTTTAGCTGGCTTTGGTGCCTTGGACATGAGCTCTTACCTTAAGATTCTGCATGAAAGGAGGACTAGCAGCCGAGTTGCACGGGAGAATGTGAAAAGTGTTTATATGTAGTAAAAACCTGAGAAATCCGTCCGTTTTCGTCATTTGTTATCGAATCGACTTAAAGCCAGATCGTCACATTGGCTGCTCTTCTCTCTGAAACGGTTGTACTTATCGTCTGCAAAACTATGTCGCGTGCTGCGGTATGCGGAGAAACTAAAAGCACCGTAGTAGAACACAGATGAAACTTCTAAGTTGATGTAATAGCCAGTAAGAGGTAGTACAATTCAAGTTTTAGGTATCGATTATTGACTTTTTAGCTGGCTTTGGAGCGTTGGACATGAGCTAGGACCTTAAGATTCAGCATGAAAGGAGGACTAGCAGCCGAGTTGCACGGGAGAATGTGAAAAGTGTTCATATGTAGTAAAAACCTGAGAAATCCGTCCGTTTTCGTCATTTGTTATCGAATCGACTTAAAGCCAGATCGTCACATTGGCCGCTCTGCTCTCTGAAACGGTTGTACTTATCGTCTACAAAGCTATGTCGCGTGCTGCATTATGCGGAGACACTAAAAGCACCATAGTAGAACACAGATGAAACTTCTAAGTTGATGTAATAGCCAGTAAGAGGTAGTACAATTCAAGTTTTAGGTATCGATTATTGACTTTTTAGCTGGCTTTGGTGCCTTGGACATGAGCTGGGCCTTAAGATTTTGCATGAAAGGAGGACTAGCAGCCGAGTTGCACGGGAGAATGTGAAAAGTGTTCATATGTAGTAAAAACCTGAGACATCCATCCGTTTTCGTCATTTGTTATCGAATCGACTTAAAGCCAGATCGTCACATTGGCCGCTCTTCTCTCTGAAACGGTTGTACTTATCGTCTGCAAAACTATGTCGCGTGCTGCGGTATGCGGAGAAACTAAAACCACCGTAGTAGAACATACATGAAGCTTCTAAGTTGATGTAATAGCCAGTAAGAAGTAGTACAATTCAAGTTTTAGGTATTGATTATTGACTTTTTAGCTGGCTTTGGTGCCTTGGACATGAGCTAGGACCTTAAGATTCTGCATGAAAGGAGGACTAGCAGCCGAGTTGCAAGGGAGAATGTGAAAAGTGTTCATATGTAGTAAAAACCTGAGAAATCCGTCCGTTTTCGTCATTTGTTATCGAATCGACTTAAAGCCAGATCGTCAAATTGGCCGCTCTTCTCTCTGAAACGGTTCTACTTATCGTCTGCAAAGCTATGTCGCGTGCTGCGGTATGCGGAGACACTAAAAGCACCATAGTAGAACACAGATCAAGCTTCTAAGTAGATGTAATAGCCAGTAAGAAGTAGTACAATTCAAGTTTTAGGTATTGAATATTTACCTTTTAGCTGGCTTTGGTGCCTTGGACATGAGCTAGGACCTTACGATTCTGCATGAAAGGAGGACTAGCAGCCGAGTTGCACGGGAGAATGTGAAAAGTGTTCATATGTAGTAAAAACCTGAGAAATCCGTCCATTTTCCTCATTTGTTATCGAATCGACTTAAAGCCAGATCGTCACATTAGACGCTCTTCTCTCTGAAACGGTTGTACTTATCGTCTGCAAAGCTATGTCGCGAGCTGTGGTATGCGGAGACACTAAAATCACCATAGTAGGAAGGGATGAAGCATCTAAGTTGATGTAATAGCCAGTAAGAAGTAATCCAATTCAAGTTTTGGGTATCGATTATTGACTTTTTAGCTGGCTTTGGTGCCTTGGACATGAGCTAAGAGCTTAAGATTCTGCATGAAAGGAGGACTAGCAGCCGAGTTGCACGGGAGAATGTGAAAAGTGTTCATATGTAATAAAAACCTGAGAAATCCGTCCGTTTTCGTCATTTGATATTGAATCGATGTAAAGCCAGATCGTCACATTGGCCGCTCTTCTCTCTGAAACGGTTGTACTTATCGTCTGCAAAGTTATGTCGCGTACTGCGGTATTCGGAGACACTAAAAGCACCACAGTAGAACACAGATGTAGCTTCTAAGTTGACGTAATATCCAGTAAGAAGTAGTACAATTCAAGTTTTAGGTATCGATTATTGACTTTATAGCTGGCTTTGGTGCCTTGGACATGAGCTAGGACCTTAAGATTCTGCATGAAAGGAGGACTATCAGCCGAGTTGCACGGGAGAATGTGAAAAGTGTTTATATGTAGTAAAAACCTGAGAAATCCGTCCGTTTTCGTCATTTGTTATCGAATCGACTTAAAGCCAGATCGTCACATTGGCTGCTCTTCTCTCTGAAACGGTTGTACTTATCGTCTGCAAAACTATGTCGCGTGCTGCGGTATGCGGAGAAACTAAAAGCACCGTAGTAGAACACAGATGAAACTTCTAAGTTGATGTAATAGCCAGTAAGAGGTAGTACAATTCAAGTTTTAGGTATCGATTATTGACTTTTTAGCTGGCTTTGGTGCCTTGGACATGAGCTAGGACCTTAAGATTCAGCATGAAAGGAGGACTAGCAGCCGAGTTGCACGGGAGAATGTGAAAAGTGTTCATATGTAGTAAAAACCTGAGAAATCCGTCCGTTTTCGTCATTTGTTATCGAATCGACTTAAAGCCAGATCGTCACATTGGCCGCTCTGCTCTCTGAAACGGTTGTACTTATCGTCTACAAAGCTATGTCGCGTGCTGCGTTATGCGGAGACACTAAAAGCACCATAGTAGAACACAGATGAAACTTCTAAGTTGATGTAATAGCCAGTAAGAGGTAGTACAATTCAAGTTTTAGGTATCGATTATTGACTTTTTAGCTGGCTTTGGTGCCTTGGACATGAGCTGGGCCTTAAGATTTTGCATGAAAGGAGGACTAGCAGCCGAGTTGCACGGGAGAATGTGAAAAGTGTTCATATGTAGTAAAAACCTGAGACATCCATCCGTTTTCGTGATTTGTTATCGAATCGACTTAAAGCCAGATCGTCACATTGGCCGCTCTTCTCTCTGAAACGGTTGTACTTATCGTCTGCAAAACTATGTCGCGTGCTGCGGTATGCGGAGAAACTAAAACCACCGTAGTAGAACATACATGAAGCTTCTAAGTTGATGTAATAGCCAGTAAGAAGTAGTACAATTCAAGTTTTAGGTATTGATTATTGACTTTTTAGCTGGCTTTGGTGCCTTGGACATGAGCTAGGACCTTAAGATTCTGCATGAAAGGAGGACTAGCAGCCGAGTTGCAAGGGAGAATGTGAAAAGTGTTCATATGTAGTAAAAACCTGAGAAATCCGTCCGTTTTCGTCATTTGTTATCGAATCGACTTAAAGCCAGATCGTCAAATTGGCCGCTCTTCTCTCTGAAACGGTTCTACTTATCGTCTGCAAAGCTATGTCGCGTGCTGCGGTATGCGGAGACACTAAAAGCACCATAGTAGAACATAGATCAAGCTTCTAAGTTGATGTAATAGCCAGTAAGAAGTAGTACAATTCAAGTTTTAGGTATTGAATATTTACCTTTTAGCTGGCTTTGGTGCCTTGGACATGAGCTAGGACCTTAAGATTCTGCATGAAAGGAGGACTAGCAGCCGAGTTGCACGGGAGAATGTGAAAAGTGTTCATATGTAGTAAAAACCTGAGAAATCCGTCCGTTTTCGTCATTTGTTATCGAATCGACTTAAAGCCACATCGTCACATTGGCCGCTCTTCTCTCTGAAACGGTTGTACTTATCGTCTGCAAAACTATGTCGCGTGCTGCGGTATGCGGAGAAACTAAAAGCACCGTAGTAGAACACAGATGAAGCTTCTAAGTTGATGTATTAGCCAGTAAGAAGTAGTACAATTCAAGTTTTAGGTATCGATTATTGACTTTTTAGCTGGCTTTGGTGCCGTGGACATGAGCTAGGGCCTTAAGATTTTGCATGAAAGGAGGACTAGCAGCCGAGTTGCACGGGAGAATGTGAAAAGTGTTCATATGTAGTAAAAACCTGAGACATCCATCCGTTTTCATCATTTGTTATCGAATCGACTTAAAGCCAGATCGTCACATTGGCCGCTCTGCTCTCTGAAACGGTTGTACTTATCGTCTGCAAAGTTATGTCGCGTACTGCGGTATTCGGAGACACTAAAAGCACCACAGTAGAACACAGATGTAGCTTCTAAGTTGACGTAATATCCAGTAAGAAGTAGTACAATTCAAGTTTTAGGTATCGATTATTGACTTTTTAGCTGGCTTTGGTGCCTTGGACATGAGCTAAGAGCTTAAGATTCTGCATGAAAGGAGGACTAGCAGCCGAGTTGCACGGGAGAATGTGAAAAGTGTTCATATGTAATAAAAACCTGAGAAATCCGTCCGTTTTCGTCATTTGATATTGAATCGATGTAAAGCCAGATCGTCACATTGGCCGCTCTTCTCTCTGAAACGGTTGTACTTATCGTCTGCAAAGTTATGTCGCGTACTGCGGTATTCGGAGACACTAAAAGCACCACAGTAGAACACAGATGTAGCTTCTAAGTTGACGTAATATCCAGTAAGAAGTAGTACAATTCAAGTTTTAGGTATCGATTATTGACTTTTTAGCTGGCTTTGGTGCCTTGGACATGAGCTGTTACCTTAAGATTCTGCATGAAAGGAGGACTAGCAGCCGAGTTGCACGGGAGAATGTGAAAAGTGTTTATATGTAGTAAAAACCTGAGAAATCCGTCCGTTTTCGTCATTTGTTATCGAATCGACTTAAAGCCAGATCGTCACATTGGCTGCTCTTCTCTCTGAAACGGTTGTACTTATCGTCTGCAAAACTATGTCGCGTGCTGCGGTATGCGGAGAAACTAAAAGCACCGTAGTAGAACACAGATGAAACTTCTAAGTTGATGTAATAGCCAGTAAGAGGTAGTACAATTCAAGTTTTAGGTATCGATTATTGACTTTTTAGCTGGCTTTGGTGCCTTGGACATGAGCTAGGGCCTTAAGATTTTGCATGAAAGGAGGACTAGCAGCCGAGTTGCACGGGAGAATGTGAAAAGTGTTCATATGTAGTAAAAACCTGAGACATCCATCCGTTTTCGTCATTTGTTATCGAATCGACTTAAAGCCAGATCGTCACATTGGCCGCTCTTCTCTCTGAAACGGTTGTACTTATCGTCTGCAAAACTATGTCGCGTGCTGCGGTATGCGGAGAAACTAAAACCACCGTAGTAGAACATACATGAAGCTTCTAAGTTGATGTAATAGCCAGTAAGAAGTAGTACAATTCAAGTTTTAGGTATTGATTATTGACTTTTTAGCTGGCTTTGGTGCCTTGGACATGAGCTAGGACCTTAAGATTCTGCATGAAAGGAGGACTAGCAGCCGAGTTGCAAGGGAGAATGTGAAAAGTGTTCATATGTAGTAAAAACCTGAGAAATCCGTCCGTTTTCGTCATTTGTTATCGAATCGACTTAAAGCCAGATCGTCACATTGGCCGATCTTCTCTCTGAAATGGTTGTACTTATCGTCTGCAAAGCTATGTCGCGTGTTGCCGTAGGCGGAAACAGGAAAAGCACTATAATAGAACACAGATGAAGCTTCTAAGTTGATGTAATAGCCAGTAAGAAGTAGTCCAATACAAGTTTTAGGTATCGATTATTGACTTTTTAGCTGACTTTGGTGCCTTGGACATGAGCTAGGACCTTAAGATTCTGCATGAAAGGAGGACTAGCAGCCGAGTTGCACGGGAGAATGTGAAAAGTGTTCATATGTAGTAAAAACCTGAGAAATCCGTCCGTTTTCGTCATTTGTTATCGCATCGACTTAAAGCCATATCGACACATTGGCCGCTCTTCTCTCTGAAACGGTTGTACTTATCGTCTGCAAAGCTCTGTCGCGTGCTGCGGTATGCTGAGACAGTACAAGCACCATAGTAGAACACAGATGAAGCTTCTAAGTTGATGTAATAGCCAGTAAGAGGTAGTACAATTCAAGTTATAAGTATTGAATGTTGACCTTTTAGCTGGCTTTTGTGCCTTGGACATGAGCTAGGACCTTAAGATTCTGCATGAAAGGAGGACTAGCAGCCGAGTTGCACGGGAGAATGTGAAAAGTGTTCATATGTAGTAAAAACCTGAGACATCCGTCCGTTTTCGTCATTTGTTATTGAATCGATGTAAAGCCAGATCGTCACATTGGCCGCTCTTCTCTCTGAAACGGTTGTACTTATCGTCTGCAAAGCTATGTCGCGTACTGCGGTATTCGGAGACACTAAAAGCACCACAGTAGAACACAGATGTAGCTTCTAAGTTGATTTAATATCCAGTAAGAAGTAGTACAATTCAAGTATTAGGTATCGATTATTGACTTTTTAGCTGTCTTTGGTGCCTTGGACATGAGCTGTTACCTTAAGTGTCTGCATAAAAGGAGGACTAGCAGCCAAGATGCACAGGAGAATGTGAAAAGTGTTCATATGTAGTAAAAAAATGAGACATCCGTCTGTTTTCGTCATTTGTTATCGAATCGACTTAAAGCCAGATCGTCACATTGGCCGCTCTTCTCTCTGAAACGGTTGTACTTATCGTCTGCAAAACTATGTCGCGTGCTGCGATATGCTGAGACACTAAAAGCACAATAGTAGAATACAGATCAAGCTTCTAAGTTGATGTAATAGCCAGTAAGAAGTAGTACAATTCAAGTTTTAGGTATTGAATATTGACCTTTTAGCTGGCTTTGGTGCCTTGGACATGAGCTAGGACCTTAAGATTCTGCATGAAAGGAGGACTAGCAGCCGAGTTGCACGGGAGAATGTGAAAAATGTTCATATGTAGTAAAAAAATGAGACATCCGTCCGTTTTCGTCATTTGTTATCGAATCGACTTAAAGCTGGGATGAAGTGTATAAGGAAACCAATGTGAATATGAAATTCTCCAAATTCTCCACATTGTTTAAATTGAACTTTGAAACAGCATTTCCAAAAGTATGCATGACTGTATCAACATCTCACAAAAACAGATGGATAACAGCAGGTATTAAGAAGTCCTCCCAAACACTTAAACACCTCAGTTCCATGAAAAAGATTCACAATGATCCAGAATTCTTAAATTTCTATCATAGATACAAAAAGATTTATAGGAAGGTGCTGATCGCTGCAAAAAAGTCATTTAATGACAAAATAATATATAATGCAGAGAATAAAAGCAAAGCAGTCTGGGATGTTATAAAAAAGGAAACGGGGAGAGGCAAACAAACGCAGAATAACATACTGCTAAGGGAGGGGGATAAGGTAATAAATGATCCACAACACTTAGCAAACTATGTAAACGAGCATTTTTCAAGTATTGCAGAGAAGTTACAGCAAAAATTCCCCAAAACAAATATAACACCTGCAAAAATTGTTGCACTAGATACAATGATGTTACTTCCAACCACAGAGAATGAAGTCAATAAAACTGTTCAAAAGCTAAAAAATAAAAAGTCAGAAGGCTTAGATGATGTACCAATGTGTGTACTGAAACAATGCATAGGGATTATACAAGGCCCATTAACAAATATAATAAATGAATCCTTCACATCAGGGACATTTCCAGAGCAGCTAAAACAGGCAAGAGTTGTACCTTTGCTTAAGAAAGGTAATGCAGAAGACATAGAAAATTACCAGCCCATTTCCCTGCTGTCAGCATTCTCAAAAATAATAGAAGCAATTATGAAAGACAGATTAATGAATTATCTGAATAAATACAATCTTTTAAGCAAATCACAGTTTGGTTTTCGAAGTGGCAAAAATACGGAGTCAGCCATAGTAGAATTCACAAAAGTTGTACTTAATGCTCTTGATAAAGATGAGTGTGTCACAGGCATATTTTTGGATCTTTCTAAGGCTTTTGATACAGTCGACCACAAGATTCTATTAAATAAATTAGAAGCATTAGGAATAAGAGGGGTAGCTAATGACTGGTTTCGATCATACCTAACAGATAGGGTACAAAGAGTAGAGATAACACATACTTCAAATAGATCTAAACATTTAGTAAAATACTTATCAGAACCAAAACATATTAATATAGGGGTTCCACAAGGTAGCATATTAGGACCAATACTATTCCTGATATACATCAATGACTTTCCCTGTAGTGTTACTCATGGTGAGAAAATTCTCTTCGCTGATGACAGCAATATTATAGTCACTGAGAGAACAAGAGAACTCCTTACCGAGAAAGCAAATGAAACTCTCAAGGAAGTTGACGATTGGTCAATAAGCAACAAATTGACATTAAACATAAAGAAAACTAATGCCATGAACTTCAGTTTGAAGAGGAAAAATGACAATGTTAAATTAAATGTAGATGGCACCTCTATAGACTGTGTAACAAATGCAAAATTTCTAGGAATGAATATTGACTCTCAGCTGAAGTGGTGCGAACACACAAAGGTACTTGCAAACAGAATGTCATCAGCATGTTATGCCCTTAGAATTCTATCATCTGTGTGTAACATGCAGTGTCTTTTAGTTACATATTATTCATATGTACACTCAATTCTTAGCTATGGCATTCTTTTTTGGGGAACAAATCCACAAAATATGAACACAATTTTCAAACTCCAGAAAAGAGCCATAAGAATAATAACCAGAAATAGTAGTCGAGCTCATTGTAAAGATCTGTTCAAAACACTGGGAATTTTAACTGCTCCATGTGAACACATTTACCAGTCAGTTGTACACATCAAAAGCAACATTGGCAATTACTGCACAAACAGCTCTGTCCATGACCATGCAACAAGAGATAGACTCAACTTACATTTACCAAGAAAAAATAAACATAAAACACAAAACAGCATTTTCTACCAAGGAATAAAACTGTACAATAAATTACCAAAAGAGATTAAAGAAATTTCAAAAATACACTTATTTAAGAAGGCAGCTAAAAAGTACCTGTTATGCAATACATTTTATACATTGAAGGATTACTTAGATAAAGCAGAGTAGGGGTTTGATAAAAAAATGTTATACAAACAAATAATAATAATAATGATGATTATAAAACATCCAATATTCCACATAACACCTTCACTTTATTATTTTTCTTCTTTTTTCCTTTCTAGAGACACTCTCCCCTCAAGCTATGCATAGCACAATACTAACACCTCTTCCTCTTTCTGAGCTCAACATCTCACTCATTATGAAGGGATGCTGACTCAGTTTTTCAGGATAGCAAATGGGAACTTGCAGTACAGAAAATGGCCCAAGGATCACCTGTGTGTGTGTGTGTGTGTGTGTGTGTGTGTGTGTGTGTGTGTGTGTGTGTGTATGTAGTGAGTGAAGTGCTATGAAACAATGTGTGTATAGTGTGTGCAGTGACTGATAGGGAAATATGAGTGAATAGTGTGGCATTACATTATTTAATGAGTTATTTGTAAATAAATTATTGTATACCAGGAGTAAAATCTAATGATTGTCTCTAACTAGAAGTCTGTAAATATATGTGTATACGAATTAGCTTATTGTAAATTGATCTAAGCTTGTAAATACTTTGACATGTCCTATATCCTTGTAAAAAGAGATCTACGGATGTATAAAACTACTACTACTACTACTACGTCACATTGGCCGCTCTTCTCTCTGAAACGGTTGTACTTGTCGTCTGCAAAGCTATGTCACGTGCTGCGGTATGCGGAGACACTAAAATCACCACAGTAGAACACAGATGAAGCTTCTAAGTTGATGTAATAGCCAGTAAGAAGTAGTACAATTCAAGTTTTACGTATTGAATATTGACCTTTTTGCTGGCTTTGGTGCCTTGGACATGTGCTAATACCTTAAGATTCTGCATGAAAGGAGGACTAGCAGCCGAGTTGCACGGGAGAATGTGAAAAGTGTTCATATGTAGTATAGACCTGAGAAATCCGTCCGTTTTCGTCATTTGTTTTCGAATCGACTTAAAGCCAGATCGTCACATTGGCCGCTCTTCTCTCTGAAACGGTTGTACTTATCGTCTGCAAAGCTATGTCACGTGCTGCGGTATGCGGAGACACTAAATTCACCACAATAGAACACAGATGAAGCTTCTAAGTTGATGTAATATCCAGTAAGAAGTAGTACAATTCAAGTTTTAGGTATCGGTTATTGACTTTTTAGCTGGCTTTGTTGCCTTGGACATGAGCTAGGTCCTTACGATTCTGCATGAAAGGAGGACTAGAAGCCGAGTTGCACGGGAGAATGTGAAAAGTGTTCATATGTAGTAAAAACCTGAGAAATCGATCCGTTTTCGTCATTTGTTATCGAAACGACTTAAAGCCAGATCGTCACAATGGCCGCTCTTCTCCCTGAAACGGTTGTACTTATCGTCTGCAAAGCTATGTCGCGCGCTGCGATATGCTGAGACACTAAAAGCACCATAGTAGAATACAGATCAAGCTTCTAAGTTGATGTAATAGCCAGTAAGAAGTAGTACAATTCAAGTTTTAGGTATTGAATATAGACCTTTTAGTTGGCTTTGGTGTCTTGGACATGAGCTAGGACCTTAAGATTCTGCATGAAAGGAGGACTAGCAGCCGAGTTGCAAGGGAGAATGTGAAAAATGTTCATGTGTAGTAAAAAAATGAGACATCCGTCCGTTTTCGTCATTTGTTATCGAATCGACTTAAAGCCACATCGTCACATTGGCCGCTCTTCTCTCTGAAACGGTTGTACTTATCGTCTGCAAAACTATGTCGCGTGCTGCGGTATGCGGAGAAACTAAAAGCACCGTAGTAGAACACAGATGAAGCTTCTAGGTTGATGTAATAGCCAGTAAGAAGTAGTACAATTCAAGTTTTAGGTATTGATTATTGACTTTTTACCTGGTTTTGGTGCCTTGGACATGAGCTAGGACCTTAATATTCTGCATGAAAGGAGGACTAGCAGCCGAGTTGCACGGGAGAATGTGAAAAGTGTTCATATGTAGAAAAAACCTGAGAAATCCGTCCGTTTTCGTCATTTGTTATCGAATCGACTTAAAGCCAGATCGTCACATTGGTCGCTCTTCTCTCTGAAACGGTTGTACTTGTCGTCTGCAAAGCTATGTCACGTGCTGCGGTATGCGGAGACACTAAAATCACCACAGTAGATCACAGATGAAGCTTCTAAGTTGATGTAATAGCCAGTAAGAAGTAGTACAATTCAAGTTTTAGGTATCGGTTATTGACTTTTTACCCTTCTTTGGTGCCTTGGACACGAGCTAGGAACTTAAGATTTTGCATGAAGGAGGACTAGCAGCCGAGTTGCACGGGAGAATGTGAAAAGTGTTCATATGTAGTAAAACCTGAGAAATACGTCCGTTTTCGTCATTTGTTATCGAATCGACTTAAAGCCAGATCGTCACATTGGCCGCTCTTCTCTCTGAAACGGTTGTACTTATCGTCTGCAAAGCTATGTCGCGTGCTGCGGTATGCTGACACACTAAAATCACCATAGTAGAACACAGATGAAGCTTCGAAGTTGATTTAATAGCCAGTAAGAAGTAGTACAATTCAAGTTTTAGGTATTGAATATTGACCTTTTAGCTGGGTTTAGTGCCTTGGACATGAGCTAGGACCTTAAGATTCTGCATGAAAGGAGGACTAGCAGCCGAGCTGCACGGGAGAATGTGAAAAGTGTTCATATGTAGTAAAAACCTGAGAATTCCGTCCGTTTTCGTCATTTGTTATCGAATTGACTTAAAGCCAGATCGTCACATTGGCCGCTCTTCTCACTGAAACGGTTGTACTTATCGTCGGCAAAGCTATGTCGCGTGCTGCGGCATGTGGAGACACTAAAAGCACCTTAATAGAACACAGATGAAGCTTCTAAGTTGATGTAATGCCCAATAAGAAGTAGTACAATTCAAGTTTTAGGTATCGAATATTGACTTTTTAGCTGGCTTTGGCGCCTTGGACATGAGCTAGGACCTTAAGATTCTGAATGAAGGGAGGACTAGCAGCCGAGTTGCACAGGAGAATGTGAAAAGTGTTCATATGTAGTAATAACCTGAGAAATCCGTCCTTTTTCGTCATTTGTTATCGAATCGACTTAAAACCAGATCGTCACATTGGCCGCTCTTCTCTCTGAAACGGTTGTACTTATCGTCTGCAAAGCTATGTCACGTGCTGCGGTATGTGATGACACTAAAATCACCGCAGTAGAGCACAGATGAAGCTTCTAAGATGATGTAATATCCAGTAAGAAGTAGTACAATTCAAGTTTTAGGTATCGATTATTGACTTTTCAGCTGGCTTTGGTGCATTGGACATGAGCTAGGACCTTAAGATTCTGCATGAAAGGTGGACTAGCAGCCGAGTTCCACGGGAGAATGTGAAAAGTATTCATATGTAGTAAAAACCTTAGAAATCCGTCCGTTTTCGTCATTTGTTATCGAATCGACTTAAAGCCAGATCGTCACATTGGCCGCTCTTCTCTCTGAAACGGTTGTACTTATCGTCTGCAAAACTATGTCGCGTGCTGCGGTATGCGGAGAAACTAAAAGCACCGTAGTAGAACACAGATGAAGCTTCTAAGTTGATGTAATAGCCAGTAAGAAGTAGTACAATTCAAGTTTTAGGTATTGATTATTGACTTTTTAGCTGGTTTTGGTGCCTTGGACATGAGCTAGGACCTTAATATTCTGCATGAAAGGAGGATTAGCAGCCGAGTTGCACGGGAGAATGTGAAAAGTGTTCATATGTAGTAAAAACCTTAGAAATCCGTCCGTTTTCGTCATTTGTTATCGAATCGACTTAAAGCCAGATCGTCACATTGGCCGCTCTTCTCTCTGAAACGGTTGTACTTGTCGTCTGCAAAGCTATGTCACCTGCTGCGGTATGCGGAGACACTAAAATCACCACAGTAGAACACAGATGAAGCTTCTAAGTTGATGTAATAGCCAGTAAGAAGTAGTACAATTCAAGTTTTACGTATTGAATATTGACCTTTTTGCTGGCTTTGGTGCCTTGGACATGTGCTAATACCTTAAGATTCTGCATGAAAGGAGGACTAGCAGCCGAGTTGCACGGGAGAATGTGAAAAGTGTTCATATGTAGTAAAAACCTGAGAAATTCGTCCGTTTTCGTCATTTGTTTTCGAATCGACGTAAAGCCAGATCGTCACATTGGCCGCTCTTCTCTCTGAAACTGTTGTACTTATCGTCTGCAAAGCTATGTCGCGTGCTGCGGGATGCTGAGACACTAAAAGCGCCATAGTAGACCACAGATCAAGCTTCTAAGTTGATGTAATAGCCAGTAAGAAGTAGTACAATTCAAGTTTTAGGTATTGAATATGGACCTTTTAGCTGGCTTTGGTGCCTTGGACATGAGCTAGGACCTTAAGATTCTGCATGAAAGGAGGACTAGCAGCCGAGTTGCACGGGAGAATGTGAAAAGTGTTCATATGTAGTAATAACATGAGAAATCCGTCCTTTTTCGTCATTTGTTAGCGAATCAACTTAAAGCCAGATCGTCACATTGGCCGCTCTTCTTTCTGAAACGGTTGTACTTATCGTCTGCAAAGCTATGTCACGTGCTGCGGTATGCGGAGACACTAAAATCACCACAATAGAACACAGATGAAGCTTCTAAGTTGATGTAATATCCAGTAAGAAGTAGTACAATTCAAGTTTTAGGTATTGAATATTGACCTTTTTGCTGGCTTTGGTGCCTTGGACATGTGCTAGGACCTTAAGATTCTGCATAAAAGGAGGACAAGCAGCCGAGTTGCTCGGGAGAATGTAAAAAGTGTTCATATGTAGTAAAAACCTGAGAAATCCGTCAGTTTTCGTCATTTGTTATCGAATCGACTTAAAGCCAGATCGTCACATTGGCCGCTCTTCTCACTGAAACGGTTGTACTTATCGTCTGCAAAGCTATGTCGCGTACTGCGGTATTCGGAGACACTAAAAGCACCATAGTAGAACACAGATGAAGCTTCTAAGATGATGTAATAGCCAGTAAGAAGAAGTCCAATTCAAGTTTTAGGTATCGGTTATTGACTTTTTAGCTGGCTTTGTTGCCTTGGACACGAGCTAGGACCTTACGATTCTGCATGAAAGGAGGACTAGAAGCCGAGTTGCACGGGAGAATGTGAAAAGTGTTCATATGTAGTAAAAACCTGAGAAATCGGTCCGTTTTCGTCATTTGTTATCGAATCGACTTAAAGCCAGATCGTCACAATGGCCGCTCTTCTCCCTGAAACGGTTGTACTTATCGTCTGCAAAGCTATGTCGCGTGCTGCGATATGCTGAGACACTAAAAGCACCATAGTAGAATACAGATCAAGCTTCTACGTTGATGTAATAGCCAGTAAGAAGTAGTACAATTTAAGTTTTAGGTATTGAATATAGACCTTTTAGTTGGCTTTGGTGTCTTGGACATGAGCTAGGACCTTAAGATTCTGCATGAAAGGAGGACTAGCAGCCGAGTTGCACGGGAGAATGTGAAAAATGTTCATATGTAGTAAAAAAAATTAGACATCCGTCCGTTTTCGTCATTTGTTATCGAATCGACTTAAAGCCAGATCGTCACATTGGCCGCTCTTCTCTCTGAAACGGTTGTACTTATCGTCTGCAAAACTATGTCGCGTGCTGCGGTATGCGGAGAAACTAAAAGCACCGTAGTAGAACACAGATGAACCTTCTAAGTTGATGTAATAGCCAGTAAGAAGTAGTACAATTCAAGTTTTAGGTATTGATTATTGACTTTTTAGCTGGCTTTGGTGCCTTGGACATGAGCTAGGACCTTAAGATTCTGCATGAAAGGAGGACTAGCAGCCGAGTTACACAGGAGAATGTGAAAAGTGTTCATATGTAGTAATAACCTGAGAAATCCGTCCTTTTTCGTCATTTGTTATCGAACGACTTAAAGCCAGATCGTCACATTGGCCGCTCTTCTCTCTGAAACGGTTGTACTTATCGTCTGCAAAGCTATGTCACGTGCTGCGGTATGTGGTGACACTAAAATCACCGCAGTAGAGCACAGATGAAGCTTCTAAGATGATGTAATATCCAGTAAGAAGTAGTACAATTCAAGTTTTAGGTATCGATTATTGACTTTTCAGCTGGCTTTGGTGCATTGGACATGAGCTAGGACCTTAAGATTCTGCATGAAAGGTGGACTAGCAGCCGAGTTCCACGAGAGAATGTGAAAAGTGTTCATATGTAGTAAAAACCAGTGAAATCCGTCCGTTTTCGTCATTTGTTATCGAATCGACTTAAAGCCAGATCGTCACATTGGCCGATCTTCTCTCTGAAATGGTTGTACTTATCGTCTGCAAAGCTATGTCGCGTGTTGCCGTAGGCGGAAACAGGAAAAGCACCATAATAGAACACAGATGAAGCTTCTAAGTTGATGTAATAGCCAGTAAGAGGTAGTACAATTCAAGTTATAAGTATTGAATATTGACCTTTTAGCTGGCTTTGGTGCCTTGGACATGAGCTAGGACCTTAAGATTCTGCATGAAAGGAGGACCAGCAGCCGAGTTGCACGGGAGAATGTGAAAAGTGTTCATATGTAGTAAAAACCTGAGACATCCGTCCGTTTTCGTCAATTGTTATTGAATCGATGTAAAGCCAGATCGTCACATTGGCCGCTCTTCTCTCTGAAACGGTTGTACTTATCGTCTGCAAAGCTATGTCGCGTAGTGCGGTATTCGGAGACACTAAAAGCACCACAGTAGAACACAGATGTAGCTTCTAAGTTGATGTAATATCCAGTAAGAAGTAGTACAATTCAAGTTTTAGGTATCGATTATTGACTTTTTAGCTGTCTTTGGTGCCTCGGACATGAGCTGTTACCTTAGGATTCTGCATGAAAGGAGGACTAGCAGCCGAGTTGCACGGGAGAATGTGAAAAGTGTTCATATGTAGTAAAAACCTGAGAAATCCGTCCGGTTTCGTCATTTGTTATCGAATCGACTTAAAGCCACATCGTCACATTGGCCGCTCTTCTCTCTGAAACGGTTGTACTTATCGTCTGCAAAGCTATGTCGCGTGCTGCGATATGCTGAGACACTAAAAGCACAATAGTAGAATACAGATCAAGCTTCTAAGTTGATGTAATAGCCAGTAAGAAGTAGTCCAATTCAAGTTTTAGGTATTGAATATTGACCTTTTAGTTGGCTTTGGTGCCTTGGACATGAGCTAGGACCTTAAGATTCTGCATGAAAGGAGGACTAGCAGCCGAGTTGCACGGGAGAATGTGAAAAGTGTTCATATGTAGTAAAAAAATGAGACATCCGTCCGTTTTCGTCATTTGTTATCGAATCGACTTAAAGCCAGATCGTCACATTGGCCGCTCTTCTCTCTGAAACGGTTGTACTTATCGTCTGCAAAACTATGTCGCGTGCTGCGGTATGCGGAGAAACTAAAAGCACCGTAGTAGAACACAGATGAAGCTTCTAAGTTGATGTAATAGCCAGTAAGAAGTAGTACAATTCAAGTTTTAGGTATTGATTATTGACTTTTTAGCTGGTTTTGGTGCCTTGGACATGAGCTAGGGCCTTAATATTCTGCATGAAAGGCGGACTAGCAGCCGAGTTGCACGGGAGAATGTGAAAAGTGTTCATATGTAGTAAAAAACTTAGAAATCCGTCCGTTTTCGTCATTTGTTATCGAATCGACTTAAAGCCAGATCGTCACATTGGCCGCTCTTCTCTCTGAAACGGTTGTACTTGTCGTCTGCAAAGCTATGTCACGTGCTGCGGTATGCGGAGACACTAAAATCACCACAGTAGAACACAGATGAAGCTTCTAAGTTGATGTAATAGCCAGTAAGAAGTAGTACAATTCAAGTTTTACGTATTGAATATTGACCTTTTTGCTGGCTTTGGTGCCTTGGACATGTGCTAATACCTTAAGATTCTGCATGAAAGGAGGACTAGCAGCCGAGTTGCACGGGCGAATGTGAAAAGTGTTCATATGTAGTAAAAACCTGAGAAATCCGTCCGTTTTCGTCATTTGTTATCGAATCGACTTAAAGCCAGATCGTCACATTGGCCGTTCTTCTCTCTGAAACTGTTGTTTTTATCGTCTGCAAAGCTATGTCGCGTACTGCGGTATTCGGAGACACTAAAAGCACCGTAGTAGAACACAGACGAAGCTTCTAAGTTGATGTAATAGCCAGTAAGAAGTAGTACAATTCAAGTTTTAGGTATCGATTATTGACTTTTTAGCTGGCTTTGGTGCATTGGATATGAGCTAGGACCTTAAGATTCTGCATGAAAGGAGGACTAGCAGCCGAGTTGCACGGGAGAATGTGAAAAGTGTTCATATGTTGTACAAACCTGAGAAATCCGTCCGTTTTCGTCATTTGTTATCGAATCGACTTAAAGCCAGATCGTCACATTGGCCGCTCTTCTCTCTGAAACGGTTCTACTTATCGTCTGCAAAGCTATGTCGCGTGTTGCCGTAGGCGGAAACAGGAAAAGCACCATAATAGAACACAGATGAAGCTTCTAAGTTGATGTAATAGCCAGTAAGAAGTAGTCTAATTCAAGTTTTAGGTATCGATTATTGACTTTTTAGCTGGCTTTGGTGCCTTGGACATGAGCTAGGACCTTACGATTCTGCATGAAAGAAGGACTAGAAGCCCAGTTGCACGGGAGAATGTGAAAAGTGTTCATATGTAGTAAAAACCTGAGAAATCGGTCCGTTTTCGTCATTTGTTGTCGAATCGACTTAAAGCCAGATCGTCACATTGGCCGCTCTTCTCTCTGAAACGGTTGTACTTATCGTCTGCAAAGCTATGTCGCGTGCTGCGATATGCTGAGACACTAAAAGCACCATAGTAGAATACAGATCAAGCTTCTAAGTTGATGTAATAGCCAGTAAGAAGTAGTACAATTCAAGTTTTAGGTATTGAATATAGACCTTTTAGTTGGCTTTGGTGTCTTGGACATGAGCTAGGACCTTAAGATTCTGCATGAAAGGAGGACTAGCAGCCGAGTTGCACGGGAGAATGTGAAAAATGTTCATATGTAGTAAAAAAATGAGACATCCGTCCGTTTTCGTCATTTGTTATCGAATCGACTTAAAGCCACATCGTCACATTGGCCGCTCTTCTCTCTGAAACGGTTGTACTTATCGTCTGCAAAACTATGTCGCGTGCTGCGGTATGCGGAGAAACTAAAAGCAAAGTAGTTGAACACAAATGAAGCTTCTAAGTTGATGTAATAGCCAGTAAGAAGTAGTACAATTCAAGTTTTAGGTATCGGTTATTGACTTTTTAGCTGGCTTTGGTGCCTGGGACATGAGCTAGGACCTTAAGATTCTGCATGAAAGGAGGACTAGCAGCCGAGTTGCACGGGAGAATGTGAAAAGTGTTCATATGTAGTACAAACCTGAGAAATCCGTCCGTTTTCGTCATTTGTTATCGAATCGACTTAAATCCAGATCGTCACATTGGCCGCTCTTCTCTCTGAAACGGTGGTACTTATCGTCTGCAAAGCTATGTCGCGTGTTGCCGTAGGCGGAAACAGGAAAAGCACCATAACAGAACACAGATGAAGCTTCTAAGTTGATGTAATACCCAGTAAGAAGTAGTCCAATTCAAGTTTTAGGTATCGATTATTGACTTTTTAGCTGGCTTAGGTGCCTTGGACATGAGCTAGGACTTTAAGAATCTGCATAAAAGGAGGACTAGCAGCCCAGTTGCACGGGAGAATGTGAAAAGTGTTCATATGTAGTAAAACCTGAGAAATACGTCCGTTTTCGTCATTTGTTATCGAATCGACTTAAAGCCAGATCGTCACATTGGCCGCTCTTCTCTCTGAAACGGTTGTACTTATCGTCTGCAAAGCTATGTCGCGTGCTGCGGTATGCTGACACACTAAAATCACCATAGTAGAACACAGATGAAGCTTCGAAGTTGATGTAATAGCCAGTAAGAAGTAGTACAATTCAAGTTTTAGGTATTGAATATTGAACTTTTAGCTGGGTTTTGTGCCTTGGACATGAGCTAGGACATTAAGATTCTGCATGAAAAGAGGACTATCAGCCGAGCTGCACGGGAGAATGTGAAAAGTGTTCATATGTAGTAAAAACCTGAGAATTCCGTCCGTTTTCGTCATTTGTTATCGAATTGACTTAAAGCCAGATCGTCACATTGGCCGCTCTTCTCTCTGAAACGGTGGTACTTATCGTCTGCAAAGCTATGACGCGTGCTGCGGTATGTGGAGACACTAAAAGCACCTTAATAGAACACAGATGAAGCTTCTAAGTTGATGTAATACCCAATAAGAAGTAGTACAATTCAAGTTTTAGGTATCGAATATTGACTTTTTAGCTGGCTTTGGTGCCTTGGACATGAGCTAGGACCTTAAGATTCTGCATGAAAGGAGGACTAGCAGCCGAGTTGCACAGGAGAATGTGAAAAGTGTTCATATGTAGTAATAACCTGGGAAATCCGTCCTTTTTCGTCATTTGTTATCGAATCGACTTAAAGCCAGATCGTCACATTGGCCGCTCTTCTCTCTGAAACGGTTGTACTTATCGTCTGCAAAGCTATGTCGCGTAGTGCGGTATTCGGAGACACTAAAAGCACCACAGTAGAACACAGATGTAGCTTCTAAGTTGATGTAATATCCAGTAAGAAGTAGTACAATTCAAGTTTTAGGTATCGATTATTGACTTTTTAGCTGTCTTTGGTGCCTCGGACATGAGCTGTTACCTTAGGATTCTGCATGAAAGGAGGACTAGCAGCCGAGTTGCACGGGAGAATGTGAAAAGTGTTCATATGTAGTAAAAACCTGAGAAATCCGTCCGGTTTCGTCATTTGTTATCGAATCGACTTAAAGCCACATCGTCACATTGGCCGCTCTTCTCTCTGAAACGGTTGTACTTATCGTCTGCAAAGCTATGTCGCGTGCTGCGATATGCTGAGACACTAAAAGCACAATAGTAGAATACAGATCAAGCTTCTAAGTTGATGTAATAGCCAGTAAGAAGTAGTCCAATTCAAGTTTTAGGTATTGAATATTGACCTTTTAGTTGGCTTTGGTGCCTTGGACATGAGCTAGGACCTTAAGATTCTGCATGAAAGGAGGACTAGCAGCCGAGTTGCACGGGAGAATGTGAAAAGTGTTCATATGTAGTAAAAAAATGAGACATCCGTCCGTTTTCGTCATTTGTTATCGAATCGACTTAAAGCCAGATCGTCACATTGGCCGCTCTTCTCTCTGAAACGGTTGTACTTATCGTCTGCAAAACTATGTCGCGTGCTGCGGTATGCGGAGAAACTAAAAGCACCGTAGTAGAACACAGATGAAGCTTCTAAGTTGATGTAATAGCCAGTAAGAAGTAGTACAATTCAAGTTTTAGGTATTGATTATTGACTTTTTAGCTGGTTTTGGTGCCTTGGACATGAGCTAGGGCCTTAATATTCTGCATGAAAGGCGGACTAGCAGCCGAGTTGCACGGGAGAATGTGAAAAGTGTTCATATGTAGTAAAAAACTTAGAAATCCGTCCGTTTTCGTCATTTGTTATCGAATCGACTTAAAGCCAGATCGTCACATTGGCCGCTCTTCTCTCTGAAACGGTTGTACTTGTCGTCTGCAAAGCTATGTCACGTGCTGCGGTATGCGGAGACACTAAAATCACCACAGTAGAACACAGATGAAGCTTCTAAGTTGATGTAATAGCCAGTAAGAAGTAGTACAATTCAAGTTTTACGTATTGAATATTGACCTTTTTGCTGGCTTTGGTGCCTTGGACATGTGCTAATACCTTAAGATTCTGCATGAAAGGAGGACTAGCAGCCGAGTTGCACGGGCGAATGTGAAAAGTGTTCATATGTAGTAAAAACCTGAGAAATCCGTCCGTTTTCGTCATTTGTTATCGAATCGACTTAAAGCCAGATCGTCACATTGGCCGTTCTTCTCTCTGAAACTGTTGTTTTTATCGTCTGCAAAGCTATGTCGCGTACTGCGGTATTCGGAGACACTAAAAGCACCGTAGTAGAACACAGACGAAGCTTCTAAGTTGATGTAATAGCCAGTAAGAAGTAGTACAATTCAAGTTTTAGGTATCGATTATTGACTTTTTAGCTGGCTTTGGTGCATTGGATATGAGCTAGGACCTTAAGATTCTGCATGAAAGGAGGACTAGCAGCCGAGTTGCACGGGAGAATGTGAAAAGTGTTCATATGTTGTACAAACCTGAGAAATCCGTCCGTTTTCGTCATTTGTTATCGAATCGACTTAAAGCCAGATCGTCACATTGGCCGCTCTTCTCTCTGAAACGGTTCTACTTATCGTCTGCAAAGCTATGTCGCGTGTTGCCGTAGGCGGAAACAGGAAAAGCACCATAATAGAACACAGATGAAGCTTCTAAGTTGATGTAATAGCCAGTAAGAAGTAGTCTAATTCAAGTTTTAGGTATCGATTATTGACTTTTTAGCTGGCTTTGGTGCCTTGGACATGAGCTAGGACCTTACGATTCTGCATGAAAGAAGGACTAGAAGCCCAGTTGCACGGGAGAATGTGAAAAGTGTTCATATGTAGTAAAAACCTGAGAAATCGGTCCGTTTTCGTCATTTGTTGTCGAATCGACTTAAAGCCAGATCGTCACATTGGCCGCTCTTCTCTCTGAAACGGTTGTACTTATCGTCTGCAAAGCTATGTCGCGTGCTGCGATATGCTGAGACACTAAAAGCACCATAGTAGAATACAGATCAAGCTTCTAAGTTGATGTAATAGCCAGTAAGAAGTAGTACAATTCAAGTTTTAGGTATTGAATATAGACCTTTTAGTTGGCTTTGGTGTCTTGGACATGAGCTAGGACCTTAAGATTCTGCATGAAAGGAGGACTAGCAGCCGAGTTGCACGGGAGAATGTGAAAAATGTTCATATGTAGTAAAAAAATGAGACATCCGTCCGTTTTCGTCATTTGTTATCGAATCGACTTAAAGCCACATCGTCACATTGGCCGCTCTTCTCTCTGAAACGGTTGTACTTATCGTCTGCAAAACTATGTCGCGTGCTGCGGTATGCGGAGAAACTAAAAGCAAAGTAGTTGAACACAAATGAAGCTTCTAAGTTGATGTAATAGCCAGTAAGAAGTAGTACAATTCAAGTTTTAGGTATCGGTTATTGACTTTTTAGCTGGCTTTGGTGCCTGGGACATGAGCTAGGACCTTAAGATTCTGCATGAAAGGAGGACTAGCAGCCGAGTTGCACGGGAGAATGTGAAAAGTGTTCATATGTAGTACAAACCTGAGAAATCCGTCCGTTTTCGTCATTTGTTATCGAATCGACTTAAATCCAGATCGTCACATTGGCCGCTCTTCTCTCTGAAACGGTGGTACTTATCGTCTGCAAAGCTATGTCGCGTGTTGCCGTAGGCGGAAACAGGAAAAGCACCATAACAGAACACAGATGAAGCTTCTAAGTTGATGTAATACCCAGTAAGAAGTAGTCCAATTCAAGTTTTAGGTATCGATTATTGACTTTTTAGCTGGCTTAGGTGCCTTGGACATGAGCTAGGACTTTAAGAATCTGCATAAAAGGAGGACTAGCAGCCCAGTTGCACGGGAGAATGTGAAAAGTGTTCATATGTAGTAAAACCTGAGAAATACGTCCGTTTTCGTCATTTGTTATCGAATCGACTTAAAGCCAGATCGTCACATTGGCCGCTCTTCTCTCTGAAACGGTTGTACTTATCGTCTGCAAAGCTATGTCGCGTGCTGCGGTATGCTGACACACTAAAATCACCATAGTAGAACACAGATGAAGCTTCGAAGTTGATGTAATAGCCAGTAAGAAGTAGTACAATTCAAGTTTTAGGTATTGAATATTGAACTTTTAGCTGGGTTTTGTGCCTTGGACATGAGCTAGGACATTAAGATTCTGCATGAAAAGAGGACTATCAGCCGAGCTGCACGGGAGAATGTGAAAAGTGTTCATATGTAGTAAAAACCTGAGAATTCCGTCCGTTTTCGTCATTTGTTATCGAATTGACTTAAAGCCAGATCGTCACATTGGCCGCTCTTCTCTCTGAAACGGTGGTACTTATCGTCTGCAAAGCTATGACGCGTGCTGCGGTATGTGGAGACACTAAAAGCACCTTAATAGAACACAGATGAAGCTTCTAAGTTGATGTAATACCCAATAAGAAGTAGTACAATTCAAGTTTTAGGTATCGAATATTGACTTTTTAGCTGGCTTTGGTGCCTTGGACATGAGCTAGGACCTTAAGATTCTGCATGAAAGGAGGACTAGCAGCCGAGTTGCACAGGAGAATGTGAAAAGTGTTCATATGTAGTAATAACCTGGGAAATCCGTCCTTTTTCGTCATTTGTTATCGAATCGACTTAAAGCCAGATCGTCACATTGGCCGCTCTTCTCTCTGAAACGGTTGTACTTATCGTCTGCAAAGCTATGTCGCGTGCTGCGGTATGTGGAGACACTAAAAGCACCTTAATAGAACACAGATGAAGCTTCTAAGTTGATGTAATACCCAATAAGAAGTAGTACAATTCAAGTTTTAGGTATCGAATATTGACTTTTTAGCTGGCTTTGGTGCCTTGGACATGAGCTAGGACCTTAAGATTCTGCATGAAAGGAGGACTAGCAACCGAGTTCCACGGGAGAATGTGAAAAGTGTTCATATGTAGTAAAAAAATGAGAAATCCGTCAGTTTTCGTCATTTGTTATCGAATCGACTTAAAGCCAGATCGTCACATTGGCCGCTCTTCTCTCTGAAACGGTTGTACTTACCGTCTGCAAAGCTATGTCGCGTGCTGCGGTATGCGGAGACACTAAAATCACCATAGTAGAACACAGCTGAAGCTTCTAAGTTGATGCAATAGCCAGTAAGAAGTAGAACAATTCAAGTTTTAGGTATCGATTATTGATTTTTTAGCTGCCTTTGGTGCCTTGGACATGAGCTAGGACTTTACGATTCTGCATGTAAGGAGGACTAGCAACCGAGTTGCACGGGAGAATATGAAAAGTGTTCATATGTAGTAAAAACCTGAGAAATCCGTCCGTTTTCGTCATTTGTTATCGAATCGACTTAAAGCCAGATCGTCACATTGGCCGCTCTTCTCTCTGAAACGGTTGTACATATCGTCTGCAAAGCTATGTCGCGTGCTGCGGCATGCTGAGACACTAAAAGCACCATAGTAGACCACAGATCAAGTTTCTAAGTTGATGTAATAGCCAGTAAGAAGTAGTACAATTCAAGTTTTAGGTATTGAATATGGACCTTTTAGCTGGCTTTGGTGCCTTGGACATGAGCTAGGACCTTAAGATTCTGCATGAAAGGAGGACTAGCAGCCGAGTTGCACGGGAGAATGTGAAAAGTGTTCATATGTAGTAATAACCTGAGAAATCCGTCCTTTTTCGTCATTTGTTATCGAATCGACTTAAAGCCAGATCGTCACATTGGCCGCTCTTCTCTCTGAAACGGTTATGCTTATAGTCTGCAAAGCTATGTCGCGTGTTGCCGTAGGCGGAAACAGGAAAAGCACCATAGTGGAACACAGATGAATCTTCTAAGTTGATGTAATAGCCAGTAAGAAGTAGTCCAATTCAAGATTTAGGTATCGATTATTGACTTTTTAGCTGGCTTTCGTGCCTTGGACATGAGCTAGGACTTTAAGATTCTGCATAAAAGGAGGACTAGCAGCCCAGTTGCACGGGAGAATGTGAAAAGTGTTCATATGTAGTAAAAACCTGAGAAATCCGTCCGTTTCCGTCATTTGTTATCGAATCGACTTAAAGCCAGATCGTCACATTGGCCGCTCTTCTCTCTGAAACGGTTGTACTTATCGTCTGCAAAGCTATGTCGCGTGCTGCGGTATGGGGAGACACTAAAAGCACCATAGTAGAACACAGATGAAGCTTCTAAGTTGATGTAATAGCCAGTAAGAAGTAGTACAATTCAAGTTTAAGGTATCGATTATTGACTTTTTAGCTGGCTTTGGTCCCTTGGACATGAGCTAGGACCTTATCATTCTTCATAAAGGAGGACTAGCAGCCGAGTTGCACGGGAGAATGTGAAAAGTGTTCATATGTAGTAAAAACCTTAGAAATCCGTCCGTTTTCGTCATTTGTTATCGAATCGACTTAAAGCCAGATCGTCACATTGGCCGCTCTTCTCTCTGAAACGGTTGTACTTATCGTCTGCAAAGCTATGTCACATGCTGCGGTATGCGGAGACACTAAAATCACCACAGTAGAACACAGATGAAGCTTCTAAGTTGATATAATATCCAGTAAGAAGTAGTACAATTCAAGTTTTAGGTATCGATTATTGACTTTTTAGCTGGCTTTATGCATTGGATATGAGCTAGGACCTTAATATTCTGCATGAAAGGTGGACTAGCAGCCGAGTTGCACGGGAGAATGTGAAAACTGTTCAAATGTAGTAAAAACCTGAGAAATCCGTCCGTTTTCGTCATTTGTTATCGAATCGACTTAAAGCCAGATCGTCACATTGGCCGCTCTTCTCTCTGAAACGGTTGTACTTATCGTCTGCAAAGCTATGTCACGTGCTGCGGTATTCGGAGACACTAAAATCACCACAGTAGAACACAGATGAAGCTTCTAAGTTGATGTAATATCCAGTAAGAAGTAGTTCAATTCAAGTTTTACGTATCGATTATTGACTTTTTAGCTGGCTTTGGTGCCTTGGACATGAGCTAGGACCATAAGATTCTGCATGAAAGGAGGACTTGCAACCCAGTTGCACGGGAGAATGTGAAAAGTGTTCATATGTAGTAAAAACCTTAGAAATCCGTCCGTTTTCGTCATTTGTTATCGAATCGACTTAAAGCCAGATCGTCACATTGGCCGCTCTTCTCTCTGAAACGGTTGTACTTATCGCCTGCAAAGCTATGTCGCGTGCTGCGGTATGCTGATACACTAAACGCACCATAGTAGAACACAGATCAAGCTTCTAAGTTGATGTAATAGCCAGTAAGAAGTAGTAAAATTCAAGTATAAGGTACTGAATATTGAATTTTTAGCTGGCTTTGGTGCCTTGGACATGAGCTAGGACCATAATATTCTGCATGAAAGGAGGACTAGCAGCCGAGTTGCACGGGAGAATGTGAAAACTGTTCAAATGTAGTAAAAACCTGAGAAATCCGTCCGTTTTCGTTATTTGTTATCGAATCGACTTAAAGCCAGATCGTCACATTGGCCGCTCTTCTCTCTGAAACGGTTGTACTTACCGTCTCCAAAGCTATGTCACGTGCTGCGGTATGCGGAGACACTAAAATCACCATAGTAGAACACAGATGAAGCTTCTAAGTTGATGCAATAGCCAGTAAGAAGTAGAACAATTCAAGTTTTACGTATCGATTATTGACTTTTTAACTGGCTTCGGTAGCTTGGACATGAGCTAGGACCTTAAGATTCTGCATGAAAGGAGGACTAGCAGCCGAGTTGCACGTCAGAATGTGAAAAGTGTTCATATGTAGTAAAAACCTGAGAAATCCGTCCGTTTTCGTCATTTGTTATCGAATCGACTTAAAGCCAGATGGTCACATTGGCCGCTCTTCTCTCTGAAACGTTTGTACATATCGTCTGCAAAGCTATGTCGCGTGCAGCGGTAAGTGGAGACACTAAAATCACCATAGTAGAACACAGATGAAGCATCTAAGTTGATGTAATAGCCAGTAAGAAGTAGTACAATTCAAGTTTTAGGAATCGATTATTGACTTTTTAGCTGGCTTTGGTGCCTTGGACATGAGCTAGGACTTTAAGATTCTGCATGTAAGGAGGACTAGCAACCGAGTTGCACAGGAGAATATGAAAAGTGTTCATATGTAGTAAAAACCTGAGAAATCCGTCCGTTTTCCTCATTTGTTATCGAATCGATTTAAAGCCAGATCGTCACATTGGCCGCCTTTCTCTCTGAAACGGTTGTACTTATCGTCTGCAAAGCTATGTCGCGTGCTGCGGCATGCTGAGACACTAAAAGCACCATAGTAAACCACACATCAAGCTTCTAAGTTGATGTAATAGCCAGTAAGAAGTAGTACAATTCAAGTTTTAGGTATTGAATATTGACCTTTTAGCTGGCTTTGGTGCCTTGGACATGAGCTAGGACCTTAAGATTCTGCATGAAAGGAGGACTAGCAGCCGAGTTGCACGGGAGAATGTGAAAAGTGTTCATATGTAGTAATAACCTGAGAAATCCGTCCTTTTTCGACATTTGTTATCGAATCGACTTAAAGCCAGATCGTCACATTGGCCGCTCTTCTCTCTGAAACGGTTGTGCTTATAGTCTGCAAAGCTATGTCGCGTGTTGCCGTAGGCGGAAACAGGAAAAGCACCATAGTAGAACACAGATGAATCTTCTAAGTTGATGTAATAGCCAGTAAGAAGTAGTCCATTTCAAGATTTAGTTATCGATTATTGACTTTTTAGCTGGCTTTCGTGCCTTGGACATGAGCTAGGACTTTAAGATTCTGCATAAAAGGAGGACTAGCAGCCCAGTTGCACGGGAGAATGTGAAAAGTGTTCATATGTAGTAAAAACCTGAGAAATCCGTCCGTTTTCGTCATTTGTTATCGAATCGACTTAAAGCCAGATCGTCACATTGGCCGCTCTTCTCTCTGAAACGGTTGTACTTATCGTGTGCAAAGCTATGTCGCGTGCTGCGGTATGGGGAGACACTAAAAGCACCATAGTAGAACACAGATGAAGCTTCTAAGTTGATGTAATACCCAGTAAGAAGTAGTACAATTCAAGTTTAAGGTATCGATTATTGACTTTTTAGCTGGCTTTGGTCCGTTGGACATGAGCTAGGACCTTAACATTCTTCATGAAAGGAGGACTTGCAACCGAGTTGCACGGGAGAATGTGAAAAGTGTTCATATGTAGCAAAAACCTGAGAAATCCGTCCGTTTTCGTCATTTGTTATCGAATCGACTTAAAGCCAGATCGTCACATTGGCCGCTCTTCTCTCTGAAACGGTTGTACTTATCGTCTGCAAAGCTATGTCGCGTACTGCGGTATGCTGAGACACTAAAAGCACCATAGTAGAACACAGATCAAGCTTCTAAGTTGATGTAATAGCCAGTAAGAAGTAGTACAATTCAAGTTTTAGGTATTGAATATTGACCTTTTAGCTGGCTTTGGTGCCTTGGACATGTGCTAGGACATTAAGATTCTGCATGAAAGGAGGACTAGCAGCCGAGTTGCACGGTAGAATGTGAAAAGTGTTCATATGTAGTAAAAACCTGAGAAATCCGTCCGTTTTCGTCATTTGTTATCGAATCGACTTAAAGCCAGATCGTCACATTGGCCGCTCTTCTCTCTGAAACGGTTGTACTTATCGTCTGCAAAACTATGTCGCGTACTGCGGTATTCGGAGACACTAAAAGCACCATAGTAGAACACAGATGAAGCTTCTAAGATGATGTAATAGCCAGTAAGAAGAAGTACAATTCAAGTTTTAGGTATCGGTTATTGACTTTTTAGCTGGCTTTGCTGCCTTGGACATGAGCTAGGACCTTAAGATTCTGCATGAAAGGAGGACTAGCAGCCGAGTTGCACGGGAGAATGTGAAAAGTGTTCATATGTAGTAAAAACCTTAGAAATCCGTCCGTTTTCGTCATTTGTTATCGAATCGACTTAAAGCCAGATCGTCACATTGGCCGCTCTTCTCTCTGAAACGGTTGTACTTATCGTCTGCAAAACTATGTCGCGTACTGCGGTATTCGGAGACACTAAAAGCACCATAGTAGAACACAGATGAAGCTTCTAAGATGATGTAATAGCCAGTAAGAAGAAGTACAATTCAAGTTTTAGGTATCGGTTATTGACTTTTTAGCTGGCTTTGCTGCCTTGGACATGAGCTAGGACCTTAAGATTCTGCATGAAAGGAGGACTAGCAGCCGAGTTGCACGGGAGAATGTGAAAAGTGTTCATATGTAGTAAAAACCTGAGAAATCCGTCCGTTTTCCTCATTTGTTATCGAATCGACTTAAAGCCAGATCGTCACATTGGCCGCTCTTCTCTCTGAGACGGTTGTACTTATCGTCTGCAAAGCTATGTCGCGAGTTGCCGTAGGCGGAAACAGGAAAAGCACCATAATAGAACACAGATGAAGCTTCTAAGTTGATGTAATACCCAGTAAGAAGTAGTCCAATTCAAGTTTTAGGTATCGATTTTTGACTTTTTAGCTGGCTTTGGTGCCTTGGACATGAGCTAGGACTTTAAGATTCTGCATGAAAGGTGGAGTAGCAGCCGAGTTGCACGGGAGAATGTGAAAACTGTTCAAATGTAGTAAAAACGTGAGATATCCGTCCGTTTTCGTCATTTGTTATCGAATCGACTTAAAGCCAGATCGTCACATTGGCCGCTCTTCTCTCTGAAACGGTTGTACTTATCATCTGCAAAGCTATGTCACGTGCTGCGGTATGCGGAGACACTAAAATCACCACAGTAGAACACAGATGAAGCTTCTAAGTTGATGTAATATCCAGTAAGAAGTAGTACAATTCAAGTTTTACGTATCGATTATTGACTTTTTAGCTGGCTTTGGTGCCTTGGACATGAGCTAGGACCTTAAGATTCTGCATGAAAGGAGGACTTGCAACCGAGTTGCACGGGAGAATGTGAAAAGTGTTCATATGTAGTAAAAACCTTAGAAATCCGTCCGTTTTCGTCATTTGTTATCGAATCGACTTAAAGCCAGATCGTCACATTGGCCGCTCTTCTCTCTCAAACGGTTGTACTTATCGTCTGCAAAGCTATGTCACGTGCTGCGGTATGCGGAGACACTAAAATCACCACAGTAGAACACAGATGAAGATTCTAAGTTGATGTAATATCCAGTAAGAAGTAGTACAATTCAAGTTTTAGGTATCGATTATTGACTTTTTAGCTGGCTTTGGTGCATTGGACATAAGCTAGGACCTTAATATTCTGCATGAAAGGTGGACTAGCAGCCGAGTTGCACGGCAGAATGTGAAAAGTGTTCATATGTAGCAAAAACCTGAGAAATCCGTCCGTTTTCGTCATTTGTTATCGAATCGACTTAAAGCCAGATCGTCACATTGGCCACTCTTCTCTCTGAAACGGTTGTAGTTATCGTCTGCAAAGCTATGTCGCGTACTGCGGTATGCTGAGACACTAAAAGCACCATAGTAGAACACAGATCAAGCTTCTAAGTTGATGTAATAGCCTGTAAGAAGTAGTACAATTCAAGTTTTAGGTATTGAATATTGACCTTTTAGCTGGCTTTGGTTCCTTGGACATGTGCTAAGAGCTTAAGATTCTGCATGAAAGGAGGACTAGCAGCCGAGTTGCACGGGAGAATGTGAAAAGTGTTCATATGTAATAAAAACCTGAGAAATCCGTCCGTTTTCGTCATTTGTTATCGAATCGACTTAAAGCCAGATCGTCACATTGGCCGCTCTTTTCTCTGAAACGGTTGTACTTATCGTCTGCAAAACTGTGTCGCGTACTGCGGTATTCGGAGACACTAAAAGCACCATAGTAGAACACAGATGAAGCTTCTAAGATGATGTAATAGCCAGTAAGAAGAAGTACAATTCAAGTTTTAGGTATCGGTTATTGACTTTTTAGCTGGCTTTGGTGCCTTGGACATGAGCTAGGACCTTAAGATTCTGCATGAAAGGAGGACTAGCAGCCGAGTTGCACGGGAGAATGTGAAAAGTGTTCATATGTAGTAAAAACCTGAGAAATCCGACCGTTTTCCTCATTTGTTATCGAATCGACTTAAAGCCAGATCGTCACATTGGCCGCTCTTCTCTCTGAGACGGTTGTACTTATCGTCTGCAAAGCTATGTCGCGAGTTGCCGTAGGCGGAAACAGGAAAAGCACCATAATAGAACACAGATGAAGCTTCTAAGTTGATGTAATACCAAGTAAGAAGTAGTCCAATTCAAGTTTTAGGTATCGATTATTGACTTTTTAGCTGGCTTTGGTGCCTTGGACATGAGCTAGGACTTTAAGATTCTGCATGAAAGGTGGACTAGCAGCCGAGTTGCACGGGAGAATGTGAAAACTGTTCAAATGTAGTAAAAACGTGAGAAATCCGTCCGTTTTCGTCATTTGTTATCGAATTGACTTAAAGCCAGATCGTCACATTGGCCGCTCTTCTCTCTGAAACGGTTGTACTTATCGTCTGCAAAGCTATGTCACGTGCTGCGGTATGCGGAGACACTAAAATCACCACAGTAGAACACAGATGAAGCTTCTAAGTTGATGTAATATCCAGTAAGAAGTAGTACAATTCAAGTTTTACGTATCGATTATTGACTTTTTAGCTGGCTTTGGTGCCTTGGACATGCGCTAGGACCTTAAGATTCTGCATGAAAGGAGGACTTGCAACCGAGTTGCACGGGAGAATGTGAAAAGTGTTTATATGTAGTAAAAACCTTAGAAATCCGTCCGTTTTCGTCATTTGTTATCGAATCGACTTAAAGCCAGATCGTCACATTGGCCGCTCTTCTCTCTGAAACGGTTGTACTTATCGTCTGCAAAGCTATGTCGCGCACTGCGGTATGCTGAGACACTAAAAGCACCATAGTAGAACACAGATCAAGCTTCTAAGTTGATGTAATAGCCTGTAAGAAGTAGTACAATTCAAGTTTTAGGTATTGAATATTGACCTTTTAGCTGGCTTTGGTTCCTTGGACATGTGCTAGGACATTAAGATTCTGCATGAAAGGAGGACTAGCAGCCGAGTTGCACGGGAGAATGTGAAAAGTGTTCATATGTAGTAAAAACCTGAGAAATCCGTCCGTTTTCGTCATTTGTTATCGAATCGACTTAAAGCCAGATCGTCACATTGGCCGCTCTTTTCTCTGAAACGGTTGTACTTATCGTCTGCAAAACTATGTCGCGTACTGCGGTATTCGGAGACACTAAAAGCACCATAGTAGAACACAGATGAAGCTTCTAAGATGATGTAATAGCCAGTAAGAAGAAGTACAATTCAAGTTTTAGGTATCGGTTATTGACTTTTTAGCTGGCTTTGGTGCCTTGGACATGAGCTAGGACCTTAAGATTCTGCATGAAAGGAGGACTAGCAGCCGAGTTGCACGGGAGAATGTGAAAAGTGTTCATATGTAGTAAAAACCTGAGAAATCCGTCCGTTTTCCTCATTTGTTATCGAATCGACTTAAAGCCAGATCGTCACATTGGCCGCTCTTCTCTCTGAGACGGTTGTACTTATCGCCTGCAAAGCTATGTCGCGAGTTGCCGTAGGCGTAAACAGGAAAAGCACCATAATAGAACACAGATGAAGCTTCTAAGTTGATGTAATACCAAGTAAGAAGTAGTCCAATTCAAGTTTTAGGTATCGATTATTGACTTTTTAGCTGGCTTTGGTGCCTTGGACATGAGCTAGGACTTTAAGATTCTGCATGAAAGGTGGACTAGCAGCCGAGTTGCACGGGAGAATGTGAAAGCTGTTCAAATGTAGTAAAAACGTGAGAAATCCGTCCGTTTTCGTCATTTGTTATCGAATCGACTTAAAGCCAGATCGTCACATTGGCCGCTCTTCTCTCTGAAACGGTTGTACTTATCGTCTGCAAAGCTATGTCACGTGCTGCGGTATGCGAAGACACTAAAATCACCACAGTAGAACACAGATGAAGCTTCTAAGATGATGTAATAGCCAGTAAGAAGAAGTACAATTCAAGTTTTAGGTATCGGTTATTGACTTTTTAGCTGGCTTTGCTGCCTTGGACATGAGCTAGGACCTTAAGATTCTGCATGAAAGGAGGACTAGCAGCCGAGTTGCACGGGAGAATGTGAAAAGTGTTCATATGTAATAAAAACCTTAGAAATCCGTCCGTTTTCGTCATTTGTTATCGAATCGACTTAAAGCCAGATCGTCACATTGGCGGCTCTTCTCTCTGAAACGGTTGTACTTATCGTCTGCAAAACTATGTCGCGTACTGCGGTATTCGGAGACACTAAAAGCACCATAGTAGAACACAGATGAAGCTTCTAAGATGATGTAATAGCCAGTAAGAAGAAGTACAATTCAAGTTTTAGGTATCGGTTATTGACTTTTTAGCTGGCTTTGCTGCCTTGGACATGAGCTAGGACCTTAAGATTCTGCATGAAAGGAGGACTAGCAGCCGAGTTGCACGGGAGAATGTGAAAAGTGTTCATATGTAGTAAAAACCTGAGAAATCCGTCCGTTTTCCTCATTTGTTATCGAATCGACTTAAAGCCAGATCGTCACATTGGCCGCTCTTCTCTCTGAGACGGTTGTACTTATCGTCTGCAAAGCTATGTCGCGAGTTGCCGTAGGCGGAAACAGGAAAAGCACCATAATAGAACACAGATGAAGCTTCTAAGTTGATGTAATACCCAGTAAGAAGTAGTCCAATTCAAGTTTTAGGTATCGATTATTGACTTTTTAGCTGGCTTTGGTGCCTTGGACATGAGCTAGGACTTTAAGATTCTGCATGAAAGGTGGAGTAGCAGCCGAGTTGCACGGGAGAATGTGAAAACTGTTCAAATGTAGTAAAAACGTGAGATATCCGTCCGTTTTCGTCATTTGTTATCGAATCGACTTAAAGCCAGATCGTCACATTGGCCGCTCTTCTCTCTGAAACGGTTGTACTTATCATCTGCAAAGCTATGTCACGTGCTGCGGTATGCGGAGACACTAAAATCACCACAGTAGAACACAGATGAAGCTTCTAAGTTGATGTAATATCCAGTAAGAAGTAGTACAATTCAAGTTTTACGTATCGATTATTGACTTTTTAGCTGGCTTTGGTGCCTTGGACATGAGCTAGGACCTTAAGATTCTGCATGAAAGGAGGACTTGCAACCGAGTTGCACGGGAGAATGTGAAAAGTGTTCATATGTAGTAAAAACCTTAGAAATCCGTCCGTTTTCGTCATTTGTTATCGAATCGACTTAAAGCCAGATCGTCACATTGGCCGCTCTTCTCTCTCAAACGGTTGTACTTATCGTCTGCAAAGCTATGTCACGTGCTGCGGTATGCGGAGACACTAAAATCACCACAGTAGAACACAGATGAAGATTCTAAGTTGATGTAATATCCAGTAAGAAGTAGTACAATTCAAGTTTTAGGTATCGATTATTGACTTTTTAGCTGGCTTTGGTGCATTGGACATAAGCTAGGACCTTAATATTCTGCATGAAAGGTGGACTAGCAGCCGAGTTGCACGGCAGAATGTGAAAAGTGTTCATATGTAGCAAAAACCTGAGAAATCCGTCCGTTTTCGTCATTTGTTATCGAATCGACTTAAAGCCAGATCGTCACATTGGCCACTCTTCTCTCTGAAACGGTTGTAGTTATCGTCTGCAAAGCTATGTCGCGTACTGCGGTATGCTGAGACACTAAAAGCACCATAGTAGAACACAGATCAAGCTTCTAAGTTGATGTAATAGCCTGTAAGAAGTAGTACAATTCAAGTTTTAGGTATTGAATATTGACCTTTTAGCTGGCTTTGGTTCCTTGGACATGTGCTAAGAGCTTAAGATTCTGCATGAAAGGAGGACTAGCAGCCGAGTTGCACGGGAGAATGTGAAAAGTGTTCATATGTAATAAAAACCTGAGAAATCCGTCCGTTTTCGTCATTTGTTATCGAATCGACTTAAAGCCAGATCGTCACATTGGCCGCTCTTTTCTCTGAAACGGTTGTACTTATCGTCTGCAAAACTGTGTCGCGTACTGCGGTATTCGGAGACACTAAAAGCACCATAGTAGAACACAGATGAAGCTTCTAAGATGATGTAATAGCCAGTAAGAAGAAGTACAATTCAAGTTTTAGGTATCGGTTATTGACTTTTTAGCTGGCTTTGGTGCCTTGGACATGAGCTAGGACCTTAAGATTCTGCATGAAAGGAGGACTAGCAGCCGAGTTGCACGGGAGAATGTGAAAAGTGTTCATATGTAGTAAAAACCTGAGAAATCCGTCCGTTTTCCTCATTTGTTATCGAATCGACTTAAAGCCAGATCGTCACATTGGCCGCTCTTCTCTCTGAGACGGTTGTACTTATCGTCTGCAAAGCTATGTCGCGAGTTGCCGTAGGCGGAAACAGGAAAAGCACCATAATAGAACACAGATGAAGCTTCTAAGTTGATGTAATACCAAGTAAGAAGTAGTCCAATTCAAGTTTTAGGTATCGATTATTGACTTTTTAGCTGGCTTTGGTGCCTTGGACATGAGCTAGGACTTTAAGATTCTGCATGAAAGGTGGACTAGCAGCCGAGTTGCACGGGAGAATGTGAAAGCTGTTCAAATGTAGTAAAAACGTGAGAAATCCGTCCGTTTTCGTCATTTGTTATCGAATTGACTTAAAGCCAGATCGTCACATTGGCCGCTCTTCTCTCTGAAACGGTTGTACTTATCGTCTGCAAAGCTATGTCACGTGCTGCGGTATGCGGAGACACTAAAATCACCACAGTAGAACACAGATGAAGCTTCTAAGTTGATGTAATATCCAGTAAGAAGTAGTACAATTCAAGTTTTACGTATCGATTATTGACTTTTTAGCTGGCTTTGGTGCCTTGGACATGCGCTAGGACCTTAAGATTCTGCATGAAAGGAGGACTTGCAACCGAGTTGCACGGGAGAATGTGAAAAGTGTTCATATGTAGTAAAAACCTTAGAAATCCGTCCGTTTTCGTCATTTGTTATCGAATCGACTTAAAGCCAGATCGTCACATTGGCCGCTCTTCTCTTTGAAACGGTTGTACTTATCGTCTGCAAAGCTATGTCGCGCACTGCGGTATGCTGAGACACTAAAAGCACCATAGTAGAACACAGATCAAGCTTCTAAGTTGATGTAATAGCCTGTAAGAAGTAGTACAATTCAAGTTTTAGGTATTGAATATTGACCTTTTAGCTGGCTTTGGTTCCTTGGACATGTGCTAGGACATTAAGATTCTGCATGAAAGGAGGACTAGCAGCCGAGTTGCACGGGAGAATGTGAAAAGTGTTCATATGTAGTAAAAACCTGAGAAATCCGTCCGGTTTCGTCATTTGTTATCGAATCGACTTAAAGCCAGATCGTCACATTGGCCGCTCTTTTCTCTGAAACGGTTGTACTTATCGTCTGCAAAACTATGTCGCGTACTGCGGTATTCGGAGACACTAAAAGCACCATAGTAGAACACAGATGAAGCTTCTAAGATGATGTAATAGCCAGTAAGAAGAAGTACAATTCAAGTTTTAGGTATCGGTTATTGACTTTTTAGCTGGCTTTGGTGCCTTGGACATGAGCTAGGACCTTAAGATTCTGCATGAAAGGAGGACTAGCAGCCGAGTTGCACGGGAGAATGTGAAAAGTGTTCATATGTAGTAAAAACCTGAGAAATCCGTCCGTTTTCCTCATTTGTTATCGAATCGACTTAAAGCCAGATCGTCACATTGGCCGCTCTTCTCTCTGAGACGGTTGTACTTATCGCCTGCAAAGCTATGTCGCGAGTTGCCGTAGGCGTAAACAGGAAAAGCACCATAATAGAACACAGATGAAGCTTCTAAGTTGATGTAATACCAAGTAAGAAGTAGTCCAATTCAAGTTTTAGGTATCGATTATTGACTTTTTAACTGGCTTTGGTGCCTTGGACATGCGCTAGGACCTTAAGATTCTGCATGAAAGGAGGACTTGCAACCGAGTTGCACGGGAGAATGTGAAAAGTGTTCATATGTAGTAAAAACCTTAGAAATCCGTCCGTTTTCGTCATTTGTTATCGAATCGACTTAAAGCCAGATCGTCACATTGGCCGCTCTTCTCTCTGAAACGGTTGTACTTATCGTCTGCAAAGCTATGTCGCGTGCTGCGGTATGCTGAGACACTAAAAGCACCATAGTAGAACACAGATCAAGCTTCTAAGTTGATGTAATAGCCAGTAACAAGTAGTAAAATTCAAGTATAAGGTAGTGAATATTGACTTTTTAGCTGGCTTTGGTGCCTTGGACATGAGCTAGGACCTTAATATTCTGCATGAAAGGAGGACTAGCAGCCGAGTTGCACGGGAGAATGTGAAAAGTGTTCATATGTAGTAAAAACCTGAGAAATCCGTCCGTTTTCCTCATTTGTTATCGAATCGACTTAAAGCCAGATCGTCACATTTTCCGCTCAACTCTCTAAAACGGTTGTACTTACCGTCTGCAAAGCTATGTCGCGTGCTGCGGTATGCGGAGACACTAAAATCACGATAGTAGAACACAGATGAAGCTTCTAAGTTGATGCAATAGCCAGTAAGAAGTAGAACAATTCAAGTTATAGGTATCGATTATTGACTTTTTAGCTGGCTTCGGTACCTTGGACATGAGCTAGGACCTTAAGATTCTGCATGAAAGGAGGACTAGCAGCCGAGTTGCACGTCAGAATGTGAAAAGTGTTCATATGTAGTAAAAACCTGAGAAATCCGTCCGTTTTCGTCATTTGTTATCGAATCGACTTAAAGCCAGATCGTCACATTGGCCGCTCTTCTCTCTGAAACGGTTGTACTTATCGTCTGCAAAGCTATGTCGCGTGCTTCGGCATGCTGAGACACTAAAAGCACCATAGTATACCACAGATCAAGCTTCTAAGTTGATGTAATAGGCAGTAAGAAGTAGTACAATTCAAGTTTTAGGTATTGGATATTGACCTTTTCCTGGCTTTGGTGCCTTGGACATGAGCTAGGACCTTAAGATTCTGCATGAATGGAGGACTAGCAGCCGAGTTGCACGGGAGAATGTGAAAAGTGTTCATATGTAGTAACAACCTGAGAAATCCGTCCTTTTTCGTCATTTGTTATCGAATCGACTTAAAGCCAGATCGTCACATTGGCCGCTCTTCTCTCTGAAACGGTTGTGCTTATAGTCTGCAAAGCTATGTCGCGTGTTGCCGTAGGCGGAAACAGGAAAAGCACCATAGTAGAACACAGATGAATCTTCTAAGTTGATGTAATAGCCAGTAAGAAGTAGTCCAATTCAAGATTTAGGTATCGATTATTGACTTTTTAGCTGGCTTTCGTGCCTTGGACATGAGCTAGGACTTTAAGATTCTGCATGAAAGGAGGACTAGCAGCCCAGTTGCACGGGAGAATGTGAAAAGTGTTCATATGTAGTAAAAACCTGAGAAATCCGTCCGTTTTCGTCATTTGTTATCGAATCGACTTAAAGCCAGATCGTCACATTGGCCGCTCTTCTCTCTGAAACGGTTGTACTTATCGTCTGCAAAGCTATGTCGCGTGCTGCGGTATGGGGAGACACTAAAAGCACCATAGTAGAACACAGATGAAGCTTCTAAGTTGATGTAATACCCAGTAAGAAGTAGTACAATTCAAGTTTAAGGTATCGATTATTGACTTTTTAGCTGGCTTTGGTCCCTTGGACATGAGCTAGGACCTTAACATTCTTCATGAAGGGAGGACTAGCAGCCGAGTTGCACGGGAGAATGTGAAAAGTGTTCATATGTAGTAAAAACCTTAGAAATCCGTCCGTTTTCGTCATTTGTTATCGAATCGACTTAAAGCCAGATCGTCACATTGGCCGCTCTTCTCTCTGAAACGGTTGTACTTATCGTCTGCAAAGCTATGTCACGTGCTGCGGTATGCGGAGACACTAAAATCACCACAGTAGAACACAGATGAAGCTTCTAAGTTGATGTAATATCCAGTAAGAAGTAGTACAATTCAAGTTTTAGGTATCGATTATTGACTTTTTAGCTGGCTTTGGTACATTGGACATGAGCTAGGACCTTAATATTCTGCATGAAAGGTGGACTAGCAGCCGAGTTGCACGGGAGAATGTGAAAACTGTTCAAATGTAGTAAAAACCTGAGAAATCCGTCCGTTTTCCTCATTTGTTATCGAATCGACTTAAAGCCAGATCGTCACATTGACCGCTCTTCTCTCTGAAACGGTTGTACTTATCGTCTGCAAAGCTATGTCACGTGCTGCGGTATGCGGAGACACTAAAAGCACCACAGTAGAACACAGATGAAGCATCTAAGTTGATGTAATACCCAGTAAGAAGTAGTACAATTCAAGTATAAGGTACTGAATATTGAATTTTTAGCTGGTTTTGGTGCCTTGGACATGAGCTAGGACCTTAATATTCTGCATGAAAGGAGGACTAGCAGCCAAGTTGCACGGGAGAATGTGAAAACTGTTCAAATGTAGTAAAAACCTGAGAAATCCGTCCGTTTTCGTCATTTGTTATCGAATCGACTTAAAGCCAGATCGTCACATTGGCCGCTCTTCTCTTTGAAACGGATGCACTTATCGTCTGCAAAGCTATGTCTCGTGCTGCGGTATGCGGAGACACTAAAAGCACCATAGTAGAACACAGATGAAGCTTCTAAGTTGATGTAATATCCAGTATGAAGTAGTGCAATTCAAGTTTTAGGTATCGATTATTGACCTTTTAGCTGGCTTTGGTGCCTTGGACATGAGCTAGGACCTTAAGATTCTGCATTAAAGGAGGACTTGCAACCGAGTTGCACTTGAGAATGTGAAAAGTGTTCATATGTAGTAAAAACCTTAGAAATCCGTCCGTTTTCGTCATTTGTTATCGAATCGACTTAAAGCCAGATCGTCACATTGGCCGCTCTTCTCTCTGAAACGGTTGTACTTATCGTCTGCAAAGCTATGTCGCGTGCTGCGGTATGCTGAGACACTAAAAGCACCATAGTAGAACACAGATCAAGCTTCTAAGTTGCTGTAATAGCCAGTAAGAAGTAGTACAATTCAAGTTTTTGGTATTGAATATTGACCTTTTAGCTGGCTTTGGTGCCTTGGACATGTGCTAGGACATTAAGATTCTGCATGCAAGGAGGACTAGCAGCCGAGTTGCACGGGAGAATGTGAAAAGTGTTCATATGTAGTAAAAACCTGAGAAATACGTCCGTTTTCGTCATTTGTTATCGAATCGACTTAAAGCCAGATCGTCACATTGGCCGCTCTTCTCTCTGAAACGGTTGTACTTATCGTCTGCAAAACTATGTCGCGTACTGCGGTATTCGGAGACACTAAAAGCACCATAGTAGAACACAGATGAAGCTTCTAAGATGATGTAATAGCCAGTAAGAAGTAGTACAATTCAAGTTTTAGGTATCGGTTATTGACTTTTTAGCTGGCTTTGGTGCCTTGGACATGAGCTAGGACCTTAAGATTCTGCATGAAAGGAGGACTAGCAGCCGAGTTGCACGGGAGAATGTGAAAAGTGTTCATATGTAGTAAAAACCTGAGAAATCCGTCCGTTTTCCTCATTTGTTATCGAATCGACTTAAAGCCAGATCGTCACATTGGCCGCTCTTCTCTCTGAAACGGTTGTACTTATCGTCTGCAAAGCTATGTCGCGAGTTGCCGTAGGCGGAAAGAGGAAAAGCACCATAATAGAACACAGATGAAGCTTCTAAGTTGATGTAATACCCAGTAAGAAGTAGTCCAATTCAAGTTTTAGGTATCGATTATTGACTTTTTAGCTGGCTTTGGTGCCTTGGACATGAGCTAGGACTTTAAGGTTCTGCATAATAGGAGGACTAGCAGCCGAGTTGCACGGGAGAAGGTGATAAGTGTTCATATGTAGTAATAACCTGAGAAATCCGTCCTTTTTCGTCATTTGTTATCGAATCGACTTAAAGCCAGATCGTCACATTGGCAGCTCCTCTCTCTGAAATGGTTGTACTTATCGTCTGCAAAACTATGTCACGTGCTGCGGTATGCGGAGAAACTAAAAGGACCGTTGTAGAACACAGGTGAAGCTTCTAAGTTGATGTAATAGCCAGTAAGAAGTAGAACAATTCAAGTTTTAGGTATTGATTATTGACTTTTTAGCTGGCTTTGGTGCCTTGGACATGAGCAAGGACCTTAAGATTCTGCATGAAAGGAGGAATAGCAGCCGAGTTGCACGGGAGAATGTGAAAAGTGGTCATATATAGTAAAAACCTGAGAAATCCGTTCGTTTTCGTCATTTGTTATCGAATCGACTTAGAGCCAGATCGTCACATTGGCCGCTCTTCTCTCTGAAACGGTTGTACTTATCGTCTGGAAAGCTCTGTCGCGTACTGCGGTATTCGGAGACACTGAAAGCACCATAGTAGAACACAGATGAAGCTCCTAAGATGATGTAATAGCCAGTAAGAAGTAGTACAATTCAAGTTTTAGGTATCGGTTATTGACTTTGTAGCTGGCTTTGGTGCCTTGGACATGAGCTAGGACCTTAAGATTCTGCATGAAAGGAGGACTAGCAGCCGAGTTGCACGGGAGAATGTGAAAAGTGTTCATATGTAGTAAAAACCTGAGAAATCCGTCCGTTTTCGTCATTTGTTATCGAATCGACTTAAAGCCAGATCGTCACATTGGCCGCTCTTCTCTCTGAAACGGTTGTACTTATCGTCTGCAAAACTATGTCGCGTACTGCGGTATTCGGAGACACTAAAAGCACCATAGTAGAACACAGATGAAGCTTCTAAGATGATGTAATAGCCAGTAAGAAGAAGTACAATTCAAGTTTTAGGTATCGATTATTGACTTTTTAGCTGGCTTTGGTGCCTTGGACATGAGCTAGGACTTTAAGATTCTGCATAATAGGAGGACTAGCAGCCGAGTTGCACGGGAGAATGTGAAAAGTGTTCATATGTAGTAAAAACCTTAGAAATCCGTCCTTTTTCGTCATTTGTTATCGAATCGACTTAAAGCCAGATCGTCACATTGGCAGCTCTTCTCTCTGAAATGGTTGTACTTATCGTCTGCAAAACTATGTCGCGTGCTGCGGTATGCGGAGAAACTAAAAGCACCGTAGTAGAACACAGATGAAGCTTCTAAGTTGATGTAATAGCCAGTAAGAAGTAGTACAATTCAAGTTTTAGGTATTGATTATTGACTTTTTAGCTGGCTTTGGTGCCTTGGACATGAGCTAGGACCTTAAGATTCTGCATGAAAGGAGGACTAGCAGCCGAGTTGCACGGGAGAATGTGAAAAGTGGTCATATGTAGTAAAAACCTTAGAAATCCATCCGTTTTCGTCATTTGTTATCGAATCGACTTAAAGCCAGATCGTCACATTGGCCGCTCTTCTCTCTGAAACGGTTGTACTTATCGTCTGCAAAGCTATGTCACGTGCTGCGGTATGCGGAGACACTAAAATCACCACAGTAGAACACAGATGAAGCTTCTAAGTTGATGTAATATCCAGTAAGAAGTAGTACAATTCAAGTTTTAGGTATCGATTATTGACTTTTTAGCTGGCTTTGGTGCATTGGACATGAGCTAGGACCGTAATATTCTGCATGAAAGGTGGACTAGCAGCCGAGTTGCACGGGAGAATGTGAAAACTGTTCAAATGTAGTAAAAACCTGAGAAATCCGTCCGTTTTCGTCATTTGTTATCGAATCGACTTAAAGCCAGATCGTCACATTGACCGCTCTTCTCTCTGAAGTGGTTGTACTTATCGTCTGCAAAGCTATGTCACGTGCTGCGGTATGCGGAGACACTAAAATCACCACAGTAGAACACAGATGAAGCTTCTAAGTTGATGTAATATCCAGTAAGAAGTAGTGCAATTCAAGTTTTAGGTATCGATTATTGACTTTTTAGCTGGCTTTGGTGCCTTGGACATGAGCTAGGACCTTAAGATTCTGCATTAAAGGAGGACTTGCAACCGAGTTGCACTTGAGAATGTGAAAAGTGTTCATATGTAGTAAAAACCTTAGAAATCCGTCCGTTTTCGTCATTTGTTATCGAATCGACTTAAAGCCAGATCGTCACATTGGCCGCTCTTCTCTCTGAAACGGTTGTACTTATCGTCTGCAAAGCTATGTCGCGTACTGCGGTATGCTGAGACACTAAAAGCACCATAGTATAACACAGATCAAGCTTCTAAGTTGATGTAATAGCCAGTAAGAAGTAGTACAATTCAAGTTTTTGGTATTGAATATTGACCTTTTAGCTGGCTTTGGTGCCTTGGACATGTGCTAGGACATTAAGATTCTGCATGAAAGGAGGACTAGCAGCCGAGTTGCACGGGAGAATGTGAAAAGTGTTCATATGTAGTAAAAACCTGAGAAATCCGTCCGTTTTCGTCATTTGTTATCGAATCGACTTAAAGCCAGATCGTCACATTGGCCGCTCTTCTCTCTGAAACGGTTGTACTTATCGTCTGCAAAACTATGTCGTGTACTGCGGTATTCGGAGACACTAAAAGCACCATAGTAGAACACAGATGAAGCTTCTAAGATGATGTAATAGCCAGTAAGAAGAAGTACAATTCAAGTTTTAGGTATCGGTTATTGACTTTTTAGCTGGCTTTGGTGCCTTGGACATGAGCTAGGACCTTAAGATTCTGCATGAAAGGAGGACTTGCAGCCGAGTTGCACGGGAGAATGTGAAAAGTGTTCATATGTAGTAAAAACCTGAGAAATCCGTCCGTTTTCCTCATTTGTTATCGAATCGACTTAAAGCCAGATCGTCACATTGGCCGCTCTTCTCTCTGAAACGGTTGTACTTATCGTCTGCAAAGCTATGTCGCGAGTTGCCGTAGGCGGAAAGAGGAAAAGCACCATAATAGAACACAGATGAAGCTTCTAAGTTGATGTAATACGCAGTAAGAAGTAGTCCAATTCAAGTTTTAGGTATCGATTATTGACTTTTTACCTGGCTTTGGTGCCTTGGACATGAGCTAGGACTTTAAGATTCTGCATAAAAGGAGGACTAGCAGCCGAGTTGCACGGTAGAAGGTGATAAGTGTTCATATGTAGTAATAACCTGAGAAATCCGTCCTTTTTCGTCATTTGTTATCGAATCGACTTAAAGCCAGATCGTCACATTGGCAGCTCCTCTCTCTGAAATGGTTGTACTTATCGTCTGCAAAACTATGTCACGTGCTGCGGTATGCGGAGAAACTAAAAGCACCGTAGTAGAACACAGGTGAAGCTTCTAAGTTGATGTAATAGCCAGTAAGAAGTAGTACAATTCAAGTTTTAGGTATTGATTATTGACTTTTTAGCTGGATTTGGTGCCTTGGACATGAGCTAGGACCTTAAGATTCTGCATGAAAGGAGGACTAGCAGCCGAGTTGCACGGGAGAATGTGAAAAGTGGTCATATGTGGTAAAAACCTGAGAAATCCGTTCGTTTTCGTCATTTGTTATCGAATCGACTTAAAGCCAGATCGTCACATTGGCCGCTCTTCCCTCTGAAACGGTTGTACTTATCGTCTGCAAAGCTATGTCGCGTACTGCGGTATTCGGAGACACTAAAAGCACCATAGTAGAACACAGATGAAGCTCCTAAGATGATGTAATAGCCAGTAAGAAGTAGTACAATTCAAGTTTTAGGTATCGGTTAGTGACTTTTTAGCTGGCTTTGGTGCCTTGGACATGAGCTAGGACCTTAAGATTCTGCATGAAAGGAGGACTAGCAGCCGAGTTGCACGGGAGAATTTCAAAAGTGTTCATATGTAGTAAAAACCTGAGAAATCCGTCCGTTTTCGTCATTTGTTATCGAATCGACGTAAAGCGAGATCGTCACATTGGCCGCTCTTCTCTCTGAAACGGTTGTACTTATCGTCTGCAAAGCTATGTCGCGTGCTGCGCTATGTGGAGACACTAAAAGCACCATAGTAGAACTCAGACGAAGCTTCTAAGTTGATGTAATAGCCAGTAAGAAGTAGTACAATTCAAGTTTTAGGTATCGATTATTGACTTTTTAGCTGGCTTTGGTGCATTGGACATGAACTAGGACCTTAAGATTCTGCATGAAAGGAGGACTAGCAGCCGAGTTGCACGGGAGAATTTCAAAAGTGTTCATATGTAGTAAAAACTTGAGAAATCCGTCCGTTTTCGTCATTTGTTATCGAATCGACTTAAAGCCAGATCGTCACATTGGCCGCTCTTCTCTCTGAAACGGTTGTACTTATCGTCTGCAAAGCTATGTCGCGTGCTGCGGCATGCTGAGACACTAAAAGCACCATAGTAGAACACAGATCAAGCTTCTAATTTGATGTAATAGCCAGTAAGAAGTAGTACAATTCAAGTATTAGGTATTGAATATGGACCTTTTAGCTGGCTTTGGTGCCTTGGACATGAGCTAGGACCTTAAGATTCTGCATGAAAGGAGGACTAGCAGCCGAGTTGCAAGGGAGAATGAGAAAAGTGTTCATATGTAGTAAAAACCCGAGAAATCCGTCCGTTTTCGTCATTTGTTATCGAATCGACTTAAAGCCAGATCGTCACATTGGCCGCTCTTCTCTCTGAAACGGTTGTACTTATCGTCTGCAAAGCTATGTCACGTGTTGCCGTTTGCGAAAACAGGAAAAGAACCATAGTAGAACACAGACGAAGCTTCTAAGTTGATGTATTAGCCAGTAAGAAGTAGTACAATTCAAGTTTTTGGTATCGGTTATTGACTTTTTAGCTGTCTTTGGTGCCTTGGACATGAGCTAGGACCTTAAGATTCTGCATGAAAGGAGGACTAGCAGCCGAGTTGCACGGGAGAATTTCAAAAGTGTTCATATGTAGTAAAAACTTGAGAAATCCGTCCGTTTTCGTCATTTGTTATCGAATCGACGTAAAGCGAGATCGTCACATTGGCCGCTCTTCTCTCTGAAACGGTTGTACTTATCGTCTGCAAAGCTATGTCGCGTGCTGCGCTATGTGGAGACACTAAAAGCACCATAGTAGAACACAGACGAAGCTTCTAAGTTGATGTAATAGCCAGTAAGAAGTAGTACAATTCAAGTTTTAGGTATCGATTATTGACTTTTTAGCTGGCTTTGGTGCATTGGATATGAGCTAGGACCTTAAGATTCTGCATGAAAGATGGACTAGCAGCCGAGTTCCACGGGAGAATGTGAAAAGTGTTCATATGTAGTAAAAACCTGAGAAATCCGTCCGTTTTCGTCATTTGTTATCGAATCGACTTAAAGCCAGATCGTCACATTGGCCGCTCCTATCTCTGAAACGGTTGTACTTATCGTCTGCAAAACTATGTCGCGTGCTGCGGTATGCGGAGAAACTAAAAGCACCGTAGTAGAACACAGATGAATCTTCTAAGTTGATGTAATAGCCAGTAAGAAGTAGTACAATTAAAGTTTTACGTATCGATTATTGACTTTTTAGCTGGCTTTGGTGCCTTGGACATGAGCTAGGACCTTGACATTCTGCATGAAAGGAGGACTAGCAGCCGAGTTGCACGTCAGAATGTGAAAAGTGTTCATATGTAGTAAAAACCTGAGAAATCCGTCCGTTTTCGTCATTTGTTATCGAATCTACTTAAAGCCAGATGGTCACATTGGCCGCTCTTCTCTCTGAAACGTTTGTACATATCGTCTGCAAAGCTATGTCGCGTGCTGCGGCATGCTGAGACACTAAAAGCACCATAGTAGAACACAGATCAAGCTTCTAATTTGATGTAATAGCTAGTAAGAAGTAGTACAATTCAAGTTTTAGGTATTGATTATTGACTTTTTAGCTGGCTTTGGTGCCTTGGACATGAGCTAGGACCTTAAGATTCTGCATGAAAGGAGGACTAGCAGCCGAGTTGCACGGGAGAATGTGAAAAGTGGTCATATGTAGTAAAAACCTGAGAAATCCGTCCGTTTTCCTCATTTGTTATCGAATCGACTTAAAGCCAGATCGTCACATTGGCCGCTCTTCTCTCTGAAACGGTTGTACTTATCGTCTGCAAAGCTATGTCGCGAGTTGCCGTAGGCGGAAAGAGGAAAAGCACCATAATAGAACACAGATGAAGCTTCTAAGTTGATGTAATACGCAGTAAGAAGTAGTCCAATTCAAGTTTTAGGTATCGATTATTGACTTTTTACCTGGCTTTGGTGCCTTGGACATGAGCTAGGACTTTAAGATTCTGCATAAAAGGAGGACTAGCAGCCGAGTTGCACGGGAGAAGGTGATAAGTGTTCATATGTAGTAATAACCTGAGAAATCCGTCCTTTTTCGTCATTTGTTATCGAATCGACTTAAAGCCAGATCGTCACATTGGCAGCTCCTCTCTCTGAAATGGTTGTACTTATCGTCTGCAAAACTATGTCACGTGCTGCGGTATGCGGAGAAACTAAAAGCACCGTAGTAGAACACAGGTGAAGCTTCTAAGTTGATGTAATAGCCAGTAAGAAGTAGTACAATTCAAGTTTTAGGTATTGATTATTGACTTTTTAGCTGGATTTGGTGCCTTGGACATGAGCTAGGACCTTAAGATTCTGCATGAAAGGAGGACTAGCAGCCGAGTTGCACGGGAGAATGTGAAAAGTGGTCATATGTGGTAAAAACCTGAGAAATCCGTTCGTTTTCGTCATTTGTTATCGAATCGACTTAAAGCCAGATCGTCACATTGGCCGCTCTTCCCTCTGAAACGGTTGTACTTATCGTCTGCAAAGCTATGTCGCGTACTGCGGTATTCGGAGACACTAAAAGCACCATAGTAGAACACAGATGAAGCTCCTAAGATGATGTAATAGCCAGTAAGAAGTAGTACAATTCAAGTTTTAGGTATCGGTTAGTGACTTTTTAGCTGGCTTTGGTGCCTTGGACATGAGCTAGGACCTTAAGATTCTGCATGAAAGGAGGACTAGCAGCCGAGTTGCACGGGAGAATTTCAAAAGTGTTCATATGTAGTAAAAACCTGAGAAATCCGTCCGTTTTCGTCATTTGTTATCGAATCGACGTAAAGCGAGATCGTCACATTGGCCGCTCTTCTCTCTGAAACGGTTGTACTTATCGTCTGCAAAGCTATGTCGCGTGCTGCGCTATGTGGAGACACTAAAAGCACCATAGTAGAACACAGACGAAGCTTCTAAGTTGATGTAATAGCCAGTAAGAAGTAGTACAATTCAAGTTTTAGGTATCGATTATTGACTTTTTAGCTGGCTTTGGTGCATTGGACATGAACTAGGACCTTAAGATTCTGCATGAAAGGAGGACTAGCAGCCGAGTTGCACGGGAGAATTTCAAAAGTGTTCATATGTAGTAAAAACTTGAGAAATCCGTCCGTTTTCGTCATTTGTTATCGAATCGACTTAAAGCCAGATCGTCACATTGGCCGCTCTTCTCTCTGAAACGGTTGTACTTATCGTCTGCAAAGCTATGTCGCGTGCTGCGGCATGCTGAGACACTAAAAGCACCATAGTAGAACACAGATCAAGCTTCTAATTTGATGTAATAGCCAGTAAGAAGTAGTACAATTCAAGTATTAGGTATTGAATATGGACCTTTTAGCTGGCTTTGGTGCCTTGGACATGAGCTAGGACCTTAAGATTCTGCATGAAAGGAGGACTAGCAGCCGAGTTGCAAGGGAGAATGAGAAAAGTGTTCATATGTAGTAAAAACCCGAGAAATCCGTCCGTTTTCGTCATTTGTTATCGAATCGACTTAAAGCCAGATCGTCACATTGGCCGCTCTTCTCTCTGAAACGGTTGTACTTATCGTCTGCAAAGCTATGTCACGTGTTGCCGTTTGCGGAAACAGGAAAAGAACCATAGTAGAACACAGACGAAGCTTCTAAGTTGATGTATTAGCCAGTAAGAAGTAGTACAATTCAAGTTTTTGGTATCGGTTATTGACTTTTTAGCTGTCTTTGGTGCCTTGGACATGAGCTAGGACCTTAAGATTCTGCATGAAAGGAGGACTAGCAGCCGAGTTGCACGGGAGAATTTCAAAAGTGTTCATATGTAGTAAAAACTTGAGAAATCCGTCCGTTTTCGTCATTTGTTATCGAATCGACGTAAAGCGAGATCGTCACATTGGCCGCTCTTCTCTCTGAAACGGTTGTACTTATCGTCTGCAAAGCTATGTCGCGTGCTGCGCTATGTGGAGACACTAAAAGCACCATAGTAGAACACAGACGAAGCTTCTAAGTTGATGTAATAGCCAGTAAGAAGTAGTACAATTCAAGTTTTAGGTATCGATTATTGACTTTTTAGCTGGCTTTGGTGCATTGGATATGAGCTAGGACCTTAAGATTCTGCATGAAAGATGGACTAGCAGCCGAGTTCCACGGGAGAATGTGAAAAGTGTTCATATGTAGTAAAAACCTGAGAAATCCGTCCGTTTTCGTCATTTGTTATCGAATCGACTTAAAGCCAGATCGTCACATTGGCCGCTCCTATCTCTGAAACGGTTGTACTTATCGTCTGCAAAACTATGTCGCGTGCTGCGGTATGCGGAGAAACTAAAAGCACCGTAGTAGAACACAGATGAATCTTCTAAGTTGATGTAATAGCCAGTAAGAAGTAGTACAATTAAAGTTTTACGTATCGATTATTGACTTTTTAGCTGGCTTTGGTGCCTTGGACATGAGCTAGGACCTTGACATTCTGCATGAAAGGAGGACTAGCAGCCGAGTTGCACGTCAGAATGTGAAAAGTGTTCATATGTAGTAAAAACCTGAGAAATCCGTCCGTTTTCGTCATTTGTTATCGAATCTACTTAAAGCCAGATGGTCACATTGGCCGCTCTTCTCTCTGAAACGTTTGTACATATCGTCTGCAAAGCTATGTCGCGTGCTGCGGCATGCTGAGACACTAAAAGCACCATAGTAGAACACAGATCAAGCTTCTAATTTGATGTAATAGCTAGTAAGAAGTAGTACAATTCAAGTTTTAGGTATTGATTATTGACTTTTTAGCTGGCTTTGGTGCCTTGGACATGAGCTAGGACCTTAAGATTCTGCATGAAAGGAGGACTAGCAGCCGAGTTGCACGGGAGAATGTGAAAAGTGGTCATATGTAGTAAAAACCTGAGAAATCCGTTCGTTTTCGTCATTTGTTATCGAATCGACTTAAAGCCAGATCGTCACATTGGCCGCTCTTCTCTCTGAAACGGTTGTACTTATCGTCTGCAAAGCTATGTCGCGTACTGCGGTATTCGGAGACACTAAAAGCACCATAGTAGAACACAGATGAAGCTCCTAAGATAATGTAATAGCCAGTAAGAAGTAGTACAATTCAAGTTTTAGGTATCGGTTATTGACTTTTTAGCTGGCTTTGGTGTCTTGGACATGAGCTAGGACCTTAAGATTCTGCATGAAAGGAGGACTAGCAGCCGAGTTGCACGGGAGAATTTCAAAAGTGTTCATATGTAGTAAGAACCTGAGAAATCCGTCCGTTTTCGTCATTTGTTATCGAATCGACGTAAAGCGAGATCGTCACATTGGCCGCTCTTCTCTCTGAAACGGTTGTACTTATCGTCTGCAAAGCTATGTCGCGTGCTGCGCTATGTGGAGACACTAAAAGCACCATAGTAGAACACAGACGAAGCTTCTAAGTTGATGTAATAGCCAGTAAGAAGTAGTACAATTCAAGTTTTAGGTATAGATTATTGACTTTTTAGCTGGCTTTGGTGCCTTGGACATGAGCTAGGACCTTGACATTCTGCATGAAAGGAGGACTAGCAGCCGAGTTGCACGTCAGAATGTGAAAAGTGTTCATATGTAGTAAAAACCTGAGAAATCCGTCCGTTTTCGTCATTTGTTATCGAATCGACTTAAAGCCAGATGGTCACATTGGCCGCTCTTCTCTATGAAACGGTTGTACTTATCGTCTGCAAAGCTATGTCACGTGTTGCCGTTTGCGGAAACAGGAAAAGAACCATAGTAGAACACAGACGAAGCTCCTAAGTTGATGTATTAGCCAGTAAGAAGTAGTACAATTCAAGTTTTAGGTATCGATTATTGACTTTTTAACTGGCTTTGGTGCCTTGGCCATGAGCTAGGACCTTGACATTCTGCATGAAAGGAGGACTAGCAGCCGAGTTGCACGGGAGAATGTGAAAAGTGTTCATATGTAGTAAAAACCTGAGAAATCCGTCCGTTTTCGTCATTTGTTATCGAATCGACTTAAAGCCAGATCGTCACATTGGGGGCTCGTCTCTCTGAAACGGTTGTACTTATCGTCTGCAAAGCTATGTCGCGTGCTGCGGTATGCGGAGACACTAAAATCACCATAGTAGAACACAGGTGAAGCTTCTAAGTTGGTGCAATAGCCAGTAAGAAGTAGAACAATTCAAGTTTTAGGTATCGCTTATTGTCTTTTTAGCTGGCTTCGGTACCTTGGACATGAGCTAGGACCTTAAGATTCTGCATGAAAGGAGGACTAGCAGCCGAGTTGCACGTCAGAATGTGAAAAGTGTTCATATGTAGTAAAAACCTGAGAAATCCGTCCGTTTTCGTCATTCGTTATCGAATCTACTTAAAGCCAGATGGTCACATTGGCCGCTCTTCTCTCTGAAACGTTTGTACATATCGTCTGCAAAGCTATGTCGCGTGCTGCGGCATGCTGAGACACTAAAAGCACCATAGTAGAACACAGATCAAGCTTCTAATTTGATGTAATAGCCAGTAAGAAGTAGTACAATTCAAGTATTAGGTATTGAATATGGACCTTTTAGCTGGCTTTGGTGCCTTGGACATGAGCTAGGACCTTAAGATTCTGCATGAAAGGAGGACTAGCAGCCGAGTTGCACGGGAAAATGTGAAAAGTGTTCATATGTAGTAATAACGTTAGAAATCCGTCCTTTTTCGTCATTTGTTAGCGAATCGACTTAAAGCCAGATCGTCACATTGGCCGCTCTTCTCTCTGAAACGGTTGTGCTTATCGTCTGCAAAGCTATGCCGCGTGTTGTCGTAGGCGGAAACAGGAAAAGCACCATAGTAGAACACAGATGAAGCTTCTAAGTTGATGTAATAGCCAGTAAGAAGTAGTACAATTCAAGTTTAAGGTATCGATTATTGACTTTTTAGCTGGCTTTGGTGCCTTGGACATGAGCTAGGACTTTAAGATTCTGCATAATAGAAGGACTAGCAGCCGAGTTGCACGGGAGAAGGTGAAAAGTGTTCATATGTAGTAATAACCTGAGAAATCCGTCCGTTTCCGTCATTTGTTATCGAATCGACTTAAAGCCAGATCGTCACATTGGCAGCTCTTCTCTCTGAAATGGTTGTACTTATCGTCTGCAAAACTATGTCGCGTGCTGCGGTATGCGGAGAAACTAAAAGCACCGTAGTAGAACACAGATGAAGCTTCTAAGTTGATGTAATAGCCAGTAAGAAGTAGTACAATTCAAATTTTAGGTATTGATTATTGACTTTTTAGCTGGCTTTGGTGCCTTGGACATGAGCTAGGACCTTAAGATTCTGCATGAAAGGAGGACTAGCAACCGAGTTGCACGGGAGAATGTGAAAAGTGTTCATATGTAGTAAAAACCTTAGAAATCCGTCCGTTTTCGTCATTTGTTATCGAATCGACTTAAAGCCAGATCGTCACATTGGCCGCTCTTCTCTCTGAAACGGTTGTACTTATCGTCTGCAAAGCTATGTCACGTGTTGCCGTAGGCGGAAACAGGAAAAGCACCATAGTAGAACACAGACGAAGCTTCTAAGATGATGTAATAGCCAGTAAGAAGCAGTACAATTCAAGTTTTAGGTATCGATTATTGACTTTTTAACTGGCTTTGGTGCCTTGGACATGAGCTAGGACCTTGACATTCTGCATGAAAGGAGGACTAGCAGCCGAGTTGCACGGGAGAATGTGAAAAGTGTTCATATGTAGTAAAAACCTGAGAAATCCGTCCGTTTTTGTCATTATTTATCGAATCGACTTAAAGCCAAATCGTCACATTGGACGCTCTTCTCTCTGAAACGGTTGTACTTATCGTCTGCAAAGCTATGTCGCGTGCTGCGGTATGCGGAGACACTAAAATCACCATAGTAGAACATAGATGAAGCTTCTAAGTTGATGCAATAGCCAGTAAGAAGAAGAACAATTCAAGTTTTAGGTATCGATTATTGACTTTTTAGCAGTATTCGGTACCTTGGACATGAGCTAGGACCTTAAGATTCTGCATGAAAGGAGGACTAGCAGCCGAGTTGCACGTCAGAATGTGAAAAGTGTTCATATGTAGTAAAAACCTGAGAAATCCGTCCGTTTTCGTCATTTGTTATCGAATCGACTTAAAGCCAGATCGTCACATTGGCAGCTCTTCTCTCTGAAATGGTTGTACTTATCGTCTGCAAAACTATGTCGCGTGCTGCGGTATGCGGAGAAACTAAAAGCACCGTAGTAGAACACAGATGAAGCTTCTAAGTTGATGTAATAGCCAGTAAGAAGTAGTACAATTCAAGTTTTAGGTATTGATTATTGACTTTTTAGCTGGCTTTGGTGCCTTGGACATGAGCTAGGACCTTAAGATTCTGCATGAAAGGAGGACTAGCAGCCGAGTTGCACGGGAGAATGTGAAAAGTGGTCATATGTAGTAAAAACCTGAGAAATCCGTTCGTTTTCGTCATTTGTTATCGAATCGACTTAAAGCCAGATCGTCACATTGGCCGCTCTTCTCTCTGAAACGGTTGTACTTATCGTCTGCAAAGCTATGTCGCGTACTGCGGTATTCGGAGACCCTAAAAGCACCATAGTAGAACACAGATGAAGCTCCTAAGATGATGTAATAGCCAGTAAGAAGTAGTACAATTCAAGTTTTAGGTATCGGTTATTGACTTTTTAGCTGGCTTTGGTGCCTTGGACATGAGCTAGGACCTTAAGATTCTGCATGAAAGGAGGACTAGCAGCCGAGTTGCACGGGAGAATTTCAAAAGTGTTCATATGTAGTAAAAACCTGAGAAATCCGTCCGTTTTCGTCATTTGTTATCGAATCGACGTAAAGCGAGATCGTCACATTGGCCGCTCTTCTCTCTGAAACGGTTGTACTTATCGTCTGCAAAGCTATGTCGCGTGCTGCGCTATGTGGAGACACTAAAAGCACCATAGTAGAACACAGACGAAGCTTCTAAGTTGATGTAATAGCCAGTAAGAAGTAGTACAATTCAAGTTTTAGGTATCGATTATTGACTTTTTAGCTGGCATTGGTGCATTGGATATGAGCTAGGACCTAAAGATTCTGCATGAAAGATGGACTAGCAGCCGAGATCCACGGGAGAATGTGAAAAGTGTTCATATGTAGTAAAAACCTGAGAAATCCGTCCGTTTTCGTCATTTGTTATCGAATCGACTTAAAGCCAGATCGTCACATTGGCCGCTCCTATCTCTGAAACGTTTGTACTTATCGTCTGCAAAACTATGTCGCGTGCTGCGGTATGCGGAGAAACTAAAAGCACCGTAGTAGAACACAGATGAATCTTCTAAGTTGATGTAATAGCCAGTAAGAAGTAGTACAATTAAAGTTTTACGTATCGATTATTGACTTTTTAGCTGGCTTTGGTGCCTTGGACATGAGCTAGGACCTTGACATTCTGCATGAAAGGAGGACTAGCAGCCGAGTTGCACGGGAGAATGTGAAAAGTGTTCATATGTAGTAAAAACCTTAGAAATCCGTCCGTTTTCCTCATTTGTTATCGAATCGACTTAAAGCCAGATCGTCACATTGGGCGCACTTCTCTCTGAAACGGTTGTACTTATCGTCTGCAAAGCTATGTCGCGTGCTGCGGTATGCGAAGAGACACTAAAATCACCATAGTAGAACACAGGTGAAGCTTCTAAGTTGGTGCAATAGCCAGTAAGAAGTAGAACAATTCAAGTTTTAGGTATCGATTATTGTCTTTTTAGCTGGCTTCGGTAATTTGGACATGAGCTAGGACCTTAAGATTCTGCATGAAAGGAGGACTAGCAGCCGAGTTGCACGTCAGAATGTGAAAAGTGTTCATATGTAGTAAAAACCTGAGAAATCCGTCCGTTTTCGTCATTTGTTATCGAATCGACTTAAAGCCAGATGGTCACATTGGCCGCTCTTCTCTCTGAAACGTTTGTACATATCGTCTGCAAAGCTATGTCGCGTGCTGCGGCATGCTGAGACACTAAAAGCACCATAGTAGAACACAGATCAAGCTTCTAATTTGATGTAATAGCTAGTAAGAAGTAGTACAATTCAAGTTTTAGGTATTGATTATTGACTTTTTAGCTGGCTTTGGTGCCTTGGACATGAGCTAGGACCTTAAGATTCTGCATGAAAGGAGGACTAGCAGCCGAGTTGCACGGGAGAATGTGAAAAGTGGTCATATGTAGTAAAAACCTGAGAAATCCGTTCGTTTTCGTCATTTGTTATCGAATCGACTTAAAGCCAGATCGTCACATTGGCCGCTCTTCTCTCTGAAACGGTTGTACTTATCGTCTGCAAAGCTATGTCGCGTACTGCGGTATTCGGAGACACTAAAAGCACCATAGTAGAACACAGATGAAGCTCCTAAGATAATGTAATAGCCAGTAAGAAGTAGTACAATTCAAGTTTTAGGTATCGGTTATTGACTTTTTAGCTGGCTTTGGTGCCTTGGACATGAGCTAGGACCTTAAGATTCTGCATGAAAGGAGGACTAGCAGCCGAGTTGCATGGGAGAATGTGAAAAGTGTTCATATGTAGTAAAAACCCGCGAAATCCGTCCGTTTTCGTCATTTGTTATCGAATCGACTTAAAGCCAGATCGTCACATTGGCCGCTCTTCTCTCTGAAACGGTTGTACATATCGTCTGCAAAGCTATGTCACGTGTTGCCGTTTGCGGAAACAGGAAAAGAACCATAGTAGAACACAGACGAAGCTTCTAAGTTGATGTATTAGCCAGTAAGAAGTAGTACAATTCAAGTTTTAGGTATCGATTATTGACTTTTTAACTGGCTTTGGTGCCTTGGCCATGAGCTAGGACCTTGACATTCTGCATGAAAGGAGGACTAGCAGCCGAGTTGCACGGGAGAATGTGAAAAGTGTTCATATGTAGTAAAAACCTGAGAAATCCGTCCGTTTTCGTCATTTGTTATCGAATCGACTTAAAGCCAGATCGTCACATTGGGCGCTCTTCTCTCTGAAACGGTTGTACTTATCGTCTGCAAAGCTATGTCGCGTGCTGCGGTATGCGGAGACACTAAAATCACCATAGTAGAACACAGGTGAAGCTTCTAAGTTGGTGCAATAGCCAGTAAGAAGTAGTACAATTCAAGTTTTAGGTATTGATTATTGACTTTTTAGCTGGCTTTGGTGCCTTGGACATGAGCTAGGACCTTAAGATTCTGCATGAAAGGAGGACTAGCAGCCGAGTTGCACGGGAGAATGTGAAAAGTGGTCATATGTAGTAAAATCCTGAGAAATCCGTTCGTTTTCGTCATTTGTTATCGAATCGACTTAAAGCCAGATCGTCACATTGGCCGCTCTTCTCTCTGAAACGGTTGTACTTATCGTCTGCAAAGCTATGTCGCATACTGCGGTATTCGGAGACACTAAAAGCACCATAGTAGAACACAGATGAAGCTCCTAAGATGATGTAATAGCCAGTAAGAAGTAGTACAATTCAAGTTTTTGGTATCGGTTATTGACTTTTTAGCTGGCTTTGGTGCCTTGGACATGAGCTAGGACCTTAAGATTCTGCATGAAAGGAGGACTAGCAGCCGAGTTGCACGGGAGAATTTCAAAAGTGTTCATATGTAGTAAAAACCTGAGAAATCCGTCCGTTTTCGTCATTTGTTATCGAATCGACGTAAAGCGAGATCGTCACATTGGCCGCTCTTCGCTCTGAAACGGTTGTACTTATCGTCTGCAAAGCTATGTCGCGTGCTGCGCTATGTGGAGACACTAAAAGCACCATAGTAGAACACAGACGAAGCTTCTAAGTTGATGTAATAGCCAGTAAGAAGTAGTACAATTCAAGTTTTAGGTATCGATTATTGACTTTTTAGCTGGCTTTGGTGCATTGGATATGAGCTAGGACCTTAAGATTCTGCATGAAAGATGGACTAGCAGCCGAGTTCCACGGGAGAATGTGAAAAGTGTTCATATGTAGTAAAAACCTGAGAAATCCGTCCGTTTTCGTCATTTGTTATCGAATCGACTTAAAGCCAGATCGTCACATTGGCCGCTCCTATCTCTGAAACGGTTGTACTTATCGTCTGCAAAACTATGTCGCGTGCTGCGGTATGCGGAGAAACTAAAAGTACCGTAGTAGAACACAGATGAATCTTCTAAGTTGATGTAATAGCCAGTAAGAAGTAGTACAATTAAAGTTTTACGTATCGATTATTGACTTTTTAGCTGGCTTTGGTGCCTTGGACATGAGCTAGGACCTTGACATTCTGCATGAAAGGAGGACTAGCAGCCGAGTTGCACGGGAGAATGTGAAAAGTGTTCATATGTAGTAAAAACCTGAGAAGTCCGTCCGTTTTCGTCATTTGTTATCGAATCGACTTAAAGCCAGATCGTCACATTGGGCGCACTTCTCTCTAAAACGGTTGTACTTATCGTCTGCAAAGCTATGTCGCGTGCTGCGGTATGCGAAGAGACACTAAAATCACCATAGTAGAACACAGGTGAAGCTTCTAAGTTGGTGCAATAGCCAGTAAGAAGTAGAACAATTCAAGTTTTAGGTATCGATTATTGTCTTTTTAGCTGGCTTCGGTACCTTGGACATGAGCTAGGACCTTAAGATTCTGCATGAAAGGAGGACTAGCAGCCGAGTTGCACGTCAGAATGTGAAAACGTTCATATGTAGTAAAAACCTGAGAAATCCGTCCGTTTTCGTCATTTGTTATCGAATCTACTTAAAGCCAGATGGTCACATTGGCCGCTCTTCTCTCTGAAACGTTTGTACATATCGTCTGCAAAGCTATGTCGCGTGCTGCGGCATGCTGAGACACTAAGAGCACCATAGTAGAAAACAGATCAAGCTTCTAATTTGATGTAATAGCTAGTAAGAAGTAGTACAATTCAAGTTTTAGGTATTGATTATTGACTTTTTAGCTGGCTTTGGTGCCTTGGACATGAGCTAGGACCTTAAGATTCTGCATGAAAGGAGGACTAGCAGCCGAGTTGCACGGGAGAATGTGAAAAGTGGTCATATGTAGTAAAAACCTGAGAAATCCGTTCGTTTTCGTCATTTGTTATCGAATCGACTTAAAGCCAGATCGTCACATTGGCCGCTCTTCTCTCTGAAACGGTTGTACTTATCGTCTGCAAAGCTATGTCGCGTACTGCGGTATTCGGAGACACTAAAAGCACCATAGTAGAACACAGATGAAGCTCCTAAGATAATGTAATAGCCAGTAAGAAGTAGTACAATTCAAGTTTTAGGTATCGGTTATTGACTTTTTAGCTGGCTTTGGTGCCTTGGACATGAGCTAGGACCTTAAGATTCCGCATGAAAGGAGGACTAGCAGCCGAGTTGCACGGGAGAATTTCAAAAGTGTTCATATGTAGTAAGAACCTGAGAAATCCGTCCGTTTTCGTCATTTGTTATCGAATCGACGTAAAGCGAGATCGTCACATTGGCCGCTCTTCTCTCTGAAACGGTTGTACTTATCGTCTGCAAAGCTATGTCGCGTGTTGCCGTAGGCGGAAACAGGAAAAGCACCATAGTAGAACACAGACGAAGCTTCTAAGTTGATGTAATAGCCAGTAAGAAGTAGTACAATTCAAGTTTTAGGTATCGATTATTGACTTTTTAGCTGGCTTTGGTGCATTGGACATGAGCTAGGACCTTAAGATTCTGCATGAAAGATGGACTAGCAGCCGAGTTCCACGGGAGAATGTGAAAAGTGTTCATATGTAGTAAAAACCTGAGAAATCCGTCCGTTTTCGTCATTTGTTATCGAATCGACTTAAAGCCAGATCGTCACATTGGCCGCTCTTCTCTCTGAAACGGTTGTACTTATCGTCTGCAAAACTATGTCGCGTGCTGCGGTATGCGGAGAAACTAAAAGTACCGTAGTAGAACACAGATGAATCTTCTAAGTTGATGTAATAGCCAGTAAGAAGTAGTACAATTCAAGTTTTACGTATCGATTATTGACTTTTTAGCTGGCTTTGGTGCCTTGGACATGAGCTAGGACCTTAAGATTCTGCATGAAAGGAGGACTAGCAGCCGAGTTGCATGGGAGAATGTGAAAAGTGTTCATATGTAGTAAAAACCCGAGAAATCCGTCCGTTTTCGTCATTTGTTATCGAATCGACTTAAAGCCAGATAGTCACATTGGCCGCTCTTCTCTCTGAAACGGTTGTACTTATCGTCTGCAAAGCTATGTCACGTGTTGCCGTTTGCGGAAACAGGAAAAGAACCATAGTAGAACACAGACGAAGCTTCTAAGTTGATGTATTAGCCAGTAAGAAGTAGTACAATTCAAGTTTTAGGTATCGATTATTGACTTTTTAACTGGCTTTGGTGCCTTGGCCATGAGCAAGGACCTTGACATTCTGCATGAAAGGAGGACTAGCAGCCGAGTTGCACGGGAGAATGTGAAAAGTGTTCATATGTAGTAAAAACCTGAGAAATCCGTCCGTTTTCGTCATTTGTTATCGAATCGACTTAAAGCCAGATCGTCACATTGGGCGCTCTTCTCTCTGAAACGGTTGTACTTATCGTCTGCAAAGCTATGTCGCGTGCTGCGGTATGCGGAGACACTAAAATCACCATAGTAGAACACAGGTGAAGCTTCTAAGTTGGTGCAATAGCCAGTAAGAAGTAGAACAATTCAAGTTTTAGGTATCGCTTATTGTCTTTTTAGCTGTATTCGGTACCTTGGACATGAGCTAGGACCTTAAGATTCTGCATGAAAGGAGGACTAGCAGCCGAGTTGCACGTCAGAATGTGAAAAGTGTTCATATGTAGTAAAAACCTGAGAAATCCGTCCGTTTTCGCCATTCGTTATCGAATCTACTTAAAGCCAGATGGTCACATTGGCCGCTCTTCTCTCTGAAACGTTTGTACATATCGTCTGCAAAGCTATGTCGCGTGCTGCGGCATGCTGAGACACTAAAAGCACCATAGTAGAACACAGATCAAGCTTCTAATTTGATGTAATAGCCAGTAAGAAGTAGTACAATTCAAGTTTTAGGTATTGAATATGGACCTTTTAGCTGGCTTTGGTGCCTTGGACATGAGCTAGGACCTTAAGATTCTGCATGAAAGGAGGACTAGCAGCCGAGTTGCACGGGAGAATGTGAAAAGTGTTCATATGTAGTAATAACCTTAGAAATCCGTCCTTTTTCGTCATTTGTTAGCGAATCGACTTAAAGCCAGATCGTCACATTGGCCGCTCTTCTCTCTGAAACGGTTGTGCTTATCGTCTGCAAAGCTATGTCGCGTGTTGTCGTAGGCGGAAACAGGAAAAGCACCATAGTAGAACACAGATGAAGCTTCTAAGTTGATGTAATAGCCAGTAAGAAGTAGTACAATTCAAGTTTAAGGTATCGATTATTGACTTTTTAGCTGGCTTTGGTGCCTTGGACATGAGCTAGGACTTTAAGATTCTGCATAATAGGAGGACTAGCAGCCGAGTTGCACGGGAGAAGGTGAAAAGTGTTCATATGTAGTAATAACCTGAGAAATCTGTCCGTTTCCGTCATTTGTTATCGAATCGACTTAAAGCCAGATCGTCACATTGGCAGCTCTTCTCTCTGAAATGGTTGTACTTATCGTCTGCAAAACTATGTCGCGTGCTGCGGTATGCGGAGAAACTAAAAGCACCGTAGTAGAACACAGATGAAGCTTCTAAGTTGATGTAATAGCCAGTAAGAAGTAGTACAATTCAAATTTTAGGTATTGATTATTGACTTTTTAGCTGGCTTTGGTGCCTTGGACATGAGCTAGGACCTTAAGATTCTGCATGAAAGAAGGACTAGCAACCGAGTTGCACGGGAGAATGTGAAAAGTGTTCATATGTAGTAAAAACCTTAGAAATCCGTCCGTTTTCGTCATTTGTTATCGAATCGACTTAAAGCCAGATCGTCACATTGGCCGCTCTTCTCTCTGAAACGGTTGTACTTATCGTCTGCAAAGCTATGTCACGTGTTGCCGTAGGCGGAAACAGGAAAAGCACCATAGTAGAACACAGACGAAGCTTCTAAGTTGATGTAATAGCCAGTAAGAAGCAGTACAATTCAAGTTTTAGGTATCGATTATTGACTTTTTAGCTGGCTTTGGTGCCTTGGACATGAGCTAGGACCTTGACATTCTGCATGAAAGGAGGACTAGCAGCCGAGTTGCACGGGAGAATGTGAAAAGTGTTCATATGTAGTAAAAACCTGAGAAATCCGTCCGTTTTTGTCATTTGTTAACGAATCGACTTAAAGCCAGATCGTCACATTGGACGCTCTTCTCTCTGAAACGGTTGTACTTATCGTCTGCAAAGCTATGTCGCGTGCTGCGGTATGCGGAGACACTAATATCACCATAGTAGAACACAGATGAAGCTTCTAAGTTGATGCAATAGCCAGTAAGAAGAAGAACAATTCAAGTTTTAGGTATCGATTATTGACTTTTTAGCTGTATTCGGTACCTTGGACATGAGCTAGGACCTTAAGATTCTGCATGAAAGGAGGACTAGCAGCCGAGTTGCACGTCAGAATGTGAAAAGTGTTCATATGTAGTAAAAACCTGAGAAATCCGTCCGTTTTCGTCATTTGTTATCGAATCGACTTAAAGCCAGATCGTCACATTGGCAGCTCTTCTCTCTGAAACGGTTGTGCTTATCGTCTGCAAAGCTATGTCGCGTGTTGTCGTAGGCGGAAACAGGAAAAGCACCATAGTAGAACACAGATGAAGCTTGTACGTTGATGTAATAGCCAGTAAGAAGTAGTCCAATTCAAGATTTAGGTATCGATTATTGACTTTTTAGCTGGCTTTCGTGCCTTGGACATGAGCTAGGACTTTAAGATTCTGCAAAAAAGGAGGAGTAGCAGCCCAGTTGCACGGGAGAATGTGAAAAGTGTTCATATGTAGTAAAAACCTGAGAAATCCGTCCGTTTTCGTCATTTGTTATCGAATCGACTTAAAGCCAGATCGTCACATTGGCCGCTCTTCTCTCTGAAACGGTTGTACTTATCGTCTGCAAAACTATGTCGCATGCTGCGGTATGCGGAGAGACTAAAAGCACCATAGTAGAACACAAATGAAGCTTCTAAGTTGATGTAATAGCCAGTAAGAAGTAGTACAATTCAAGTTTAAGGTATCGATTATTGACTTTTTAGCTGGCTTTGGTGCCTTGGACATGAGCTAGGACTTTAAGACTCTGCATAATAGGAGGACTAGCAGCCGAGTTGCACGGGAGAAGGTGAAAAGTGTTCATATGTAGTAATAACCTGAGAAATCCGTCCGTTTCCGTTATTTGTTATCGAATCGACTTAAAGCCAGATCGTCACATTGGCAGCTCTTCTCTCTGAAATGGTTGTACTTATCGTCTGCAAAACTATGTCGCGTGCTGCGGTATGCGGAGAAACTAAAAGCACCGTAGTAGAACACAGATGAAGCTTCTTAGTTGATGTAATAGCCAGTAAGAAGTAGTACAATTCAAGTTTTAGGTATTGATTATTGACTTTTTAGCTGGCTTTGGTGCCTTGGACATGAGCTAGGACCTTAAGATTCTGCATGAGAGGAGGACTAGCAACCGAGTTGCACGGGAGAATGTGAAAAGTGTTCATATGTAGTAAAAACCTTAGAAATCCGTCCGTTTTCGTCATTTGTTATCGAATCGACTTAAAGCCAGATCGTCACATTGGCCGCTCTTCTCTCTGAAACGGTTGTACTTATCGTCTGCAAAGCTATGTCACGTGTTGCCGTAGGCGGAAACAGGAAAAGCACCAAAGTAGAACACAGACGAAGCTTCTAAGTTGATGTAATAGCCAGTAAGAAGCAGTACATTTCAAGTTTTAGGTATCGATTATTGACTTTTTAACTGGCTTTGGTGCCTTGGCCATGAGCTAGGACCTTGACATTCTGCATGAAAGGAGGACTAGCAGCCGAGTTGCACGGGAGAATGTGAAAAGTGTTCATATGTAGTAAAAACCTGAGAAATCTGTCCGTTTTCGTCATTTGTTATCGAATCGACTTAAAGCCAGATCAACACATTGGCCGCTCTTCTCTCTGAAACGGTTGTACTTATCGTCTGCAAAGCTATGTCGCGTGCTGCGGCATGCTGAGACACTAAAAGCACCATAGTAGAACACAGATCAAGCTTCTACGTTGATGTAATAGCCAGTAAGAAGTAGTACAATTCAAGTTTTAGGTATTGAATATGGACCTTTTAGCTGGCTTTGGTGCCTTGGACATGAGCTAGGACCTTAAGATTCTGCATGAACGGAGGACTAGCAGCCGAGTTGCACGGGAGAATGTGAAAAGTGTTCATATGTAGTAATAACCTGAGAAATCCGTCCTTTTTCGTCATTTGTTATCGAATCGACTTAAAGCCAGATCGTCACATTGGCCGCTCTTCTCTCTGAAACAGTTGTGCTTATTCGTCTGCGAAGCTATGTCGCGTGTTGCCGTAGGCGGAAACAGGAAAAGCACCATAGTAGAACACAGATGAAGCTTCTAAGTTGATGTAATAGCCAGTAAGAAGTAGTCCAATTCAAGATTTAGGAATCGATTATTGACTTTTTAGCTGGCTTTCCTGCTTTGGACATGAGCTAAGACTTTAAGATTCTGCATAAAAGGAGGACTAGCAGCCCAGTTGCACGGGAGAATGTGAAAAGTGTTCATATGTAGTAAAAACCTGAGAAATCCGTCCGTTTTCGTCATTTGTTATCGAATCGACTTAAAGCCAGATCGTCACATTGGCCGCTCTTCTCTCTGAAACGGTTGTACTTATCGTCTGCTAAGCTAGGTCGCGTGCTGCGGTATGCTGAGACACTAAAGGCACCATAGTAGAACACAGATAAAGCTTCTAAGTTGATGTAATACCCAGTAAGAAGTAGTACAATTCAAGTTTAAAGTATCGATTATTGACATTTTAGCTGGCTTTGGTGCCTTGGACATGAGCTAGGACTTTAACATTCTTCACGAAAGGAGGACTAGCAGCCGAGTTGCACGGGAGAATGTGAAAAGTGTTCATATGTAGTAAAAACCTTAGAAATCCTTCCGTTTTAGTCATTTGTTATCGAATCGACTCAAAGCCAGATAGTCACATTGGCTGCTCTTCTCTCTGAAACGGTTGTACTTATCGCCTGCAAAGCTATGTCACGTACTGCGGTATGCGGTGACACTAAAATCACCACAGTAGAACACAGATGAAGCTTCTAAGTTGATGTAATAGCCAGTAAGATGTAGTACAATTCAAGTTTTAGGTATTGATTATTGACTTTTTAGCTGGCTTTGGTGCCTTGGACATGAGCTTGGACCTTACGATTCTGCATGAAAGGAGGACTAGCAGCCGAGTTGCACGGGAGAATGTGAAAAATGTTCATATGTAGTAAAAACCTGAGAAATCCGTCCGTTTTCGTCATTTGTTATCGAATCGACTTAAAGCCAGATCGTCACATTGGGCGCTCTTCTCTCTGAAACGGTTGTACTTATCGTCTGCAAAGCTATGTCGCGTGATGCGGTATGCGGAGACACTAAAATCACCATAGTAGAACACAGATAAAGCTTCTAAGTTGATGCAATAGCCAGTAAGAAGAAGAACAATTCAAGTTTTAGGTATCGATTATTGACTTTTTAGCTGTATTCGGTACCTTGGACATGAGCTAGGACCTTAAGATTCTGCATGAAAGGAGGACTAGCAGCCGAGTTGCACGTCAGAATGTGAAACGTGTTCATATGTAGTAAAAACCTGAGAAATCCGTCCGTTTTCGTCATTTGTTATCGAATCGACTTAAAGCCAGATCGTCACATTGGCCGCTCTTCTCTCTGAAACGGTTGTACTTATCGTCTGCAAAGCTATGTCGCGTGCTGCGGCATGCTGAGACACTAAAAGCACCATAGTAGAACACAGATCAAGCTTCTACGTTGATGTAATAGCCAGTAAGAAGTAGTACAATTCAAGTTTTAGGTATTGAATATGGACCTTTTAGCTGGCTTTGGTGCCTTGGACATGAGCTAGGACCTTAAGATTCTGCATGAAAGGAGGACTAACAGCCGAGTTGCACGGGAGAATGTGAAAAGTGTTCATATGTAGTAATAACCTGAGAAATCCGTCCTTTTTCGTCATTTGTTATCGAATCGACTTAAAGCCAGATCGTCACATTGGCCGCTCTTCTCTCTGAAACAGTTGTGCTTATTCGTCTGCGAAGCTATGTCGCGTGTTGCTGTAGGCGGAAACAGGAAAAGCACCATAGTAGAACACAGATGAAGCTTCTAAGTTGATGTAATAGCCAGTAAGAAGTAGTCCAATTCAAGATTTAGGAATCGATTATTGACTTTTTAGCTGGCTTTCCTGCTTTGGACATGAGCTAAGACTTTAAGATTCTGCATAAAAGGAGGACTAGCAGCCCAGTTGCACGGGAGAATGTGAAAAGTGTTCATATGTAGTAAAAACCTGAGAAATCCGTCCGTTTTCGTCATTTGTTATCGAATCGACTTAAAGCCAGATCGTCACATTGGCCGCTCTTCTCTCTGAAACGGTTGTACTTATCGTCTGCTAAGCTAGGTCGCGTGCTGCGGTATGCTGAGACACTAAAAGCACCATAGTAGAACACAGATGAAGCTTCTAAGTTGATGTAATACCCAGTAAGAAGTAGTACAATTCAAGTTTAAAGTATCGATTATTGACATTTTAGCTGGCTTTGGTGCCTTGGACATGAGCTAGGACTTTAACATTCTTCACGAAAGGAGGACTAGCAGCCGAGTTGCACGGGAGAATGTGAAAAGTGTTCATATGTAGTAAAAACCTTAGAAATCCGTCCGTTTTAGTCATTTGTTATCGAATCGACTTAAAGCCAGATAGTCACATTGGCTGCTCTTCTCTCTGAAACGGTTGTACTTATCGCCTGCAAAGCTATGTCACGTACTGCGGTATGCGGTGACACTAAAATCACCACAGTAGAACACAGATGAAGCTTCTAAGTTGATGTAATAGCCAGTAAGATGTAGTACAATTCAAGTTTTAGGTATTGATTATTGACTTTTTATCTGGCTTTGGTGCCTTGGACATGAGCTTGGACCTTACGATTCTGCATGAAAGGAGGACTAGCAGCCGAGTTGCACGGGAGAATGTGAAAAGTGTTCATATGTAGTAAAAACCTGAGAAATCCGTCCGTTTTCGTCATTTGTTATCGAATCGACTTAAAGCCAGATCGTCACATTGGCCGCTCTTCTCTCTGAAACGATTGTACTTATCGTCTGCAAAGCTATGTCGCGTACTGCGGTATTCGGAGTAACTAAAAGCACCATAGTAGAACACAGATGAAGCTCCTAAGATGATGTAATAGCCAGTAAGAAGTAGTACAATTCAAGTTTTAGGTATCGGTTATTGACTTTTTAGCTGGCTTTGGTGCCTTGGACATGTGCTAGGACCTTAAGATTCTGCATGAAAGGACGACTAGCAACCGAGTTGCACGGGAGAATGTGAAAAGTGTTCATATGTATTAAAAACCTGAGAAATCCGTCCGTTTTCTTCATTTGTTATCGAATCGACTTAAAGCCAGATCGTCACATTGGCCGCTCTTCTCTCTGAAACGGTTGTACTTATCGTCTGCAAAGCTATGTCGCGTGCTGCGGTATGCGGAGACACTAAAAGCACCATAGTAGAACACAGATGAAGCATCTAAGTTGATGTAATAGCCAGTAATTTCGTCATTTGTTATCGAATCGACTTAAAGACAGATCGTCACATTGGCCGCTCTTCTCTCTGAAACGGTTGTACTTATCGTCTGCAAAGCTATGTCACGTGCTGCGGTATGCGGAGACACTAATATCACCACAGTAGAACACAGATGAAGCTTCTAAGTTGATGTAATATCCAGTAAGATGTAGTACAATTCAAGTTTTAGGTATCGATTATTGACTTTTTAGCTAGCTTTGGTGCATTGGACATGAGCTAGGACCTTAAGGTTCTGCATGAAAGGTGGACCAGCAGCCGAGTTGCACGGGAGAATGTGAAAATTGATCATATGTAGTAAAAACCTGAGAAATCCGTCCGTTTTCGTCATTTGTTATCGAATCGACTTAAAGCCAGATCGTCACATTGGCCGCTCTTCTCTCTGAAACGGTTGTACTTATCGTCTGCAAAACTGTGTCGCGTGCTGTGGTATGCGGAGAAACTAAAAGCACCGTAGTAGAACACAGATGAAGCTTGTAAGTTGATGTAATAGCCAGTAAGAAGTAGTACAATTCAAGTTTTAGGTATTGATTATTGACTTTTTAGCTGGCTTTGGTGCCTTGGACATGAGCTAGGACCTTAAGATTCTGCATGAATGGAGGACTAGCAGTTGAGTTGCACGGGAGAATGTGAAAAGTGTTCATATGTAGTAAAAACCTGAGAAATCCGTTCGTTTTCGTCATTTGTTATCGAATCGACTTAAAGCCAGATCGTCACATTGGCCGCTCTTCTCTCTGAAACGGTTGTACTTATCGTCTGCAAAGCTATGTCGCGTACTGCGGTATGCTGAGACACTAAAAGCACCATAGTAGAACACAGATCAAGCTTCTAAGTTGATGTAATAGTCAGTAAGAAGTAGTACAATTCAAGTTTTAGGTATTGAATATTGACCTTTTAGCTGGCTTTCTTGCCTTGGACATGAGCTAGGACTTTAAGATTCTGCATAAAAGGAGGACTAGCAGCAGAATTGCACGGGAGAATGTGAAAAGTGTTCATATGTAGTAAAAACCTGAGAAATCCGTCCGTTTTCGTCATTTGTTATCGAATCGACTTAAAGCCAGATCGTCACATTGGCCGCTCTTCTCTCTGAAACGGTTGTACTTATCGTCTGCAAAGCTATGTCGCGTGCTGCGGTATGCGGAGACACTAAAATCACCATAGTAGAACACAGATGAAGCTTCTAAGTTGATGCAATAGCCAGTAAGAAGTAGAACAATTCAAGTTTTAGGTATCGATTATTGACTTTTTAGCTGGCTTTGGTGCATTGGACATGAGCTAGGAACTTAAGATTCTGCATGAAAGGAGGACTAGCAGCCGAGTTGCACGTGAGAATGTGAAAAGTGTTCATATGTAGTAATAACCTGAGAAATCCGTCCTTTTTCGTCATCTGTTATCGAATCGACTTAAAGCCAGATCGTCACATTGGCCGCTCTTCTCTCTGAAACGGTTGTGCTTATCTACTGCAAAGCTATGTCGCGTACTGCGGTATTCGGAGACACTAAAAGCACCATAGTAGAACACAGATGAAGCTTCTAAGATGATGTAATAGCCAGTAAGAAGAAGTACAATTCAAGTTTTAGGTATCGGTTATTGTCTTTTTAGCTGGCTTTGGTGCCTTGGACATGAGCTAGGACCTTAAGATTCTGCATGAAAGGAGGACTAGCAGCCGAGTTGCACGGGAGAATGTGAAAAGTGTTCATATGTAGTAAAAACCTGAGAAATCCGTCCGTTTTCGTCATCTGTTATCGAATCGACTTAAAGCCAGATCGTCACATTGGCCGCTCTTCTCTCTGAAACGGTTGTACTTATCGTCTGCAAAGCTATGTCACGTGCTGCGGTATGCGGTGACACTAAAATCACCACAGTAGAACACAGATGAAGCTTCTAAGTTGATGTAATATCCAGTAAGATGTAGTACAATTCAAGTTTTAGGTATCGATTATTGACTTTTTAGCTAGCTTTGGTGCATTGGACATGAGCTAGGACCTTAAGATTCTGCATGAAAGGTGGACTAGCAGCCGAGTTCCACGGGAGAATGTGAAAATTGTTCATATGTAGTAAAAACCTGAGAAATCCGTCCGTTTTCGTCATTTGTTATCGAATCGACTTAAAGCCAGATCGTCACATTGGCCGCTCTTCTCTCTAAAACGGTTGTACTTATCGTCTGCAAAACTGTGTCGCGTGCTGCGGTATGCGGAGAAACTAAAAGCACCATAGTAGAACACAGATGAAGCTCCTAAGATGATGTAATAGCCAGTAAGAAGTAGTACAATTCAAGTTTTAGGTATCGGTTATTGACTTTTTAGCTGGCTTTGGTGCCTTGGACATGTGCTAGGACCTTAAGATTCTGCATGAAAGGACGACTAGCAACCGAGTTGCAAGGGAGAATGTGAAAAGTTTTCATATGTATTAAAAACCTGAGAAATCCGTCCGTTTTCTTTATTTGTTATCGAATCGACTTAAAGCCAGATCGTCACATTGGCCGCTCTTCTCTCTGAAACGGTTGTACTTATCGTCTGCAAAGCTATGTCGCGTGCTGCGGTATGCGGATACACTAAGAGCACCATAGTAGAACACAGATGAAGCATCTAAGTTGATGTAATAGCCAGTAAGAAGTAGTACAATTGAAGTTTTAGGAATCGATTATTGACTTTTTAGCTGGCTTTGGTGCCTTGGACATGAGCTAAGACTTTAAGATTCTGCATGAAAGAAGGACTAGCAGCCGAGTTGCGCGGGAGAATGTGAAAAGTGTTCATATGTATTAAAAACCTGTGTAATCCGTCCGTTTTCGTCATTTGTTATCGAATCGACTTAAAGACAGATCGTCACGTTGGCCGCTCTTCTCACTGAAACGGTTGTACTTATCGTCTGAAAAGCTATGTCGCGTGCTGCGGCATGCTGAGACACTAAAAGCACCATAGTAGAACACAGATGAAGCTTCTACGTTGATGTAATAGCCAGTAAGAAGTAGTACAATTCAAGTTTTAGGTATTGAATATGGACCTTTTAGCTGGCTTTGGTGCCTTGGACATGAGCTAGGACATTAAGATTCTGCATGAAAAGAGGACTAGCAGCCGAGTTGCACGGGAGAATGTGAAAAGTGTTCATATGTAGTAATAACCTGAGAAATCTGTCCTTTTTCGTCATTTGTTATCGAATCGACTTAAAGCCAGATCGTCACATTGGCCGCTCTTCTCTCTGAAACGGTTGTGCTTATCGTCTGCAAAGCTATGTCGCGTGTTGCCGTAGGCGGAAACAGGAAAAGCACCATAGTAGAACACAGACGAAGCTTCTAAGTTGATGTAATAGCCAGTAAGAAGTAGTCCAATTCACGATTTAGGTATCGATTATTGACTTTTTAGCTGGCTTTCATGCCTTGGACATGAGCTAGGACTTAAAGATTCTGCATAAATGGAGGACTAGCAGCCCAGTTGAATGGGAGAATGTGAAAAGTGATCATATGTAGTAAAAACGTGAGAAATCCGTCCGTTTTCGTCATTTGTTATCGAATCGACTTAAAGCCAGATCGTCACATTGGCCGCTCTTCTCTCTGAAACGGTTGTACTTATCGTCTGCAAAGCTATGTCGCGTACTGCGGTATGCGGAGAGACTAAAAGCACCATAGTAGAACACAGATGAAGCTTCTAAGTTGATGTAATAGCCAGTAAGAAGTAGTACAATTCAAGTTTAAGGTATCGATTATTGACTTTTTAGCTGGCTTTCCTGCTTTGGACATGAGCTAGGACTTTAAGATTCTGCATAATAGGAGGACTAGCAGCCGAGTTGCACGGGAGAAGGTGAAAAGTGTTCATATGTAGTAATAACCTGAGAAATCCGTCCGTTTCCATCATTTGTTATCGAATCGACTTAAAGCCAGATCGTCACATTGGCCACTCTTCTCTCTGAAATGGTTGTACTTATCGTCTGCAAAACTATGTCGCGTGCTGCGGTATGCGGAGAAACTAAAAGTACCGTAGTAGAACACAGATGAAGCTTCTAAGTTGATGTAATAGCCAGTAAGAAGTAGTACAATTCAAGTTTTAGGTATTGATTATTGACTTTTTAGCTGGCTTTGGTGCCTTGGACATGAGCTAGGACCTTAAGATTCTGCATGAAAGGAGGACTAGCAACCTAGTTGCACGGGAGAATGTGAAAAGTGTTCATATGTAGTAAAAACCTTAGAAATCCGTCCGTTTTCGTCATTTGTTATCGAATCGACTTAAAGCCAGATCGTCACATTGGCCGCTCTTCTCTCTGAAACGGTTGTACTTATCGTCTGCAAAGCTATGTCACGTGTTGCCGTAGGCGGAAACAGGAAAAGCACCATAGTAGAACACAGACGAAGCTTCTAAGTTGATGTCATAGCCAGTAAGAAGCAGTACAATTCAAGTTTTAGGTATCGATTATTGACTTTTTAACTGGCTTTGGTGCCTTGGCCATGAGCTAGGACCTTGACATTCTGCATGAAGGGAGGACTAGCAGCCGAGTTGCACGGGAGAATGTGAAAAGTGTTCATATGTAGTAAAAACCTGAGAAATCCTTCCGTTTTCTTCATTTGTTATCGAATCGACTTAAAGCCAGATCGTCACATTGGACGCTCTTCTCTCTGAAACGGTTGTACTTATCGTCTGCAAAGCTATGTCGCGTGCTGCGGTATGCGGAGACACTAAAATCACCATAGTAGAACACAGATAAAGCTTCTAAGCTGATGCAATAGCCAGTAAGAAGAAGAACAATTCAAGTTTTAGGTATCGATTATTGACTTTTTAGCTGTATTCGGTACCTTGGACATGAGCTAGGACCTTAAGATTCTGCATGAAAGGAGGACTAGCAGCCGAGTTGCACGTCAGAATGTGAAAAGTGTTCATATGTAGTAAAAATCTCAGAAATCCGTCCGTTTTCGTCATTTGTTATCGAATCGACTTAAAGCCAGATCGTCACATTGGCCGCTCTTCTCTCTGAAACGGTTGTACTTATCGTCTGCAAAGCTATGTCGCGTGCTGCGGCATGCTGAGACACTAAAAGCACCATAGTAGAACACAGATCAAGCTTCTACGTTGATGTAATAGCCAGTAAGAAGTAGTACAATTCAAGTTTTAGGTATTGAATATGGACCTTTTAGCTGGCTTTGATGCCTTGGACATGAACTAGGACCTTAAGATTCTGCATGAAAGGAGGACTAACAGCCGAGTTGCACGGGAGAATGTGAAAAGTGTTCATATGTAGTAAAAACCTGAGAAATCCGTCCGTTTTCGTCATTTGTTATCGAATCGACTAAAGCCAGATCGTCACATTGGCCGCTCTTCTCTCTGAAACGGTTGTACTTATCGTCTGCAAAGCTAGGTCGCGTGCTGCGGTATGCTGAGACACTAAAAGCACCATAGTAGAACACAGATCAAGCTTCTAAGTTGATGTAATAGCCAGTAAGAAGTAGTACAATTCAAGTTTTAGGTACTGAATATTGAATTTTTAGCTGGCTTTGGTGCCTTGGACATGAGCTAGGACCTTAATATTCTGCATGAAAGGAGGACTGGCAGCCGAGGTGCACGGGAGAATGTGAAAAGTGTTCAAATTTAGTAAGAACCTGAGAAATACGTCCGTTTTCGTCATTTGTTATCGAATCGACTTAAAGCCAGATCGTCACATTGGCCGCTCTTCTCTCTGAAACGGTTGTACTTATCGTCTGCAAAGCTATGTCGCGTGCTGCGGCATGTGGAGACACTAAAAGCACCATAGTAGAACACAGATGAAGCTTCTAAGTTGATGTAATACCCAGTAAGAAGTAGTACAATTCAAGTTTAAGGTATCGATTATTGACATTTTAGCTGGCTTTGGTGCCTTGGACATGAGCTAGGACCTTAACATTCTTCACGAAAGGAGGACTAGCAGCCGAGTTGCACGGGAGAATGTGAAAAGTGTTCATATGTAGTAAAAACCTTAGAAATCCGTCCGTTTTAGTCATTTGTTATCGAATCGACTTAAAGCCAGATAGTCACATTGGCTGCTCTTCTCTCTGAAACGGTTGTACTTATCGCCTGCAAAGCTATGTCACGTACTGCGGTATGCGGTGACACTAAATTCACCACAGTAGAACACAGATGAAGCTTCTAAGTTGATGTAATAGCCAGTAAGATGTAGTACAATTCAAGTTTTAGGTATTGATTATTGACTTTTTAGCTGGCTTTGGTGCCTTGGACATGAGCTTGGACCTTAAGATTCTGCATGAAAGGAGGACTAGCAGCCGAGTTGCACGGGAGAATGTGAAAAGTGTTCATATGTAGTAAAAACCTGAGAAATCCGTCCGTTTTCGTCATTTGTTATCGAATCGACTTAAAGCCAGATCGTCACATTGGCCGCTCTTCTCTCTGAAACGGTTGTACTTATCGTCTGCAAAGCTATGTCGCGTACTGCGGTATTCGGAGTAACTAAAAGCACCATAGTAGAACACAGATGAAGCTCCTAAGATGATGTAATAGCCAGTAAGAAGTAGTACAATTCAAGTTTTAGGTATCGGTTATTGACTTTTTAGCTGGCTTTGGTGCCTTGGACATGTGCTAGGACCTTAAGATTCTGCATGAAAGGACGACTAGCAACCGAGTTGCACGGGAGAATGTGAAAAGTGTTCATATGTATTAAAAACCTGAGAAATCCATCCGTTTTCTTCATTTGTTATCGAATCGACTTAAAGCCAGATAGTCACATTGGCCGCTCTTCTCTCTGAAACGGTTGTACTTATCGTCTGCAAAGCTATGTCACGTGCTGCGGTATGCGGAGACACTAAAATCACCACAGTAGAACACAGATGAAGCTTCTAAGTTGATGTAATATCCAGTAAGATGTAGTACAATTCAAGTTTTAGGTATCGATTATTGACTTTTTAGCTAGCTTTGGTGCATTGGACATGAGCTAGGACCTTAAGGTTCTGCATGAAAGGTGGACTAGCAGCCGAGTTGCACGGGAGAATGTGAAAATTGTTCATATGTAGTAAAAACCTGAGAAATCCGTCCGTTTTCGTCATTTGTTATCGAATCGACTTAAAGCCAGATCGTCACATTGGCCGCTCTTCTCTCTGAAACGGTTGTACTTATCGTCTGCAAAACTGTGTCGCGTGCTGCGGTATGCGGAGAAACTAAAAGCACCGTAGTAGAACACAGATGAAGCTTGTAAGTTGATGTAATAGCCAGTAAGACGTAGTACAATTCAAGTTTTAGGTATTGATTATTGACTTTTTAGCTGGCTTTGGTGCCTTGGACATGAGCTAGGACCTTAAGATTCTGCATGAATGGAGGACTAGCAGTTGAGTTGCACGGGAGAATGTGAAAAGTGTTCATATGTAATAAAAACCTGAGAAATCCGTTCGTTTTCGTCATTTGTTATCGAATCGACTTAAAGCCAGATCGTCACATTGGCCGCTCTTCTCTCTGAAACGGTTGTACTTATCGTCTGCAAAGCTATGTCGCGTACTGCGGTATGCTGAGACACTAAAAGCACCATAGTAGAACACAGATCAAGCTTCTAAGTTGATGTAATAGCCAGTAATAAGTAGTACAATTCAAGTTTTAGGTATTGAATATTGACCATTTAGCTGGCTTTCGTGCCTTGGACATGAGCTAGGACTTTAAGATTCTGCATAAAAGGAGGACTAGCAGCAGAATTGCACGGGTGAATGTGAAAAGTGTTCATATGTAGTAAAAACCTGAGAAATCCGTCCGTTTTCGTCATTTGTTATCGAATCGACTTAAAGCCAGATCGTCACATTGGCCGCTCTTCTCTCTGAAACGGTTGTACTTATCGTCTGCAAAGCTATTTCGCGTGCTGCGGTATGCGGAGACACTAAAATCACCATAGTAGAACACAGATGAAGCTTCTAAGTTGATGCAATAGCCAGTAAGAAGTAGAACAATTCAAGTTTTAGGTATCGATTATTGACTTTTTAGCTGGCTTTGGTGCCTTGGACATGAGCTAGGACCTTAAGATTCTGCATGAAAGGACGACTAGCAGCCGAGTTGCACGTGAGAATGTGAAAAGTGTTCATATGTAGTAAAAACCTGAGAAATCCGTCCGTTTTCGTCATTTGTTATCGAATCGACTTAAAGCCAGATCGTCACATTGGCCGCTCTTCTCTCTGAAACGGTTGTACATATCGTCTGCAAAGCTATGTGGCGTGCAGCGGTATGTGGAGACACTAAAATCACCATAGTAGAACACAGATGAAGCATCTAAGTTGATGTAATAGCCAGTAAGAAGTAGTACAATTCAAGTTTTAGGAATCGATTATTGACTTTTAAGCTGGCTTTGGTGCCTTGGAAATGAGCTAGGACTTTAAGATTCTGCATAAAAGGAGGACTAGCAGCCCAGTTGCACAGGAGAATGTGAAAAGTGTTCATATGTAGTAATAACCTGAGAAATCCGTCCTTTTTCGTCATTTGTTATCGAATCGACTTAAAGCCAGATCGTCACATTGGCCGCTCTTCTCTCTGAAACGGTTGTGCTTATCGTCTGCAAAGCTATGTCGCGTGCTGCGGTGTGAGGAGACACTAAAAGCACCATAGTAGAACACAGATCAAGCTTCTAAGTTGATGTAATAGCCAGTAAGAAGTAGTACAATTCAAGTTATATGTATTGAATATGGACCTCTTAGCTGGCTTTGGTGCCTTGGACATGAGCTAGGACCTTAAGATTCTGCATGAAAGGAGGACTAGCAGCCGAGTTGCACGGGAGAATGTGAAAAGTGTTCATATGTAGTAATAACCTGAGAAATCCGTCCTTTTTCGTCATTTGTTATCGAATCGACTTAAAGCCAGATCGTCACATTGGCCGCTCTTCTCTCTGAAACGGTTGTGCTTATCGTCTGCAAAGCTATGTCGCGTGTTGCGTAGGCGGAAACAGGAAAAGCACCATAGTAGAACACAGATGGAGCTTCTAAGTTGATGTAATAGCCAGTAATAAGTAGTCCAATTCAAGATTTAGGTATCGATTATTGACTTTTTAGCTGGCTTTCGTGCCTTGGACATGAGCTAGGGCTTTAAGATTCTGCATAAAAGGAGGACTAGCAGCCGAGTTGCACGGGAGAATGTGAAAATAGTTCATATGTAGTAAAAACCTGAGAAATACGTCCGTTTTCGTCATTTGTTATCGAATCGACTTAAAGCCAGATGGTCACATAAGCCGCTCTTCTCTTTGAAACGGTTGTACATATCGTCTGCAAAGCTATGTCGCGTGCAGCGGCGTGTGGTGACACTAAAATCACCATAGTAGAACACAGATGAAGCATCTAAGTTGATGTAATAGCCAGTAAGAAGTAGTACAATTCAAGTTTTAGGAATCGATTATTGACTTTTTAGCTGACTTTGGTGCCTTGGATATGAGCTAGGACCTTAAGATTCTGCATGAAAGGAGGACTAGCAGCCGCGTTGTACGGGAGAATGTGAAAAGTGTTCATATGTAGTGAAATCATGAGAAATCCGTCCGTTTTCGTCATTTGTTATCGAATCGACTTAAAGCCAGATCGTCACATTTGCCGCTCTTCTCTCTGAAACGGTTGTACTTATCATCTGCAAACCTATGTCGCGTGCTGCGGTATGCTAAGACACTAAAAGCACCATAGTAGAACACAGATCAAGCTTCTAAGTTGATGTAATAGCCAGTAAGAAGTAGCACAATTCAAGTTTTAGGTAATGAATATGGAACTTTTAGCTGGCTTTGGTGCCTTGGACATGAGCTAGGACCTTGAGATTCTGACTGATAGGAGGACTAGCAGCCGAGTTGCACGGGAGAATGTGAAAAGTGTTCATATGTAGTAAAAACCTGAGAAATCCGTCCTTTTTCGTCATTTGTTATCGAATCGACTTAAAGCCAGATCGTCACATTGGCCGCTCTTCTCTCTGAAACGGTTGTGCTTATCGTCTGCAAAACTATGTCGCGTGCTGCGGTATGCGGAGAAACTAAAAGCATCGTAGTAGAACACAGATGAAGCATCTAAGTTGATGTAATAGCCAGTAAGAAGTAGTACAATTCAAGTTTTAGGAATCGATTATTGACTTTTTAGCTGGCTTTGGTGCCTTGGAAATGAGCTAGGACTTTAAGATTCTGCATAAAAGGAGGACTAGCAGCCCAGTTGCACAGGAGAATGTCAAAAGTGTTCACATGTAGTAAGAACCTGAGACATCCGTCCGTTTTCGTCATTTGTTATCAATCGACTTAAAGCCAGATCGTCACATTGGCCGCTCTTCTCTCTGAAACGGTTGTACTTATCGTCTGCAAAGCTATGTCGCGTGCTGCGGTATGCGGAGACACTAAAATCACCATAATAGAACTCAGATGCAGCTTCTAAGTTGATGCAATAGCCAGTAAGAAGTAGAACAATTCAAGTTTTAGGTATCGATTATTGACTTTTTAACTGGCTTCGGTACCTTGGACATGAGCTAGGACGTTAAGATTCTGCATGAAAAGTTTACTAGAAGCCGAGTTGCACGGGAGAATGTGAAAATTGTTCATATGTAGTAAAAACCTGAGAAATCCGTCCGTTTTCGTCATTTGTTATCGAATCGACATAAAGCCACATCGTCACATTGGCCGCTCTTCTCTCTGAAACGGTTGTGCTTATCGTCTGCAAAACTATGTCGCGTGCTGCGGTATGCGGAGAAACTAAAAGCACCGTAGTAGAACACAGATGAAGCTTCTTAGTGGATGTAATAGCCAGTAAGAAGTAGTCCAATTCAAGTTTTAGGTATCGGTTATTGACTTTTTACCCTTCTTTGGTGCCTTGGACACGACCTAGGAACTTAAGATTTTGCATGAAAGGAGGACTAACAGCCGAGTTGCACGGGAGAATGTGAAAATTGTTCATATGTAGTAAAAACCTGAAAAATCCGTCCGTTTTCGTCATTTTTTATCGAATCGACTTAAGGCCAGATCGTCACATTGGCCGCTCTTCTCACTGAAACGGTTGTACTTATCGTCTGCAAAGCTATGTCGCGTGCTGCGGTATGCGGAGACACTAAAAGCACCTTAGTAGAACACAGATGAAGCTTCTAAGTTGATGTAATACCCAGTAAGAAGTAGTACAATTCAAGTTTTAGGTATCGATTATTGACTTTTTAGCTGGCTTTGGTGCCTTGGACATGAGCTAGGACCTTAAGATTCTGCATAAAAGGAGGACTAGCAGCCGAGTTGCACGGGAGAATGTGAAAAGTGTTCATATGTAGTAAAAACCTGAGAAATCCGTCCGTTTTCGTCATTTGTTATCGAATCGACTTAAAGCCAGATCGTCACATTGGCTGCTCTTCTCTCTGAAACGGTTGTACTTATCGTCTGCAAGGCTATGTCAGGTGCTGCGGTATGCGGAGACACTAAAATCACCATAGTAGAACACAGATGAAGCTTCTAAGTTGATGCAATAGCCAGTAAGAAGTAGAACAATTCAAGTTTTAGGTATCGATTATTGACTTTTTAGCTGGCTTTGGTGCCTTGGACATGAGCTAGGACCTCAAGATTCTGCATGAAAGGAGGACTAGCAGCCGATTTGCACGGGAGAATGTGAAAAGTGTTCATATGTAGTAAAAACCTTAGAAATCCGTCCGTTTTCGTCATTTGTTATCGAATCGACATAAAGCCCGATCGTCACATTGGCCGCTCTTCTCTCTGAAACGGTTGTACTTATCGTCTGCAAAGATATGTGGCGTGCTGCGGTATGCTGAGACACTAAAAGCACCATAGTAGAACACAGATCAAGGTTCTAAGTTGATGTAATAGCCAGTAAGAAGTAGTACAATTCAAGTTTTAGGTATTGAATATGGAACTTTTAGCTGGCTTTGGTGCCTTGGACATGAGCTAGGACCTTAAGATTCTGCATGAAAGGAAGAATAGCAGCCGAGTTGCACGGGAGAATGTGAAAAGTGTTTATATATTTAGTAATAACCTGAGAAATCCGTCCTTTTTCGTCATTTGCTATCGAATCGACATAAAGCCAGATCGTCACATTGGCCGCTCTTCTCTCTGAAACGGTTGTGCTTACCGTCTGCAAAGCTATGTCGCGTGTTGCCGTAGGCGGAAACAGGAAAAGCACCATAGTAGAATACAGATGAAGCTTCTAAGTTGATGTAATAGCCAGTAATAAGTAGTCCAATTCAAGATTTAGGTATCGATTATTGACTTTTTAGCTGGCTTTCGTGGCTTGGACATGAGCCAGGACTTTAAGATTCTGCATAAAAGGTAGACTAGCAGCCCAGTTGCACGGGAGAATGTGAAAAGTGTTCATATGTAGTAAAAACCTGAGAAATCCGTTTTCGTCATTTGTTATCGAATCGACTTAAAGCCAGATCGTCACATTGGCCGCTCTTCTCTCTGAAACGGTTGTACTTATCGTCTGCAAAGCTATGTCGCGTGCTGCGGTATGCGGAGACACTAAAATCAAAATAGTAGAACACAGATGAAGCTTCTAAGATGATGCAATAGCCAGTAAGAAGTAGAACAATTCAAGTTTTAGGTATCGATTATTGACTTTTTAGCTGGCTTTGGTGCCTTGGACATGAGCTAGGACCTTTACATTCTGCATGAAAGAAGGACTAGCAGCCGAGTTGCACGGGAGACTGTGAAAAGTTATCATATGTAGTAAAAACCTGAGAAATCCGTCCGTTTTCGTCATTTGTTATCAATCGACTTAAAGCCAAATCGTCACATTGGCTACTCTTCTCTCTGAAACGGTTGTACTTATCGTCTGCAAAGCTATGTCGCGTGCTGCGGTATGCTGAGACACTAAAAGCACCATAGTAGAACACAGATGAAGCTTCTAAGTTGATGCAATAGCCAGTAAGAAGTAGAAATATTCAAGTTTTAGGTATCGATTATTGACTTTTTAGCTGGCTTTGGTGCCTTGGACATGAGCTAGGACCTTTACATTCTGCATGAAAGAAGGACTAGCAGCCGAGTTGCACGGGAGACTGTGAAAAGTTTTCATATGTAGTAAAAACCTGAGAAACCCGTCCGTTTTCGTCATTTGTTATCGAATCGACTTAAAGCCACATCGTCACATTGGCCGCTCTTCTCTCTGAAACGGTTGTACTTATCGAGTGCAAAACTATGTCGCGTGCTGCGATATGCGGAGAAACTAAAAGCACCGTTGTAGAACACAGATGAAGCTTCTAAGTTGATGTAATAGCCAGTAAGAAGTAGTACAGTTCAAGTTTTAGATATCGATTAATGACTTTTTAGCTGGCTTTGGTGCCTTGGACATGAGCTATGACTTAAAGATTCTGCATAAAAGGAGGACTAGCAGCCCAGTTGCACGGGAGAATGTGAAAAGTGTTCACATGTAGTAAAAACCTGAGACATCCGTCCGTTTTCGTCATTTGTTATTGAATCGGCTTAAAGCCAGATCGTCACATTGGCCGCTCTTCTCTCTGAAACGGTTGTACTTATCGTCTGCAAATCTATGTCGCGTACTGCGGTATGCTGAGACACTAAAACAACCATAGTAGAACACAGATGAAGCATCTAATTTGATGTAATAGCCAGTAAGAAGTAGTACAATTCAAGTTTTAGGAATCGATTATTGACCTTTTAGCTGGCTTTGGTGCCTTGGACATGAGCTAGGACCTTAAGATTCTGCATGAAAGGAGGACTAGCAGCCGAGTTGCACGGGAGAATGTGAAAAGTGTTCATATGTAGTAAAAACCTGAGAAATCGGTCCGTTTTCGTCATTTGTTATCGAATCGACTTAAAGCCAGATCGTCACATTGGCCGCTCTTCTCTCTGAAACGGTTGTACTTATCGTCTGCAAAGCTATGTCGCGTGCTGCGGTATGCGGAGACACTAAAATCACCATAGTAGAACACAGATGAAACATCTAAGTTGATGTAATAGCCAGTACGAAGTAGTACAATTCAAGTTTTAGGAATCGATTATTGACTTTTTAGCTGGCTTTTGCCTTGGACATGAGCTAGGACTTTAAGATTCTGCATAAAAGGAGGACTAGCAGCCGAGTTGCACGGGAGAATGTGAAAAGTGTTCACAAGTAGTAAAAACCTGAGAAATCCGTCCGTCTTCGTCATTTGTTATCGATTCGACTTAAAGCCAGTTCGTCACATTGGCCGCTCTGCTCTCTGAAACGGTTGTACTTATCGTCTGCTAAGCTATGTCGCGTACTGCTTTATTCGGAGACACTAAAAGCACCATAGTAGAACACAGATGAAGCTCCTAAGATGACGTAATAGCCAGTAAGAAGTAGTACATTTCAAGTTTTAGGTATCGGTTATTGACATTTTAGCTGGCTTTGGTGCCTTGGACATGAGCTATGACCTTAAGACTCTGCATGAAAGGAGGACTAGCAACCGAGTTGCACGGGAGAATGTGAAAAGTGTTCATATGTAGTAAAAACCTGAGAAATCCGTCCGTTTTCGTCATTTGTTATCGAATCGACTTAAAGCCAGATCGTCACATTGGACGCTCTTCTCTCTGAAACGGTTATACTTATCGTCTGCAAAGCTATGTCGCGTGCAGCGGTATGTGGAGACACTAAAATCACCATAGTAGAACACAGATGAAGCTTCTAAGTTGATGTAATAGCCAGTAAGGACTAGTACAATTGATGCAATAGCCAGTAAGAAGTAGAACAATTCAAGTTTTAGGTATCGATTATTGACTTTTTAGCTGGCTTTGGTGCCTTGGACATGAGCTAGGACCTTGACATTCTGCATGAAAGAAGGACTAGCAGCCGAGTTGCACGGGACACTGTGAAAAGTTTTCATATGTAGTAAAAACCTGAGAAATCCGTCCGTTTTCGTCATTTGTTATCGAATCGACTTAAAGCCAAATCGTCACATTGGCTACTCTTCTCTCTGAAACGCTTGTACTTATCGTCTGCAAAGCTATGTCGCGTGCTGCGGTATGTGGAGACACTAAAAGCACCATAGCAGAACACAGATGAAGCTTGTAAGTTGATGTAATAGCCAGTAAGAAGTAGTAGAATTCAAGTTTTAGGTATCGATTATTGACTTTTTAGCTGGCTTTCGTGCCTTGGACATGAGCAAGGACCTTAAGATTCTGCATGAAAGGAGGACTATCAGCCGAGTTGCACGGGAGAATGTGAAAAGTGTTCATATGTAGTAAAAACCTGAGAAATCCGTCCGTTTTCATCATTTGTTATCGAATCGACTTAAAGCCACATCGTCACATTGGCCGCTCTTCTCTCTGAAACGGTTGTGCTTATCGACTGCAAAACTATGTCGCATGCTGCGATATGCGGAGAAACTAAAAGCACCGTAGTAGAACACAGATGAAGCTTCTAAGTTGATGTAATAGCCAGTAAGAAGTAGTCCAATTCAAGTTTTAGGTATAGATTATAGACTTTTTAGCTGGCTTTCGTGCCTTGGACATGAGCTAGGACCTTAAGATCCTGCATGAAGGGAGGACTAGCAGCCGAGTTGCACGGGAGAATGTGAAAAGTGTTCATATGTAGTAAAAACCTGAGAAATCCGTCCGTTTTCGTCATTTTTTATCGAATCGACTTAAAGCCAGATCGTCACATTGGCCGCTCTTCTCTCTGAAACGGTTGTACTTATCGTCTGCAAAGCTATGTCGCGTGCTGCGGTATGCGGAGACACTAAAAGCACCATAGTAGAACACAAACGAAGCTTCTAAGTTGATGTAATAGCCAGTAAGAAGTAGTACAATTCAAGTTTTAGGTATCGATTATTGACCTTTTTACTGGCTTTGGTGCCTTGGACATGAGCTAGGACCTTGACATTCTGCATGAAAGGAGGACTAGCAGCCGAGTTGCACGGGAGAATGTGGAAAGTGTTCATATGTAGTAAAAACCTGAGAAATCCGTCCGTTTTCGTCATTTGTTACCGAATCGACTTAAAGCCAGATCGTCACATTGGCCGCTCTTCCCTCTTAAACAGTTGTACTTATCGTCTACAAAGCTATGTCGCGTGCTGCGGTATGCGGAGACACTAAATTCACCTTAGTAGAATACAGATGAAGCTTGTAAGTTGATGTAATAGCCAGTAAGAAATAGTACAATTCAAGTTTTAGGTATCGATTATTGCCTTTTTAGCTTGGTTTGGTGCCTTGGACATGAGCTAGGACCTTAGGATTCTGCATGAAAGGAGGAGTAGCAGCTGAGTTGCACGGGAGAATGTGAAAAGTGTTCATATGTAGTAAAAACCTGAGAAATTCGTCCGTTTTCGTCATTTGTTATCGAATCGACTTAAAGCCAGATCGTCACATTGGCCGCTCTTCTCTCTGAAACGCTTGTACTTTTCGTCTGAAAAGCTATGTCGCGTGCTGCGGTATGCGGAGACACTAAAATCACCATAGTAGAACACAGATGAGGCTACTAAGTTGATGCAATAGCCAGTAAGAGGTAGTCCAATTCAAGATTTTTGTATTGAATATTGACCTTTTAGCTGGCATTGGTGCCTTGGACATGAGCAAGGACCTTAAGATTCTGCATGAAAGGAGGACTAGCAGCCGAGTTGCACGGGAGATTGTGAAAAGTGTTCATATGTAGTAACAACCTGAGAAATCCGTCCGTTTTTGTCATTTGTTATCGAATCGACTTAAAGCCAGATCGTCACATTGGCCGCTCTTCTCTCTGAAACGGTTGTATTTATCGTCTGCAAAGCTATGTCGAGTGCTGCGCTATGCGGAGACACTAAAAGCACCATAGTAGAACACAGATGAAGCTTCTAAGTTGATGTAATAGCCAGTAAGAAGTAGTACAATTCAAGTTTTAGGTATCGATTATTGACTTCTTAGCTGGCTTTGGTGCCTTGTACATGAGCTAGGACCTTAAGATTCTGCATGAAAGGAGGAGTAGCAGCCGAGTTGCACGGGAGAATGTGAAATGTGTGTATATGTAGTAAAAACCGGAGAAATTAGTCCGTTTTCGTCATTTGTTATCGAATCGACTGAAAGCCAGATCGTCACATTGGCCGCTCTTCTCTCTGAAACGCTTGTACTTATCGTCTGCAAAGCTATGTCGCGTGCTGCGGTATGCGGAGACACTAAAATCACCATAGTATAACACAGATGAAGCTACTAAGTTGATGCAATAGCCAGTAAGAAGTAGTCCAATTCAAGATTTCGGTATCGATTATTGACTTTTTAGCTGGCTTCGGTACCTTGGACATGAGCTAGGACCTTAAGATTCTGCATAAAAGGAGGACTAGCAGCCCAGTTGCACGGGAGAATGTGAAAAGTGTTCATATGCAGTAAAAACCTGAGAAATCCGTCCGTCTTCGTCATTTGTTATCGAATCGACTTAAAGCCAGATCGTCACATTGGCCGCTCTTCTCTCTGAAACGCTTGTACTTATCGTCTGCAAAGCTATGTCGCGTACTACGGTATTCGGAGACACTAAATGCACCATAGTACAACACAGATGAAGCTCTTAAGATGATGTAATAGCCAGTAAGAAGATAGGTATCGATTATTGACTTTTTAGCTGGCTTTGGTGCCTTGGACATGAGCTAGGAACTTAACATTCTGCATGAAAGGAGGAGTAGCAGCCGAGTTGCGCGGGAGAATGTGAAATGTGTTTATATGTAGTAAAAACCGGAGAAATTCGTCCGTTTTCGTCATTTGTTATCGAATCGACTGAAAGCCAGATCGTCACATTGGCCGCTCTTCTCTCTGAAACGGTTGTACTTATCGTCTGCAAAGTTATGTCGCGTGCTGCGGTATGCGGAGACACTAAAAGCACCATAGTAGAACACATATGAAGCTTCAAAGTTGATGTAATAGCCAGTAACATGTAGTACAGTTCAAGTTTTAGGTATCGATAATTGACATTTTAGCTGGCTTTGGTGCATTGGACATGAGCTAGGACCTTAACGTTCTGCATGAAAGGAGGACTAGCAGCCGAGTTGCATGGGAGAATGTGAAAAGTGTTCATATGTAGTAAAAACCTTAGAAATCCGTCCGTTTTCGTCATTTGTTATCGAATCGACTTAAAGCCAGATCGTCACATTGGCCACTCTTCTCCGTGAAACGGTTGTACTTATCGCCTGCAAAGCTATGTCGCGTGCTGCGGTATGCGGAGACACGAAAATCATCATAGTAGAACACAGATGAAGCTTCTAAGTTGATGTAATAGCCAGTAAGAAGTAGTACAATTCAAGTTTTAGGTATCGATTATTGACTTTTTAGCTGGCTTTGGTGCCTTGGTCATGAGCTAGGACCTTGAGATTCTGCGTGAAAGGAGGACTAGCAGCAGAGTTGCACGGGAGAATGTGAATAGTGTTCGCATTTAGTAAAAACCTGAGAAATCCGTCCGTTTTCGTCATTTGTTATCGAATCTACTTAAAGCCAGATCGTCACATTGGCCGCTCTTCTCTCTGAAACGGTTGTGCTTATCGTCTGCAAAACTATGTCGCGTGCTGCGGTATGCGGAGAAACTAAAAGTACCGTAGTAGAACACAGATGAAGCTTCTAAGTTGATGCAATAGCCAGTAAGAAGTAGTACAATTCAAGTTTTAGGTATCGATTATTGACTTTTTAGCTGGCTTTGGTGCCTTGGACATGAGCTAGGACCTTAACATTCTGCATGAAAGGAGGACTAGCAGCCGAGTTGCACGGGAGAATGTGAAAAGTGTTCATATGTAATAAAAACCTGAGAAATCCGTCCGTTTTCGTCATTTGTTATCGAATCGACTTAAAGCCAGATCGTCACATTGGCCGCTCTTCTCTCTGAAACGGTTGTACTTATCGTCTACAAAGCTATGTCGCGTGCTGCGGTATGCGGAGACACTAAAATCACCATAGTAGAACACAGATGAAGTTTCTAAGTTGATGTAATAGCCAGTAAGAAGTAGTAAAATTCAAGTTTTAGGTATCGATTATTGGCTTTTTAGCTTGGTTTGGTGCCTTGGACATGAGCTAGGACCTTAGGATTCTGCATGAAAGGAGGAGTAGCAGCCGAGTTGCACGGGAGAATGTGAAAAATGTTCATATGTAGTAAAAACCTGAGAAATTCGTCCGTTTTCATCATTTGTTATCGAATCGACTTAAAGCCAGATCGTCACATTGGCCGCTCTTCTCTCTGAAACGCTTGTACTTATCGTCTGAAAAGCTATGTCGCGTGCTGCGGTATGCGGAGACACTAAAATCACCATAGTAGAACACAGATGAAGCTACTAAGTTGATGCAATAGCCAGTAAGAAGTAGTCCAATTCAAGACTTAGGTATTGAATATTGACCTTTTAGCTGGCTTTGGTGCCTTGGACACGAGCAAGGACCTTAAGATTCTGCATGGAAGGAGGACTAGCAGCCGAGTTGCACGGGAGAATGTGAAAAGTGTTCATATGTAGTAAAAACCTGAGAAATCCGTCCGTTTTCGTCATTTGTTATCGAATCGACTTAAAGCCAGATCGTCACATTGGCCGCTCTTCTCTCTGAAACGGTTGTATTTATCGCCTGCAAAGCTATGTCGCGTGCTGCGGTATGCGGAGACACTAAAAGCACCATAGTAGAACACAGATCAAGCTTCTAAGTTGATGTAATAGCCAGTAAGAAGTAGTACAGTTCAAGTTTTAGGTATTGAAAATTGACCTTTTAGCTGGCTTTGGTGCCTTGGACATGAGCTAGAACCTTAAGATTCTGCATGAAAGGAGGACTAGCAGCCGAGTTGCACGGGAGAATGTGAAAAGTGTTCATATGTAGTAAAAACCTGAGAAATCCGTCCGTTTTCGTCATTTGTTATCGAATTGACTTAAAGCCAGATCGTCACATTGGCCGCTCTTCTCTCTGAAACGGTTGTACTTATCGTCTGCAAAGCTGTGTCGCGTGCTGCGGTATGCGGAGAAACTAAAAGCACCGTAGTAGAACACAGATGAAGCTTCTAAGTTGATGTAATAGCCAGTAAGAAGATAGGTATCGATTATTGACTTTTTAGCTGGCTTTGGTGCCTTGGACATGAGCTAGGACCTTAACATTCTGCATGAAAGGAGGACTAGCAGCCGCGTTGCTCGGGAGAATGTGAAAAGTGTTCATATGTAGTAAAAACCTGAGAAATCCGTCCGGTTTCGTCATTTGTTATCGAATTGAGTTAAAGCCAGATCGTCACATTGGCCGCTCTTCTCTCTAAAACGCTTGTACTTTTCGTATGAAAAGCTATGTCGCGTGGTGCGATATGCGGAGACACTAAAATCACCATAGTAGAACACAGATGAGGCTACTAAGTTGATGTAATAGCCAGTAAGAAGTAGTCCAATTCAAGATTTAGGTATTGAATATTGACCTTTTAGCTGGCTTTGGTGCCTTGGACATGAGCAAGGACCTTAAGATTCTGCATGAAAGGAGGACTAGCAGCCGAGTTGCACGGGAGAATGTGAAAAGTGTTCATATGTAGTAACAACCTGAGAAATCCGTCCGTTTTTGTCATTTGTTATCGAATCGACTTAAAGCCAGATCGTCACATTGGCCGCTCTTCTCTCTGAAACGGTTGTATTTATCGTCTGCAAAGCTATGTCGAGTGCTGCGCTATGCGGAGACACTAAAAGCACCATAGTAGAACACAGATGAAGCTTCTAAGTTGATGTAGTAGCCAGTAAGAAGTAGTACAATTCAAGTTTTAGGTATCGATTATTGACTTCTTAGCTGGCTTAGGTGCCTTGTACATGAGCTAGGACCTTAAGATTCTGCATGAAAGGAGGAGTAGCAGCCGAGTTGCACGGGAGAATGTGAAATGTGTTTATATGTAGTAAAAACCAGAGAAATTCGTCCGTTTTCGTCATTTGTTATCGAATCGACTGAAAGCCAGATCGTCACATTGGCCGCTCTTCTCTCTGAAACGCTTGTACTTATCGTCTGCAAAGCTATGTCGCGTGCTGCGGTATGCGGAGACACTAAAATCACCATAGTATAACACAGATGAAGCTACTAAGTTGATGCAATAGCCAGTAAGAAGTAGTCCAATTCAAGATTTAGGTATCGATTATTGACTTTTTAGCTGGTTTCGGTACCTTGGACATGAGCTAGGACCTTAAGATTCTGCATAAAAGGAGGACTAGCAGCCCAGTTGCACGGGAGAATGTGAAAAGTGTTCATATGCAGAAAAAACCTGAGAAATCCGTCCGTTTTCGTCATTTGTTATCGAATCGACTTAAAGCCAGATCGTCACATTGGCCGCTCTTCTCTCTGAAACGCTTGTACTTATCGTCTGCAAAGCTATGTCGCGTACTACGGTATTCGGAGACATTAAATGCACCATAGTAGAACACAGATGAAGCTCTTAAGATGATGTAATAGACAGTAAGAAGATAGGTATCGATTATTGACTTTTTAGCTGGCTTTGGTGCCTTGGACCAGAGCTAGGACCTTAACATTCTGCATGAAAGGAGGACTAGCAGCCGCGTTGCTCGGGAGAATGTGAAAAGTGTTCATATGTAGTAAAAACCTGAGAAATCCGTCCGGTTTCGTCATTTGTTATCGAATCGAGTTAAAGCCAGATCGTCACATTGGCCGCTCTTCTCTCTGAAACGGTTGTACTTATCGTCTGCAAAGCTATGTCGCGTGCTGCGGTATGCGGAGACACTAAAAGCACCATAGTAGAACACATATGAAGCTTCAAAGTTGATGTAATAGCCAGTAACAAGTAGTACAGTTCAAGTTTTAGGTATCGATTATTGACTTTTTAGCTGGCTTTGGTGCATTGGACATGAGCTAGGACCTTAACGTTCTGCATGAAAGGAGGACTAGCAGCCGAGTTGCATGGGAGAATGTGAAAAGTGTTCATATGTAGTAAAAACCTTAGAAATCCGTCCGTTTTCGTCATTTGTTATCGAATCGACTTAAAGCCAGATCGTCACATTGACCACTCTTCTCCGTGAAACGGTTGTACTTATCGTCTGCAAAGCTATGTCGCGTGCTGCGGTATGCGGAGAAACGAAAATCATCATAGTAGAACACAGATGAAGCTTCTAAGTTGATGTAATAGCCAGTAAGAAGTAGTACAATTCAAGTTTTAGGTATCGATTATTGACTTTTTAGCTGGCTTTGGTGCCTTGGACATGAGCTAGGACCTTGAGATTCTGCGTGAAAGGAGGACTAGCAGCAGAGTTGCGCGGGAGAATGTGAAAAGTGTTCGCATGTAGTAAAAACCTGAGAAATCCGTCCGTTTTCGTCATTTGTTATCGAATCGACTTAAAGCCAGATCGTCACATTGGCCGCTCTTCTCTCTGAAACGGTTGTGCTTATCGTCTGCAAAACTATGTCGCGTGCTGCGGTATGCGGAGAAACTAAAAGCACCGTAGTAGAACACAGATGAAGCATCTAAGTTGATGCAATAGTCAGTAAGAGGTAGTACAGTTGAAGTTTTAGGTATCAATTATTGACTTTTTAGCTGTCTTTGGTGCCTTGGACATGAACTAGGACCTTAAGATTCTGCATGAAAGGAGGACTATCAGCCGAGTTGCACGGGAGAATGTGAAAAGTGTTCATATGTAGTAAAAACCTTAGAAATCCGTCCGTTTTCGTCATTTGTTATCGAATCGACTTAAAGCCAGATCGTCACATTGGCCGCTCTTCTCTCTGAAACGGTTGTACTTATCGTCTACAAAGCTATGTCGCGTGCTGCGGTATGTGGAGACACTAAATGCACCATAGTAGAACACAGATGAAGCTCTTAAGATGATGTGATAGCCAGTAAGAAGATAGGTATCGATTATTGACTTTTTAGCTGGCTTTGGTGCCTTGGACATGAGCTAGGACCTTAACATTCTGCATGATAGGAGGACTAGCAGCCGCGTTGCTCGGGAGAATGTGAAAAGTGTTCATATGTAGTAAAAACCTGAGAAATCCGTCCGGTTTCGTCATTTGTTATCGAATCGAGTTAAAGCCAGATCGTCACATTGGCCGCTCTTCTCTCTGAAACGCTTGTACTTATCGTCTGCAAAGCTATGTCGCGTGCTGCGGTATGCTGAGACACTAAAAGCACCATAGTAGAACACAGATGAAGCTTCTAAGTTGATGTAATAGCCAGTAAGAAGTAGTCCAATTCAAGTTTTAGGTATCGATTATTGACTTTTTACTGGCTTTGGTGCCTTTGACATGAGCTAGGACTTTAAGATTCTTCTTAAAAGGAGGACTAGCAGCCCAGTTGCACGGGAGAATGTGAAAAGTGCTCTTATGTAGTAAAAACCTGAGAAATCCGTCCGTTTTCGTCATTTGTTATCGAATCGACTTAAAGCCAGTTCGTCACATTGGCCGCTCTTCTCTCTGAAACGGTTGTACTTATCGTCTGCAAAGCTATGTCGCGTGCTGCGTAATACGGAGACACTAAAAGCACCATAGTAGAACACATATGAAGCTTCAAAGTTGATGTAATAGCCAGTAACAAGTAGTACAGTTCAAGTTTTAGGTATCGATTATTGACTTTTTAGCTGGCTTTGGTGCATTGGACATGAGCTAGGACCTTAACGTTCTGCATGAAAGGAGGACTAGCAGCCGAGTTGCATGGGAGACTGTGAAAAGTGTTCATATGTAGTAAAAACCTTAGAAATCCGTCCGTTTTCGTCATTTGTTATCGAATCGACTTAAAGCCAGATCGTCACATTGGCCACTCTTCTCCGTGAAACGGTTGTACTTATCGTCTGCAAAGCTATGTCGCGTGCTGCGGTATGCGGAGAAACGAAAATCATCATAGTAGAACACAGATGAAGCTTCTAAGTTGATGTAATAGCCAGTAAGAAGTAGTACAATTCAAGTTTTAGGTATCGATTATTGACTTTTTAGCTGGCTTTGGTGCCTTGGACATGAGCTAGGACCTTGAGATTCTGCGCGATAGGAGGACTAGCAGCAGAGTTGCACGGGAGAATGTGAAAAGTGTTCATATGTAATAAAAACCTGAGAAATCCGTCCGTTTCCGTCATTTGTTATCGAATCGAGTTAAAGCCAGATCGTCACATTGGCCGCTCTTCTCTCTGAAACGGTTGTACTTATCGTCTGCAAAGCTATGACGCGTGCTGCGGTATGCTGAGACACTAAAAGCACCATAGTAGAACACAGATGAAGCTTCTAAGTTGATGTAATAGCCAGTAAGAAGTAGTCCAATTCAAGTTTTAGGTATCGATTATTGACTTTTTAGCTGGCTTTGGTGCCTTGGACATGAGCTAGGACTTTAAAATTCTGCATAAAAGGAGGACTAGCAGCCCAGTTGCACGGGAGAATGTGAAAAGTGCTCATATGTAGTAAAAACCTGAGAAATCCGTCCGTTTTCGTCATTTGTTATCGAATCGACTTAAAGCCAGTTCGTCACATTGGCCGCTCTTCTCTCTGAAACGGTTGTACTTATCGTCTGCAAAGCTATGTCGCGTGCTGCGGTATGCGGAGACACTAAAAGCACCATAGTAGAACACATATGAAGCTTCAAAGTTGATGTAATAGCCAGTAACAAGTAGTACAGTTCAAGTTTTAGGTATCGATTATTGACTTTTTAGCTGGCTTTGGTGCATTGGACATGAGCTAGGACCTTAACGTTCTGCATGAAAGGAGGACTAGCAGCCGAGTTGCATGGGAGAATGTGAAAAGTGTTCATATGTAGTAAAAACCTTAGAAATCCGTCCGTTTTCGTCATTTGTTATCGAATCGACTTAAAGCCAGATCGTCACATTGGCCACTCTTCTCCGTGAAACGGTTGTACTTATCGTCTGCAAAGCTATGTCGCGTGCTGCGGTATGCGGAGAAACGAAAATCATCATAGTAGAACACAGATGAAGCTTCTAAGTTGATGTAATAGCCAGTAAGAAGTAGTACAATTCAAGTTATAGGTATCGATTATTGACTTTTTAGCTGGCTTTGGTGCCTTGGACATGAGCTAGGACCTTGAGATTCTGCGTGAAAGGAGGACTAGCAGCAGAGTTGCACGGGAGAATGTGAAAAGTGTTCGCATGTAGTAAAAACCTGAGAAATCCGTCCGTTTTCGTCATTTGTTATCGAATCGACTTAAAGCCAGATCGTCACATTGGCCGCTCTTCTCTCTGAAACGGTTGTGCTTATCGTCTGCAAAACTATGTCGCGTGCTGCGGTATGCGGAGAAACTAAAAGCACCGTAGTAGAACACAGATGAAGCTTCTAAGTTGATGCAATAGTCAGTAAGAAGTAGTACAGTTGAAGTTTTAGGTATCAATTATTGACTTTTTAGCTGTCTTTGGTGCCTTGGACATGAACTAGGACCTTAAGATTCTGCATGAAAGGAGGACTATCAGCCGAGTTGCACGGGAGAATGTGAAAAGTGTTCATATGTAGTAAAAACCTTAGAAATCCGTCCGTTTTCGTCATTTGTTATCGAATCGACTTAAAGCCAGATCGTCACATTGGCTGCTCTTCTCTCTGAAACGGTTGTACTTATCGTCTACAAAGCTATGTCGCGTGCTGCGGTATGTGGAGACACTAAATGCACCATAGTAGAACACAGATGAAGCTCTTAAGATGATGTAATAGCCAGTAAGAAGATAGGTATCGATTATTGACTTTTTAGCTGGCTTTGGTGCCTTGGACATGAGCTAGGACCTTAACATTCTGCATGAGAGGAGGACTAGCAGCCGCGTTGCTCGGGAGAATGTGAAAAGTGTTCATATGTAGTAAAAACCTGAGAAATCCGTCCGGTTTCGTCATTTGTTATCGAATCGAGTTAAAGCCAGATCGTCACATTGGTCGCTCTTCTCTCTGAAACGCTTGTACTTATCGTCTGCAAAGCTATGTCGCGTGCTGCGGTATGCTGAGACACTAAAAGCACCATAGTAGAACACAGATGAAGCTTCTAAGTTGATGTAATAGCCAGTAAGAAGTAGTCCAATTCAAGTTTTAGGTATCGATTATTGACTTTTTACTGGCTTTGGTGCCTTGGACATGAGCTAGGACTTTAAGATTCTGCATAAAAGGAGGACTAGCAGCCCAGTTGCACGGTAGAATGTGTAAAGTGCTCATATGTAGTAAAAACCTGAGAAATCCGTCCGTTTTCGTCATTTGTTATCGAATCGACTTAAAGCCAGTTCGTCACATTGGCCGCTCTTCTCTCTGAAACGGTTGTACTTATCGTCTGCAAAGCTATGTCGCGTGCTGCGTAATACGGAGACACTAAAAGCACCATAGTAGAACACATATGAAGCTTCAAAGTTGATGTAATAGCCAGTAACAAGTAGTACAGTTCAAGTTTTAGGTATCGATTATTGACTTTTTAGCTGGCTTTGGTGCATTGGACATGAGCTAGGACCTTAACGTTCTGCATGAAAGGAGGACTAGCAGCCGAGTTGCATGGGAGAATGTGAAAAGTGTTCATATGTAGTAAAAACCTTAGAAATCCGTCCGTTTTCGTCATTTGTTATCGAATCGACTTAAAGCCAGATCGTCACATTGGCCACTCTTCTCCGTGAAACGGTTGTACTTATCGTCTGAAAAGCTATGTCGCGTGCTGCGGTATGCGGAGAAACGAAAATCATCATAGTAGAACACAGATGAAGCTTCTAAGTTGATGTAATAGCCAGTAAGAAGTAGTACAATTCAAGTTTTAGGTATCGATTATTGACTTTTTAGCTGGCTTTGGTGCCTTGGACATGAGCTAGGACCTTGAGATTCTGCGTGATAGGAGGACTAGCAGCAGAGTTGCACGGGAGAATGTGAAAAGTGTTCATATGTAATAAAAACCTGAGAAATCCGTCCGTTTTCGTCATTTGTTATCGAATCGAGTTAAAGCCAGATCGTCACATTGGCCGCTCTTCTCTCTGAAACGGTTGTATTTATCGTCTGAAAAGCTATGTCGCGTGCTGCGGTATGCGGAGACACTAAAATCACCATAGTAGAACACAGATGAAGCTACTAAGTTGATGCAATAGCCAGTAAGAAGTAGTCCAATTCAAGATTTAGGTATTGAATATTGACCTTTTAGCTGGCTTTGGTGCCTTGGACACGAGCAAGGACCTTAAGATTCTGCATGAAAGGAGGACTAGCAGCCGAGTTGCACGGGAGAATGTGAAAAGTGTTCATATGTAGTAAAAACCTGAGAAATCCGTCCGTTTTCGTCATTTGTTATCGAATCGACTTAAAGCCAGATCGTCACATTGGCCGCTCTTCTCTCTGAAACGGTTGTATTTATCGCCTGCAAAGCTATGTCGCGTGCTGCGGTATGCGGAGACACTAAAAGCACCATAGTAGAACACAGATCAAGCTTCTAAGTTGATGTAATAGCCAGTAAGAAGTAGTACAGTTCAAGTTTTAGGTATTGAATATTGACCTTTTAGCTGGCTTTGGTGCCTTGGACATGAGCTAGAACCTTAAGATTCTGCATGAAAGGAGGACTAGCAGCCGAGTTGCACGGGAGAATGTGAAAAGTGTTCGCATGTAGTAAAAACCTTAGAAATCCGTCCGTTTTCGTCATTTGTTATCGAATCGACTTAAAGCCAGATCGTCACATTGGCCACTCTTCTCCGTGAAACGGTTGTACTTATCGTCTGCAAAGCTATGTCGCGTGCTGCGGTATGCCGAGAAACGAAAATCATCATAGTAGAACACAGATGAAGCTTCTAAGTTGATGTATTAGCCAGTAAGAAGTAGTACAATTCAAGTTTTAGGTATCGATTATTGACTTTTTAGCTGGCTTTGGTGCCTTGGACATGAGCTAGGACCTTGAGATTCTGCGTGAAATTAGGACTAGCAGCAGAGTTGCACGGGAGAATGTGAAAAGTGTTCGCATCTAGTAAAAACCTGAGAAATCCGTCCGTTTTCGTCATTTGTTATCGAATCGACTTAAAGCCAGATCGTCACATTGGCCGGTCTTCTCTCTGAAACGGTTGTACTTATCGTCTACAAAGCTATGTCGCGTGCTGCGGTATGTGGAGACACTAAAAGCACCATAGTAGAACACAGATGAAGCTTCTAACTTGATGTAATAGCCAGTAAGAAGTAGTACAATTCAAGTTTTAGGTATCGATTATTGACTTTTTAGCTGGCTTTGGTGCCTTGGACCAGAGCTAGGACCTTAACATTCTGCATGAAAGGAGGACTAGCAGCCGAGTTGCACGGGAGAATGTGAAAAGTGTTTATATGTAATAAAAACCTGAGAAATCCGTCCGTTTTCGTCATTTGTTATCGAATCGACTTAAAGCCAGATCGTCACATTGGCCGCTCTTCTCTCTGAAACGGTTGTACTTATCGTCTACAAAGCTATGTCGCGAGCTGCGGTATGCGGAGACACTAAAAGCACCATAGTAGAACACAGATGAAGCTTCTAAGTTGATGTAACAGCCAGTAAGACGTAGTAAAATTCAAGTTTTAGGTATCGATTATTGCCTTTTTAGCTTGGTTTGGTGCCTTGTACATGTGCTAGGACCTTAGGATTCTGCATGAAAGGAGGAGTAGCAGCCGAGTTGCACGGGAGAATGTGAAAAATGTTCATATGTAGTAAAAACCTGAGAAATTCGTCCGTTTTCGTCATTTGTTATCGAATCGACTTAAAGCCAGATCGTCACATTGGCCGCTCTTCTCTCTGAAACGCTTGTACTTATCGTCTGAAAAGCTATGTCGCGTGCTGCGGTATGCGGAGACACTAAAATCACCATAGTAGAACACAGATGAAGCTACTAAGTTGATGCAATAGCCAGTAAGAAGTAGTCCAATTCAAGATTTAGGTATTGAATATTGACCTTTTAGCTGGCTTTGGTGCCTTGGACACGAGCAAGGACGTTAAGATTCTGCATGAAAGAGGACTAGCAGCCGAGTTGCACGGGAGAATGTGAAAAGTGTTCATATGTAGTAAAAACCTGAGAAATCCGTCCGTTTTCGTCATTTGTTATCGAATCGACTTAAAGCCAGATCGTCACATTGGCCGCTCTTCTCTCTGAAACGGTTGTATTTATCGCCTGCAAAGCTATGTCGCGTGCTGCGGTATGCGGAGACACTAAAAGCACGATAGTAGAACACAGATGAAGCTTCTAAGTTGATGTAATAGCCAGTAAGAAGTAGTACAGTTCAAGTTATAGGTATTGAATATTGACCTTTTAGCTGGCTTTGGTGCCTTGGACATGAGCTAGAACCTTACGATTCTGCATGAAAGGAGGACTAGCAGCCGAGTTGCACGGGAGAATGTGAAAAGTGTTCATATGTAGTAAAAACCTGAGAAATCCGTCCGTTATCGTCATTTGTTATCGAATTGACTTAAAGCCAGATCCTCAAATTGGCCGCTCTTCTCTCTGAAACGGTTGTACTTATCGTCTGCAAAGCTGTGTCGCGTGCTGCGGTATGCGGAGAAACTAAAAACACCGTAGTAGAACACAGATGAAGCTTCTAAGTTGATGTAATAGCCAGTAAGAAGATAGGTATCGATTATTGACTTTTTAGCTGGCTTTGGTGCCTTGGACATGAGCTAGGACCTTAACATTCTGCATGAAAGGAGGACTAGCAGCCGCGTTGCTCGGGAGAATGTGAAAAGTGTTCATATGTAGTAAAAACCTGAGAAATCCGTCCGGTTTCGTCATTTGTTATCGAATCGACTTAAAGCCAGATCGTCACATTGGCCGCTCTTCTCTCTGAAACGGTTGTACTTATCGTCTGCAAAGCTATGTCGCGTGCTGCGGTATGCGGAGACACTAAAAGCACCATAGTAGAGCACATATGAAGCTTCAAAGTTGATGTAATAGCCAGTAACAAGTAGTACAGCTCAAGTTTTAGGTATCGATTATTGACTTTTTAGCTGGCTTTGGTGCATTGGACATGAGCTAGGACCTTAACGTTATGCATGAAAGGAGGACTAGCAGCCGAGTTGCATGGGAGAATGTGAAAAGTGTTCATATGTAGTAAAAACCTTAGAAATCCGTCCGTTTTCGTCATTTGTTATCGAATCGACTTAAAGCCAGATCGTCACATTGGCCACTCTTCTCCGTGAAACGGTTGTACTTATCGTCTGCAAAGCTATGTCGCGTGCTGCGGTATACGGAGACACGATAATCATCATAGTAGAACACAGATGAAGCTTCTAAGTTGATGTAATAGCCAGTAAGAAGTAGTACAATTCATGATTTAGGTATTGAATATTGACGTTTTAGCTGGCTTTGGTGCCTTGGACATGAGCAAGGACCTTAAGATTCTGCATGAAAGGTGGACTAGCAGCCGAGTTGCACGGGAGAATGTGAAAAGTGTTCATATGTAGTAAAAACCTGAGAAATCCGTCCGTTTTCGTCATTTGTTATCGAATCGACTTAAAGCCAGATCATCACATTGGCCGCTCTGCTCTCTGAAACGGTTGTACTTATCGTCTGCAAAGCTATGTCGCGTACTGCGGTAATCGGAGACACTAAAAGCACCATAGTAGAACACAGATGAAGCTCCTAAGATGATGTAATAGCCAGTAAGAAGTAGTACAATTCAAGTTTTAGGTAATGAATATTGACCTTTTAGCTGGCTTTGGTGCCTTGGACATGAGCTAGGACCTTAAGATTCTGCATGAAAGGAGGACTAGCAGCCGAGTTGCCCGGGAGAATGTGAAAAGTGTTCATATGTAGTAAAAACCTGACAAAATCCGTCCGTTTTCGTCATTTGTTATCGAATCGACTTAAAGCCAGATCGTCACATTGGCCGCTCTTCTCTCTGAAACGGTTGAGCTTATCGTCTGCAAAACTATGTCGAGTGCTGCGGTATGCGTAGAAACTAAAAGCACCATAGTAGATCACAGATGAAGCTTCTAAGATGATGTATTAGCCAGTAAGAAGTAGTACAATTCAAGTTTTAGGTATCGATTATTGACTTTTTAGCTGGCTTTGGTGCCTTGGACATGAGCTAGGACCTTAACATTCTGCATGAAAGGAGGACTAGCAGCCGAGTTGCACGGGAGAATGTGAAAAGTGTTCATATGCAGTAAAAACCTGAGAAATCCGTCCGTTTTCGTCATTTGTTATCGAATTGACTTAAAGCCAGATCGTCACATTGTCCGCTCTTCTCTCTGAAACGGTTGTACGTATCGTCTGCAAAGCTATGTCGCGTACTGCGGTATTCGGAGACACTAAAAGCACCATAGTAGAACACAGATGAAGCTCCTAAGATGATGTAATAGCCAGTAAGAAGTAGGACAATTCAAGTTGTAGGTATCGGTTATTGACTTTTTAGCTGGCTTTGGTGCCTTGGACATGAGCTAGGACCTTAAGATTCTGCATGAAAGGAGGACTAGCAGCCGACTTGCACGGGAGAATGTGAAAAGTGTTCATATGTAGTAAAAACCTGAGAAATCCGTCCGTTTTCGTCATTTGTTATCGAATCGAGTTAAAGCCAGATCGTCACATTGGCTGCTCTTCTCTCTGAAACGGTTGTACTTATCGTCTGCAAAGCTATGTCGCGTGCTGCGCTACGCGGAGGCACTAAAAGCACCATAGTAGAACACAGATGAAGCTTCTAAGTTGATGTAATAGCCAGTAAGAAGTAGTACAATTCAAGTTTTAGGTATCGATTATTGACTTCTTAGCTGGCTTTGGTGCCTTGGACATGAGCTATTACCTTAAGATTCTGCATGAAAGTAGGACTAGCAGCCGAGTTGCACGGGAGAATGTGAAAAGTGTTCATTTGTAGTAAAAACCTGAGAAATCCGTCCGTTTTCGTCATTTGTTATCGAATCGACTGAAAGCCAGATCGTCACATTGGCCGCTCTTCTCTCTGAAACGGTTGTACTTATCGTCTGCAAAGCTGTGTCGCGTGCTGCGGTATGCGGAGAAACTAAAAGCACCGTAGTAGAACACAGATGACGCTTCTAAGTTGATGTAATAGCCAGTAAGAAGTTAGGTATCGATTATTGACTTTTTAGCTGGCTTTGGTGCCTTGGACATGAGCTAGGACCTTAACATTCTGCATGAAAGGAGGACTAGCTGCCGAGTTGCACGATAGAATGTGAAAAGTGTTCATATGTAGTAAAAACCTGAGAAATCCGTCCGTTTTCGTCATTTGCTATCGAATCGACTTAAAGCCAGATCGTCACATTGGCCGCTCTTCTCTCTGAAACGGTTGTACGTAACGTCTGCAAAGCTATGTCGCGTACTGCGGTATTCGGAGACACTAAAAGCACCATAGTAGAACACAGATGAAGCTCTTAAGATGATGTAATAGCCAGTAAGAAGTAGTACAATTCAAGTTTTAGGTAATGAATATTGACTTTTTAGCTGGCTTTGGTGCCTTGGACAAGAGCAAGGACCTTAAGATTCTGCATGAAAGTAGGACTAGCAGCCGAGTTGCACGGGAGACTGTGAAAAGTGTTCATATGTAGTAAAAACCTGAGAAATCCGTCCATTTTCGTCATTTGATATCGAATCGACGTAAAGCCAGATCGTCAGATTGGCCGCTCTGCTCTCTGAAACGATTGTACTTATTGTCTGCAAAGCTATGTCACGTACTGCGGTATGCGGAGACACTAAAAGCACCATAGTAGAACACAGATGAAGCTCCTAAGATGATGTAATAGCCAGTAAGGAGTAGTACAATTCAAGTTGTAGGTATCGGTTATTGAGTTTTTAGCTGGCTTTGGTGCCTTGGACATGAGCTAGGACCTTAAGATTCTGCATGAAAGGAGGACTAGCAGTCGACTTGCACGGGAGAATGTGAAAAGTGTTCATATGTAGTAAAAACCTGAGAAATCCGTCCGTTTTCGTCATTTGTTATCGAATCGAGTTAAAGCCAGATCGTCACATTGGCCGCTCTTCTCTCTGAAACGGTTGTACTTATCGACTGCAAAGCTATGTCGCGTGCTGCGCTAATCGGAGGCACTAAAAGCACCATAGTAGAACACAGATGAAGCTTCTAAGTTGATGTAATAGCCAGTAAGAAGTAGTACAGTTCAAGTTTTAGGTATTGAATATTGACCTTTTAGCTGGCTTTGGTGCCTTGGACATGAGCAAGGACCTTAAGATTCTGCATGAAAGGAGGACTAGCAGCCGAGTTGCACGGGAGACTGTGAAAAGTTTTCATATGTAGTAAAAACCTGAGAAATCCGTCCATTATCGTCATTTGTTATCGAATCGACGTAAAGCCAGATCGTCACATTGGCCGCTCTGCTCTCTGAAATGGTTGTACTTATTGTCTGCAAAGCTATGTCGCGTACTGCGGTATTCGGAGACACTAAAAGCACCATAGTGGAACACAGATGAAGCTAATAAGATGATGTAATAGTCAGTAAGAAGTAGTACAATTCAAGTTGTAGGTATCGGTTATTGACTTTTTAGCTGGCTTTGGTGCCTTGGACATGAGCTAGGACCTTAAGATTCTGCATGAAAGGAGGACTAGCAGCCGACTTGCACGGGAGAATGTGAAAAGTGTTCATATGTAGTAAAAACCTGAGAAATCCGTCCGGTTTCGTCATTTGTTATCGAATCGACTTAAAGCCAGATCGTCACATTGGCCGCTCTTCTCTCTGAAACGGTTGTACTTATCGTCTGCAAAGCTATGTCGCGTGCTGCGGTATGCGGAGACACTAAAAGCACCATAGTAGAGCACATATGAAGCTTCAAAGTTGACGTAATAGCCAGTAACAAGTAGTACAGCTCAAGTTTTAGGTATCGATTATTGACTTTTTAGCTGGCTTTGGTGCATTGGACATGAGCTAGGACCTTAACGTTATGCATGAAAGGAGGACTAGCAGCCGAGTTGCATGGGAGAATGTGAAAAGTGTTCATATGTAGTAAAAACCTTAGAAATCCGTCCGTTTTCGTCATTTGTTATCGAATCGACTTAAAGCCAGATCGTCACATTGGCCACTCTTCTCCGTGAAACGGTTGTACTTATCGTCTGCAAAGCTATGTCGCGTGCTGCGGTATACGGAGACACGATAATCATCATAGTAGAACACAGATGAAGCTTCTAAGTTGATGTAATAGCCAGTAAGAAGTAGTACAATTCATGATTTAGGTATTGAATATTGACGTTTTAGCTGGCTTTGGTGCCTTGGACATGAGCAAGGACCTTAAGATTCTGCATGAAAGGTGGACTAGCAGCCGAGTTGCACGGGAGAATGTGAAAAGTGTTCATATGTAGTAAAAACCTGAGAAATCCGTCCGTTTTCGTCATTTGTTATCGAATCGACTTAAAGCCAGATCATCACATTGGCCGCTCTGCTCTCTGAAACGGTTGTACTTATCGTCTGCAAAGCTATGTCGCGTACTGCGGTAATCGGAGACACTAAAAGCACCATAGTAGAACACAGATGAAGCTCCTAAGATGATGTAATAGCCAGTAAGAAGTAGTACAATTCAAGTTTTAGGTAATGAATATTGACCTTTTAGCTGGCTTTGGTGCCTTGGACATGAGCTAGGACCTTAAGATTCTGCATGAAAGGAGGACTAGCAGCCGAGTTGCCCGGGAGAATGTGAAAAGTGTTCATATGTAGTAAAAACCTGACAAAATCCGTCCGTTTTCGTCATTTGTTATCGAATCGACTTAAAGCCAGATCGTCACATTGGCCGCTCTTCTCTCCGAAACGGTTGAGCTTATCGTCTGCAAAACTATGTCGAGTGCTGCGGTATGCGTAGAAACTAAAAGCACCATAGTAGATCACAGATGAAGCTTCTAAGATGATGTATTAGCCAGTAAGAAGTAGTACAATTCAAGTTTTAGGTATCGATTATTGACTTTTTAGCTGGCTTTGGTGCCTTGGACATGAGCTAGGACCTTAACATTCTGCATGAAAGGAGGACTAGCAGCCGAGTTGCACGGGAGAATGTGAAAAGTGTTCATATGCAGTAAAAACCTGAGAAATCCGTCCGTTTTCGTCATTTGTTATCGAATTGACTTAAAGCCAGATCGTCACATTGTCCGCTCTTCTCTCTGAAACGGTTGTACGTATCGTCTGCAAAGCTGTGTCGCGTACTGCGGTATTCGGAGACACTAAAAGCACCATAGTAGAACACAGATGAAGCTCCTAAGATGATGTAATAGCCAGTAAGAAGTAGGACAATTCAAGTTGTAGGTATCTGTTATTGACTTTTTAGCTGGCTTTGGTGCCTTGGACATGAGCTAGGACCTTAAGATTCTGCATGAAAGGAGGACTAGCAGCCGACTTGCACGGGAGAATGTGAAAAGTGTTCATATGTAGTAAAAACCTGAGAAATCCGTCCGTTTTCGTCATTTGTTATCGAATCGAGTTAAAGCCAGATCGTCACATTGGCTGCTCTTCTCTCTGAAACGGTTGTACTTATCGTCTGCAAAGCTATGTCGCGTGCTGCGCTACGCGGAGGCACTAAAAGCACCATAGTAGAACACAGATGAAGCTTCTAAGTTGATGTAATAGCCAGTAAGAAGTAGTACAATTCAAGTTTTAGGTATCGATTATTGACTTCTTAGCTGGCTTTGGTGCCTTGGACATGAGCTATTACCTTAAGATTCTGCATGAAAGTAGGACTAGCAGCCGAGTTGCACGGGAGAATGTGAAAAGTGTTCATTTGTAGTAAAAACCTGAGAAATCCGTCCGTTTTCGTCATTTGTTATCGAATCGACTGAAAGCCAGATCGTCACATTGGCCGCTCTTCTCTCTGAAACGGTTGTACTTATCGTCTGCAAAGCTGTGTCGCGTGCTGCGGTATGCGGAGAAACTAAAAGCACCGTAGTAGAACACAGATGAAGCTTCTAAGTTGATGTAATAGCCAGTAAGAAGTTAGGTATCGATTATTGACTTTTTAGCTGGCTTTGGTGCCTTGGACATGAGCTAGGACCTTAACATTCTGCATGAAAGGAGGACTAGCTGCCGAGTTGCACGATAGAATGTGAAAAGTGTTCATATGTAGTAAAAACCTGAGAAATCCGTCCGTTTTCGTCATTTGCTATCGAATCGACTTAAAGCCAGATCGTCACATTGGCCGCTCTTCTCTCTGAAACGGTTGTACGTAACGTCTGCAAAGCTATGTCGCGTACTGCGGTATTCGGAGACACTAAAAGCACCATAGTAGAACACAGATGAAGCTCTTAAGATGATGTAATAGCCAGTAAGAAGTAGTACAATTCAAGTTTTAGGTAATGAATATTGACTTTTTAGCTGGCTTTGGTGCCTTGGAAAAGAGCAAGGACCTTAAGATTCTGCATGAAAGTAGGACTAGCAGCCGAGTTGCACGGGAGACTGTGAAAAGTGTTCATATGTAGTAAAAACCTGAGAAATCCGTCCATTTTCGTCATTTGATATCGAATCGACGTAAAGCCAGATCGTCAGATTGGCCGCTCTGCTCTCTGAAACGATTGTACTTATTGTCTGCAAAGCTATGTCGCGTACTGCGGTATGCGGAGACACTAAAAGCACCATAGTAGAACACAGATGAAGCTCCTAAGATGATGTAATAGCCAGTAAGGAGTAGTACAATTCAAGTTGTAGGTATCGGCTATTGACTTTTTAGCTGGCTTTGGTGCCTTGGACATGAGCTAGGACCTTAAGATTCTGCATGAAAGGAGGACTAGCAGTCGACTTGCACGGGAGAATGTGAAAAGTGTTCATATGTAGTAAAAACCTGAGAAATCCGTCCGTTTTCGTCATTTGTTATCGAATCGAGTTAAAGCCAGATCGTCACATTGGCCGCTCTTCTCTCTGAAACGGTTGTACTTATCGACTGCAAAGCTATGTCGCGTGCTGCGCTAATCGGAGGCACTAAAAGCACCATAGTAGAACACAGATGAAGCTTCTAAGTTGATGTAATAGCCAGTAAGAAGTAGTACAGTTCAAGTTTTAGGTATTGAATATTGACCTTTTAGCTGGCTTTGGTGCCTTGGACATGAGCAAGGACCTTAAGATTCTGCATGAAAGGAGGACTAGCAGCCGAGTTGCACGGGAGACTGTGAAAAGTTTTCATATGTAGTAAAAACCTGAGAAATCCGTCCATTATCGTCATTTGTTATCGAATCGACGTAAAGCCAGATCGTCACATTGGCCGCTCTGCTCTCTGAAATGGTTGTACTTATTGTCTGCAAAGCTATGTCGCGTACTGCGGTATTCGGAGACACTAAAAGCACCATAGTGGAACACAGATGAAGCTAATAAGATGATGTAATAGTCAGTAAGAAGTAGTACAATTCAAGTTGTAGGTATCGGTTATTGACTTTTTAGCTGGCTTTGGTGCCTAGGACATGAGCTAGGACCTTAAGATTCTGCATGAAAGGAGGACTAGCAGCCGACTTGCACGGGAGAATGTGAAAAGTGTTCATATGTAGTAAAAACCTGAGAAATCCGTCCGTTTTCGCCATTTGTTATCGAATCGAGTTAAAGCCAGATCGTCACATTGGCCGCTCTTCTCTCTGAAACGGTTGTACTTATCGACTGCAAAGCTATGTCGCGCGCTGCGCTAATCGGAGGCACTAAAAGCACCATAGTAGAACACAGATGAAGCTTCTAAGTTGATGTAATAGCCAGTAAGAAGTAGTACAATTCAAGTTTTAGGTATCGCTTATTGACTTCTTAGCTGGATTTGGTGCCTTGGACATGAGCTATTACCTTAAGATTCTGCATGAAAGTAGGACTAGCAGCCGAGTTGCACGGGAGACTGTGAAAAGTGTACATATGTAGTAAAAACCTGAGAAATCCGTCCATTTTCGTCATTTGTTATCGAATCGACTTAAAGCCAGATCGTTTCATTGGCCTCTCTTCTCTCTGAAACGGTTGTACTTATCTTCTGCAAAGCTATGTCGCGTGCTGCGGTATGTGGACACACTAATAGCACCATAGTAGAACAGAGATGAAGCTTCTAAGTTGATGTAATAGCCAGTAAGAAGAAGTAGAATTCAAGTTTTAGGTATCGATTATTGACTATTTAGCTGGCTTTGTTGCCTTGGACATGAGCAAGGACCTTAAGATTCTGCATGAAAGGAGGACTAGCAGCCGAGTTTCACGGGAGAATGTGAAAAGTGTTCATATGTAGTAAAAACCTGAGAAATCCGTCCGTTTTCGTCATTTGTTATCGAATCGACTTAAAGCCAGATCGTCACATTGGCCGCTCTTCTCTCTGAAACGGTTGTACTTATCGTCTGCACAGCTATGTCCCATGCTGCTGTATGCTGAGACACTAAGAGCACCATAGTAGAACACAGATGAAGCATCTAAGTTGATGTAGTAGCCAGTAAGATGTAGTCCAATTCAAGTTTTAGGTATCGATTATTGACTTTTTAGCTGGCTTTGGTGACTTGGACATGAGCTAGGACCTTAAGATTCTGCATGAAAGGAGGACTAGCAACCGAGTTGCACGGGAGAATGTGAAAATTGTTCATATGTAATAAAAACCTGCGAAATCCGTACGTTTTCGTCATTTGTTATCGAATCGACTTAACGCCAGATGGTCACTTTGGCCGCTCTTCTCTCTGAAACGGTTGTACTTATCGTCTACAAAGCTATGTCGCGTGCTGCGGTATGCGGAGACACTAAAAGCACCATAGTAGAACACAGATGATGATTCTAAGTAGATGTAATAGCCAGTAAGAAGTAGTACAATTCAAGTTTTAGGTATCGATTATTGACTTCTTAGCTGGCTTTGGTGCCTTGGACATGAGCTATTACCTTAACATTCTGCATGAAAGTAGGACTAGCAGCCGAGTTGCACGGGAGAATTTGAAAAGTGTTCATATGTAGTAAAAACCTGAGACATCCGTCCGTTTTTGTCATTTGTTATCGAATCGACTTAAAGCCAGATCGTCACATTGGCCGCTCTTCTCTCTGAAACGGTTGTACTTATCGTCTGCAAAGCTGTGTCGCGTGCTGCGGTATGCGGAGAAACTAAAAGCACCGTAGTAGAACACAGATGAAGCTTCTAAGTTGATGTAATAGCCAGTAAGAAGTTAGGTATCGATTATTGACTTTTTAGCTGGCTTTGCTGCCTTGGACATGAGCTAGGACCTTAACATTCTGCATGAAAGGAGGACTAGCAGCCGCGTTGCTCGGGAGAATGTGAAAAGTGTTCATATGTAGTAAAAACCTGAGAAATCCGTCCGGTTTCGTCATTTGTTATCGAATCGACTTAAAGCCAGATCGTCAGATTGGCCGCTCTTCTCTCTGAAACGGTTGTACTTATCGTCTGCAAAGCTATGTCGCGTGCTGCGGTATGCGGAGACACTAAAAGCACCATAGTAGAACACAGATGAAGCTTCTAAGTTGATGTAATAGCCAGTAAGAAGTAGTCCAATTCAAGTTTTAGGTATCGATTATTGACTTTTTTGCTGGCTTTGGTGCCTTGGACATGAGCTAGGACCTTAAGATTCTGCATAAAAGGAGGACTAGCAGCCCAGTTGCACGGGAGAATGTGAAAAGTGCTCATATGTAGTAAAAACCTGAGAAATCCGTCCGTTTTCGTCATTTGTTATCGAATCGACTTAAAGCCAGATCGTCACATTGGCCGCTCTTCTCTCTGAAACGGTTGTACTTATCGTCTGCAAAGCTATGTCGCGTGCTGCGGTATGCGGAGACAGTAAAAGCACCATAGTAGAACACATATGAAGCTTCAAAGTTGATGTAATAGCCAGTTACAAGTAGTACAGTTCAAGTTTTAGGTATCGATTATTGACTTTTAGCTGGCATTGGTGCATTGGACATGAGCTAGGACCTTAACGTTCTGCATGAAAGGAGGACTAGCAGCCGAGTTGCATGGGAGAATGTGAAAAGTGTTCATATGTAGTTAAATCCTTGTAAATCCGTCCGTTTTCGTCATTTGTTGTCGAATCGACTTATAGCCAGATCGTCATATTGGCCACTCTTCTCAGTGAAACGGTTGTACTTATCGTCTGCAAAGCTATGTCGCGTGCTGCGGTATGCGGAGACACGAAAATCATCATAGTAGAACACAGATGAAGCTTCTAAGTTGGTGTAATAGCAAGTAAGAAGTAGTACAATTCAAGTTTTAGGTATCGATTATTGACTTTTTAGCTGGCTTTGGTGCTTTGGACATGGGCTAGGACCTTGAGATTCTGCGTGAAAGGAGGACTAGCAGCAGAGTTGCACGGGAGAATGTGAAAAGTGTTCGCATGTTGTAAAAACCTGAGAAATCCGTCCGTTTTCGTCATTTGTTATCGAATCGACTTAAAGCCAGATCGTCACATTGGCCGATCTTCTCTCTGAAACGGTTGTGCTTATCGTCTGCAAAACTATGTCGCGTGCTGTGGTATGCGGAGAAACTAAAAGCACCGTAGTAGAACACAGATGAAGCTTCTAAGTTGATGTAATAGCCAGTAAGAAGTAGTACAGTTCAAGTTTTAGGTATCGATTATTGACTTTTTAGCTGGCTTTGGTGACTTGGCCATGAGCTAGGACCTTAAGATTCTGCATGAAAGTAGGACTAGCAGCCGAGTTGCACGGGAGACTGTGAAAAGTGTACATATGTAGTAAAAACCTGAGAAATCCGTCCATTTTCTTCATTTGTTATCGAATCGACTTAAAGCCAGATCGTTTCATTGGCCGCTCTTCTCTCTGAAACGGTTGTACTTATCTTCTGCAAAGCTATGTCGCGTGCTGCGGTATGTGGACACACTAATAGCACCATAGTAGAACAGAGATGAAGCTTCTAAGTTGATGTAATAGCCAGTAAGAAGAAGTAGAATTCAAGTTTTAGGTATCGATTATTGACTTTTTAGCTGGCTTTGTTGCCTTGGACATGAGCAAGGACCTTAAGATTCTGCATGAAAGGAGGACTAGAAGCCGAGTTTCACGGGAGAATGTGAAAAGTGTTCATATGTAGTAAAAACCTGAGAAATCCGTCCGTTTTCGTCATTTGTTATCGAATCGACTTAAAGCCAGATCGTCACATTGGCCGCTCTTCTCTCTGAAACGGTTGTACTTATCGTCTGCACAGCTATGTCCCATGCTGCTGTATGCTGAGACACTAAGAGCACCATAGTAGAACACAGATGAAGCATCTAAGATGATGTAGTAGCCAGTAAGATGTAGTCCAATTCAAGTTTTAGGTATCGATTATTGACTTTTTAGCTGGCTTTGGTGACTTGGACATGAGCTAGGACCTTAAGATTCTGCATGAAAGGAGGACTAGCAACCGAGTTGCACGGGAGAATGTGAAAATTGTTCATATGTCATAAAAACCTGCGAAATCCGTACGTTTTCGTCATTTGTTATCGAATCGACTTAAAGCCAGATGGTCACTTTGGCCGCTCTTCTCTCTGAAACGGTTGTACTTATCGTCTACAAAGCTATGTCGCGTGCTGCGGTATGCGGAGACACTAAAAGCACCATAGTAGAACACAGATGATGATTCTAAGTAGATGTAATAGCCAGTAAGAAGTAGTACAATTCAAGTTTTAGGTATCGATTATTGACTTCTTAGCTGGCTTTGGTGCCTTGGACATGAGCTATTACCTTAACATTCTGCATGAAAGTAGGACTAGCAGCCGAGTTGCACGGGAGAATTTGAAAAGTGTTCATATGTAGTAATAACCTGAGACATCCGTCCGTTTTTGTCATTTGTTATCGAATCGACTTAAAGCCAGATCGTCACATTGGCCGCTCTTCTCTCTGAAACGGTTGTACTTATCGTCTGCAAAGCTGTGTCGCGTGCTGCGGTATGCGGAGAAACTAAAAGCACCGTAGTAGAACACAGATGAAGCTTCTAAGTTGATGTAATAGCCAGTAAGAAGTTAGGTATCGATTATTGACTTTTTAGCTGGCTTTGCTGCCTTGGACATGAGCTAGGACCTTAACATTCTGCATGAAAGGAGGACTAGCAGCCGCGTTGCTCGGGAGAATGTGAAAAGTGTTCATATGTAGTAAAAACCTGAGAAATCCGTCCGGTTTCGTCATTTGTTATCGAATCGACTTAAAGCCAGATCGTCAGATTGGCCGCTCTTCTCTCTGAAACGGTTGTACTTATCGTCTGCAAAGCTATGTCGCGTGCTGCGGTATGCGGAGACACTAAAAGCACCATAGTAGAACACAGATGAAGCTTCTAAGTTGATGTAATAGCCAGTAAGAAGTAGTCCAATTCAAGTTTTAGGTATCGATTATTGACTTTTTTGCTGGCTTTGGTGCCTTGGACATGAGCTAGGATATTAAAATTCTGCATAAAAGGTGGACTAGCAGCCCAGTTGCACGGGAGAATGTGAAAAGTGCTCATATGTAGTAAAAACCTGAGAAATCCGTCCGTTTTCGTCATTTGTTATCGAATCGACTTAAAGCCAGATCGTCACATTGGCCGCTCTTCTCTCTGAAACGGTTGTACTTATCGTCTGCAAAGCTATGTCGCGTGCTGCGGTATGCGGAGACAGTAAAAGCACCATAGTAGAACACATATGAAGCTTCAAAGTTGATGTAATAGCCAGTTACAAGTAGTACAGTTCAAGTTTTAGGTATCGATTATTGACTTTTTAGCTGGCTTTGGTGCTTTGGACATGGGCTAGGACCTTGAGATTCTGCGTGAAAGGAGGACTAGCAGCAGAGTTGCACGGGAGAATGTGAAAAGTGTTCGCATGTTGTAAAAACCTGAAAAATCCGTCCGTTTTCGTCATTTGTTATCGAATCGACTTAAAGCCAGATCGTCACATTGGCCGATCTTCTCTCTGAAACGGTTGTGCTTATCGTCTGCAAAACTATGTCGCGTGCTGTGGTATGCGGAGAAACTAAAAGCACCGTAGTAGAACACAGATGAAGCTTCTAAGTTGATGTAATAGCCAGTAAGAAGTAGTACAGTTCAAGTTTTAGGTATCGATTATTGACTTTTTAGCTGGCTTTGGTGACTTGGCCATGAGCTAGGACCTTAAGATTCTGCAAGAAAGTAGGACTAGCAGCCGAGTTGCACGGGAGACTGTGAAAAGTGTACATATGTAGTAAAAACCTGAGAAATCCGTCCATTTTCGTCATTTGTTATCGAATCGACTTAAAGCCAGATCGTTTCATTGGCCGCTCTTCTCTCTGAAACGGTTGTACTTATCTTCTGCAAAGCTATGTCGCGTGCTGCGGTATGTGGACACACTAATAGCACCATAGTAGAACAGAGATGAAGCTTCTAAGTTGATGTAATAGCCAGTAAGAAGAAGTAGAATTCAAGTTTTAGGTATCGATTATTGACTTTTTAGCTGGCTTTGTTGCCTTGGACATGAGCAAGGACCTTAAGATTCTGCATGAAAGGAGGACTAGCAGCCGAGTTTCACGGGAGAATGTGAAAAGTGTTCATATGTAGTAAAAACCTGAGAAATCCGTCCGTTTTCGTCATTTGTTATCGAATCGACTTAAAGCCAGATCGTCACATTGGCCGCTCTTCTCTCTGAAACGGTTGTACTTATCGTCTGCACAGCTACGTCCCATGCTGCTGTATGCTGAGACACTAAGAGCACCATAGTAGAACACAGATGAAGCATCTAAGTTGATGTAGTAGCCAGTAAGATGTAGTCCAATTCAAGTTTTAGGTATCGATTATTGACTTTTTAGCTGGCTTTGGTGACTTGGACATGAGCTAGGACCTTAAGATTCTGCATGAAAGGAGGACTAGCAACCGAGTTGCACGGGAGAATGTGAAAATTGTTCATATGTAATAAAAACCTGCGAAATCCGTCCGTTTTCGTCATTTGTTATCGAATCGACTTAAAGCCAGATGGTCACTTTGGCCACTCTTCTCTCTGAAACGGTTGTACTTATCGTCTACAAAGCTATGTCGCGTGCTGCGGTATGCGGAGACACTAAAAGCACCATAGTAGAACACAGATGATGATTCTAAGTAGATGTAATAGCCAGTAAGAAGTAGTACAATTCAAGTTTTAGGTATCGATTATTGACTTCTTAGCTGGCTTTGGTGCCTTGGACATGAGCTATTAGCTTAACATTCTGCATGAAAGTAGGACTAGCAGCCGAGTTGCACGGGAGAATTTGAAAAGTGTTCATATGTAGTAAAAACCTGAGACATCCGTCCGTTTTTGTCATTTGTTATCGAATCGACTTAAAGCCAGATCGTCACATTGGCCGCTCTTCTCTCTGAAACGGTTGTACTTATCGTCTGCAAAGCTGTGTGGCGTGCTGCGGTATGCGGAGAAACTAAAAGCACCGTAGTAGAACACAGATGAAGCTTCTAAGTTGATGTAATAGCCAGTAAGAAGTTAGGTATCGATTATTGACTTTTTAGCTGGCTTTGCTGCCTTGGACATGAGCTAGGACCTTAACATTCTGCATGAAAGGAGGACTAGCAGCCGCGTTGCTCGGGAGAATGTGAAAAGTGTTCATATGTAGTAAAAACCTGAGAAATCCGTCCGGTTTCGTCATTTGTTATCGAATCGACTTAAAGCCAGATCGTCAGATTGGCCGCTCTTCTCTCTGAAACGGTTGTACTTATCGTCTGCAAAGCTATGTCGCGTGCTGCGGTATGCGGAGACACTAAAAGCACCATAGTAGAACACAGATGAAGCTTCTAAGTTGATGTAATAGCCAGTAAGAAGTAGTCCAATTCAAGTTTTAGGTATCGATTATTGACTTTTTTGCTGGCTTTGGTGCCTTGGACATGAGCTAGGACCTTAAGATTCTGCATAAAAGGAGGACTAGCAGCCCAGTTGCACGGGAGAATGTGAAAAGTGCTCATATGTAGTAAAAACCTGAGAAATCCGTCCGTTTTCGTCATTTGTTATCGAATCGACTTAAAGCCAGATCGTCACATTGGCCGCTCTTCTCTCTGAAACGGTTGTACTTATCGTCTGCAAAGCTATGTCGCGTGCTGCGGTATGCGGAGACAGTAAAAGCACCATAGTAGAACACATATAAAGCTTCAAAGTTGATGTAATAGCCAGTTACAAGTAGTACAGTTCAAGTTTTAGGTATCGATTATTGACTTTTTAGCTGGCTTTGGTGCATTGGACATGAGCTAGGACCTTAACGTTCTGCATGAAAGGAGGACTAGCAGCCGAGTTGCATGGGAGAATGTGAAAAGTGTTCATATGTAGTTAAATCCTTGTAAATCCGTCCGTTTTCGTCATTTGTTATCGAATCGACTTATAGCCAGATCGTCATATTGGCCACTCTTCTCCGTGAAACGGTTGTACTTATCGTCTGCAAAGCTATGTCGCGTGCTGCGGTATGCGGAGACACGAAAATCATCATAGTAGAACATAGATGAAGCTTCTAAGTTGGTGTAATAGCAAGTAAGAAGTAGTACAATTCAAGTTTTAGGTATCGATTATTGACTTTTTAGCTGGCTTTGGTGCTTTGGACATGGGCTAGGACCTTGAGATTCTGCGTGAAAGGAGGACTAGCAGCAGAGTTGCACGGGAGAATGTGAAAAGTGTTCGCATGTTGTAAAAACCTGAGAAATCCGTCCGTTTTCGTCATTTGTTATCGAATCGACTTAAAGCCAGATCGTCACATTGGCCGATCTTCTCTCTGAAACGGTTGTGCTTATCGTCTGCAAAATTATGTCGCGTGCTGCGGTATGCGGAGAAACTAAAAGCACCGTAGTAGAACACAGATGAAGCTTCTAAGTTGATGTAATAGCCAGTAAGAAGTAGTACAGTTCAAGTTTTAGGTATCGATTATTGACTTTTTAGCTGGCTTTGGTGACTTGGCCATGAGCTAGGACCTTAAGATTCTGCATGAAAGGAGGACTAGAAACCGAGTTGCACGGTAGAATGTGAAAAGTGTTCATATGTAATAAAAACCTGAGAAATCCGTCCGTTTTCGTCATTTGTTATCGAATCGACTTAAAGCCAGATCGTCACATTGGCCGCTCTTCTCTCTAAAACGGTTGTACTTATCGTCTACAAAGCTATGTCGCGTGCTGCGGTATGCGGAGACACTAAAAGCACCATAGTAGAACACAGATGAAGCTTCTAAGTTGATGTAATAGCCAGTAAGAAGTAGTCCAATTCAAGTTTTAGGTATAGATTATTGACTTTGTAGCTAGCTTTGGTGCCTTGGACATGAGGTAGGACCTTAAGATTCTGCATAAAAGGAGGACTAGCAGCCCAGTTGCACGGGAGAATGTGAAAAGTGTTCACATGTAGTAAAAACCCAAGAAATCCGTCCGTTTTCGTCATTTGTTATCGAATCGACTTAAAACCAGATCGTCACATTGGCCGCACTTCTCTCTGAAACGGTTGTACTTATCTTCTGCAAAGCTATGTTGCGTGCTGCGTTATGTGGAGACACTAAAAGCACCATAGTAGAACAGAGATGAACCTTCTAAATTGATGTAGTAGCCAGTAAGAAGTAGTAGAATTCAAGTTTTAGGTATTGATTATTGACTTTTTAGCTGGCTTTGGTGCCTTGGACATTAGCTAGGACCTTAAGATTCTGCATGAAATGAGGACTAGCAGCCGAGTTGCACGGGAGAATGTGAAAAGTGTTCATATGTAATAAAAACCTGAGAAATCCGTCCGTTTTCGTCATTTGTTATCGAATCGACTTAAAGCCAGATCGTCACATTGGCCGCTCTTCTCTCTGAAACGGTTGTACTTATCGTCTGCAAAGCTATGTCGCGTGCTGCGGTATGCTGAGACACTAAAAGCACCATAGTACAACACAGATCAAGCTTCTATGTTGATGTAATAGCCAGTAAGAAGTAGTACAATTCTAGTTTAGGTATCGGTTATTGACTTTTTAGCTGGCTTTGGTGCCTTGGACATGAGCTAGGACCTTAAGATTCTACATGAAAGGAGGACTAGCTGCCGAGTTGCACGGGAGAATGTGAAAAGTGTTCGCATGTAGTAAAAACCTGAGAAATCCGTCCGTTTTCGTCATTTGTTATCGAATCGTCTTAAAGCCAGATCGTCACATTGACCGCTCTTCTCTCTGGAACGGTTGTACTTATCGTCTGCAAAGCTATGTCGCGTGCTGCGGTATGCGGAGACACTAAAAGCACCATAGTAGAACACAGATGAAGCTTCTAAGATGATGTAATAGCCAGTAAGAAATAGTACAATTCAAGTTTTAGAAATCGTTATTGACTTTTTAGCTGGCTTTGGTGCCTTGGACATGGGCTATGACCTTAAGATTCTGCATGAAAGGAGGACTAGCAGCCGAGTTGCACGGGAGAATGTGAAAAGTGTTCATATGTAGTAAAAACCTGAGAAATCCGTCCGTCTTCGTCATTTGTTATCGAATCGACTTAAAGCCAGATCGTCACATTTGCCGCTCTTCTCTCTGAAACCGTTGTACTTATCGTCTGCAAAGCTATGTCGCGTGCTGCGAGATGCGGAGACACTAAAAGCACCATAGTAGAACACAGATGAAGCTTCTAAGTTAACGTAATAGCCAGTAAGAAGTAGTACAATTCAAGTTTTAGATATTGATTATTGACTTTTTAGCTGGCTTTGGTGCCTTGGACATGAGCTAGGACCTTAAGATTCTGCATTAAGGAAGGACTAGCAGCCGAGTTGCCCGGGAGAATGTGAAAAGTGTTCATATGTAGTAAAAACCTGAGAAATCCGTCCGTTTTCGTCATTTGTTATCGAATCGTCTTTCAGCCAGATCGTCACATTGGCCGCTCTTCTCTCTGAAACGGTTGTACTTATCTACTGCAAAGCTATGTCGCGTGCTGCGGTATATGAAGACACTAAAAGCACCATAGTAGAACAGAGATGAAGCTTCTAAGTTGATGTAATAGCCAGTAAGAAGTAGTAGAATTCAAGTTTTAGGTATTGATTATTGACTTTTTAGCTGGCTTTGGTGCCTTGGACATGAGCTAGGACCTTAAGATTCTGCATGAAAGGAGGACTAGCAGCCGAGTTGCACGGGAGAATGTGAAAAGTGTTCATATGTAGTAAAAACCCAAGAAATCCGTCCGTTTTCGTCATTTGTTATCGAATCGTCTTTAAGCCAGATCGTCACATTGACCGCTCTTCTCTCTGAAACGGTTGTACTTATCGTCTGCAAAGCTATGTCGCGTGCTGCGGTATGCGGAGACATTAAAAGCACCATAGTAGAACACAGATGAAGCTTCTAAGTTGATGTAATAGCCAGTAAGAAGTAGTACAATTCAAGTTTTAAGTATTGATTATTGACCTTTTAGCTGCCTTGGTGCCTTGGACATGAGCTAATACCTTGAGATTCTGTATGAAAGGAGGACTAGCAGCCGAGTTGCACGGGAGAATGTGAAAAGTGTTCGCATGTAGTAAAAACCTAAGAAATCCGTCCGTTTTCGTCATTTGTTATCGAATCGACTTAAAGCCAGATCGTCACATTGGCCGCTCTTCTCTCTGAAACGGTTGTACTTATCGTCTGCAAAGCTATGTCGCGTGCTGCGGTATGCGGAGACAAGAAAATCTTCATAGTAGAACACAGATGAAGCTTCTAAGTTGATGTAATAGCCAGTAAGAACAAGTACAATTCAAGTTTTAGGTATCGATTATTGACTTTTTAGCTGGCTTTGATGCCTTGGACATGAGCTAGGACCTTAAGATTCTGCATGAAAGGAGGACTAGCAGAGTAGTTGCACAGGTGAATGTGAGAAGTGTTCATACGTAGTAAAAACCTGAGAAATCCGTCCGTTTTCGTCATTTGTTATCGAATCGACTTAAAGCCAGATCGTCACATTGGCCGCTCTTCTCTCTGAAACCGTTGTACTTATCGTCTGCAAAGCTATGTCGCGTGCTGCGGTATTCGGAGACACTAAAAGCACCATAGTAGAACACAGATGAAGCTTCTAAATTGATGCAATAGCCAGTAAGAAGTAGTACAATTCAAGTTTTATGTATCGATTATTGACTTTTTAGCTGGCTTCGGTGCCTTGGACATGAGCTAGGACCTTAAGATTCTGCATGAAAGGATTACTAGCAGCCGAGTTGCACGGGAGAATGTGGAAAGTGTTCATATGTAGTAAAAACCTGAGAAATCCGTCCGTTTTCGTCATTTGTTATCGAATCGACTTAAAGCCAGATCGTCACATTGGACGCTCTTCTCTCTGAAACGGTTGTACTTATCGTCTACAAAGCTATGTCGCGTGCTGCGGTATGCGGAGACACTAAAAGCACCATAGTAGAACACAGATGAAGCTTCTAAGTTGAAGTAATAGCCAGTAAGAAGTAGTACAATTCAAGTTTTAGGTATCGGTTATTGACTTTTTAGCTGGCTTTGGTGACTTGGACATGAGCTAGGACCTTAAGATTCTGCATGAAAGGAGGACTAGCAGCCGAGTTGCACGGGAGAATGTGAAAAGTGTTCATATGTAGTAAAAACCTGAGAAATCCGTCCGTTTTCGTCATTTGTTATCGAATCGACTTAAAGCCAAATCGTCACATTGGCCGCTCTGCTCTCTGAAACGGTTGTACTTATCGTCTGCAAAGCTATGTCGGGTACTGCGGTATTCGGAGACACTAAACGCACCATAGTAGAACACAGATGAAGCTTCTAAGATGATGTAATAGCCAGTAAGAAATAGTACAATTCAAGTTTTAGATATCGTTATTGACTTTTTAGCTGGCTTTGGTGCCTTGGACATGGGCTATGACCTTAAGATTCTGCATTGAAAGGAGGACTAGCAGCCGAGTTGCACGGGAGAATGTGAAAAGTGTTCATATCTACTAAAAACCTGAGAAATCCGTCCGTTTGCGTCATTTGTTATCGAATCGACTTAAAGCCAGATCGTCACATTGGCCGCTCTTCTCTCTGAAACCGTTGTACTTATCGTCTGCAAAGCTATGTCGCGTGCTGCGATATGCGGAGACACTAAAAGTACCATAGTAGAACACAGATGAAGCTTCTAAGTTGATGTAATAGCCAGTAAGAAGTAGTACAATTCAAGTTTTAGATATTGATTATTGACTTTTTAGCTGGCTTTGGTGCCTTGGACATGATCTAGGACCTTAAGATTCTGCATGAAAGAAGGACTAGCAGCCGAGTTGCCCGGGAGAATGTGAAAAGTGTTCATATGTAGTAAAAACCTGAGAAATCCGTAAGTTTTCGTCATTTTTTTATCCAATCGAGATAAAGCCAGATCGTCACATTGGCCGCTCTTCTCTCTGAAACGGTTGTACTTATCGTCTGCAAAACTATGTCGCGTGCTGCGGTATGCGGAGAAACTAAAAGCACCGTAGTAGAACATAGACGAAGGTTCTAAGTTGATGTAATAGCCAGTAAGAAGTAGTCCAATTCAAGTTTTAGGTATTGATTATTGACTTTTTAGCTGGCTTTGGTGCCTTGGACATGAGCTAGGACCTTAAGAATCTGCATAAAAGGAGGACTAGCAGCCGAGTTGCACGGGAGAATGTGAAAAGTGTTCATATGTAGTAAAAACCTGAGACATCCGTCCGTTTTCGTCATTTCTTATCGAGTCGACTTAAAGCCAGATCGTAACATTAGCCGCTCTTCTCTCTAAAACGGTTGTACTTATCGTCTGCAAAGCTGTGTCGCGTGCTGCGGTATGCGGAGAAACTAAAAGCACCGTAGTAGAACATAGATGAAGCATCTAAGTTGATGTAATAGCCAGTAAGATGTAGTCCAATTCAAGTTTTAGGTATCGATTATTGACTTTTTAGATGGCTTTGGTGACTTGGACATGAGCTAGGACCTTAAGATTCTGCATGAAAGGAGGACTAGCAGCCGAGTTGCACGGGAGAATGTGAAAAGTGTTCATATGTAGTAAAAACCTGAGAAATCCGTCCGTTTTCGTCATTTGTTATCGAATCGACTTAAAGCCAGATGGTCACATTGGCCGCTCTTCTCTCTGAAACGGTTGTACTTATCGTCTGCAAAGCTATGTCACGTACTGCGGTATTCGGAGACACTAAAAACACCATAGTAGAACACAGAGAAAGCTTCTAAGTTGATGTAATAGCCAGTAAGAACAAGTACAATTCAAGTTTTAGGTATCGATTATTGACTTTTAAGCTGGCTTTGGTGCCTTGGACAAGATCTAGGACCTTACGATTCTGCTTGAAAGGAGGAGTAGCAGCCGAGTTGCACGGGAGAATGTGAAAAGTGTTTATATGTAGTAAAAACCTGAGAAATCCGTCCGTTTTCGTCATTTGTTATCGAATCGACTTAAAGCCAAATCGTCACATTGGCCGCTCTGCTCTCTGAAACGGTTGTACTTATCGTCTGCAAAGCTATGTCGCGTACTGCGGTATTCGGAGACACTAAACGCACCATAGTAGAACACAGATGAAGCTTCTAAGTTGATGTAATAGCCAGTAAGAAGTAGTACAATTCAAGTTTTAGATATTGATTATTGACTTTTTAGCTGACTTTGGTGCCTTGGACAAGATCTAGGACCTTAAGATTCTGCATGAAAGAAGGACTAGCAGCCGAGTTGCCCGGGAGAATGTGAAAAGTGTTCATATGTAGTAAAAACCTTAGAAATCCGTCCGTTTTCGTCATTTATTTATCCAATCGACTTAAAGCCAGATCGTCACATTGGCCGCTCTTCTCTCTGAAACGGTTGTACTTATCGTCTGCAAAACTATGTCGCGTGCTGCGGTATGCGGAGAAACTAAAAGCACCGTAGTAGAACATAGATGAAGGTTCTAAGTTGATGTAATAGCCAGTAAGAAGTAGTCCAATTCAAGTTTTAGGTATCGATTATTGACTTTTTAGCTTTCTTTGGTGCCTTGGACATGAGCTAGGACCTTAAGATTCTGCATAAAAGGAGGACTAGCAGCCGAGTTGCACGGGAGAATGTGAAAAGTGTTCATATGTAGTAAAAACCTGAGAAATCCGTCCGTTTTCGTCATTTGTTATCGAATCGACTTAAAGCCAGATCGTAACATTGGCCGCTCTTCTCTCTAAAACGGTTGTACTTATCGTCTGCAAAGCTATGTCGCGTGCTGCGGTATGCGGAGACACTAAAATCACCATAGTAGAACACAGATGAAGCATCTAAGTTGATGTAATAGCCAGTAAGAAGTAGTCCAATTCAAGTTTTAGGTATCGATTATTGACTTTTTTGCTGGCTTTGGTGACTTGGACATGAGCTAGGACCTTAAGATTCTGCATGAAAGGAGGACTAGCTGCCGAGTGTCACGGGAGAATGTAAAAAGTGTTCATATGTAGTAAAAACCTGAGAAATCCGTCCGTTTTCGTCATTTGTTATCGAATCGACTTAAATCCAGATCGTCACATTGGCCGCTCATCTCTCTGAACGGTTGTACTTATCGTCTGCAAAGCTATGTCGCGTACTGCGGTATTCGGAGACACTAAACGCACCATAGTAGAACACAGATGAAGCTTCTAAGATGATGTAATAGCCAGTAAGAAATAGTACAATTCAGGTTTTAGATATCGTTATTGACTTTTTAGCTGGCTTTGGTGCCTTGGACATGAGCTATGACTTTAAGATTATGCATGAAAGGAGGACTAGCAGCCGAGTTGCACGGGAGAATGTGAAAAGTGTTCATATCTAGTAAAAACCTGAGAAATCCGTCCGTTGGCGTCATTTGTTATCGAATCGACTTAAAGCCAGATCGTCACATTGACCGCTCTTCTCTCTGAAACCGTTGTACTTATCGTCTGCAAAGCTATGTCGCGTGCTGCGAAATGCGGAGACACTAAAAGCACCATAGTAGAACACAGATGAAGCTTCTAAGTTGATGTAATAGCTAGTAAGAAGTAGTACAATTCAAGTTTTAAGTATCGATTATTGACTTTTTAGCTGGCTTCGGTGCCTTGGACATGAGCTAGGACCTTAAGATTCTGCATGAAAGGAGGACTAGCTGCCGAGTTTCACGGGAGAATGTGAAAAGTGTTCATATGTAGTAAAAACCTGAGAAATCCGTCCGTTTTCGTCATTTGTTATCGAATCGACTTAAATCCAGATCGTCACATTGGCCGCTCATCTCTCTGAACGGTTGTACTTATCGTCTGCAAAGCTATGTCGCGTGCTGCGTTATGCGGAGACACTAAAATCACCATAGTAGAACACAGATGAAGCTTTTAAGTTGATGTAATAGCCAGTAAGATGTAGTAGAATTCAAGTTTTAGGAATCGATTATTGATTTTTAGCTGGCTTCGGTGCCTTGGACATGAGCTAGGACCTTAAGATTCTGCATGAAATTAGGACTAGTAGCCGAGTTGCACGGGAGAATGTGAAAGGTGTTCATATGTAGTAAAAACCTGAGAAATCGGTCCGTTTTCGTCATTTGTTATCGAATCGACTTATAGCCAGATCGTCACATTGGCCGCTCTTCTCTCTGAAACGATTGTACTTATCGTGTGAAAAGCTATGTCGAGTGCTGCGGTATTCAGTGACGCTAAAATCACCATAGTAGAACACAGATGAAGCTTCTAAGTTGATGCAATAGCCAGTAAGAAGTAGTACAATTCAAGTTTTAGGTATCGATTATTGACTTTTTAGCTGGCTTCGGTGCCTTGGACATGAGCTAGGACCTTAAGATTCTGCATGAGAGGAGGACTAGCAGCCGAGTTGCACGGGAGAATGTGAAAAGTGTTCATATGTAGTAATAACCTGAGAAATCCGTCCGTTTTCGTCATTTGTTATCGAATCGACTTAAAGCCAGATGGTCACATTGGCCGCTCTTCTCTCTGAAACGGTTGTACTTATCGTCTGCAAAGCTATGACGCGTACTGCGATATTCGGAGACACAAAAAACACCATAGTAGAACACAGATAAAGCTTCAAAGTTGATGTAATAGCCAGTAAGAAGTAGTACAATTCAAGTTTTAGGTATCGATTATTGACTTTTTAGCTGGCTTTGGTGCCTTGGACGTGAGCTAGGACCTTAAGATTCAGCATGAAAGTAGGACTAGCAGCCGAGTTGCACGGGAGAATGTGAAAAGTGTTCAAATGTAGTAAAAACCTGAGAAATCCGCCAGTTTTCGTCATTTGTTATCGAATCGACTTAAAGCCAAATCGGCACATTGGCCGCTCTGCTCTCTGAAACGTTTGTACTTATCGTCTGCAAAGCTATGTCGCGTACTGCGGTATTCGGAGACACTAAACGCACCATAGTAGAACACAGATGAAGCTTCTAAGATGATATAATAGCCAGTAAGAAATAGTACAAATCAAGTTTTAGGTATAGTTATTGACTTTTTAGCTGGCTTCGGTGCCTTGGACATGAGCTATGACCTTAAGATTCTGCATGAAAGGAGGACTAGCACTCGAGTTGCACGGGAGAATGTTAAAAGTGTTCATATGTAGTAAAAACCTCAGAAATCCGTCCGTTTTCGTCATTTGTTATCGAATCGACTTAAAGCCAGATCGTCACATTTGCCGTTCTTCTCTCTGAATCCGTTGTACTTATCGTCTGCAAAGCTATGTCGCGTGCTGCGGTATGCGGAGACACTAAAAGCACCATAGTAGAACACAGATGAAACTTCTAAGTTGATGTAATAGCCAGTAAGAAGTTGTACAATTCAAGTTTTAGATATTGATTATTGACTTTTTAGCTGGCTTTGGTGCCTTGGACATGATCTAGGACCTTAAGATTCTGCATGAAAGAAGGACTAGCAGCCGAGTTGCACGGGAGAATGTGAAAAGTGTTCATATGTAGTAAAAACCAACCTGAGAAATCCGTCCGTTTTCGTCATTTGTTATCGAACCGACTTAAAGCCAAATCATCACATTGGCAGCTCTGCTCTCTGAAACGGTTGTACTTATCGTCTGCAAAGCTATGTCGCGTGCTGCGGTATGCGGAGACACTAAAAGCACCATACTAGAACACAGATGAAGCTTCTAAGATGATGTAATAGCCAGTAAGAAATAGTACAATTCAAGTTTTAGATATCGTTATTGACTTTTTTGCTGGCTTTGGTGCCTTGGACATGGGCTATGACCTTAAGATTCTGCATGAAAGGAGGACTAGCAGCCGAGTTGCACGGGAGAATGTGAAAAGTGTTCAAATGTAGTAAAAACCTGAGAAATCCGTCCGTTTGCGTCATTTGTTATCGAATCGACTTAAAGCCAGATCGTCACATTTGCCGCTCTTCTCTCTGAAACCGTTGTACTTACCGTCTGCAAAGCTATGTCGCATGCTGCGATATGCGGAGACACTAAAAGCACCATAGTAGAACACAGATGAAGCTTCTAAGTTAATGTAATAGCCAGTGAGAAGTAGTACAATTCAAGTTTTAGATATTGATTATTGACTTTTTAGCTGGCTTTGGTGCCTTGGACATGATCTAGGACCTTAAGATTCTGCATGAAAGAAGGACTAGCAGCCGAGTTGCCCGGGAGAATGTGAAAAGTGTTCATATGTAGTAAAAACCTGAGAAATACGTCCGTTTTCGTCATTTGTTATCGAATCGACTTTTAGCCAGATCGACACATTGGCCGCTCTTCTCTCTGAAACGGTTGTACTTATCTTCTGCAAAGCTATGTCGCGTGCTGCGGTATGTGGAGACACTAAAAGCACCATAGTAGAACACAGATGAAGCTTCTAAGTTGATGTAATAGCCAATAAGAAGTAGTACAATTCAAGTTTTAGGTATCGGTTATTGACTTTTTAGCTGGCTTTGGTGACTTGGACATGAGCTAGGACCTTAAGATTCTGCATGAAAGAAGGACTAGCAGCCGAGTTGCACGCGAGAATGTGAAAAGTGTTCATATGTAATAAAAGCCTGAGAAATCCGTCCGTTTTCGTCATTTGTTATCGAATCGACTTAAAGCCAGATCGTCACATTGGCCGCTCTTCTCTCTGAAACGGTTGTACTTATCGTCTGCAAAGCTATTTCGCGTGCTGCGGTATGCGGAGACACTAAAATCACCATAGTAGAACACAGATGAAACATCTAAGTTGATGTAATAGCCAGTAAGAAGTAGTCCAAATCAAATTTAGGTATCGATTATTGACTTTTTAGCTGGCTTTGGTGACTTGGACATGAGCAAGGACCTTAAGATTCTGCATGAAAGGAGGACTAGCAACAAAGTTGCACGGGAGAATGTGAAAAGTGTTCATATGTAATAAAAACCTGATAAATAGGTCCGTTTTCGTCATTTGTTATCGAATCGACTTAAAGCCAGATCGTCACATTGGCCGCTCTTCTCTCTGAAACGGTTGTACTTATCGTCTACAAAGCTATGTCGCGTGCTGCGGTATGCGGAGACACTAAAAGCACCATAGTAGAACAGAGATGAAGCTTCTAAGTTGATGTAATAGCCAGTAAGAAGTAGTACAATTCTAGTTTTAGGTATCGGTTATTGACTTTTTAGCTGGCTTTGGTGCCTTGGACATGAGCTAGGACCTTAAGATTCTGCATGAAAGGAGGACTAGCTGCCGAGTTGCACGGGAGAATGTGAAAAGTGTTCATATGTAGTAAAAACCCAAGAAATACGTCCGTTTTCGTCATTTGTTATCGAATCGTCTTAAAGCCAAATCGTCACATTGACCGCTCTTCTCTCTGAAACGGTTGTACTTATCGTCTGCAAAGCTATGTCGCGTGCTGCGGTATGCGGAGACATTAAAAGCACCATAGTAGAACACAGATGAAGCTTCTAAGTTGATGTAATAGCCAGTAAGAAGTAGTACAATTCAAGTTTTAAGTATTGATTATTGACCTTTTAGCTGCCTTGGTGCCTTGGACATGAGCTAGGACCTTGAGATTCTGCATGAAAGGAGGACTAGCAGCCGAGTTGCACGGGAGAATGTGAAAAGTGTTCATATGTAGTAAAAACCCAAGAAATCCGTCCGTTTTCGACATTTGTTATCGAATCGTCTTAAAGCCAGATCGTCACATTGACCGCTCTTCTCTCTGAAACGGTTGTACTTATCGTCTGCAAAGCTATGTCGCGTACTGCGTTATGCGGAGACACTAAAAGCACCATAGTAGAACACAGATGAAGCTTCTAAGATGATGTAATAGCCAGTAAGAAATAGTACAATTCAAGTTTAAGATATCGTTATTGACTTTTTAGCTGGCTTTGGTGCCTTGGACATGGGCTATGACCTTAAGATTCTGCATGAAAGGAGGACTAGCAGCCGAGTTGCACGGGAGAATGTGAAAAGTGTTCATATGTAGTAAAAACCTGAGAAATCCGTCCGTTTGCGTCATTTGTTATCGAATCGACTTAAAGCCAGATCGTCACATTGACCGCTCTTCTCTCTGAAACGGTTGTACTTATCGTCTGCAAAGCTATGTCGCCTGCTGCGGTATGCTGAGACACTAAAAGCACCATAGTACAACACAGATCAAGCTTCTAAGTTGATGTAATAGCCAGTAAGAAGTAGTACAATTCTAGTTTTAGGTATCGGTTATTGACTTTTTAGCTGGCTTTGGTGCCTTGGACATGAGCTAGGACCTTAACATTCTACATGAAAGGAGGTCGAGCTGCCGAGTTGCACGGGAGAATGTGAAAAGTGTTCATATGTAGTAAAAACCCAAGAAATCCGTCCGTTTTCGTCATTTGTTATCGAATCGTCTTAAAGCCAGATCGTCACATTGACCGCTCTTCTCTCTGAAACGGTTGTACTTATCGTCTGCAAAGCTATGTCGCGTGCTGCGTTATGCGGAGACACTAAAAGCACCATAGTAGAACACAGATGAAGCTTCTAAGATGATGTAATAGCCAGTAAGAAATAGTACAATTCAAGTTTTAGATATCGTTATTGACTTTTTAGCTGGCTTTGGTGCCTTGGACATGGGCTATGACTTTAAGATTCTGCATGAAAGGAGGACTAGCAGCCGAGTTGCACGGGAGAATGTGAAAAGTGTTCATATGTAGTAAAAACCTGAGAAATCCGTCCTTTTGCGTCATTTGTTATCGAATCGACTTAAAGCCAGATCGTCACATTTGCCGCTCGTCTCTCTGAAACCGTTGTACTTATCGTCTGCAAAGCTATGTCGCGTGCTGCGATATGCGGAGACACTAAAAGCACCATAGTAGAACACAGATGAAGCTTCTAAGTTAATGTAATAGCCAGTAAGAAGTAGTACAATTCAAGTTTTAGATATTGATTATTGACTTTTTAGCTGGCTTTGGTGCCTTGGACATGATCTAGGACCTTAAGATTCTGCATGAAAGAAGGACTAGCAGCCGAGTTGCCCGGGAGAATGTGAAGAGTGTTCATATGTAGTATAAACCTGAGAAATCCGTCCGTTTTCGTCATTTGTTATCGAATCGACTTTTAGCCAGATCGTCACATTGGCCGCTCTTCTCTCTGAAACGGTTGTACTTATCTTCTGCAAAGCTATGTCGCGTGCTGCGGTATGTGGAGACACTAAAAGCACCATAGTAGAACAGAGATGAAGCTTCTAAGTTGATGTAATAGCCAGTAAGAAGTAGTAGAATTCAAGTTTTAGGTATTGATTATTGACTTTTTAGCTGGCTTTGGTGCCTTGGACATGAGCTAGGACCTTAAGATTCTGCATGAAAGGAGGACTAGCAGCCGAGTTGCACGGGAGAATGTGAAAAGTGTTCATATGTAATAAAATCCTGAGAAATCCGTCCGTTTTCGTCATTTGTTATCGAATCGACTTAAAGCCAGATCGTCACATTGGCCGCTCTTCTCTCTGAAACGGTTGTACTTATCGTCTGCAAAGCTATGTCGCGTGCTGCGGTATGCGGAGTCAAGAAAATCTTCATAGTAGAACACAGATGAAGCTTCTAAGTTGATGTAATAGCCAGTAAGAAGTAGTACAATTCAAGTTTTAGTTCTCGATTATTGACTTTTTAGCTGGCTTTGATGCCTTGGACATGAGCTAGGACCGTAAGATTCTGCATGAAAGGAGGACTAGCAACCGAGTTGCACGGGAGAATGTGAAAAGTGTTCATATGTAATAAAAACCTGAGAAATAAGTCCGTTTTCGTCATTTGTTATCGAATCGACTTAAAGCCAGATCGTCACATTGGCCGCTCTTCTCTCTGAAACGGTTGTACTTATCGTCTACAAAGCTATGTCGCGTGCTGCGGTATGCGGAGACACTAAAACACCATAGTAGAACACAGATGAAGCTTCTAAGTTGATGTAATAGCCAGTAAGAAGTAGTACAATTCAAGTTTTTGGTATCGGTTATTGACTTTTTAGCTGGCTTTGGTGCCTTGGACATGAGCTAGGACCTTAAGATTCTGCATGAAAGGAGGACTAGCTGCCGAGTTGTACGGGAGAATGTGAAAAGTGTTCATATGTAGTAAAAACAGAAGAAATCCGTCCGTTTTCGTCATTTGTTATCGAATCGTCTTAAAGCCAGATCGTCACATTGACCGCTCTTCTCTCTGAAACGGTTGTACTTATCGTCTGCAAAGCTATGTCGCGTGCTGCGGTATGCGGAGACATTAAAAGCACCATAGTAGAACACAGATGAAGCTTCTAAGTTGATGTAATAGCCAGTAAGAAGCAGTACAATTCAAGTTTTAAGTATTGATTATTGACCTTTTAGCTGCCTTGGTGCCTTGGACATGAGCTAGGACCTTGAGATTCTGCATGAAAGGAGGACTAGCAGCCGAGTTGCACGGGAGAATGTGAAAAGTGTTCGCATGTAGTAAAAACCTGAGAAATCCGTCCGTTTTAGTCATTTGTTATCGAATCGACTTATAGCCAGATCGTCACATTGGCCGCTCTTCTCTCTGAAACGGTTGTACTTATCGTCTGCAAAGCTATGTCGCGTGCTGCGGTATGCGGAGACACTAAAATCACCATAGTAGAACACAGATGAAGCATCTAAGTTGATGTAATAGCCAGTAAGAAAGAGTACAATTCAAGTTTTAGGTATCGATTATTGACTTTTTAGCTGGCTTTGGTGACTTGGACATGAGCTAGGACCTTAAGGTTCTATATGAAAGGAGGACTAGCAACCGAGTTGCACGGTAGAATGTGAAAAGTGTTCATATGTAATAAAAACCTGAGAAATCCGTCCGTTTTCGTCATTTGTTATCGAATCGACTTAAAGCCAGATCGTCACATTGGCCGCTCTCCTCTCTGAAACGGTTGTACTTATCGTCTACAAAGCTATGTCGCGTGCTGCGGTATGCGGAGACACTAAAAGCACCATAGTAGAACACAGATGAAGCTTCTAAGTTGATGTAATAGCCAGTAAGAAGTAGTACAAATCAAGTTTTAGGTATCGGTTATTGACTTTTTAGCTGGCTTTGGTGACTTGGACATGAGCTAGGACCTTAAGATTCTGCATGAAAGGAGGACTAGCTGCCGAGTTGCACGGGAGAATGTGAAAAGTGCTCATATGTAGTAAAAACCCAAGAAATCCGTCCGTTTTCGTCATTTGTTATCGAATCGTCTTAAAGCCAGATCGTCACATTGACCGCTCGTCTCTCTGAAACGGTTGTACTTATCGTCTGCAAAGCTATGTCGCCTGCTGCGGTATGCGGAGACACTAAAGGCACCATAGTAGAACACAGATGAAGCTTCTAAGTTGATGTAATAGCCAGTAAGAAGTAGTACAATTCAAGTTTTAAGTATTGATTATTGACCTTTTAGCTGCTTTGGTGCCTTTGACATGAGCTAGGACCTTAAGATTCTGCATGAAAGGAGGAATAGCAGCCGAGTTGCACGGGAGAATATGAAAAGTGTTCATATGTAGTAAAAACCTGAGAAATCCGTCCGTTTTCGTCATTTGTTATCGAATCGACTTAAAGCCAGATCGTCACATTGGCCGCTCTTCTCTCTGAACGGTTGTACATATCGTCTGCAAAGATATGTCGCGTGCTGCGGTATGCGGAGTCAAGAAAATCTTCATAGTAGAACACAGATGAAGCTTCTAAGTTGATGTAATAGCCAGTAAGAAGTAGTCCAATTCAAGTTTTAGGTATCGATTATTGACTTTTTAGCTGGCTTTGGTGCCTTGGACATGAGCTAGGACTTTAAGATTCTGCATAAAAGGAGGACTAGCAGCCCAGTTGCACGGGAAAATGTGAAAAGTGTTCATATGTAGTAAAAACCTGAGAAATCCGTCCGTTTTCGTCATTTGTTATCGAATCGACTTAAAAACAGATCGTCACATTGGCCGCTCTTCTCTCTGAAACGGTTGTACTTATCGTCCGCAAAGCTATGTCTCTTACTGCGGTATGTATAGACACTAAAAGCACCATAGTAGAACACAGATGAACCTTCTAAGCTGATGTAATAGCCAGTAAGAAGTAGTACAATTCAAGTTTTAGGTATCGATTATTGACTTTTTAGCTGGCTTTCGTGCCTTGGACATGAGCTAGGACCTTAAGATTGTGCATGAAAGGAGGACTAGCAGCCGAGTTGCACGGGAGAATGTGAAAAGTGTTCATATGTAGTAAAAACCTGATAAATCTGTCCGTTTTCGTCATTTGTTATCGAATCGATTTAAAGCCAGATCGTCACATTGGCCGCTCTTCTCTCTGAAACGGGTGTACTTATCGTCTGCAAAGCTATGTCGCGTGCTGCGGTATGTGGAGACACTAAAATTACCATAGTAGAACACAGGTGAAGCATCTAAGTTGATGTAATAGCCATTAAGAAGTAATCCAAATCACGTTTTAGGTATCGATTATTGACTTTTTAGCTGGCTTTGGTGCCTTGGACAAGAGCTAGTACCTTAAGATTCAGCATGAAAGGAGGATTAGCAGCCGAGTTGCACGGGAGAATGTGAAAAGTGTTCATATGTAGTAAGAACCTGATAATTCCGTCCGTTTTCGTCATTTGTTATCGAATCGACTTAAAGCCAGATCGTTACATTGGCCGCTCTTCTCTCTGATACGCTTGTACTTATCGTCTGCAAAGCTATGTCGCGTGCTGCGGTATGTGGAGACACTAAAAGCACCATAGTAGAACACAGATGATGCTTCTAAGTTGATGTAATAGCCAGTAAGAAGTAGTACAATTCAAGTTTTAGGTATCGATTATTGACTTTTTAGCTGGCTTTGTTGCCTTGGACATGAGCTAGGACCTTAACATTCTGCATGAAAGGAGGACTAGCAGCCGAGTTGCACGGGAGAATGTGAAAAGTGTTCATATGTAGTAAAATCCTTAGAAATCCGTCCGTTTTCGTCATTTGTTATCGAATCGACTTAAAGCCAGATCGTCACATTGGCCGCTCCTCTCTCCGAAACGCTTGTACTTATCGTCTGCAAAGCTATGTCGCGTGCTGCGGTATCCGGAGACACTGCACTCACCATAGTAGAACACAGTTCAAGCTTCTAAGTTGATGTAATAGCCAGTAAGAAGTAGTAAAATTCAAGTTTTAGGTATCGATTATTGATTTTTTAGCTGGCTTTGGTGCTTTGGACATGAGCTAGGACCTTAAGATTCTGCATGAAAGGAGGACTAGCAGCCGAATTGCAGGGGAGAATGTGAAAAGTGTTCATATGTAGTAAAAACCTGAGAAATCCGTCCGTTTTCGTCATTTGTTATCGAATCGACTTAAAGCCAGATCGTCACATTGGCCGCTCTTCTCTCTGAAACGCTTGTACTTATCGTCTGCAAAGCTATGTCGCGTGTTGCCGTAGGCGGAAACAGGAAATGCACCATAGTAGAACACAGATGAAGCTTCTAAGTTGATGTAATAGCCAGTAAGAAGTAGTCCAATTCAAGTTTTAGGTATCGATTATTGACTTTTTAGCTGGCTTTGGTGCCTTGGACATGAGCTAGGACCTTAAGATTCTGCATGAAAGGAGGACTAGCAGCCGAGTTGCAGGGGAGAATGTGAAAAGTGTTCATATGTAGTAAAAACCTGAGAAATCCGTCCGTTTTCGTCATTTGTTATCGAATCGACTTAAAGCCAGATCGTCACATTGGCCGCTCTTCTCTCTGAAACGGTTGTACTTATCGTCTGCAAAGCTATTTCGCGTGCTGCGGTATGCGGAGACACTAAAATCACCATAGTAGAACACAGATGAAGCATCTAAGTTGATGTAATAGCCAGTAAGAAGTAGTCCAAATCAAATTTAGGTATCGATTATTGACTTTTTAGCTGGCTTTGGTGACTTGGACATGAGCAAGGACCTTAAGATTCTGCATGAAAGGAGGACTAGCAACAAAGTTGCACGGGAGAATGTGAAAAGTGTTCATATGTAATAAAAACCTGATAAATAAGTCCGTTTTCGTCATTTGTTATCGAATCGACTTAAAGCCAGATCGTCACATTGGCCGCTCTTCTCTCTGAAACGGTTGTACTTATCGTCTACAAAGCTATGTCGCGTGCTGCGGTATGCGGAGACACTAAAAGCACCATAGTAGAACAGAGATGAAGCTTCTAAGTTGATGTAATAGCCAGTAAGAAGTAGTACAATTCTAGTTTTAGGTATCGGTTATTGACTTTTTAGCTGGCTTTGGTGCCTTGGACATGAGCTAGGACCTTAAGATTCTGCATGAAAGGAGGACTAGCTGCCGAGTTGCACGGGAGAATGTGAAAAGTGTTCATATGTAGTAAAAACCCAAGAAATACGTCCGTTTTCGTCATTTGTTATCGAATCGTCTTAAAGCCAGATCGTCACATTGACCGCTCTTCTCTCTGAAACGGTTGTACTTATCGTCTGCAAAGCTATGTCGCGTGCTGCGGTATGCGGAGACATTAAAAGCACCATAGTAGAACACAGATGAAGCTTCTAAGTTGATGTAATAGCCAGTAAGAAGTAGTACAATTCAAGTTTTAAGTATTGATTATTGACCTTTTAGCTGCCTTGGTGCCTTGGACATGAGCTAGGACCTTGAGATTCTGCATGAAAGGAGGACTAGCAGCCGAGTTGCACGGGAGAATGTGAAAAGTGTTCATATGTAGTAAAAACCCAAGAAATCCGTCCGTTTTCGACATTTGTTATCGAATCGTCTTAAAGCCAGATCGTCACATTGACCGCTCTTCTCTCTGAAACGGTTGTACTTATCGTCTGCAAAGCTATGTCGCGTACTGCGTTATGCGGAGACACTAAAAGCACCATAGTAGAACACAGATGAAGCTTCTAAGATGATGTAATAGCCAGTAAGAAATAGTACAATTCAAGTTTAAGATATCGTTATTGACTTTTTAGCTGGCTTTGGTGCCTTGGACATGGGCTATGACCTTAAGATTCTGCATGAAAGGAGGACTAGCAGCCGAGTTGCACGGGAGAATGTGAAAAGTGTTCATATGTAGTAAAAACCTGAGAAATCCGTCCGTTTGCGTCATTTGTTATCGAATCGACTTAAAGCCAGATCGTCACATTGACCGCTCTTCTCTCTGAAACGGTTGTACTTATCGTCTGCAAAGCTATGTCGCCTGCTGCGGTATGCTGAGACACTAAAAGCACCATAGTACAACACAGATCAAGCTTCTAAGTTGATGTAATAGCCAGTAAGAAGTAGTACAATTCTAGTTTTAGGTATCGGTTATTGACTTTTTAGCTGGCTTTGGTGCCTTGGACATGAGCTACGACCTTAAGATTCTACATGAAAGGAGGTCGAGCTGCCGAGTAGCACGGGAGAATGTGAAAAGTGTTCATATGTAGTAAAAACCCAAGAAATCCGTCCGTTTTCGTCATTTGTTATCGAATCGTCTTAAAGCCAGATCGTCACATTGACCGCTCTTCTCTCTGAAACGGTTGTACTTATCGTCTGCAAAGCTATGTCGCGTGCTGCGTTATGCGGAGACACTAAAAGCACCATAGTAGAACACAGATGAAGCTTCTAAGATGATGTAATAGCCAGTAAGAAATAGTACAATTCAAGTTTTAGATATCGTTATTGACTTTTTAGCTGGCTTTGGTGCCTTGGACATGGGCTATGACTTTAAGATTCTGCATGAAAGGAGGACTAGCAGCCGAGTTGCACGGGAGAATGTGAAAAGTGTTCATATGTAGTAAAAACCTGAGAAATCCGTCCTTTTGCGTCATTTGTTATCGAATCGACTTAAAGCCAGATCGTCACATTTGCCGCTCGTCTCTCTGAAACCGTTGTACTTATCGTCTGCAAAGCTATGTCGCGTGCTGCGATATGCGGAGACACTAAAAGCACCATAGTAGAACACAGATGAAGCTTCTAAGTTAATGTAATAGCCAGTAAGAAGTAGTACAATTCAAGTTTTAGATATTGATTATTGACTTTTTAGCTGGCTTTGGTGCCTTGGACATGATCTAGGACCTAAAGATTCTGCATGAAAGAAGGACTAGCAGCCGAGTTGCCCGGGAGAATGTGAAGAGTGTTCATATGTAGTAAAAACCTGAGAAATCCGTCCGTTTTCGTCATTTGTTATCGAATCGACTTTTAGCCAGATCGTCACATTGGCCGCTCTTCTCTCTGAAACGGTTGTACTTATCTTCTGCAAAGCTATGTCGCGTGCTGCGGTATGTGGAGACACTAAAAGCACCATAGTAGAACAGAGATGAAGCTTCTAAGTTGATGTAATAGCCAGTAAGAAGTAGTAGAATTCAAGTTTTAGGTATTGATTATTGACTTTTTAGCTGGCTTTGGTGCCTTGGACATGAGCTAGGACCTTAAGATTCTGCATGAAAGGAGGACTAGCAGCCGAGTTGCACGGGAGAATGTGAAAAGTGTTCATATGTAATAAAATCCTGAGAAATCCGTCCGTTTTCGTCATTTGTTATCGAATCGACTTAAAGCCAGATCGTCACATTGGCCGCTCTTCTCTCTGAAACGGTTGTACTTATCGTCTGCAAAGCTATTTCGCGTGCTGCGGTATGCGGAGACACTAAAATCATCATAGTAGAACACAGATGAAGCATCTAAGTTGATGTAATAGCCAGTAAGAAGTAGTCCAATTCAAATTTAGGTATCGATTATTGACTTTTTAGCTGGCTTTGGTGACTTGGACATGAGCTAGGACCGTAAGATTCTGCATGAAAGGAGGACTAGCAACCGAGTTGCACGGGAGAATGTGAAAAGTGTTCATATGTAATAAAAACCTGAGAAATAAGTCCGTTTCCGTCATTTGTTATCGAATCGACTTAAAGCCAGATCGTCACATTGGCCGCTCTTCTCTCTGAAACGGTTGTACTTATCGTCTACAAAGCTATGTCGCGTGCTGCGGTATGCGGAGACACTAAAAGCACCATAGTAGAACACAGATGAAGCTTCTAAGTTGATGTAATAGCCAGTAAGAAGTAGTACAATTCAAGTTTTTGGTATCGGTTATTGACTTTTTAGCTGGCTTTGGTGCCTTGGACATGAGCTAGGACCTTAAGATTCTGCATGAAAGGAGGACTAGCTGCCGAGTTGTACGGGAGAATGTGAAAAGTGATCATATGTAGTAAAAACCCAAGAAATCCGTCCGTTTTCGTCATTTGTTATCGAATCGTCTTAAAGCCAGATCGTCACATTGACCGCTCTTCTCTCTGAAACGGTTGTACTTATCGTCTGCAAAGCTATGTCGCGTGCTGCGGTATGCGGAGACATTAAAAGCACCATAGTAGAACACAGATGAAGCTTCTAAGTTGATGTAATAGCCAGTAAGAAGCAGTACAATTCAAGTTTTAAGTATTGATTATTGACCTTTTAGCTGCCTTGGTGCCTTGGACATGAGCTAGGACCTTGAGATTCTGCATGAAAGGAGGACTAGCAGCCGAGTTGCACGGGAGAATGTGAAAAGTGTTCGCATGTAGTAAAAACCTGAGAAATCCGTCCGTTTTAGTCATTTGTTATCGAATCGACTTATAGCCAGATCGTCACATTGGCCGCTCTTCTCTCTGAAACGGTTGTACTTATCGTCTGCAAAGCTATGTCGCGTGCTGCGGTATGCGGAAACACTAAAATCACCATAGTAGAACACAGATGAAGCATCTAAGTTGATGTAATAGCCAGTAAGAAAAAGTACAATTCAAGTTTTAGGTATCGATTATTGACTTTTTAGCTGGCTTTGGTGACTTGGACATGAGCTAGGACCTTAAGGTTCTATATGAAAGGAGGACTAGCAACCGAGTTGCACGGTAGAATGTGAAAAGTGTTCATATGTAATAAAAACCTGAGAAATCCGTCCGTTTTCGTCATTTGTTATCGAATCGACTTAAAGCCAGATCGTCACATTGGCCGCTCTCCTCTCTGCAACGGTTGTACTTATCGTCTACAAAGCTATGTCGCGTGCTGCGGTATGCGGAGACACTAAAAGCACCATAGTAGAACACAGATGAAGCTTCTAAGTTGATGTAATAGCCAGTAAGAAGTAGTACAAATCAAGTTTTAGGTATCGGTTAATCACTTTTTAGCTGGCTTTGGTGACTTGGACATGAGCTAGGACCTTAAGATTCTGCATGAAAGGAGGACTAGCTGCCGAGTTGCACGGGAGAATGTGAAAAGTGTTCATATGTAGTAAAAACCCAAGAAATCCGTCCGTTTTCGTCATTTGTTATCGAATCGTCTTAAAGCCAGATCGTCACATTGACCGCTCTTCTCTCTGAAACGGTTGTACTTATCGTCTGCAAAGCTATGTCGCCTGCTGCGGTATGCGGAGACACTAAAGGCACCATAGTAGAACACAGATGAAGCTTCTAAGTTGATGTAATAGCCAGTAAGAAGTAGTACAATTCAAGTTTTAAGTATTGATTATTGACCTTTTAGCTGCCTTGGTGCCTTTGACATGAGCTAGGACCTTAAGATTCTGCATGAAAGGAGGAATAGCAGCCGAGTTGCACGGGAGAATATGAAAAGTGTTCATATGTAGTAAAAACCTGAGAAATCCGTCCGTTTTCGTCATTTGTTATCGAATCGACTTAAAGCCAGATCGTCACATTGGCCGCTCTTCTCTCTGAACGGTTGTACATATCGTCTGCAAAGATATGTCGCGTGCTGCGGTATGCGGAGTCAAGAAAATCTTCATAGTAGAACACAGATGAAGCTTCTAAGTTGATGTAATAGCCAGTAAGAAGTAGTACAATTCAAGTTTTAGTTCTCGATTATTGACTTTTTAGCTGGCTTTGATGCCTTGGACATGAGCTAGGACCTTAAGATTCTGCATGAAAGGAGGACTAGCAGAGGGGTTGCACGGGTGAATGTGAGAAGTGTTCATACGTAGTAAAAACCTGAGAAATCCGTCCGTTTTCGTCATTTGTTATCGAATCGACTTAAAGCCAGATCGTCACATTGGCCGCTCTTCTCGCTGAAACCGTTGTACTTACCGTCTGCAAAGCTATGTCGCGTGCTGCGGTATGCGGAGACACTAAAAGCACCATAGTAGAACACAGATGAAGCTTCTAAGTTGATGCAATAGCCAGTAAGAAGTAGTACAATTCAAGTTTTATGTATCGATTATTGACTTTTTAGCTGGCTTCGGTGCCTTGGACATGAGCTAGGACCTTAAGATTCTGCATGAAAGGAGGACTAGCAGCCGAGTTGCACGGGTGAATGTGAAAAGTGTTCATATGTAGTAAAAACCTGAGAAATCCGTCCGTTTTCGTCATTTGTTATCGAATCGACTTAAAGCCAGATGGTCACATTGGCCTCTCTTCTCTCTGAAACGGTTGTACTTATCGTCTGCAAAGCTATGTCGCGTGCTGCGGTATGTGGAGACACGAAAATCATCATAGTAGAACACAGATAAAGCTTCTAAGTTGATGTAATAGCCAGTAAGAACTAGTACAATTCAAGTTTTAGGTATCGATTATTGACTTTTTAGCTGGCTTTGGTGCCTTGAACGTGAGCTAGGACCTTACGATTCTGCATGAAAGGAGGACTAGCAGCCGAGTTGCACGGGAGAATGTGAAAAGTGTTTATATGTAGTAAAAACCTGAGAAATCCGTCCTTTTTCGTCATTTGTTATCGAATCGACTTAAAGCCAAATCGTCACATTGGCCGCTCTGCTCTCTGAAACGGTTGTACTTATCGTCTGCAAAGCTATGTCGCGTACTGCGGTATTCGGAGACACTAAACGCACCATAGTAGAACACAGATTAAGCTTCTAAGATGATGTAATAGCCAGTAAGAAATAGTACAATTCAAGTTTTAGATATCGTTTTTGACTTTTTAGCTGGCTTTGGTGCCTTGGACATGGGCTATGACCTTAAGATTCTGCATGAAAGGAGGACTAGCAGCCGAGTTGCACGGGAGAATGTGAAAAGTGTTCATATCTAGTAAAAACCTGAGAAATCCGTCCGTTTGCGTCATTTGTTATCGAATCGACTTAAAGCCAAATCGTCACATTGGCCGTTCTGCTCTCTGAAACGGTTGTACTTATCTTCTGCAAAACTATGTCGCGTGCTGCGGTATGCGGAGAAACTAAAAGCACCGTAGTAGAACATAGATGAAGCATCTAAGTTGATGTAATAGCCAGTAAGAAGTAGTCCAATTCAAGTTTTAGGTATCGATTATTGACTTTTTGATGGCTTTGGTGACTTGGACATGAGCTAGGACCTTAAGATTCTGCATGAAAGGAGGACTAGCAGCCGAGTTGCACGGGTGAATGTGAAAAGTGTTCATATGTAGTAAAAACCTGAGAAATCCGTCCGTTTTCGTCATTTGTTATCGAATCGACTTAAAGCCAGATGGTCACATTGGCCTCTCTTCTCTCTGAAACGGTTGTACTTATCGTCTGCAACGCTATGTCACGTACTGCGGTATTCGGAGACACTAAAAACACCATAGTAGAACACAGATAAAGCTTCTAAGTTGATGTAATAGCCAGTAAGAAATAGTGCAATTCAAGTTTTAGGTATCGATTATTGACTTTTTAGCTGTCTTTGGTGCCTTGGACAAGAGCTAGGACCTTACGATTCTGCATGAAAGGAGGACTAGCAGCCGAGTTGCACGGGAGAATGTGAAAAGTGTTTATATGTAGTAAAAACCTGAGAAATCCGTCCGTTTTCGTCATTTGTTATCGAATCGACTTAAAGCCAAATCGTCACATTGGCCGCTCTGCTCTCTGAAACGGTTCTACTTATCGTCTGCAAAGCTATGTCGCGTACTGCGGTATTCGGAGACATTAAACGCACCATAGTAGAACACAGATGAAGCTTCTAAGTTGAAGTAATAGCCAGTAAGAAGTAGTACAATTCAAGTTTTAGATATTGATTATTGACTTTTTAGCTGGCTTTGGTGCCTTGGACATGATGTAGGACCTTAAGATTCTGCATGAAAGAAGGACTAGCAGCCGAGTTGCCCGGGAGAATGTTAAAAGTGTTCATATGTAGCAAAACCTTAGAAATCCGTCCGTTTTCGTCATTTTTTTATCCAATCGACTTAAAGCCAGATCGTCACATTGGCCGCTCTTCTCTCTGAAACGGTTGTACTTATCGTCTGCAAAACTATGTCGCGTGCTGCGGTATGCGGAGAAACTAAAAGCACCGTAGTAGAACATAGATGAAGGTTCTAAGTTGATGTAATAGCCAGTAAGAAGTAGTCCAATTCAAGTTTTAGGAATCGATTATTGACTTTGTAGCTGGCTTTGGTGCCTTTGACATGAGCTAGGACCTTAAGATTCTGCATAAAAGGAGGACTAGCAGCCGAGTTGCACGGGAGAATGTGAAAAGTGTTCATATGTAGTAAAAACCTGAGAAATCCGTCCGTTTTCGTCATTTGTTATCGAATCGACTTAAAGCCAGATCGTCACATTGGCCGCTCTTCTCTCTGAACGGTTGTACTTATCGTCTGCAAAGCTATGTCGCGTACTGCGGTATTCAGAGACACTAAACGCACCATAATAGAACACAGATGAAGCTTCTAAGATGATGTAATAGCCAGTAAGAAATAGTACAATTCAAGTTTTAGATATCGTTATTGACTTTTTAGCTGGCTTTGGTGCCTTGGACATGAGCTAGGACCTTAAGATTATGCATGAAAGGAGGACTAGCAGCCGAGTTGCACGGGAGAATGTGAAAAGTGTTCATATCTAGTAAAAACCTGAGAAATCCGTCCGTTTGCGTCATTTGTTATCGAATCGACTTAAAGCCAGATCGCCACATTTGCCGCTCTTCTCTCTGAAACCGTTGTACATATCGTCTGCGAAGCAATGTCGCGTGCTCCGATATGCGGAGACACTAAAAGCACCATAGTAGAACACAGATGAAGCTTCTAAGTTGATGTAATAGCCAGTAAGAAGTAGTACAATTCAAGTTTTAGATATTGATTATTGACTCTTTAGCTGGCTTTGGGGCCTTGGACATGATCTAGGACCTTATGATTCTGCATGAAAGAAGGACTAGCAGCCGAGTTGCTCGGGAGAATGTGAAAAGTGTTCATATGTAGTAAAAACCTCAGAAGTCCGTCCGTTTTCGTCATTTGTTATCCAATCGACTTAAAGCCAGATCGTCACATTGGCCGCTCTTCTCTCTGAAACGGTTGTACTTATCGTCTGCAAAACTATGTCGCGTGCTGCGGTATGCGGAGAAACTAAAAGCACCGTAGTAGAACACAGATGAAGGTTCTATGTTGATGTAATAGCCAGTAAGAAGTAGTCCAATTCAAGTTTTAGGTATCGATTATTGACTTTTTAGATGGCTTTGGTGACTTGGACATGAGCTAGGACCTTAAGATTCTGCATGAAAGGAGGACTAGCAGCCGAGTTGCACGGGAGAATGTGAAAAGTGTTCATATGTAGTAAAAACCTGAGAAATCCGTCCGTTTTCGTCATTTGTTATCGAATCGACTTAAAGCCAGATGGCCACATTGGCCTCTCTTCTCTCTGAAACGGTTGTACTTATCGTCTGCAACGCTATGTCACGTACTGCGGTATTCGGAGACACTAAAGACACCATAGTAGAACACAGATGACACTTCCAAGTTGATGTAATAGCCAGTAAGAAATAGTGCAATTCAAGTTTTAGGTATCGATTATTGACTTTTTAGCTGGCTTTGGTGCCTTGGACAAGAGCTAGGACCTTACGATTCTGCATGAAAGGAGGACTAGCAGCCGAGTTGCACGGGAGAATGTGAAAAGTGTTTATATGTAGTAAAAACCTGAGAAATCCGTCCGTTTTCGTCATTTGTTATCGAATCGACTTAAAGCCAAATCGTCGCATTGGCCGCTCTGCTCTCTGAAACGGTTGTACTTATCGTCTGCAAAGCTATGTCGCGTACTGCGGTATTCGGAGACATTAAACGCACCATAGTAGAACACAGATGAAGCTTCTAAGTTGATGTAATAGCCAGTAAGAAGTAGTACAATTCAAGTTTTAGATATTGATTATTGACTTTTTAGCTGGCTTTGGTGCCTTGGACATGATCTAGGACCTTAAGATTCTGCATGAAAGAAGGACTAGCAGCCGAGTTGCCCGGGAGAATGTTAAAAGTGTTCATATGTAGCAAAACCTTAGAAATCCGTCCGTTTTCGTCATTTTTTTATCCAATCGACTTAAAGCCAGATCGTCACATTGGCCGCTCTTCTCTCTGAAACGGTTGTACTTATCGTCTGCAAAACTATGTCGCGTGCTGCGGTATGCGGAGAAACTAAAAGCACCGTAGTAGAACATAGATGAAGGTTCTAAGTTGATGTAATAGCCAGTAAGAAGTAGTCCAATTCAAGTTTTAGGAATCGATTATTGACTTTGTAGCTGGCTTTGGTGCCTTTGACATGAGCTAGGACCTTAAGATTCTGCATAAAAGGATGACTAGCAGCCGAGTTGCACGGGAGAATGTGAAAAGTGTTCATATGTAGTAAAAACCTGAGAAATCCGTCCGTTTTCGTCATTTGTTATCGAATCGACTTAAGGCCAGATCGTCACATTGGCCGCTCTTCTCTCTGAACGGTTGTACTTATCGCCTGCAAAGCTATGTCGCGTACTGCGGTATTCGGAGACACTAAACGCACCATAGTAGAACACAGATGAAGCTTCTAAGATGATGTAATAGCCAGTAAGAAATAGTACAATTCAAGTTTTAGATATCGTTATTTAATTTTTAGCTGGCTTTGGTGCCTTGGACATGAGCTAGGACCTTAAGATTATGCATGAAAGGAGGACTAGCAGCCGAGTTGCACGGGAGAATGTGAAAAGTGTTCATATCTAGTAAAAACCTGAGAAATCCGTCCGTTTGCGTCATTTGTTATCGAATCGACTTAAAGCCAGATCGCCACATTTGCCGCTCTTCTCTCTGAAACCGTTGTACATATCGTCTGCGAAGCAATGTCGCGTGCTCCGATATGCGGAGACACTAAAAGCACCATAGTAGAACACAGATGAAGCTTCTAAGTTGATGTAATAGCCAGTAAGAAGTAGTACAATTCAAGTTTTAGATATTGATTATTGACTCTTTAGCTGGCTTTGGGGCCTTGGACATGATCTAGGACCTTATGATTCTGCATGAAAGAAGGACTAGCAGCCGAGTTGCTCGGGAGAATGTGAAAAGTGTTCATATGTAGTAAAAACCTCAGAAGTCCGTCCGTTTTCGTCATTTGTTATCCAATCGACTTAAAGCCAGATCGTCACATTGGCCGCTCTTCTCTCTGAAACGGTTGTACTTATCGTCTGCAAAACTATGTCGCGTGCTGCGGTATGCGGAGAAACTAAAAGCACCGTAGTAGAACACAGATGAAGGTTCTAAGTTGATGTAATAGCCAGTAAGAAGTAGTCCAATTCAAGTTTTAGGAATCGATTATTGACTTTGTAGCTGGCTTTGGTGCCTTGGACATGAGCTAGGACCTTAAGATTCTGCATAAAAGGAGGACTAGCAGCCGAGTTGCACGGGAGAATGTGAAAAGTGTTCATATGTAGTAAAAACCTGATACATCCGTCCGTTTTCGTCATTTGTTATCGAATCGACTTAAAGCCAGATCGTAACATTGGCCGCTCTTCTCTCTAAAACGGTTGTACTTATCGTCTGCAAAGCTATGTCGCGTGCTGCGGTATGCGGAGACACTAAAATCACCATAGTAGAACACAGATGAAGCTTTTAAGTTGATGTAATAGCCAGTAAGAAGTAGTAGAATTCAAGTTTTAGGTATCGATTATTGATTTTTAGCTGGCTTCGGTGCCTTGGACATGAGCTAGGACCTTAAGATTCTGCATGAAATTAGGACTAGCAGCCGAGTTGCACGGGAGAATGTGAAAGGTGTTCATGTGTAGTAAAAACCTGAGAAATCGGTCCGTTTTCGTCATTTGTTATCGAATCGACTTATAGCCAGATCGTCACATTGGCCGCTCTTCTCTCTGGAACGGTTGTACTTATCGTCTGCAAAGCTATGTCGCGTGCTGCGGTATGAAAGGACGCTAAAATCACCATAGTAGAACACAGATGAAGCTTCTAAGTTGATGCAATAGCCAGTAAGAAGTAGTACAATTCATGTTTTAGGTATAGATTATTGACTTTTTAGCTGGCTTCGGTGCCTTGGACATGAGCTAGGACCTTAAGTTCCTGCATGAGAGGAGGACTAGCAGCCCAGTTGCACGGGAGAATGTGAAAAGTGTTCATATGTAGTAAAAACCTGAGAAATCCGTCCGTTTTCGTCATTCGTTATCGAATCGACTTAAAGCCAGATGGACACATTGACCGCTCTTCTCTCTTAAACGGTTGTGCTTATCGTCTGCAGAGCTACGTCGCGTGCTGCGGTATGTGGAGACACTAAATTCACCATAGTAGAACACAGATGAAGCTTCTAAGTTGATGTAATAGCCAGTAAGAAATAGTACAATTCAAGTTTTAGGTATCGATTATTGACTTTTTAGCTGGCTTTGGTGCCTTGGACATGAGCTTGGACGTTGAGATTCGGCATGAAAGGAGGACTAGCAGCCGAGTTGCACGGGAGAATGTGAAAAGTGTTCATATCTACTAAAAACCTGAGAAATCCGTCCGTTTTCGTCATTTGTTATCGAATCGACTTAAGGCCAGATCGTCACATTGGCCGCTCTTCTCTCTGAAACGGTTGTACTTATCGTCTGCAAAGCTATGACGCGTACTGCGATATTCGGAGACACTAAAAACACCATAGTAGAACACAGATGAAGCTTTTAAGATGATGTAATGGCCAGTAAGAAGTAGTACAATTCAATTTTTAGGTATAGGTTATTGAATTTTTAGCTGGCTTTGGTGCCTTGGACATGAGCCAGGACCTTAAGATTCTGCATGAAAGGAGGACTAGCAGCCGAGTTGCACATGAGAATGTGAAAAGTGTTCATATGTAGTAAAAACCTGAGAAATCCGTCCGTTTTCGTCATTTGTTATCGAATCGACTTAAAGCCAGATCGTCACATTGGCCACTCTTCTCTCAGAAACGGTTGTACTTATTGTCTGCAAAGTTATGTCGCGTGCTGCGGTATGCGGAGACACGAAAATCATCAGAGTAGAACACAGATAAAGCTTCTAAGTTGATGTAATAGCCAGTAAGAGGTAGTTCAATTCAAGTTTTAGGTATCGATTATTGACTTTTTAGCGGGCTTTGGTGCCTTGGACATGAGCTAGGACCTTAAGATTCAGCATGAAAGTAGGACTAGCAGCCGAGTTGCACGGGAGAATGTGAAAAGTGTTCAAATGTAGTAAAAACCTGAGAAATCCGTGCGTTTTCGTCATTTGTTATCGAATCGACTTAAAGCCAAATCGGCACATTGGCCGCTCTGCTCTCTGAAACGTTTGTACTTATCGTCTGCAAAGCTATGTCGCGTACTGCGGTATTCGGAGACACTAAACGCACCATAGTAGAACACAGATGAAGCTTCTAAGATGATATAATAGCCAGTAAGAAAAAGTACAATTCAAGTTTTAGGTATTGTTATTGACTTTTTAGCTGGCTTTGGTGCCTTGGACATGAGCTATGACCTTAAGATTCTGCATGAAAGGAGGACTAGCACTCGAGTTGCACGGGAGAATGTGAAAAGTGTTCATATGTAGTAAAAACCTCAGAAATCCGTCCGTTTTCGTCATTTGTTATCGAATCGACTTAAAGCCAGATCGTCACATTTGCCGTTCCTCTCTCTGAATCCGTTGTACTTATCGTCTGCTAAGCTATGTCGCGTGCTGCGGTATGCGGAGACACTAAAAGCACCATAGTAGAACACAGATGAAACTTCTAAGTTGATGTAATAGCCAGTAAGAAGTAGTACAATTCAAGTTTTAGATACTGATTATTGACTTTTTAGCTGGCTTTGGTGCCTTGGACATGATCTAGGACCTTAAGATTCTGCATGAAAGAAGGACTAGCAGCCTAGTTGCACGGGTGAATGTGAAAAGTGTTCATATGTAGTAAAAACCAACCTGAGAAATCCGTCCGTTTTCGTCATTTGTTATCGAATCGACTTAAAGCCAAATCATCACATTGGCAGCTCTGCTCTCTGAAACGGTTGTTCTTATTGTCTGCAAAGCTATGTCGCGTACTGCGGTATTCGGAGACACTAAACGCACCATAGTAGAACACAGATGAATATTTCTAAGATGATGTAATAGCCAGTAATAAATAGTACAATTCAAGTTTTAGATATCGTTATTGACTTTTTAGCTGGCTTTGGTGCCTTGGACATGAGCTATGACCTTAAGATTATGCATGAAAGGAGGACTAGCAGCCGAGTTGCACGGGAGAATGTGAAAAGTGTTCATATCTAGTAAAAACCTGAGAAATCCGTCCGTTTGCGTCATTTGTTATCGAATCGACTTAAAGCCAGATCGTCACATTTGCCGCTCTTCTCTCTGAAACGGTTGTACTTATCGTCTGCAAAGCTATGTCGCGTGCTGCGATATGCGGAGACACTAAAAGCACCATAGTAGAACACAGATGAAGCTTCTAAGTTGATGTAATAGCCAGTAAGAAGTAGTACAATTCAAGTTTTAGATATTGATTATTGACTCTTTAGCTGGCTTTGGGGCCTTGGACATGATCTAGGACCTTAAGATTCTGCATGAAAGAAGGAGTAGCAGCCGAGTTGCACGGGAGAATGTGAAAAGTGTTCATATGTAGTAAAATCCTCAGAAATCCCTCCGTTTTCGTCATTTGTTATCCAATCGACTTAGAGCCAGATCGTCACATTGGCCGCTCTTCTCTCTGAAACGGTTGTACTTATCGTCTGCAAAACTATGTCGCGTACTGCGGTATTCGGAGACACTAAAAGCACCATAGTAGAACACAGATGAAGCTTCTAAGTTGATGTAATAGCCAGTAAGAAGTAGTACAATTCAAGTTTTAGGTATCGATTATTGACTTTGTAGCTGGCTTTGGTGCCTTGGACATGAGCTAGGACCTTAAGATTCTGCATAAAAGGAGGACTAGCAGCCGAGTTGCACGGGAGAATGTGAAAAGTGTTCATATGTAGTAAAAACCTGAGACATCCGTCCGTTTTCGTCATTTGTTATCGAATCGACTTAAATCCAGATCGTAACATTGGCCGCTCTTCTCTCTAAAACGGTTGTACTTATCGTCTGCAAAGCTATGTCGCGTGCTGCGGTATGCGGAGGCACTAAAAACACCATAGTAGAACACAGATGAAGCTTCTAAGTTGATGCAATAGCCAGTAAGATGTAGTACAATTCATGTTTTAGGTATCGATTATTGACTTTTCAGCTGGCTTCGGTGCCTTGGACATGAGCTAGGACCTTAAGATTCTGCATGAGAGGAGGACTAGCTGCCGAGTTGCACGGGTAATTGTGAAAAGTGTTCATATGTAGTAAAAACCAACCTGAGAAATCCGTACGTTTTCGTCATTTGTTATCCAATCGACTTAAAGCCAAATCATCACATTGGCAGCTCTGCTCTCTGAAACGGTTGTTCTTATCGTCTGCAAAGCTATGTCGCGTACTGCGGTATTCGGAGACACTAAAAGCACCATAGTAGAACACAGATGAAGCTTCTAAGTTGATGTAATAGCCAGTAAGAAGTAGTACAATTCAAGTTTTAGGTATCGATTATTGACTTTTTAGGTGGCTTTGGAGCCTTGGACATGAGCTAGGACCTTAAGATTCTGCATGAAAGGAGGACTACCAGCCGAGTTGCACGGGAGAATGTGAAAAGTGTTTATATGTAGTAAAAACCTGAGATATCCGTCCGTTTTCGTCATTTGTTATCGATTCGACTTAAAGCCAGATGGTCACATTGGCCGCTCTTCTCTCTGAAACGGTTGTACTTATCGTCTGCAAAGCTATGTCGCGTGCTGCGGTATGTGGAGACACTAAAATCACCATAGTAGAACACAGATGAAACTTCTAAGTTGATGTAATAGCCAGTAAGAAGTAGTACAATTCAAGTTCTAGGTATCGATTATTGACTTTTGAGCTGGCTTTGGTGCCTTGGACATGAGCAAGGACCTTGAGATTCTGCATGAAAGGAGGACTAGCAGCCGAGTTGCACGGGACAATGTGAAAAGAGTTCATATGTAGTAAAAACCTGAGAAATCCGTCCGTTTTCGTCATTTGTTATCGAATCGACTTAAAGCCAGATCATCACGTTGGCCGCTCTTATCTCTGAAACGGTTGTACTTATCGTCTGCAAAGCTATGTCGCGTACTGCGGTATTCGGAGACACTAAAAACACCATAGTAGAACACAGATGAAGCTTCTAAGATGATATAATAGCCAGTAAGAAGTAGTACAATTCAAGTTTTAGGTATCGGTTATTGTATTTTTAGCTGGCTTTGGTGCCTTGAACATGAGCTAGGACCTTAAGATTCTGTATGAAAGGAGGACTAGCAGCCCAGTTGCGCGGGAGAATGTGAAAACTGTTCATATGTAGTAAAAACCAACCTGAGAAATCCGTCCGTTTTCGTCTTTTGTTATCGAATCGACTTAAAGCCAGATCGTCACATTGGCCGCTCTTCTCTCTGAAACGGTTGTACTTATCGTCTGCAAAGCTATGTCGCGTGCTGCGGTATGCGGAGGCACTAAACGCACCATAGTAGAACACATATGAAGCTTCTAAGATGATGTAATAGCCAGTAAGAAGTTGTACAATTCAAGTTTTAGGTACTGATTATTGACTTTTTAGCTGGCTTTGGTGCCTTGGACATGAGCTAGGACCTTAAGATTCTTCATGAAAGGAGGAGTAGCAGCCGAGTTGCACGGGAGAATGTGAAAAGTGTTCATATGTAGTAAAAACCTGGGAAATCCGTCCGTTTTCGTCATTTGTTATCGAATCGACTTAAAGCCAGATCGTCATATTGGCCGCTCTTCTCTCTCTGGAACGGTTGTACTTATCGTCTGCAAAGCTAGGTCGCGTGCTGCGGTATGCGGAGACACTAAAAGCACCATAGTAGATCACAGATGAAGCTTCTAAGTTGATGTAATAGCCAGTAAGAAGTAATCCAATTCAAGTTTCAGCTATCGATTATTGACTTTTTAGCTGGCTTTTGTGCCTTGGACATGAGCTATGACCTTAAGATTCTGCATAAAAGGAGGACTAGCTGCCCAGTTGCACGGGAGAATGTGAAAAGTGTTCATATGTAGTAAAAACCTGAGACATCCGTCCGTTTTCGTCATTTGTTATCGAATAGACTTAAAGCCAGATCGTCACATTGGCCGCTCGTCTCTCTTAAGCGGTTGTACTTATCGTCTGCAGAGCTATGTCGCGTGCTGCGGTATGTGGAGACACTAAAATCACCATAGTAGAACACAGATGAAGCTTCTAAGTTGATGTAATAGCCACTAAGAAATAGTACAATTCAAGTTTTAGGTATCGATTATTGACTTTTTAGCTGGCTTTGGTGCCTTGGACATTCGCTAGGACCTTGAGATTCGGCATGAAAGGAGGACTAGCAGCCGAGTTGCACGGGAGAATGTGAAAAGTGTTCATATGTAGTAAAAACCTGAGAAATCTCTCAGTTTTCGTCATTTGTTATCGAATCGACTTAAAGCACGATCGTCACATTGGCCGCTCTTCTCTCTGAAACGGTTGTACTTATCGTCTGCAAAGCTATGTCGCGTACTGTTGTATTCGGAGACACTAAACGCACCATAGTAGAACACAGATGAAGCTTCTAAGATGATATAATAGCCAGTAAGAAATAGTAGAATTCAAGTTTTAGGTATCGATTATTGACTTCTTAGCTGGCTTTGGTGCCTTGGACATGAGCTAGGACCTTTAGATTCTTCCTGAAAGGAGGACTAGCAGCCGAGTTGCACGGAACAATGTGAAAAGTGTTCATATGTAGTAAAAACCTGAGAAATCCGTCCGTTTTCGTCATTTGTTATCGAATCGACTTAAAGCCAGATCGTCACATTGGCCGCTCTTCTCTCTGAAACGGTTGTACTTATCGTCTGCAAAGCTATGTCGCGTGCTGCGGTGTGTGGAGGCACTAAAAGCACCATAGTAGAACACAGATGAAGCTTCTAAGATGATGTAATAGAAAGTAATAAGTTGTACAATTCAAGTTTTAGGTATTGATTATTGACTTTTTAGCTGGCTTTGGTGCCTTGGACATGAGCTAGGACCTTAAGATTCTTCATGAAAGGAGGAGCACCAGCCCAGTTGCACGGGAGAATGTGAAAAGTGTTCATATGTAGTAAAAACCTGAGAAATCCGTCCGTTTTCGTGATTTGTTATCGAATCGACTTAAAGCCAGATCGTCACATTGGCCGCTCTTCTCTCTGAAACGGTTGTACTTATCGTCTGCAAAGCTATGTCGCTTGCTGCGGCATGCGGAGACACTAAAAGCACCATAGTAGAACACAGATGAAGCTTCTAAGTTGATGTAATAGCCAGTAAGAAATAGTACAATTCAAGTTTTAGGTATCGATTATTGACTTTTTAGCTGGCTTTGGTGCCTTGGACATGAGCTTGGACGTTGAGATTCGGCATGAAAGGAGGACTAGCAGCCGAGTTGCACGGGAGAATGTGAAAAGTGTTCATATCTAGTAAAAACCTGAGATATCCGTCCGTTTTCGTCATTTGTTATCTAATCGACTTAAAGCCAGATCGTCACATTGGCCGCTCTTCTCTCTGAAACGGTTGTACTTATCGTCTGCAAAGCTATGACGCGTACTGCGATATTCGGAGACACTAAAAACACCATAGTAGAACACAGATGAAGCTTTTAAGATGATGTAATGGCCAGTAAGAAGTAGTACAATTCAAGTTTTAGGTATAGTTATTGACTTTTTAGCTGGCTTTGGTGCCTTGGACATGAGCAAGGACCTTAAGATTCTGCATGAAAGGAGGACTAGCACTCAAGTTGCACGGGAGAATGTGAAAAGTGTTCATATGTAGTAAAAACCTCAGAAATCCGTCCGTTTTCGTCATTTGTTATCGAATCGACTTAAAGCTAGATCGTCACATTTGCCGTTCCTCTCTCTGAATCCGTTGTACTTATCGTCTGCAAAGCTATGTCGCGTGCTGCGGTATGCGGAGACACTAAAAGCACCATAGTAGTACACAGATGAAACTTCTAAGTTGATGTAATAGCCAGTAAGAAGTAGAACAATTCAAGTTTTAGATATTGATTATTGACTTTTTAGCTGGCTTTGGTGCCTTGGACATGATCTAGGACCTTAAGATTCTGCATGAAAGAAGGACTAGCAGCCTAGTTGCACGGGTGAATGTGAAAAGTGTTCATATGTAGTAAAAACCAACCTGAGAAATCCGTCCGTTTTCGTCATTTGTTATCGAATCGACTGAAAGCCAAATCATCACATTGGCAGCTCTGCTCTCTGAAACGGTTGTTCTTATCGTCTGCAAAGCTATGTCGCGTACTGCGGTATTCGGAGACACTAAACGCACCATAGTAGAACACAGATGAATATTTCTAAGATGATGTAATAGCCAGTAAGAAATAGTACAATTCAAGTTTTAGATATCGTTATTGACTTTTTAGCTGGCTTTGGTGCCTTATACATGAGCTATGACCTTAAGATTATGCATGAAAGGAGGACTAGCAGCCGAGTTGCACGGGAGAATGTGAAAAGTGTTCATATCTAGTAAAAACCTGAGAAATCCGTCCGTTTGCGTCATTTGTTATCGAATCGACTTAAAGCCAGATCGTCACATTTGCCGCTCTTCTCTCTGAAACGGTTGTACTTATCGTCTGCAAAGCTATGTCGCGTGCTGCGATATGCGGAGACACTAAAAGCACCATAGTAGAACACAGATGAAGGTTCTAAGTTGATGTAATAGCCAGTAAGAAGTAGTACAATTCAAGTTTTAGATATTGATTATTGACTCTTTAGCTGGCTTTGGGGCCTTGGACATGAACTAGGACCTTAAGATTCTGCATGAAAGAAGGAGTAGCAGCCGAGTTGCACGGGAGAATGTGAAAAGTGTTCATATGTAGTAAAAACCTCAGAAATCCGTCCGTTTTCGTCATTTGTTATCCAATCGACTTAAAGCCAGATCGTCACATTGGCCGCTCTTCTTTCTGAAACGGTTGTACTTATCGTCTGCAAAACTATGTCGCGTGCTGCGGTATGCGGAGAAACTAAAAGCACCGTAGTAGAACACAGATGAAGGTTCTAAGTTGATGTAATAGCCAGTAAGAAGTAGTCCAATTCAAGTTTTAGGAATCGATTATTGACTTTGTAGCTGGCTTTGGTGCCTTGGACATGAGCTAGGACCTTAAGATTCTGCGTAAAAGGAGGACTAGCAGCCGAGTTGCACGGGAGAATGTGGAAAGTGTTCATATGTAGTAAAAACCTGAGACATCCGTCCGTTTTCGTCATTTGTTATCGAATCGACTTAAAGCCAGATCGTAACATTGGCCGCTCTTCTCTCTAAAACGGTTGTACTTATCGTCTGCAAAGCTATGTCGCGTGCTGCGGTATGCGGAGGCACTAAAAACACCATAGTAGAACACAGATGAAGCTTTTAAGTTGATGTAATAGCCAGTAAGAAGTAGTAGAATTCAAGTTTTAGGTATCGATTATTGATTTTTAGCTGGCTTCGGTGCCTTGGACATGAGCTAGGACCTTAAGAATCTGCATGAAAATAGGACTAGCAGCCGAGTTGCACGGGAGAATGTGAAAGGTGTTCATATGTAGTAAAAACCTGAGAAATCCGTCCGTATTCGTCATTTGTTATCGAATCGACTTATAGCCAGATCGTCACATTGGCCGCTATTCTGTCTGAAACGGTTGTACTTATCGTCTGCAAAGCTATGTCGCGTGCTGCGGTATGCAGGGACGCTAAAATCACCATAGTAGAACACAGATGAAGCTTCTAAGTTGATGCAATAGCCGGTAAGATGTAGTACAATTCATGTTTTAGGTATCGATTATTGACTTTTTAGCTGGCTTCGGTGCCTTGGACATGAGCTAGGACCTTAAGATTCTGCATGAGAGGAGGACTAGCAGCCGAGTTGCACGGGAGAATGTGAAAAGTGTTCATATGTAGTAAAAACCTGACAAAATCCGTCCGTTTTCGTCATTTGTTATCGAATCGACTTAAAGCCAGATGGACACATTGGCCGCTCTTCTCTCTTAAACGGTTGTTTTATCGTCTGCAGAGCTATGTCGCGTGCTGCGGTATTCGGAGACACTAAAAGCACCATAGTAGAACACAGATGAAGCTTCTAAGTTGATGTAATAGCCAGTAAGAAATAGTACAATTCAAGTTTTAGGTATCGATTATTGACTTTTTAGCTGGCTTTGGTGCCTTGGACATGAGCTAGGACCTTGAGATTCGGCATGAAAGGAGGACTAGCAGCCGAGTTGCACGGGAGAATGTGAAAAGTGTTCATATGTAGTAAAAACCTGAGAAATCCGTCCGTTTTCGTCATTTGTTATCGAATCGACTTAAAGCCAGATCGTCACATTGGCCGCTCTTCTCTCTGAAACGGTTGTACTTATCGTCTGCAAAGCTATGACGCGTACTGCGATATTCGGAGACACTAAAAACACCATAGTAGAACACAGATGAAGCTTTTAAGATGATGTAATAGCCAGTAAGAAGTAGTACAATTCAATTTTTAGGTATCGGTTATTGACTTTTTAGCTGGCTTTGGTGCCTTGGACATGAGCCAGGACCTTAAGATTCTGCATGAAAGGAGGACTAGCATCCGAGTTGCACGGGAGAATGTGAAAAGTGTTCATATGTAGTAAAAACCTTTGAAATCCGTCCGTTTTCGTCATTTGTTATCGAATCGACTTAAAGCCAGATCGTCACATTGGCCACTTTTCTCTCAGAAACGGTTGTACTTATTGTCTGCAAAGTTATGTCGCGTGCTGCGGTATGCGGAGACACTAAAAGCACCATAGTAGAACACAGATAAAACTTCTAAGTTGATGTAATAGCCAGTAAGAAGTAGTACAATTCAAGTTTTAGATATTGATTATTGACTTTTTAGCTGGCTTTGGTGCCTTGGACATGATCTAGGACCTTAAGATTCTGCATGAAAGAAGGACTAGCTGCCGAGTTGCACGGGTGAATGTGAAAAGTGTTCATATGTAGTAAAAACCAACCTGAGAAATCCGTCCGTTTTCGTCATTTCTTATCCAATCGACTTAAAGCAAAATCATCACATTGGCAGCTCTGCTCTCTGAAACGGTTGTTCTTATCGTCTGCAAAGCTATGTCGCGTACTGCGGTATTCGGAGACACTAAAAGCACCATAGTAGAACACAGATGAAGCTTCTAAGTTGATGTAATAGCCAGTAAGAAGTAGTACAATACAAGTTCTAGGTATCGATTATTGACTTTTTAGCTGGCTTTGGTGCCTTGGACATGAGCAAGGACCTTGAGATTCTGCATGAAAGGAGGACTAGCAGCCGAGTTGCACGGGACAATGTGAAAAGAGTTCATATGTAGTAAAAACCTGAGAAATCCGTCCGTTTTCGTCATTTGTTATCGAATCGACTTAAAGCCAAATCATCACGTTGGCCGCTCTTATCTCTGAAACGGTTGTACTTATCGTCTGCAAAGCTATGTCGCGTACTGCGGTATTCGGAGACACTAAAAACACCATAGTAGAACACAGATGAAGCTTCTAAGATGATATAATAGCCAGTAAGAAGTAGTACAATTCAAGTTTTAGGTATCGGTTATTGAATTTTTAGCTGGCTTTGGTGCCTTGAACATGAGCTAGGACCTTAAGATTCTGTATGAAAGGAGGACTAGCAGCCCAGTTGCACGGGAGAATGTGAAAACTGTTCATATGTAATAAAACCAACCTAAGAAATCCGTCCGTTTTCGTCATTTGTTATCGAATCGACTTAAAGCCAGATCGTCACATTGGCCGCTCTTCTCTCTGAAACGGTTGTACTTATCGTCTGCAAAGCTATGTCGCGTGCTGCGGTATGCGGAGGCACTAAAAGCACCATAGTAGAACACATATGAAGCTTCTAAGATGATGTAATAGCCAGTAAGAAGTTGTACAATTCAAGTTTTAGGTATTGATTATTGACTTTTTAGCTGGCTTTGGTGCCTTGGACATGAGCTAGGACCTTAAGATTCTTCATGAAAGGAGGAGTAGCAGCCGAGTTGCACGGGAGAATGTGAAAAGTGTTCATATGTAGTAAAAACCTGGGAAATCCGTCCGTTTTCGTCATTTGTTATCGAATCGACTTAAAGCCAGATCGTCACACTGGCCGCTCTTCTCTCTCTGGAACGGTTGTACTTATCGTCTGCAAAGCTAGGTCGCGTGCTGCGGTATGCGGAGACACTAAAAGCACCATAGTAGATCACAGATGAAGCTACTAAGTTCATGTAATAGCCAGTAAGAAGTAATCCAATTCAAGTTTCAGGTATCGATTATAGACTTTTTAGCTGGCTTTTGTGCCTTGGACATGAGCTATGACCTTAAGATTCTGCATAAAAGGAGGACTAGCTGCCCAGTTGCACGGGAGAATGTGAAAAGTGTTCATATGTAGTAAAAACCTGAGACATCCGTCCGTTTTCGTCATTTGTTATCGAATAGACTTAAAGCCAGATCGTCACATTGGCCGCTCTTCTCTCTGAAACCGTTGTACTTATCGTCTGCAATGCTATGTCGCGTGCTGCGGTATGCGGAGACACTAAAAGCACCATAGTAGAACACAGATGAAGCTTCTAAGTTGATGTAATAGCCAGTAAGAAATAGTACAATTCAAGTTTTAGGTATCGATTATTGACTTTTTAGCTGGCTTTGGTGCCTTGGACATGAGCTATGACCTTAAGATTCTGCATGAAAGGAGGACTAGAAGCCGAGTTGCACGGGAGAATGTGAAAAGTGTTCATATGTAGTAAAAACCTGAGAAATCCGTCCGTTTTCGTCATTTGTTATCGAATCGACTTAAAGCCAGATCGTCACATTGGCCGCTCTTCTCTCTGAAACGGTTGTACTTATCGTCTGCAAAACTATGTCGCGTGCTGCGGTATGCGGAGACACGAGAATCATCATAGTAGAACACAGATGAAGCTTCTAAGTTGATGTAATAGCCAGTAAGAACTAGTACAATTCAAGTTTTAGGTATCGATTATTGACTTTTTAGCTGGCTTTGGTGCCTTGGACATGAGCTAGGACCTTAAGATTCTGCATATAGGAGGACTAGCTGCCTAATTGCACGGGAGAATGTGAAAAGTGTTAATTTAGAGTAAAAACCTGAGAAATCCGTTTGTTTTCGTCATTTGTTATAGAATCGACTTAAAGCCAGATGGTCACATTGGCCGCTCTTCTCTCTGAAACGGTTGTACTTACCGTCTGCAGAGCTATGTCGAGTGCTGCGGTATGCGGGGACACTAAAATCACCATACTAGAACACAGATGAAGCTTCTAAGTTGATGTAATAGCCAGTAAGATGTAGTACAATTCAAGTTTTAGGTATCGATTATTGACTTTTTAGCTGGCTTTAGGGCCTTGGACACGAGCTAGGACCTTAAGATTCTTCATGAACGGAGGACTAGCAGCCGAGTTACACAGGAGAATGTGAAAAGTGTTCATATGTAGTACAAACCTGAGAAATCCGTCCGTTTACGTCATTTGTTATCGAATCGACTTAAAGCCAAATCGTCACATTGGCCGCTCTTCTCTCTGAAACGGTTGTACTTATCGCCTGCAAAGCTATGTCGCGTGCTGCGGTATGCGGGGACACTAAAATCACCATACTAGAACACAGATGAAGCTTCTAAGTTGATGTAATAGCCAGTAAGAAGTAGTTCAATTCAAGTTTTAGGTATCGATTATTGACTTCTTAGTTGGCTTTGGTGCCTTGGACATGAGCTATTACCTTAAGATTCTGCATGAAAGGAGGACTAGCAGCCGAGTTGCACGGGAGAATGTGAAAAGTGTTCATATGTAGTAAAAACCTGAGAAATCCGTCCGTTTTCGTCATTTGTTATCGAATCGACTTAAAGCCCGATCGTCACATTGGCCGCTCTTCTCTCTGAAACGGTTGTACTTATCGTCTGCAATGCTATGTCGCGTGCTGCGGTATGCGGAGACACTAAAATCTCCATAGTAGAACACAGATGAAGCTTCTAAGTTGATGTAATAGCCAGTAAGAAGTAGTACAATTCTAGTTTTAGGTATCGATTATTGAATTTTTAGCTGTCTTTGGTGCCTTGGACATGAGCTAGGACTTTAAGATTCTACATGAAAGGAGGACTAGCAGCCGAGTTGCACGGGAGAATGTGAAAAGTGTTCATATGTAGTAAAAACCCGAGAAATCCGTTCGTTTTCGTCATTTGTTATCGAATCGACTTAAAGCCAGATGGTCACATTGGACGCTCTTCTCTCTGAAACGGTTGTACTTACCGTCTGCAGAGCTATGTCGCGTGCTGCGGTATGCAGAGACACTAAAAGCACCATAGTAGAACACAGATGATACTTCCAAGATAATGTAATAGCTAGTAAGAAATAGTAAAATTCAACTTTTAGGTACTGATTATTGACTATTTAGCTGGCTTTGGTGCCATGGACATGAGCTAGGACCTTAAGATTCTGCATGAAAGACGACTAGCAGCCTAATTGCACGGGAGAATGTGAAAAGTGTTCATATAGAGTAAAAACCTGAGAAATCCGTTCGTTTTCGTCATTTGTTATCGAATCGACTTAAAGCCAAATCGTCACATTGGCCGCTCTTCTCTCTGAAACGGTCGTACTTATCGTCTGCAAAGCTATGTCGCGTACTGCGATATTTGGAGACACTAAAAGCACCATAGTAGAACACAGATGAAGCTTCTAAGATGATGTAATAGGCAGTAAGAAATAGTACAATTCAAGTTTTAGGAATCGGTTATTGTCTTTTTACCCTTGTTTGGTGACTTGGACATGAGCTAGCACCTTAAGATTCTGCGTGAAAGGAGGACTAGCAGGCGAGTTGCACGGGAGAATGTGTAAAGTGTTCATATGTAGTAAAAACCTGAGAAATCCGTTCGTTTTCGTCATTTGTTATCGAATCGACTTAAAGCCAGATGGTCACATTGGCCACTCTTCTCTCTGAAACGGTTGTACTTACCGTCTGCAGAGCTATGTCGCGTGCTGCGGTATGCAGAGACACTAAAAGCACCATAGTAGGACACAGATGATACTTCCAAGTTGGTGTAATAGCCAGTAAGAAGTAGTAAAATTCAAGTTTTAGGTACTGATTATTGACTTTTTAGCTGGCTTTGGTGCCTTGGACATGAGCTAGGACCTTAAGATTCTGCATGAAAGGAGGACTAGCAGCCTAATTGCACGGGAGAATGTGAAAAGTGTTCATATAGAGTAAAAACCTGAGAAATCCATTCGTTTTCGTCATTTGTTATCGAATCGACTTAAAGCCAAATCGTCACATTGGCCGCTCTTCTCTCTGAAACGGTTGTACTTATCGTCTGCAAAGCTATGTCGCGTACTGCGGTATTCGGAGACACTAAAAGCACCATAGTAGAACACAGATGAAGCTTCTAAGATGATGTAATAGGCAGTAAGAAATAGTACAATTCAAGTTTTAGGAATTGGTTATTGACTTTTTACCCTTGTTTGGTGACTTGGACATGAGCTAGCACCTTAAGATTCTGCACGAAAGGAGGACTAGCAGCCGAGTTGCACGGGAGAATGTGAAAAGTGTTCATATGTAGTAAAAACCAACCTGAGAAATCCGTCCGTTTTCGTCATTTGTTATCGAATCGACTTAAAGCCAGATTGTCACATTGGCCGCTCTTCTCTCTGAAACGGTTGTACTTATCGTCTGCAATGCTATGTCGCGTGCTGCGGTATGCGGAGACACTAAAATCTCCATAGTAGAACACAGATGAAGCTTCTAAGTTGATGTAATAGCCAGTAAGAAGTAGTACAATTCAAGTTTTAGGTATCGATTATTGACTTCTTAGTTGGCTTTGGTGCCTTGGACATGAGCTATTACCTTAAGATTCTGCATGAAAGGAGGACTAGCAGCCGAGTTGCACGGAAGAATGTGAAAAGTGTTCATATGTAGTAAAACCCTGAGAAATCCGTCCGTTTTCGTCATTTGTTATCGAATCGACTTAAAGCCAGATCATCACGTTGGCCGCTCTTATCTCTGAAACGGTTGTACTTATCGTCTGCAAAGCTATGTCGCGTGCTGCGGTATGCGGAGGCACTAAAAGCACCATAGTAGAACACATATGAAGCTTCTAAGATGATGTAATAGCCAGTAAGAAGTTGTACAATTCAAGTTTTAGGTATTGATTATTGACTTTTTACCTGGCTTTGGTGCCTTGGACATGAGCTAGGACCTTAAGATTCTTCATGAAAGGAGGAGTAGCAGCCGAGTTGCACGGGAGAATGTGAAAAGTGTTCATATGTAGTAAAAACCTGGGAAATCCATCCGTTTTCGTCATTTGTTATCGAATCGACTGAAAGCCAGATCGTCACATTGGCCGCTCTTCTCTCTCTGGAACGGTTGTACTTATCGTCTGCAAAGCTAGGTCGCGTGCTGCGGTATGCGGAGACACTAAAAGCACCATAGTAGAACACAGATGAAGCTTCTAAGTTGATGTAATAGCCAGTAAGAAGTAATCCAATTCAAGTTTCAGGTATCGATTATTGACTTTTTAGCTGGCTTTTGTGCCTTGGACATGAGCTATTACCTTAAGATTCTGCATGAAAGGAGGACTAGCAGCCGAGTTGCACGGGAGAATGTGAAAAGTGTTCATATGTAGTAAAAACCTGAGAAATCCGTCCGTTTTCGTCATTTGTTATCGAATCGACTTAAAGCCCGATCGTCACATTGGCCGCTCTTCTCTCTGAAACGGTTGTACTTATCGTCTGCAATGCTATGTCGCGTGCTGCGGTATGTGGAGACACTAAAATCACAATAGTAGAACACAGATGAAGCTTCTAAGTTGATGTAATAGCCACTAAGAAATAGTACAATTCAAGTTTTAGGTATCGATTATTGACTTTTTAGCTGGCTTTGGTGTCTTGGACATGAGCTAGGACCTTGAGATTCGGCATGAAAGGAGGACTAGCATCCGAGTTGCACGGGAGAATGTGAAAAGTGTTCATATGTAGTAAAAACCTGATAAATCCGTCAGTTTTCGTCATTTGTTATCGAATCGACTTAAAGCACGATCGTCACATTGGCCGCTCTTCTCTCTGAAACGGTTGTACTTATCGTCTGCAAAGCTATGTCGCGTACTGTTGTATTCGGAGACACTAAACGCACCATAGTAGAACACAGATGAAGCTTCTAAGATGATATAATAGCCAGTAAGAAATAGTAGAATTCATGTTTTAGGTATCGATTTTTGACTTCTTAGCTGGCTTTGGTGCCTTGGACATGAGCTAGGACCTTGAGATTCTTCCTGAAAGGAGGACTAGCAGCCGAGTTGCACGGGACAATGTGAAAAGTGTTCATATGTAGTAAAAACCTGAGAAATCCGTCCGTTTTCGTCATTTGTTATCGAATCGACTTAAAGCCAGATCGTCACATTGGCCGCTCCTCTCTCTGAAACGGTTGTACTTATCGTCTGCAAAGCTATGTCGCGTGCTGCGGTGTGTGGAGGCACTAAAAGCACCATAGTAGAACACAGATGAAGCTTCTAAGATGATGTAATAGAAAGTAATAAGTTGTACTATTCAAGTTTTAGGTATTGATTATTGACTTTTTTGCTGGCTTTGGTGCCTTGGACATGAGCTAGGACCTTAAGATTCTTCATGAAAGGAGGAGTACCAGCCGAGTTGCACGGGAGAATGTGAAAAGTGTTCATATGTAGTAAAAACCTGAGAAATCCGTCCGTTTTCGTGATTTGTTATCGAATCGACTTAAAGCCAGATCGTCACATTGGCCGCTCTTCTCTCTGAAACGGTTGTACTTATCGTCTGCAAAGCTATGTCGCGTGCTGCGGTATGCGGAGACACTAAAATCTCCATAGTAGAACACAGATGAAGCTTCTAAGTTGATGTAATAGCCAGTAAGAAGTAGTACAATTCAAGTTTTAGGTATCGATTATTGACTTCTTAGTTGGCTTTGGTGCCTTTGACATGAGCTATTACCTTAAGATTCTGCATGAAAGGAGGACTAGCAGCCGAGTTGCACGGAAGAATGTGAAAAGTGTTCATATGTAGTAAAAACCTGAGAAATCCGTCCGTTTTCGTCATTTGTTATCGATTCGACTTAAAGCCAGATGGTCACATTGGCCGCTCTTCTCTCTGAAACGGTTATACTTATCGTCTGCAATGCTATGTCGCGTGCTGCGGTATGCGGAGACACTAAAATCTCCATAGTAGAACACAGATGAAGCTTCTAAGTTGATGTAATAGCCAGTAAGAAGTAGTACAATTCAAGTTTTAGGTATCGATTATTGACTTCTTAGTTGGCTTTGGTGCCTTGGACATGAGCTATTACCTTAAGATTCTGCATGAAAGGAGAACTAGCAGCCGAGTTGCACGGAAGAATGTGAAAAGTGTTCATATGTAGTAAAAACCTGAGAAATCCGTCCGTTTTCGTCATTTGTTATCGAATCGACTTAAAGCCAGATCATCACGTTGGCCGCTCTTATCTCTGAAACGGTTCTACTTATCGTCTGCAAAGCTATGTCGCGTGCTGCGGTATGCGGAGGCACTAAAAGCACCATAGTAGAACACATATGAAGCTTCTAAGATGATGTAATAGCCAGTAAGAAGTTGTACAATTCAAGTTTTAGGTATTGATTATTGACTTTTTACCTGGCTTTGGTGCCTTGGACATGAGCTAGGACCTTAACATTCTTCTTGAAAGGAGGAGTAGCAGCCGAGTTGCACGGGAGAATGTGAAAAGTGTTCATATGTAGTAAAAACCTGGGAAATCCGTCCGTTTTCGTCATTTGTTATCGAATCGACTTAAAGCCAGATCGTCACATTGGCCGCTCTTCTCTCTCTGGAACGGTTGTACTTATCGTCTGCAAAGCTAGGTCGCGTGCTGCGGTATGCGGAGACACTAAAAGCACCATAGTAGAACACAGATGAAGCTTCTAAGTTGATGTAATAGCCAGTAAGAAGTAAACCAATTCAAGTTTCAGGTATCGATTATTGACTTTTTAGCTGGCTTTTGTGCCTTGGACATGAGCTATTACCTTAAGATTCTGCATGAAAGGAGGACTAGCAGCCGAGTTGCACGGGAGAATGTGAAAAGTGTTCATATGTAGTAAAAACCTGAGAAATCCGTCCGTTTTCGTCATTTGTTATCGAATCGACTTAAAGCCCGATCGTCACATTGGCCGCTCTTCTCTCTGAAACGGTTGTACTTATCGTCTGCAATGCTATGTCGCGTGCTGCGGTATGTGGAGACACTAAAATCACCATAGTAGAACACAGATGAAGCTTCTAAGTTGATGTAATAGCCACTAAGAAATAGTACAATTCAAGTTTTAGGTATCGATTATTGACTTTTTAGCTGTCTTTGGTGCCTTGGACATGAGCTAGGACCTTGGGATTCGGCATGAAAGGAGGACTAGCAGCCGAGTTGCACGGGAGAATGTGAAAAGTGTTCATATGTAGTAAAAACCTGATAAATCCGTCAGTTTTCGTCATTTGTTATCGAATCGACTTAAAGCACGATCGTCACATTGGCCGCTCTTCTCTCTGAAACGGTTGTACTTATCGTCTGCAAAGCTATGTCGCGTACTGTTGTATTCGGAGACACTAAACGCACCATAGTAGAACACAGATGAAGCTTCTAAGATGATATAATAGCCAGTAAGAAATAGTAGAATTCAAGTTTTAGGTATCGATTATTGACTTCTTAGCTGGCTTTGGTGCCTTGGACATGAGCTAGGACCTTGAGATTCTTCCTGAAAGGAGGACTAGCAGCCGAGTTGCACGGGACAATGTGAAAAGTGTTCATATGTAGTAAAAACCTGAGAAATCCGTCCGTTTTCGTCATTTGTTATCGAATCGACTTAAAGCCAGATCGTCACATTGGCCGCTCTTCTCTCTGAAACGGTTGTACTTACCGTCTGCAGAGCTATGTCGAGTGCTGCGGTATGCGGGGACACTAAAATCACCATACTAGAACACAGATGAAGCTTCTAAGTTGATGTAATAGCCAGTAAGAAGTAGTACAATTCAAGTTTTAGGTATCGATTATTGACTTTTTAGCTGGCTTTGGGGCCTTGGACACGAGCTAGGACCTTAAGATTCTGCATGAAAGGAGGACTAGCAGCCGAGTTGCACAGGAGAATGTGAAAAGTGTTCATATGTAGTAAAAACCTGAGAAATCCGTCCGTTTTCGTCATTTGTTATCGAATCGACTTAAAGCCAAATCGTCACATTGGCCGCTCTTCTCTCTGAAACGGTTGTACTTATCGTCTGCAAAGCTATGTCGCGTGCTGCTGTATGCGGGGACACTAAAATCACCATACTAGAACACAGATGAAGCTTCTAAGTTGATGTAATAGCCAGTAAGAAGTAGTTCAATTCAAGTTTTAGGTATCGATTATTGACTTCTTAGTTGGCTTTGGTGCCTTGGACATGAGCTATTACCTTAAGATTCTGCATGAAAGGAGGACTAGCAGCCGAGTTGCACGGGAGAATGTGAAAAGTGTTCATATGTAGTAAAAACCTGAGAAATCCGTCCGTTTTGGTCATTTGTTATCGAATCGACTTAAAGCCCGATCGTCACATTGGCCGCTCTTCTCTCTGAAACGGTTGTACTTATCGTTTGCAATGCTATGTCGCGTGCTGCGGTATGCGGAGACACTAAAAGCACCATAGTAGAACACAGATGAAGCTTCTAAGTTGATGTAATAGCCAGTAAGAAGTAGTACAATTCAAGTTTTAGGAATCGGTTATTGCCTTTTTACCCTTGTTTGGTGACTTGGACATGAGCTAGCACCTTACGATTCTGCGTGAAAGGAGGACTAGCAAGCGAGTTGCACGGGAGAATGTGTAAAGTGTTCATATGTAGTAAAAACCTGAGAAATCCGTTCGTTTTCGTCATTTGTTATCGAATCGACTTAAAGCCAGATGGTCACATTGGCCGCTCTTCTCTCTGAAACGGTTGTACTTACCGTCTGCAGAGCTATGTCGCGTGCTGCGGTATGCAGAGACACTAAAAGCACCATAGTAGAACACAGATGATACTTCCAAGTTGGGGTAATAGCCAGTAAGAAGTAGTAAAATTCAAGTTTTAGGTACTGATTATTGACTTTTTAGCTGGCTTTGGTGCCTTGGACATGAGCTAGGACCTTAAGATTCTGCATGAAAGGAGGACTAGCCGCCTAATTGCACGGGAGAATGTGAAAAGTGTTCATATAGAGTAAAAACCTGAGAAATCCATTCGTTTTCGTCATTTGTTATGGAATCGACTTAAAGCCAAATCGTCACATTGGCCGCTCTTCTCTCTGAAACGGTTGTACTTATCGTCTGCAAAGCTATGTCGCGTACTGCGGTATTCGGAGACACTAAAAGCACCATAGTAGAACACAGATGAAGCTTCTAAGATGATGTAATAGGCAGTAAGAAATAGTACAATTCAAGTTTTAGGAATCGGTTATTGACTTTTTACCCTTGTTTGGTGACTTGGACATGAGCTAGCACCTTAAGATTCTGCATGAAAGGAGGACTAGCAGCCGAGTTACACGGGAGAATGTGAAAAGTGTTCATATGTAGTAAAAACGTGAGAAATCCGTCCGTTTTTGTCATTTGTTATCGAATTGATTTAAATGCAGATCGTCACACTGGCCACTCTTCTCTCTGAAACGGTTGTACTTATCGTCTGCAGAGCTATGTCGCGTGCTGCGGTATGCAGAGACACTAAACGCACCATAGTAGCACACAGATGACACTTCCAAGTTGATGTAATAGCCAGTAAGAAGTAGTACAATTCAAGTTTTAGTTACTGATTATTGACTTTTTAGCTGGCTTTGGTGCCTTGGACATGAGCTAGGACCTTAAGATTCTGCATGAAAGGAGGACTAGCAGCCGCGTTGCCCAGGAGAATGTGAAAAGTGTTCATATGTAGTAAAAACCTGAGAAATCCGTCCGGTTTCGTCATTTGTTATCGAATCGACTTAAAGCCAAATCGTCACATTGGCCGCTCTTCTCTCTGAAACGGTTGTACTTATCGTCTGTTAAGCTATGCCGCGTGCTGCGGTATGCGGGGACACTAAAGTCACCATAGTAGAACACAGATGAAGCTTCTAAGTTGATGTAATAGCCAGTAAGATGTAGTACAATTCAAGTTTTAGCTATCGATTATTGACTTCTTAGTCGGCTTTGGTGCCTTGGACATGAGCTATTACCTTAAGATTCTGCATGAAAGGAGGACTAGCAGCCGAGTTGCATGGGAGAATGTGAAAAGTGTTCATATGTAGTAAAAACCTGAGAAATCCGTCCGTTTTCGTCATTTGTTATCGAATCGACTTAAAGCCAGATTGTCACATTGGCCGCTCTTCTCTCTGAAACGGTTGTACTTATCATCTACAGAGCTACGTCGCGTGCTGCGGTATGCAGAGACACTAAAAGCACCATAGTAGAACACAGATGACACTTCCAAGTTGATGTAATAGCCAGTAAGAAGTAGTACAATTAAAGTTTTAGGAACCGGTTATTGACTTTTTACCCTTGTTTGGTGCCTTGGACATGAGCTAGGAACTTAAGATTTTACATGCAGGAGGACTAGCAGCCGAGTTGCACGGGAGAATGTGTAAAGTGTTCATATGTAGTAAAAACCTGAGAAATCCGTTCGTTTTCGTCATTTGTTATCGAATCGACTTAGAGCCAGATCGTCACATTGGCCGCTCTTCTCTCTGAAACGGTTGTACTTATCGTCTGCAGAGCTATGTCGCGTGCTGCGGTATGCAGAGACACTAAAAGCACCATAGTAGAACACAGATGACACTTCCAAGTTGATGTAATAGCCAGTAAGAAGTAGTACAATTCAAGTTTTAGTTACTGATTATTGACTTTTTAGCTGGCTTTGGTGCCTTGGACATGAGCTAGGACCTTAAGATTCTGCATGAAAGGAGGACTAGCAGCCGCGTTGCCCAGGAGAATGTGAAAAGTGTTCATATGTAGTAAAAACCTGAGAAATCCGTCCGGTTTCGTCATTTGTTATCGAATCGACTTAAAGCCAAATCGTCACATTGGCCGCTCTTCTCTCTGAAACGGTTGTACTTATCGTCTGTTAAGCTATGCCGCGTGCTGCGGTATGCGGGGACACTAAAGTCACCATAGTAGAACACAGATGAAGCTTCTAAGTTGATGTAATAGCCAGTAAGAAGTAGTACAATTCAAGTTTTAGGTATCGATTATTGACTTCTTAGTTGGCTTTGGTGCCTTGGACATGAGCTATTACCTTAAGATTCTGCATGAAAGGAGGACTAGCAGCCGAGTTGCATGGGAGAATGTGAAAAGTGTTCATATGTAGTAAAAACCTGAGAAATCCGTCCGTTTCCGTCATTTGTTATCGAATCGACTTAAAGCCCGATCGTCACATTGGCCGCTCTTCTCTCTGAAACGGTTGTACTTATCGTCTGCAATGCTATGTCGCGTGCTGCGGTATGCGGGGACACTAAAATCGCCATACTAGAACACAGATGAAGCTTCTAAGTAGATGTAATAGCCAGTAAGAAGTAGTACAATTCAAGTTTTAGGTATCGATTATTGAATTTTTATGTGGCTTTGGTGCCTTGGACATGAGCTAGGACCATAAGATTCTGCATGAAAGGAGGACTAGCAGCCGAGTTGCACGGGAGAATGTGAAAAGTGTTCAAATAGAGTAAAAAGCTGAGAAATCCGTCCGTTTTCGTCATTTTTATCGAATCGACTTAAAGCCAAATCGTCACATTGGCCGCTCTTCTCTCTGAAACGGTTGTACTTATCGTCTGCAGAGCTACGTCGCGTGCTGCGGTATGCTGAGACACTAAACGCACCATAGTAGAACACAGATGACACTTCCAAGTTGATGTAATAGCCAGTAAGAAGTAGTACAATTCAAGTTTTATTTACTGATTATTGACTTTTTAGCTGGCTTTGGTGCCTTGGACATGAGGTAGGACCTTAAGATTCTGCATGAAAGGAGGAGTAGCAGCCGAGTTGCCCAGGAGAATGTGAAAAGTGTTCATATGTAGTAAAAACCTGAGAAATCCGTCCGTTTTCGTCATTTGTTATCGAATGGACTTAAAGCCAGATCGTCACATTGTCCGCTCTTCTCTCCGAAACGGTTGTACTTATCGTCTGCAAAGCTATGTCGCGTGCTGCGGCATGCGGGGACACTAAAATCACCATAGTGGAACACAGAAGAAGCTTCCAAGTTGACGTAATAGCCAGTAAGAAGTAGTACAATTCCAGTTTTAGGTATCGATTATTGACTTTTTAGCTGGCTTTGATGCCTTGGACTTGAGCTAGGACCTTAAGATTCTGAATGAAAGGAGGACTACCAGCCGAGTTGCACGGGAGAATTTGAAAAGTGTTCATATGTAGTAAAAACCTGAGAAATCCGTCCGTTTTCGTCAATTGTTATCGAATCGACTTAAAACCAGATTGTCACATTGGCCGCTCTTCTCTCTGAAACGGTTGTACTTATCGTCTGCAGTGCTATGTCGCGTGCTGCGCTATGCGGAGACACTATAAGCACCATAGTAGAACACAGATGACACTTCCAAGTTGATGTAATAGCCAGTAAGAAGTAGTACAATTCAAGTTTTAGGAACCGGTTATTGACTTTTTACCCTTGTTTGGTGCCTTGGACATGAGCTAGGAACTTAAGATTTTACATGCAGGAGGACTAGCAGCCGAGTTGCACGGGAGAATGTGTAAAGTGTCCATATGTAGTAAAAACCTGAGAAATCCGTTCGTTTTCGTCATTTGTTATGGAATCGACTTAGAGCCAGATCGTCACATTGGCCGCTCTTCTCTCTGAAACGGTTGTACTTATCGTCTGCAAAGCTATGTCGCGTGCTGCGGTATGCAGAGACAATAAAAGCACCATAGTAGAACACAGATGACACTTCCAAGTTGATGTAATTGCCAGTAAGAAGTAGTACAATTCAAGTTTTAGTTACTGATTATTGACTTTTTAGCTGGCTTTGGTGCCTTGGACATGAGCTAGGACCTTAAGATTCTGCATCAAAGGAGGACTAGCAGCCGAGTTGCCCAGGAGAATGTGAAAAGTGTTCATATGTAGTAAAAACCTGAGAAATCCGTCCGTTTTCGTCATTTGTTATCGAATCGACTTAAAGCCAAATCGTCACATTGGCCGCTCTTCTCTCTGAAACGGTTGTACTTATCGTCTGTTAAGCTATGTCGCGTGCTGCGGTATGCGGGGACACTAAAATCACCATAGTAGAACACAGATGAAGCTTCTAAGTTGATGTAATAGCCAGTAAGAATTAGTACAATTCAAGTTTTAGGTATCGATTATTGACTTCTTAGTTGGCTTTGGTGCCTTGGACATGAGCTATTACCTTAAGATTCTGCATGAAAGGAGGACTAGCAGCCGAGTTGCATGGGAGAATGTGAAAAGTGTTCATATGTAGTAAAAACCTGAGAAATCCGTCCGTTTTCGTCATTTGTTATCGAATCGACTTAAAGCCCGATCGTCACATTGGCCGCTCTTCTCTCTGAAACGGTTGTACTTATCGTCTGCAATGCTATGTCGCGTGCTGCGGTATGCGGGGACACTAAAATCGCCATACTAGAACACAGATGAAGCTTCTAAGTTGATGTAATAGCCAGTAAGAAGTAGTACAATTCAAGTTTTAGGTATCGATTATTGAATTTTTATGTGGCTTTGGTGCCTTGGACATGAGCTAGGACCATAAGATTCTGCATGAAAGGAGGACTAGCAGCCGAGTTACACGGGAGAATGTGAAAAGTGTTCAAATAGAGTAAAAAGCTGAGAAATCCGTCCGTTTTCGTCATTTTTATCGAATCGACTTAAAGCCAAATCGTCACATTGGCCGCTCTTCTCTCTGAAACGGTTGTACTTATCGTCTGCAGAGCTACGTCGCGTGCTGCGGTATGCAGAGACACTAAACGCACCATAGTAGAACACAGATGACACTTCCAAGTTGATGTAATAGCCAGTAAGAAGTAGTACAATTCAAGTTTTAGTTACTGATTATTGACTTTTTAGCTGGCTTGGGTGCCTTGGACATGAGGTAGGACCTTAAGATTCTGCATGAAAGGAGGAGTAGCAGCCGAGTTGCACGGGAGAATGTGTAAAGTGTTCATACGTAGTAAAAACCTGAGAAATCCGTCCGTTTTCGTCATTTGTTATCGAGTCGACTTAAAGCCAAATCGTCACATTGGCCGCTCTTCTCTCTGAAACGGTTGTACTTATCGTCTGTTAAGCTATGTCGCGTGCTGCGGTATGCGGGGACACTAAAATCACCATAGTAGAACACAGATGAAGCTTCTAAGTTGATGTAATAGCCAGTAAGAAGTAGTACAATTCAAGCTTTAGGTATCGATTATTGACTTCTTAGTTGGCTTTAGTGCCTTGGACATGAGCTATTACCTTAAGATTCTGCATGAAAGGAGGACTAGCAGCCGAGTTGCATGGGAGAATGTGAAAAGTGTTCATATGTAGTAAAAACTTGAGAAATCCGTCCGTTTTCGTCATTTGTTATCGAATCGACTTAAAGCCCGATCGTCACATTGGCCACTCTTCTCTCTGAAACGGTTGTACTTATCGTCTGCAATGCTATGTCGCGTGCTGCGGTATGCGGGGACACTAAAATCGCCATACTAGAACACAGATAAAGCTTCTAAGTTGATGTAATAGCCAGTAAGAAGTAGTACAATTCAAGTTTTAGGTATCGATTATTGAATTTTTATGTGGCTTTGGTGCCTTGGACATGAGCTAGGACCTTAAGATTCTGCATGAAAGGAGGACTAGCAGCCGAGTTGCACGGGAGAATGTGAAAAGTGTTCAAATAGAGTAAAAAGCTGAGAAATCCGTCCGTTTTCGTCATTTTTATCGAATCGACCTAAAGCCAAATCGTCACATTGGCCGCTCTTCTCTCTGAAACGGTTGTACTTATCGTCTGCAGAGCTACGTCGCGTGCTGCGGTATGCAGAACACTAAACGCACCATAGTAGAACACAGATGACACTTCCAAGTTGATGTAATAGCCAGTAAGAAGTAGTACAATTCAAGTTTTAGTTACTGATTATTGACTTTTTAGCTGGCTTTGGTGCCTTGGACATGAGGTAGGACCTTAAGATTCTGTATGAAAGGAGGAGTAGCAGCCGAGTTGCCCAGGAGAATGTGAAAAGTGTTCATATGTAGTAAAAACCTGAGAAATCCGTCCGTTTTCGTCATTTGTTATCGAATGGACTTAAAGCCAGATCGTCACATTGTCCGCTCTTCTCTCGGAAACGGTTGTACTTATCGTCTGCAAAGCTATGTCGCGTGCTGCGGCATGCGGGGACACTAAAATCACCATAGTGGAACACAGAAGAAGCTTCCAAGTTGACGTAATAGCCAGTAAGAAGTAGTACAATTCCAGTTTTAGGTATCGATTATTGACTTTTTAGCTGGCTTTGATGCCTTGGACTTGAGCTAGGACTTTAAGATTCTGAATGAAAGGAGGACTACCAGCCGAGTTGCACGGGAGAATTTGAAAAGTGTTCATATGTAGTAAAAACCTGAGAAATCCGTCCGTTTTCGTCATTTGTTATCGAATCGACTTAAAGCCAGATTGTCACATTGGCCGCTCTTCTCTCTGAAACGGTTGTACTTATCGTCTGCAGTGCTATGTCGCGTGCTGCGCTATGCGGAGACACTATAAGCACCATAGTAGAACACAGATGACACTTCCAAGTTGATGTAATATTCAGTAAGAAGTAGTACAATTCAAGTTTTAGGAACCGGTTATTGACTTTTTACCCTTGTTTGGTGCCTTGGACATGAGCTAGGAACTTAAGATTTTACATGCAGGAGGACTAGCAGCCGAGTTGCACGGCAGAATGTGTAAAATGTTCATATGTAGTAAAAACCTGAGAAATCCGTTCGTTTTCGTCATTTGTTATCGAATCGACTTAGAGCCAGATCGTCACATTGGCCGCTCTTCTCTCTGAAACGGTTGTACTTATCGTCTGCAGAGCTATGTCGCGTGCTGCGGTATGCAGAGACACTAAAAGCACCATAGTAGAACACAGATGACACTTCCAAGTTGATGTAATAGCCAGTAAGAAGTAGTACAATTCAAGTTTTAGTTACTGATTATTGACTTTTTAGCTGGCTTTGGTGCCTTGGACATGAGCTAGGACCTTAAGATTCTGCATCAAAGGAGGACTAGCAGCCGAGTTGCCCAGGAGAATGTGAAAAGTGTTCATATGTAGTAAAAACCTGAGAAATCCGTCCGTTTTCGTCATTTGTTATCGAATCGACTTAAAGCCAAATCGTCACATTGGCCGCTCTTCTCTCTGAAACGGTTGTACTTATCGAGTGTTAAGCTATGTCGCGTGCTGCGGTATGCGGGGACACTAAAATCACCATAGTAGAACACACATGAAGCTTCTAAGTTGATGTAATAGCCAGTAAGAAGTAGTACAATTCAAGTTTTAGGTATCGATTATTGACTTCTTAGTTGGCTTTGGTGCCTTGGACATGCGCTATTACCTTAAGATTCTGCATGAAAGGAGGACTAGCAGCCGAGTTGCATGGGAGAATGTGAAAAGTGTTCATATGTAGTAAAAACCTGAGAAATCCGTCCGTTTTCGTCATTTGTTATCGAATCGACTTAAAGCCCGATCGTCACATTGGCCGCTCTTCTCTATGAAACGGTTGTACTTATCGTCTGCAATGCTATGTCGCGTGCTGCGGTATGCCGGGACACTAAAATCGCCATACTAGAACACAGATGAAGCTTCTAAGTTGATGTAATAGCCAGTAAGAAGTAGTACAATTCAAGTTTTAGGTATCGATTATTGAATTTTTATGTGGCTTTGGTGCCTTGGACATGAGCTAGGACCTTAAGATTCTGCATGAAAGGAGGACTAGCAGCCGAGTTGCACGGGAGAATGTGAAAAGTGTTCAAATAGAGTAAAAACCTGAGAAATCCGTCCGTTTTCGTCATTTTTATCGAATCGACTTAAAGCCAAATCGTCACATTGGCCGCTCTTCTCTCTGAAACGGTTGTACTTATCGTCTGCAGAGCTACGTCGCGTGCTGCGGTATGCAGAGACACTAAACGCACCATAGTAGAACACAGATGACACTTCCAAGTTGATGTAATAGCCAGTAAGAAGTAGTACAATTCTAGTTTTAGTTACTGATTATTGACTTTTTACCTGGCTTTGGTGCCTTGGACATGAGGTAGGACCTTAAGATTCTGCATGAAAGGAGGAGTAGCAGCCGAGTTGCCCAGGAGAATGTGAAAAGTGTTCATATGTAGTAAAAACCTGAGAAATCCGTCCGTTTTCGTCATTTGTTATCGAATCGACTTAAAGCCAGAACGTCACATTGTCCGCTCTTCTCTCCGAAACGGTTGTACTTATCGTCTGCAAAGCTATGTCGCGTGCTGCGGCATGCGGGGACACTAAAATCACCATAGTGGAACACAGAAGAAGCTTCCAAGTTGACGTAATAGCCAGTAAGAAGCAGTACAATTCCAGTTTTAGGTATCGATTATTGACTTTTTAGCTGGCTTTGATGCCTTGGTCTTGAGCTAGGACCTTAAGATTCTGAATGAAAGGAGGACTACCAGCCGAGTTGCACGGGAGAATTTGAAAAGTGTTCATATGTAGTAAAAACCTGAGAAATCCGTCCGTTTTCGTCATTTGTTATCGAATCGATTTAAAGCCAGATTGTCACATTGGCCGCTCTTCTCTCTGAAACGGTTGTACTTATCGTCTGCAGTGCTATGTCGCGTGCTGCGGCATGCTGAGACACTAAAAGCACCGTAGTAGAACACAGATGAAGCTTCTAAGTTGATGTAATAGCCAGTAAGAAGTAGTACAATTCAAGTTTTAGATACTGAATATGGACCTTTTAGCTGGCTTTGGTGCCTTGGACATGAGCTAGGACCTTAAGATTCTGCATGAAAGGAGGACTAGCAGCCGAGTTGCACGAGAGAATGTGAAAAGTGTTCATATGTAGTAATAACCTTAGAAATCCGTCCTTTTTCGTCATTTGTTAGCGAATCGACTTAAAGCCAGATCGTCACATTGGCCGCTCTTCTCTCTGAAACGGTTGTGCTTATCGTCTGCAAAGCTATGTCGCGTGTTGCCGTAGGCGGAAACAGGAAAAGCACCATAGTAGAACAGAGATGAAGCTTCTAAGTTGATGTAATAGCCAGTAAGAAGTAGTCCAATTCAAGATTTAGGTATCGATTATTGACTTTTTAGCTGGCTTTCGTGTCTTGGACATGAGCTAGGACTTTAAGATTCTGCATAAAAGGAGGACTAGCAGCCCCGTTGCACGGGAGAATGTGAAAAGTGTTCATATGTAGTAAAAACCTGAGAAATCTGTCCGTTTTCGTCATTTGTTATCGAATCGACTTAAAGCCAGATCGTCACATTGGCCGCTCTTCTCTCTGAAACGGTTGTACTTATCGTCTGCAAAGCTATGTCACGTGCTGCGGTATGCGGAGACACTAATATCACCACAGTAGAACACAGATGAAGCTTCTAAGTTGATGTAATATCCAGTAAGAGGTAGTACAATTCAAGTTTTAGGTATCGATTATTGACTTTTTAGCTGGCTTTGGTGCATTGGACATGAGCTAGGACCTTAATATTCTGCATGAAAGGAAGACTAGCAGCCAAGTTGCACGGGAGAATGTGAAAACTGTTCAAATGTAGTAAAAACCTGAGAAATCCGTCCTTTTTCGTCATTTGTTATCGAATCGACTTAAAGCCAGATCGTCACATTGGCCGCTCTTCTCTCTGAAACGGTTGTACTTATCGTCTGCAAAGCTATGTCACGTGCTGCGGTATGCGGAGACACTAAAATCACCACAGTAGAACACAGATGAAGCTTCTAAGTTGATGTAATATCCAGTAAGAAGTAGTACAATTCAAGTTTTAGGTATCGATTATTGACTTTTTAGCTGGCTTTGGTGCCTTGGACATGAGCTAGGACCTTAAGATTCTGTATGAAAGGAGGACTAGCAACCGAGTTGCACGGGAGAATGTGAAAAGTGTTCATATGTAGTAAAAACCTGAGAAATCCGTCCGTTTTCGTCATTTGTTATCGAATCTACTTAAAGCCAGATGGTCACATTGGCCGCTCTTCTCTCTGAAACGTTTGTACATATCGTCTGCAAAGCTATGTCGCGTGCAGCGGTATGTGGAGACACTAAAATCACCATAGTAGAACACATATGAAGCATCTAAGTTGGTGTAATAGCCAGTAAGAAGTAGTACAATTCAAGTTTTAGGAATCGATTATTGACTTTTTAGTAGGCTTTGGTGCCTTGGACATGAGCTAGGACTTTAAGATTCTGCATGAAAGGAGGACTAGCAGCCGAGTTGCGCGGGAGAATGTGATATGTGTTCATATGTAGTAAAAACCTGAGTAATCCGTCCGTTTTCGTCATTTGTTATCGAATCGACTTAAAGACAGATCGTCACATTGGGCGCTCTTCTCTCTGAAACGGTTGTACTTATCGTCTGAAAAGCTATGTCGCGTGCTGCGGCATGCTGAGACACTAAAAGCACCATAGTAGAACACAGATCAAGCTTCTAAGTTGATGTAATAGCCAGTAAGAAGTAGTACAATTCAAGTTTTAGATACTGAATATGGACCTTTTAGCTGGCTTTGGTGCCTTGGACATGAGCTAGGACCTTAAGATTCTGCATGAAAGGAGGACTAGCAGCCGAGTTGCACGGGAGAATGTGAAAAGTGTTCATATGTAGTAATAACCTTAGAAATCCGTCCTTTTTCGTCATTTGTTAGCGAATCGACTTAAAGCCAGATCGTCACATTGGCCGCTCTTCTCTCTGAAACGGTTGTACTTATCGTCTGCAAAGCTATGTCACGTGCTGCGGTATGCGGAGACACTAATATCACCACAGTAGAACACAGATGAAGCTTCTAAGTTGATGTAATATCCAGTAAGAAGTAGTACAATTCAAGTTTTAGGTATCGATTATTGACTTTTTAGCTGGCTTTGGTGCATTGGACATGAGCTAGGACCTTAATATTCTGCATGAAAGGAAGACTAGCAGCCGAGTTGCACGGGAGAATGTGAAAACTGTTCAAATGTAGTAAAAACCTGAGAAATCCGTCCTTTTTCGTCATTTGTTATCGAATCGACTTAAAGCCAGATCGTCACATTGGCCGCTCTTCTCTCTGAAACGGTTGTACTTATCGTCTGCAAAGCTATGTCACGTGCTGCGGTATGCGGAGACACTAAAATCACCACAGTAGAACACAGATGAAGCTTCTAAGTTGATGTAATATCCAGTAAGAAGTAGTACAATTCAAGTTTTAGGTATCGATTATTGACTTTTTAGCTGGCTTTGGTGCCTTGGACATGAGCTAGGACCTTAAGATTCTGTATGAAAGGAGGACTAGCAACCGAGTTGCACGGGAGAATGTGAAAAGTGTTCATATGTAGTAAAAACCTTAGAAATCCGTCCGTTTTCGTCATTTGTTATCGAATCGACTAAAGCCAGATCGTCACATTGGCCGCTCTTCTCTCTGAAACGATTGTACTTATCGTCTGCAAAGCTATGTCACGTGTTGCCGTAGGCGGAAACAGGAAAAGCACCATAGTAGAACACAGACGCAGCTTCTAAGTTGATGTAATAGCCAGTAAGAAGTAGTACAATTCAAGTTTTAGGTATCGATTATTGACTTGTTAACTGGCTTTGGTGCCTTGGCCATTAGCTAGGACCTTGACATTCTGCATGAAAGGAGGACTAGCAGCCGAGTTGCACGGGAGAATGTGAAAAGTGTTCATATGTAGTAAAAACCTGAGAAATCCGTCCGTTTTCGTCGTTTGTTATCGAATCGACTTAAAGCCAGATCGTCACATTGGCCGCTCTTCTCTCTGAAACGGTTGTACTTATCGTCTGCAAAGCTATGTCGCGTGCTGCGGTATGCGGAGACACTAAAATCACCATAGTAGAACACAGATGAAGCTTCTAAGTTGATGCAATAGCCAGTAAGAAGTAGAACAATTCAAGTTTTAGGTATCGATTATTGACTTTTTAGCTGTATTCGGTACCTTGGACATGAGCTAGGACCTTAAGATTCTGCATGAAGGGAGGACTAGCAGCCGAGTTGCACGTCAGAATGTGAAAAGTGTTCATATGTAGTAAAAACCTGAGAAATCCGTCCGTTTTCGTCATTTGTTATCGAATAGACTTAAAGCCAGATCGTCACATTGGCCGCTCTTCTCTCTGAAACGGTTGTACTTATCGTCTGCAAAGCTATGTCGCGTGCTGCGGCATGCTGAGACACTAAAAGCACCATAGTAGAACACAGATCAAGATTCTACGTTGATGTAATAGCCAGTAAGAAGTAGTACAATTCAAGTTTTAGGTATTGAATATGGACCTTTCAGCTGGCTTTGGTGCATTGGACATGAGCTAGGACCTTAAGATTCTACATGTAAGGAGGACTAGCAGCCGAGTTGCACGGGAGAATGTGAAAAGTGTTCATATGTAATAATAACCTGAGAAATCCGTCCTTTTTCGTCATTTGTTATCGAATCGACTTAAAGCCAGATCGTCACATTGGCCGCCCTTCTCTCTGAAACGGTTGTACTTATCGACTGCAAAACTATGTCGCGTGCTGCGGTATGCGGAGAAACTAAAAGCACCGTAGTAGAACACAGATGAAGCTTCTAAGTTGATGTAATAGCCAGTAAGAAGTAGTACAATTCAAGTTCTAGGTATTGATTATTGACTTTTTAGCTGGCTTTGGTGCCTTGGACATGAGCTTGGACCTTAAGATTCTGCATGAAAGGAGGACTAGCAGCCAAGTTGCACGGGAGAATGTGAAAAGTGTTCATATGTAGTAAAAACCTGAGAAATCCGTCCGTTTTCGTCATTTGTTATCGAATCGACTTAAAGCCAGATCGTCACATTGGCCGCTCTTCTCTCTGAAACGGTTGTACTTATCGTCTGCAAAGCTATGTCGCGTACTGCGGTATTCGGAGACACTAAAAGCACCATAGTAGAACACAGATGAAGCTGCTAAGTTGATGTAATAGCCAGTAAGATGTAGTACAATTCAAGTTTTAGGTATCGATTATTGACTTTTTAGCTGGCTTTGGTGCCTTGGACATGAGCTAGGACCTTAAGATTCTGCATGAATGGAGGACTAGCAGCCGAGTTGCACGGGAGAATGTGAAAAGTGTTCATATGTAGTAAAAACCTGAGAAATCCGTCCGTTTTCTTCATTTGTTATCGAATCGACTTAAAGCCAGATCGTCACATTGGCCGCTCTTCTCTCTGAAACGGTTGTACTTATCGTCTGCAAAGCTATGTCACGTGCTGCGGTATGCGGAGACACTAATATCACCACAGTAGAACACAGATGAAGCTTCTAAGTTGATGTAATATCCAGTAAGAAGTAGTACAATTCAAGTTTTAGGTATCGATTATTGACTTTTTAGCTGGCTTTGGTGCCTTGGACATGAGCTAGAACCTTAAAATTCTGCATGAAAGGAGGACTAGCAGCCGAGTTGCACGGGAGAATGTGAAAAGTGTTCATATGTAGTAAAAACCTGAGAAATCCGTCCGGTTTCGTCATTTGTTATCGAATCGACTTAAAGCCAGATCGTCACATTGGCCGCTCTTCTCTCTTAAACGGTTGTACTTATCGTCTTCAAAGCTATGTCGCGTGCTGCGGTATGCGGAGACACTAAAAGCACCACAGTAGAACACAGATGAAGCTTCTAATTTGATGTAATAGCCAGTAAGAAGTAGTACAGTTGAAGTTTTAGGTATGGATTATTGACTTTTTAGCTGGCTTTGGTGCCTTGGACATGAGCTAGGACCTTAAGAATCTGCATTAAAGGAGGACTAGCAGCCGAGTTGCACGGGAGAATGTGAAAAGTGTTCAAATAGAGTAAAAACCTCAGAAATCCGTCCGTTTTCGTCATTTGTTATCGAATCGACTTAAAGCCAGATCGTCACATTGGCCGCTCTTCTCTCTGAAACGGTTGTACTTATCGTGTGCAGAGCTATGTCGCGAGCTGCGGTATGCAGAGACACTAAAAGCACCATAGTAGAACACAGATGACACTTCCAAGTTGATGTAATAGCCAGCAAGAAGTAGTACAATTCAAGTTTTAGTTACTGATTATTGACATTTTAGCTGGCTTTGGTGCCTTGGACATGAGCTAGGACCTTAAGATTCTGCATGAAAGGAGGGCTAGCAGCCGAGTTACACAGGAGAATGTGAAAAGTGTTTATATGTAGTAAAAACCTGAGAAATCCGTCCGTTTTCGTCATTTGTTATCAAATCGACTTAAAGCCAGATCGTCACATTGGCCGCTCTTCTCTCTGAAACGGTTGTACTTATCGTCTGCAAAGCTATGTCGCGTGTTGCCGTAGGCGGAAACAGGAAAAGCACCATAGTAGAACACAGATGAAGCTTCTAAGTTGATGTAATAGCCAGTAAGAGGTAGTACAATTCAAGTTTTAGGTATCGATTATTGACTTTTTAGCTGGCTTTGGTGCATTGGACATGAGCTAGGACCTTAATATTCTGCATGAAAGGAAGACTAGCAGCCGAGTTGCACGGGAGAATGTGAAAACTGTTCAAATGTAGTAAAAACCTGAGAAATCCGTCCTTTTTCGTCATTTGTTATCGAATCGACTTAAAGCCAGATCGTCACATTGGCCGCTCTTCTCTCTGAAACGGTTGTACTTATCGTCTGCAAAGCTATGTCACGTGCTGCGGTATGCGGAGACACTAAAATCACCACAGTAGAACACAGATGAAGCTTCTAAGTTGATGTAATATCCAGTAAGAAGTAGTACAATTCAAGTTTTAGGTATCGATTATTGACTTTTTAGCTGGCTTTGGTGCCTTGGACATGAGCTAGGACCTTAAGATTCTGTATGAAAGGAGGACTAGCAACCGAGTTGCACGGGAGAATGTGAAAAGTGTTCATATGTAGTAAAAACCTGAGAAATCCGTCCGTTTTCGTCATTTGTTATCGAATCTACTTAAAGCCAGATGGTCACATTGGCCGCTCTTCTCTCTGAAACGTTTGTACATATCGTCTGCAAAGCTATGTCGCGTGCAGCGGTATGTGGAGACACTAAAATCACCATAGTAGAACACATATGAAGCATCTAAGTTGGTGTAATAGCCAGTAAGAAGTAGTACAATTCAAGTTTTAGGAATCGATTATTGACTTTTTAGTAGGCTTTGGTGCCTTGGACATGAGCTAGGACTTTAAGATTCTGCATGAAAGGAGGACTAGCAGCCGAGTTGCGCGGGAGAATGTGATATGTGTTCATATGTAGTAAAAACCTGAGTAATCCGTCCGTTTTCGTCATTTGTTATCGAATCGACTTAAAGACAGATCGTCACATTGGCCGCTCTTCTCTCTGAAACGGTTGTACTTATCGTCTGAAAAGCTATGTCGCGTGCTGCGGCATGCTGAGACACTAAAAGCACCATAGTAGAACACAGATCAAGCTTCTAAGTTGATGTAATAGCCAGTAAGAAGTAGTACAATTCAAGTTTTAGATACTGAATATGGACCTTTTAGCTGGCTTTGGTGCCTTGGACATGAGCTAGGACCTTAAGATTCTGCATGAAAGGAGGACTAGCAGCCGAGTTGCACGGGAGAATGTGAAAAGTGTTCATATGTAGTAATAACCTTAGAAATCCGTCCTTTTTCGTCATTTGTTAGCGAATCGACTTAAAGCCAGATCGTCACATTGGCCGCTCTTCTCTCTGAAACGGTTGTACTTATCGTCTGCAAAGCTATGTCACGTGCTGCGGTATGCGGAGACACTAATATCACCACAGTAGAACACAGATGAAGCTTCTAAGTTGATGTAATATCCAGTAAGAAGTAGTACAATTCAAGTTTTAGGTATCGATTATTGACTTTTTAGCTGGCTTTGGTGCATTGGACATGAGCTAGGACCTTAATATTCTGCATGAAAGGAAGACTAGCAGCCGAGTTGCACGGGAGAATGTGAAACTGTTCAAATGTAGTAAAAACCTGAGAAATCCGTCCTTTTTCGTCATTTGTTATCGAATCGACTTAAAGACAGATCGTCACATTGGCCGCTCTTCTCTCTGAAACGGTTGTACTTATCGTCTGCAAAGCTATGTCACGTGCTGCGGTATGCGGAGACACTAAAATCACCACAGTAGAACACAGATGAAGCTTCTAAGTTGATGTAATATCCAGTAAGAAGTAGTACAATTCAAGTTTTAGGTATCGATTATTGACTTTTTAGCTGGCTTTGGTGCCTTGGACATGAGCTAGGACCTTAAGATTCTGTATGAAAGGAGGACTAGCAACCGAGTTGCACGGGAGAATGTGAGAAGTGTTCATATGTAGTAAAAACCTTAGAAATCCGTCCGTTTTCGTCATTTGTTATCGAATCGACTAAAGCCAGATCGTCACATTGGCCGCTCTTCTCTCTGAAACGATTGTACTTATCGTCTGCAAAGCTATGTCACGTGTTGCCGTAGGCGGAAACAGGAAAAGCACCATAGTAGAACACAGACGAAGCTTCTAAGTTGATGTAATAGCCAGTAAGAAGTAGTACAATTCAAGTTTTAGGTATCGATTATTGACTTGTTAACTGGCTTTGGTGCCTTGGCCATTAGCTAGGACCTTGACATTCTGCATGAAAGGAGGACTAGCAGCCGAGTTGCACGGGAGAATGTGAAAAGTGTTCATATGTAGTAAAAACCTGAGAAATCCGTCCGTTTTCGTCGTTTGTTATCGAATCGACTTAAAGCCAGATCGTCACATTGGCCGCTCTTCTCTCTGAAACGGTTGTACTTATCGTCTGCAAAGCTATGTCGCGTGCTGCGGTATGCGGAGACACTAAAATCACCATAGTAGAACACAGATGAAGCTTCTAAGTTGATGCAATAGCCAGTAAGAAGTAGAACAATTCAAGTTTTAGGTATCGATTATTGACTTTTTAGCTGTATTCGGTACCTTGGACATGAGCTAGGACCTTAAGATTCTGCATGAAGGGAGGACTAGCAGCCGAGTTGCACGTCAGAATGTGAAAAGTGTTCATATGTAGTAAAAACCTGAGAAATCCGTCCGTTTTCGTCATTTGTTATCGAATAGACTTAAAGCCAGATCGTCACATTGGCCGCTCTTCTCTCTGAAACGGTTGTACTTATCGTCTGCAAAGCTATGTCGCGTGCTGCGGCATGCTGAGACACTAAAAGCACCATAGTAGAACACAGATCAAGATTCTACGTTGATGTAATAGCCAGTAAGAAGTAGTACAATTCAAGTTTTAGGTATTGAATATGGACCTTTCAGCTGGCTTTGGTGCATTGGACATGAGCTAGGACCTTAAGATTCTACATGTAAGGAGGACTAGCAGCCGAGTTGCACGGGAGAATGTGAAAAGTGTTCATATGTAATAATAACCTGAGAAATCCGTCCTTTTTCGTCATTTGTTATCGAATCGACTTAAAGCCAGATCGTCACATTGGCCGCCCTTCTCTCTGAAACGGTTGTACTTATCGACTGCAAAACTATGTCGCGTGCTGCGGTATGCGGAGAAACTAAAAGCACCGTAGTAGAACACAGATGAAGCTTCTAAGTTGATGTAATAGCCAGTAAGAAGTAGTACAATTCAAGTTCTAGGTATTGATTATTGACTTTTTAGCTGGCTTTGGTGCCTTGGACATGAGCTTGGACCTTAAGATTCTGCATGAAAGGAGGACTAGCAGCCAAGTTGCACGGGAGAATGTGAAAAGTGTTCATATGTAGTAAAAACCTGAGAAATCCGTCCGTTTTCGTCATTTGTTATCGAATCGACTTAAAGCCAGATCGTCACATTGGCCGCTCTTCTCTCTGAAACGGTTGTACTTATCGTCTGCAAAGCTATGTCGCGTACTGCGGTATTCGGAGACACTAAAAGCACCATAGTAGAACACAGATGAAGCTGCTAAGTTGATGTAATAGCCAGTAAGATGTAGTACAATTCAAGTTTTAGGTATCGATTATTGACTTTTTAGCTGGCTTTGGTGCCTTGGACATGAGCTAGGACCTTAAGATTCTGCATGAATGGAGGACTAGCAGCCGAGTTGCACGGGAGAATGTGAAAAGTGTTCATATGTAGTAAAAACCTGAGAAATCCGTCCGTTTTCTTCATTTGTTATCGAATCGACTTAAAGCCAGATCGTCACATTGGCCGCTCTTCTCTCTGAAACGGTTGTACTTATCGTCTGCAAAGCTATGTCACGTGCTGCGGTATGCGGAGACACTAATATCACCACAGTAGAACACAGATGAAGCTTCTAAGTTGATGTAATATCCAGTAAGAAGTAGTACAATTCAAGTTTTAGGTATCGATTATTGACTTTTTAGCTGGCTTTGGTGCCTTGGACATGAGCTAGAACCTTAAAATTCTGCATGAAAGGAGGACTAGCAGCCGAGTTGCACGGGAGAATGTGAAAAGTGTTCATATGTAGTAAAAACCTGAGAAATCCGTCCGGTTTCGTCATTTGTTATCGAATCGACTTAAAGCCAGATCGTCACATTGGCCGCTCTTCTCTCTTAAACGGTTGTACTTATCGTCTTCAAAGCTATGTCGCGTGCTGCGGTATGCGGAGACACTAAAAGCACCACAGTAGAACACAGATGAAGCTTCTAATTTGATGTAATAGCCAGTAAGAAGTAGTACAGTTGAAGTTTTAGGTATGGATTATTGACTTTTTAGCTGGCTTTGGTGCCTTGGACATGAGCTAGGACCTTAAGAATCTGCATTAAAGGAGGACTAGCAGCCGAGTTGCACGGGAGAATGTGAAAAGTGTTCAAATAGAGTAAAAACCTCAGAAATCCGTCCGTTTTCGTCATTTGTTATCGAATCGACTTAAAGCCAGATCGTCACATTGGCCGCTCTTCTCTCTGAAACGGTTGTACTTATCGTGTGCAGAGCTATGTCGCGAGCTGCGGTATGCAGAGACACTAAAAGCACCATAGTAGAACACAGATGACACTTCCAAGTTGATGTAATAGCCAGCAAGAAGTAGTACAATTCAAGTTTTAGTTACTGATTATTGACATTTTAGCTGGCTTTGGTGCCTTGGACATGAGCTAGGACCTTAAGATTCTGCATGAAAGGAGGGCTAGCAGCCGAGTTACACAGGAGAATGTGAAAAGTGTTTATATGTAGTAAAAACCTGAGAAATCCGTCCGTTTTCGTCATTTGTTATCAAATCGACTTAAAGCCAGATCGTCACATTGGCCGCTCTTCTCTCTGAAACGGTTTTACTTATCGTCTGCAAAGCTATGTCGCGTGTTGCCGTAGGCGGAAACAGGAAAAGCACCATAGTAGAACACAGATGAAGCTTCTAAGTTGATGTAATAGCCAGTAAGAAGTAGTCCAATTCAAGATTTAGGTATCGATTATTGACTTTTTAGCTGGCTTTCGTGTCTTGGACATGAGCTAGGACTTTAAGATTCTGCATGAAAGGAAGACTAGCAGCCGAGTTGCACGGGAGAATGTGAAAACTGTTCAAATGTAGTAAAAACCTGAGAAATCCGTCCTTTTTCGTCATTTGTTATCGAATCGACTTAAAGCCAGATCGTCACATTGGCCGCTCTTCTCTCTGAAACGGTTGTACTTATCGTCTGCAAAGCTATGTCACGTGCTGCGGTATGCGGAGACACTAAAATCACCACAGTAGAACACAGATGAAGCTTCTAAGTTGATGTAATATCCAGTAAGAAGTAGTACAATTCAAGTTTTAGGTATCGATTATTGACTTTTTAGCTGGCTTTGGACCCTTGGACATGAGCAAGGACCTTAACATTCTTCATGAAAGGAGGACTAGCAGCCGAGTTGCACGGGAGAATGTGAAAAGTGTTCATATGTAGTAAAAACCTTAGAAATCCGTCCGTTTTCGTCATTTGTTATCGAATCGACTTAAAGCCAGATCGTCACATTGGCCGCTCTTCTCTCTGAAACGGTTGTACTTATCGTCTGCAAAGCTATGTCACGTGCTGCGGTATGCGGAGACACTAATATCACCACAGTAGAACACAGATGAAGCTTCTAAGCTGATGTAATATCCAGTAAGAAGTAGTACAATTCAAGTTTTAGGTATCGATTATTGACTTTTTAGCTGGCTTTGGTGCATTGGACATGAGCTAGGACCTTAATATTCTGCATGAAAGGAAGACTAGCAGCCGAGTTGCACGGGAGAATGTGAAAACTGTTCAAATGTAGTAAAAACCTGAGAAATCCGTCCTTTTTCGTCATTTGTTATCGAATCGACTTAAAGCCAGATCGTCACATTGGCCGCTCTTCTCTCTGAAACGGTTGTACTTATCGTCTGCAAAGCTATGTCACGTGCTGCGGTATGCGGAGACACTAAAATCACCACAGTAGAACACAGATGAAGCTTCTAAGTTGATGTAATATCCAGTAAGAAGTAGTACAATTCAAGTTTTAGGTATCGATTATTGACTTTTTAGCTGGCTTTGGTGCCTTGGACATGAGCTAGGACCTTAAGATTCTTTATGAAAGGAGGACTAGCAACCGAGTTGCACGGGAGAATGTGAAAAGTGTTCATATGTAGTAAAAACCTTAGAAATCCGTCCGTTTTCGTCATTTGTTATCGAATCGACTAAAGCCAGATCGTCACATTGGCCGCTCTTCTCTCTGAAACGATTGTACTTATCGTCTGCAAAGCTATGTCACGTGTTGCCGTAGGCGGAAACAGGAAAAGCACCATAGTAGAACACAGACGAAGCTTCTAAGTTGATGTAATAGCCAGTAAGAAGTAGTACAATTCAAGTTTTAGGTATCGATTATTGACTTGTTAACTGGCTTTGGTGCCTTGGCCATTAGCTAGGACCTTGACATTCTGCATGAAAGGAGGACTAGCAGCCGAGTTGCACGGGAGAATGTGAAAAGTGTTCATATGTAGTAAAAACCTGAGAAATCCGTCCGTTTTCGTCGTTTGTTATCGAATCGACTTAAAGCCAGATCGTCACATTGGCCGCTCTTCTCTCTGAAACGGTTGTACTTATCGTCTGCAAAGCTATGTCGCGTGCTGCGGTATGCGGAGACACTAAAATCACCATAGTAGAACACAGATGAAGCTTCTAAGTTGATGCAATAGCCAGTAAGAAGTAGAACAATTCAAGTTTTAGGTATCGATTATTGACTTTTTAGCTGTATTCGGTACCTTGGACATGAGCTAGGACCTTAAGATTCTGCATGAAGGGAGGACTAGCAGCCGAGTTGCACGTCAGAATGTGAAAAGTGTTCATATGTAGTAAAAACCTGAGAAATCCGTCCGTTTTCGTCATTTGTTATCGAATAGACTTAAAGCCAGATCGTCACATTGGCCGCTCTTCTCTCTGAAACGGTTGTACTTATCGTCTGCAAAGCTATGTCGCGTGCTGCGGCATGCTGAGACACTAAAAGCACCATAGTAGAACACAGATCAAGATTCTACGTTGATGTAATAGCCAGTAAGAAGTAGTACAATTCAAGTTTTAGGTATTGAATATGGACCTTTCAGCTGGCTTTGGTGCATTGGACATGAGCTAGGACCTTAAGATTCTACATGTAAGGAGGACTAGCAGCCGAGTTGCACGGGAGAATGTGAAAAGTGTTCATATGTAATAATAACCTGAGAAATCAGTCCTTTTTCGTCATTTGTTATCGAATCGACTTAAAGCCAGATCGTCACATTGGCCGCCCTTCTCTCTGAAACGGTTGTACTTATCGACTGCAAAACTATGTCGCGTGCTGCGGTATGCGGAGAAACTAAAAGCACCGTAGTAGAACACAGATGAAGCTTCTAAGTTGATGTAATAGCCAGTAAGAAGTAGTACAATTCAAGTTCTAGGTATTGATTATTGACTTTTTAGCTGGCTTTGGTGCCTTGGACATGAGCTTGGACCTTAAGATTCTGCATGAAAGGAGGACTAGCAGCCAAGTTGCACGGGAGAATGTGAAAAGTGTTCATATGTAGTAAAAACCTGAGAAATCCGTCCGTTTTCGTCATTTGTTATCGAATCGACTTAAAGCCAGATCGTCACATTGGCCACTCTTCTCTCTGAAACGGTTGTACTTATCGTCTGCAAAGCTATGTCGCGTACTGCGGTATTCGGAGACACTAAAAGCACCATAGTAGAACACAGATGAAGCTGCTAAGTTGATGTAATAGCCAGTAAGATGTAGTACAATTCAAGTTTTAGGTATCGATTATTGACTTTTTAGCTGGCTTTGGTGCCTTGGACATGAGCTAGGACCTTAAGATTCTGCATGAATGGAGGACTAGCAGCCGAGTTGCACGGGAGAATGTGAAAAGTGTTCATATGTAGTAAAAACCTGAGAAATCCGTCCGTTTTCTTCATTTGTTATCGAATCGACTTAAAGCCAGATCGTCACATTGGCCGCTCTTCTCTCTGAAACGGTTGTACTTATCGTCTGCAAAGCTATGTCACGTGCTGCGGTATGCGGAGACACTAATATCACCACAGTAGCACACAGATGAAGCTTCTAAGTTGATGTAATATCCAGTAAGAAGTAGTACAATTCAAGTTTTAGGTATCGATTATTGACTTTTTAGCTGGCTTTGGTGCCTTGGACATGAGCTAGAACCTTAAAATTCTGCATGAAAGGAGGACTAGCAGCCGAGTTGCACGGGAGAATGTGAAAAGTGTTCATATGTAGTAAAAACCTGAGAAATCCGTCCGGTTTCGTCATTTGTTATCGAATCGACTTAAAGCCAGATCGTCACATTGGCCGCTCTTCTCTCTTAAACGGTTGTACTTATCGTCTTCAAAGCTATGTCGCGTGCTGCGGTATGCGGAGACACTAAAAGCACCACAGTAGAACACAGATGAAGCTTCTAATTTGATGTAATAGCCAGTAAGAAGTAGTACAGTTGAAGTTTTAGGTATGGATTATTGACTTTTTAGCTGGCTTTGGTGCCTTGGACATGAGCTAGGACCTTAAGAATCTGCATTAAAGGAGGACTTGCAGCCGAGTTGCACGGGAGAATGTGAAAAGTGTTCAAATAGAGTAAAAACCTCAGAAATCCGTCCGTTTTCGTCATTTGTTATCGAATCGACTTAAAGCCAGATCGTCACATTGGCCGCTCTTCTCTCTGAAACGGTTGTACTTATCGTGTGCAGAGCTATGTCGCGAGCTGCGGTATGCAGAGACACTAAAAGCACCATAGTAGAACACAGATGACACTTCCAAGTTGATGTAATAGCCAGCAAGAAGTAGTACAATTCAAGTTTTAGTTACTGATTATTGACATTTTAGCTGGCTTTGGTGCCTTGGACATGAGCTAGGACCTTAAGATTCTGCATGAAAGGAGGGCTAGCAGCCGAGTTACACAGGAGAATGTGAAAAGTGTTTATATGTAGTAAAAACCTGAGAAATCCGTCCGTTTTCGTCATTTGTTATCAAATCGACTTAAAGCCAGATCGTCACATTGGCTGCTCTTCTCTCTGAAACGGTTGTACTTATCGTCTATAAAGCTTTGTCGCGTGCTGCGGTATGCGGAGACACTAAAAGCACCATAGTAGAACACAGATGAAGCTTCTAAGATGATGTAATAGCCAGTAAGAAGTAGTACAATTCAAGTTTTAGGAATCGGTTATTGACTTTTTAGCTGGCTTTGGTGCCTTGGACATGAGCTAGGACCTTAAGATTCTGCATGAAAGGAGGACTAGCAGCCGAGTTGCAGGGGAGAATGTGAAAAGTGTTCATATGTAGTAAAAACCTGAGAAATCCGTCCGTTTTCGTCATTTGTTATAGAATCGACTTAAAACCAGATCGTCACATTGGCCACTCTTCTCTCTGAAACGGTTGTACTTATCGTCTGCAAAGCTATGTCGCGTGCTGCGGTAGGCGGAGACACTAAAACCACCACAGTAGAACACAGATAAAGCTTCTAATTTGATGTAATAGCCAGTAAGAAGTAGTACAATTGAAGTTTTAGGTATTGATTATTGACTTTTTAGCTGGCTTTGATGACTCGGACATGAGCTAGGACCTTAAGATTCTGCATAGAAGGAGGACTAGCACCCGAGTTGCACGGGAGAACGTGAAAAGTGTTCATATGTAGTAAAAACCTGAGAAATCCGTCCGTTTTCGTCATTTGTTATCGAATCGACTTAAAGCCAGATCGTCACATTGGCCGCTCTTCTCTCTGAAACGGTTGTACTTATCGTCTGCAAAGCTATGTCGCGTGCTGCGGTATGGGGAGACTCTAAAAGCACCATAGTAGAACACAGATGAAGCTTCTAAGTTGATGTAATAGCCAGTAAGTAGTAGTACAAATCAAGTTTTAGGTATCGATTATTGACTTTTTAGCTGGCTTTGGTGCCTTGGACATGAGCTAGGACCTTAAGAATCTGCATTAAAGGAGGACTAGCAGCCGAGTTGCACGGGAGAATGTGAAAAGTGTTCAAATAGAGTAAAAACCTGAGAAATCCGTCCATTTTCGTCATTTTTATCGAATCGACTTAAAGCCAAATCGTCAGAATGGCCGCTCTGCTCTCTGAAACGGTTGTACTTATCGTCTGCAAAGCTATGTCGCGAACGGCGGTATTCGGAGACACTAAAAGCACCATAGTAGAACACAGATGTAGCTTCTAAGATGATGTAATAGCCAGTAAGAAATAGTACAATTCAAGTTTTAGGAATCGGTTATTGACTTTTTACCCTTGTTTGGTGCCTTGGACATGAGCTAGGAACTTAAGATTTTACATTCAGGAGGACTAGCAGCCAAGTTGCACGGGAGAATGTGTAAAGTGTTCATATGTAGTAAAAACCTGAGAAATCCGTTCGTTTTCGTCATTTGTTATCGAATCGACTTAAAGCCAGATCGCCACATTGGCCGCTCTTCTCTCTGGAACGGTTGTACTTATCGTGTGCAGAGCTATGTCGCGTGCTGCGGTATGCGGAGACACTAAAAGCACCATAGTAGAACACAGATGAAGCTTCTAAGTTGATGTAATAGCCAGTAAGATGTAGTACAATTCAAGTTTTAACTACTGCTTATTGACTTTTTAGCTGGCTTTGGAGCCTTGGACATGAGCTAGGACCTTAAGATTCTGCATGAAAGGAGGACTAGCAGCCGAGTTACACAGGAGAATGTGAAAAGTGTTTATATGGAGTAAAAACCTGAGAAATCCGTCCGTTTTCGTCATTTTTATCGAATCGACTTAAAGCCAGATCGTCACATTGGCCGCTCTTCTCTCCGAAACGGTTGTACTTATCGTCTTCAAAGCTATGTCGCGTGCTGTGGTATGCGGAGACACTAAAAGCACCATAGTAGAACACAGATGAAGCTTCTAAGTTGATGTAATAGCCAGTAAGAAGTAGTACAATTCAAGTTTTAGGTATCGATTATTGATTTTTTAGCTGCCTTTGGTGCCTTGGACATGAGCTAGGATCTTAAGATTCTGCATCAAAAGGAGGACTAGCAGCCGAGTTGCACGGGACAATGTGAAAAGTGTTCATATGTAGTAAAAACCTGAGAAATCCGTCACTTTTCGTCATTTGTTATCGATTCGACTTAAAGCCAGATCGTCACATTGGCCGCTCTTCTCTCTGAAACGGTTGTACTTATCGTCTTCAAAGCTATGTCGCGTGCTGCGGTATGCGGAGACACTAAAAGCACCATAGTACAACACAGATGAAGCTTCTAAGTTGATGTGATAGCCAGTAAGAAGTAGTACAATTCAAGTTTTAGGTATTGATTATTGACTTTTTAGCTGGCTTTGGTGCCTTGGACATGAGCAAGGACCTTAGGATTCTGCATGAAAGGAGGACTAGCAGCCGCGTTGTACGGGAGAATGTGAAATGTGTTCATATGTAGTAAAAACCTGAGAAATCCGTCCGTTTTCGTCGTTTGTTATCAAATCGACTTAAAGCCAGATCGTCACATTGGCTGCTCTTCTCTCTGAAACGGTTGTACTTATCGTCTGGAAAGCTTTGTCGCGTGCTGCGGTATGCGGAGACACTAAAAGCACCATAGTAGAACACAGATGAAGATTCTAAGATGATGTAATAGCCAGTAAGAACTAGTACAATTCAAGTTTTAGGTATCGATTATTGACTTTTTAGCTGGCTTTGGTGCCTTGGACATGAGCTAGGACCTTAAGATTCTGCATGAAAGGAGGACTAGCCGCCGAGTTGCAGGGGAGAATGTGAAAAGTGTTCATATGTAGTAAAAACCTGATAAATCCGTCCGTTTTCGTCATTTGTTATCGAATCGACTTAAAGCCATATCGTCACATTGGCCGCTCTTCTCTCTGAATCGGTTGTACTTATCGTCTTCAAAGCTATGTCGCGTGCTGCGGTATGCGGAGACACTAAAAGCACCATAGTAGAACACAGATGAAGCTTCTAAGATGATGTAATAGCCAGTAAGAAGTAGTACAATTCAAGTTTTAGGTATTGATTATTGACTTGTAAGCTAGCTTTGATGCCTTGGACATCAGCTAGGACCTTAAGATTCTGCATGAAAGGAGGATTAGCAGCCGAGTTGCACGGGAGAATGTGACAAGTGTTCATATGTAGTAAAAACCTGAGAAATCCGTCCGTTTTCGTCATTTGTTATCGAATCGACTTAAAGCCAGATCGTCACATTGGCCGCTCTTCTCTCTGAAACGGTTGTACTTATCGTCTTCACAGCTATGTCTCGTGCTGCGGTATGCGGAGACACTAAAACCACCATAGTAGAACACAGATGAAGCTTCTAGGTTGATGTAATAGCCAGTAAGAAGTAGTACAATTCAAGTTTTAGGTATCGATTATTGATTTTTTAGCTGCCTTTGGTGCCTTGGACATGAGCTAGGATCTTAAGATTCTGCATCAAAAGGAGGACTAGCACCCGAGTTGCACGGGACAATGTGAAAAGTGTTCATACGTAGTAAAAACCTGAGAAATCCGTCCCTTTTCGTCATTTGTTATCGAATCGACTTAAAGCCAGATCGTCACATTGGCCGCTCTTCTCTCTGAAACGGTTGTACTTATCGTCTTCAAAGCTATGTCGCGTGCTGCGGTATGCGGAGACACTAAAAGCACCATAGTGCAACACAGATGAAGCTTCTAAGTTGATGTGATAGCCAGTAAGAAGTAGTAAAATTCAAGTTTTAGGTATTGATTATTAACTTTTTAGCTGGCTTTGGTGCCTTGGACATGAGCTAGGACGTTAGGATTCTGCATGAAAGGAGGACTAGCAGCCGCGTTGTACAGGAGAATGTGAAATGTGTTCATATGTAGTAAAAACCACAGAAATCCGTCCGTTTTCGTCATTTGTTATCAAATCGACTTAAAGCCAGATCGTCACATTGGCTGCTCTTCTCTCTGAAACGGTTGTACTTATCGTCTGGAAAGCCTTGTCGCGTGCTGCGGTATGCGGAGACACTAAAAGCACCATAGTAGAACACAGATGAAGCTTCTAAGATGATGTAATAGCCAGTAAGAAGTAGTACAATTCAAGTTTTAGGTATCGATTATTGACTTTTTAGCTGGCTTTGGTGCCTTGGACATGGGCTAGGACCTTAAGATTCTGCATGAAAGGAGGACTAGCAGCCGAGTTGCAGGGGAGAATGTGAAAAGTGTTCATATGTAGTAAAAACCTGAAAAATCCGTCCGTTTTCGTCATTTGTTATCGAATCGACTTAAAGCCAGATCGTCACATTTGCGCTCTTCTCTCTGAAACGGTTGTACTTATCGTCTGGAAAGCTTTGTCGCGTGCTGCGGTATGCGGAGACACTAAAAGCACCATAGTAGAACACAGATGAAGATTCTAAGATGATGTAATAGCCAGTAAGAACTAGTACAATTCAAGTTTTAGGTATCGATTATTGACTTTTTAGCTGGCTTTGGTGCCTTGGACATGAGCTAGGACCTTAAGATTCTGCATGAAAGGAGGACTAGCCGCCGAGTTGCAGGGGAGAATGTGAAAAGTGTTCATATGTAGTAAAAACCTGAGAAATCCGTCCGTTTTTGTCATTTGTTATCGAATCGACTTAAAGCCATATCGTCACATTGGCCGCTCTTCTCTCTGAATCGGTTGTACTTATCGTCTTCAAAGCTATGTCGCGTGCTGCGGTATGCGGAGACACTAAAAGCACCATAGTAGAACACAGATGAAGCTTCTAAGATGATGTAATAGCCAGTAAGAAGTAGTACAATTCAAGTTTTAGGTATTGATTATTGACTTGTAAGCTAGCTTTGATGCCTTGGACATCAGCTAGGACCTTAAGATTCTGCATGAAAGGAGGATTAGCAGCCGAGTTGCACGGGAGAATGTGACAAGTGTTCATATGTAGTAAAAACCTGAGAAATCCGTCCGTTTTCGTCATTTGTTATCGAATCGACTTAAAGCCAGATCGTCACATTGGCCGCTCTTCTCTCTGAAACGGTTGTACTTATCGTCTTCACAGCTATGTCTCGTGCTGCGGTATGCGGAGACACTAAAACCACCATAGTAGAACACAGATGAAGCTTCTAGGTTGATGTAATAGCCAGTAAGAAGTAGTACAATTCAAGTTTTAGGTATCGATTATTGATTTTTTAGCTGCCTTTGGTGCCTTGGACATGAGCTAGGATCTTAAGATTCTGCATCAAAAGGAGGACTAGCACCCGAGTTGCACGGGACAATGTGAAAAGTGTTCATACGTAGTAAAAACCTGAGAAATCCGTCCCTTTTCGTCATTTGTTATCGAATCGACTTAAAGCCAGATCGTCACATTGGCCGCTCTTCTCTCTGAAACGGTTGTACTTATCGTCTTCAAAGCTATGTCGCGTGCTGCGGTATGCGGAGACACTAAAAGCACCATAGTGCAACACAGATGAAGCTTCTAAGTTGATGTGATAGCCAGTAAGAAGTAGTAAAATTCAAGTTTTAGGTATTGATTATTAACTTTTTAGCTGGCTTTGGTGCCTTGGACATGAGCTAGGACGTTAGGATTCTGCATGAAAGGAGGACTAGCAGCCGCGTTGTACAGGAGAATGTGAAATGTGTTCATATGTAGTAAAAACCACAGAAATCCGTCCGTTTTCGTCATTTGTTATCAAATCGACTTAAAGCCAGATCGTCACATTGGCTGCTCTTCTCTCTGAAACGGTTGTACTTATCGTCTGGAAAGCCTTGTCGCGTGCTGCGGTATGCGGAGACACTAAAAGCACCATAGTAGAACACAGATGAAGCTTCTAAGATGATGTAATAGCCAGTAAGAAGTAGTACAATTCAAGTTTTAGGTATCGATTATTGACTTTTTAGCTGGCTTTGGTGCCTTGGACATGGGCTAGGACCTTAAGATTCTGCATGAAAGGAGGACTAGCAGCCGAGTTGCAGGGGAGAATGTGAAAAGTGTTCATATGTAGTAAAAACCTGAAAAATCCGTCCGTTTTCGTCATTTGTTATCGAATCGACTTAAAGCCAGATCGTCACATTTGCGCTCTTCTCTCTGAAACGGTTGTACTTATCGTCTTCAAAGCTATGTCGCGTGCTGCGGTATGTGGAGACACTAAAAGCACCATAGTAGAACACAGATGAAGCTTCTAAGTTGATGTAATAGCCAGTAAGAAGTAGTACAATTCAAGTTTTAGGTATTGATTATTGACTTTTAAGCTGGCTTTGATGCCTTGGACATGAGCTAGGACCTTAAGAATCTGCATGGAAGGAGGATTAGCAAACGAGTTGCACGGGAGAATGTGAAAAGTGTTCATATGTAGTAAAAACCTGAGAAATCCGTCCGTTTTCGTCATTTGTTATCGAATCGACTTAAAGCCAGATCGTCACATTGGCCGCTCTTCTCTCTGAAACGGTTGTACTTATCGTCTTCAAAGCTATGTCTCGTGCTGCGGTATGCGGAGACACTAAAAGCACCATAGCAGAACACAGATGAAGCTTCTAAGTTGATGTAATAGCCAGTAAGAAGTAGTACAATTCAAGTTTTAGGTATCGATTATTGATTTTTTAGCTGCCTTTGGTGCCTTGGACATGAGCTAGGATCTTAAGATTCTGCATCAAAAGGAGGACTAGCAGCCGAGTTGCACGGGACAATGTGAAAAGTGTTCATACGTAGTAAAAGCCTGAGAAATCCGTCACTTTTCGTCATTTGTTTTCGAATCGACTTAAAGCCAGATCGTCACATTTGCCGCTCTTCTCTCTGAAACGGTTGTACTTATCGTCTTCAAAGCTATGTCGCGTGCTGCGGTATGCGGAGACACTAAAAGCACCATAGTAGAAAACAGATGAAGCTTCTAAGTTGATGTAATAGCCAGTAAGAAGTAGTACAATTCAAGTTTTAGGTATCGATTATTGATTTTTTAGCTGCCTTTGGTGCCTTGGACATGAGCGAGGATCTTAAGATTCTGCATCAAAAGGAGGACTAGCAGCCGAGTTGCACGGGACAATGTGAAAAGTGTTCATACGTAGTAAAAACCTAAATAATCCGTCACTTTTCGTCATTTGTTATCGAATCGACTTAAAGCCAGATCGTCACATTGGCCGCTCTTCTCTCTGAAACGGTTGTACTTATCGTCTTCAAAGCTATGTCGCGTGCTGCGGTATGCGGAGACACTAAAAGCACCATAGTACAATACAGATGAAGCTTCTAAGTTGACGTGATAGCCAGTAAGAAGTAGTACAATTCAAGTTTTAGGTACTGATTATTGACTTTTTAGCTGGCTTTGGTGCCTTGGACATGAGCTAGGACCTTAGGATTCTGCATGAAAGGAGGACTAGCAGCCGCGTTGTACGGGAGAATGTGACAAGTGTTCATATGTAGTAAAAACATGAGAAATCCGTCCGTTTTCGTCATTTGTTATCGAATCGACTTAAAGCCAGATCGTCACATTGGCCGCTCTTCTCTCTGAAACGGTTGTACTTATCGTCTTCAAAGCTATGTCTCGTGCTGCGGTATGCGGAGACACTAAAAGCACCATAGCAGAACACAGATGAAGCTTCTAAGTTGATGTAATAGCCAGTAAGAAGTAGTACAATTCAAGTTTTAGGTATCGATTATTGATTTTTAGCTGCCTTTGGTGCCTTGGAGATGAGCTAGGATCTTAAGATTCTGCATGAAAGGAGGACTAGCAGCCGAGTTGCACGGGAGAATGTGTAAAGTGTTCATATGTAGTAAAAACCTGAGAAATCCGTCCGTTTTCGTCATTTGTTATCGAATCGACTTAAAGCCAGATCGTCACATTGGCCCCTCTTCTCTCTGAAACGGTTGTACTTATCGTCTGCAAAGCTATGTCGCGTGCTGCGGTATGCGGAGACAATAAAATCACCATAGTAGAACACAGATGAAGCTTCTAAGTCGATGTAATAGCCAGTAAGAAGTAGTACAATTCAAGTTTTAGGTATCGATTATTGACTTCTTAGATGGATTTGGTGCCTTGGACATGAGCTAGGACCTTAAGATTCTGCATGAAAGGAGGACTAGCAGCCGAGTTGCACGGGACAATGTGAAAAGTGTTCATATGTAGTAAAAACCTGAGAAATCCGTCCGTTTTCGTCATTTGTTATCGAATCGACTTAAAGCCAGATCGTCACATTGGCCGCTCCTCTGTCTGAAACGGTTGTACTTATCGTCTGCAAAGCTATGTCGCGTGCTGCGGTATGCGGAGACACTAAAAGCACCATAGTAGAACACAGATGAAGCTTCTAAGTTGATGTGATAGCCAGTAAGAAGTAGTACAATTCAAGTTTTAGGTATCGATTATTGACTTTTTAGCTGGCTTTGGTACCATGGACATGAGCTAGGACCTTAAGATTCTGCATGAAAGGAGGACTAGCAGCCGCGTTGTACGGGAGAATGTGAAAAGTGTTCATATGTAGTAAAAACCTGAGAAATCCGTCCGTTTTCGTCATTTGTTATCGAATCGACTTAAAGCCAGATCGTCACATTGGCCCCCCTTTTCTCTGAAACGGTTGTACTTATCGTCTGCAAAGCTATGTCGCGTGCTGCGGTGTGCGGAGACACTAAAAGCACCATGGTAGAACACAGATGAAGCTTCTAAGTTGATGTAATAGCCAGTAAGAAGTAGTAAATTCAAGTTTTAGGTATCGATTATTGACTTTTTAGCTGGCTTTGGTGCCTTGAACATGAGCTAGGACCTTAAGATTCTGCATGAAAGGAGGACTAGCAGCCGCGTTGCACGGGAGAATGTGAAATGTGTTCATATGTAGTAGAAACCTGAGAAATCCGTCCGTTTTCGTCATTTGTTATCGAATCGACTTAAAGCCCGATCGTCACTTGGCCGCTCTTCTCTCTGAAACGGTTGTACTTATCGTCTGCAAAGCTATGTCGCGTGCTGCGGTATGCGGAGACAATAAAATCACCATAGTAGAACACAGATGAAGCTTCTAGGTTTATTGTAATAGCCAGTAAGAAGTAGTACAATTCAAGTTGTAGGTATCGATTATTGATATTTTAGCTGGTTTTGGTGCCTTGGACATGAGCTAGGACCTTAAGATTCTGCATGAAAGGAGGACTAGCAGCCGAGTTGCTTGGGAGAATGTGAAAAGTGTTCATATATAGTAAAAACCTGAGAAATCCGTCCGTCTTCGTCATTTGTCATCGAATCGACTTAAAGCCCGATCGTCACATTGGCCGCTGTTCTCTCTGAAACGGTTGTACTTATCGTCTGCAAAGCTATGTCGCGTGCTGCGGTATGCGGAGACACTAAAATCGATATAGTAGTACACAGATGAAGCTTCTAAGTTGAAGTATTAGCCAGTAAGAAGTAGTACAATTCAAGTTTTAGGTATCGATTATTGACTTTTTAGCTGGCTTTGGTGCCTTGGACATGAGCTAGGACCTTAATATTCTGCATGAAAGGAGGACTAGCATCCGAGTTGCACGGGAGAATTTGAAAAGTGTTCATATGTAGTAAAAACCTGAGAAATCCGTCCGTTTTCGTCATTTGTTATCGAATCGACTTAAAGCCAGATCGACACATTGGCCGCTCTTCTCTCTGAAACGGTTGTACTTATCGTCTGCAAAGCTATGTCGTATGCTGCGGTAGGCGGAGACACTAAAACCACCACAGTAGAACACAGATGAAGATTCAAATTTGATGTAATAGCCAGTAAGAAGTAGTACAATTCAAGTTTTAGGTATTGATTATTGACTTTTTAGCTGGCTTTGATGCCTTGGACATGAGCTAGGACCTTAAGAATCTGCACGAAAGGAGGATTAGCCGCCGAGTTGCACGGGAGAATGTGAAAAGTGTTCATATGTAGTAAAAACCTGAGAAATCCGTCCGTTTTCGTCATTTGTTATCGAATCGACTTAAAGCCAGATCGTCACATTGGCCGCTCTTCTCTCTGAAACGGTTGTACTTATCGTCTTCAAAGCTATGTCGCGTGCTGCGGTATGCGGAGACACTAAAAGCACCATAGTAGAACACAGATGAAGCTTCTAAGTTGATGTAATAGCCAGTAAGAAGTAGTACAATTCAAGTTTTAGGTATCGATTATTGATTTTTTAGCTGGCTTTGGTGCCTTGGACATGAGCTAGGACCTTAAGATTCTGCATCAAAAGGAGGACTAGCAGCCGAGTTGCACGGGACAATGTGAAAAGTGTTCATATGTAGTAAAAACCTGAGAAATCCGTCCGTTTTCGTCATTTGTTATCGAATCGACTTAAAGCCAGATCGTCACATTGGCCGCTCTTCTCTCTGAAACGGTTGTACTTATCGTCTGCAAAGCTATGTCGTATGCTGCGGTAGGCGGAGACACTAAAACCACCACAATTGAACACAGATGAAGCTTCTAATTTGATGTAATAGCCAGTAAGAAGTAGTACACTTCAAGTTTTAGGTATCGATTATTGACTTTTTAGCTGGCTTTGGTGCCTTGGACATGAGCTAGGACCTTAAGATTCTGCATTAAAGGAGGACTAGCAGCCGAGTTGCACGGGAGAATGTGAAAAGTATTCATATGTAGTAAAAACCTGAGAAATCCGTCCGTTTTCGTCATTTGTTATCGAATCGACTTAAAGCCAGATCGTCACATTGGCCGGTCTTCTCTCTGAAACGGTTGTATTTATCGTCTTCAAAGCTATGTCGCGTGCTGCGGTATGCGGAGACACTAAAAGCACCATAGTAGAACACAGATGAAGCTTCTAAGTTGATGTAATAGCCAGTAAGAAGTAGTACAATTCAAGTTTTAGGTATCGATTATTGATTTTTTAGCTGGCTGTGGTGCCCTGGACATGAGCTACGACCTTAAGATTCTGCATGAAAGGAGGACTAGCAGCCGCGTTGCACGGGAGAATGTGAAATGTGTTCATATGTAGTAGAAACCTGAGAAATCCGTCCGTTTTCGTCATTTGTTATCGAATCGACTTAAAGCCAGATCGTCACATTGGCCGCTCTTCACTCTGAAACGGTTGTACTTATCGTCTGCAAAGCTATGTCGCGTGCTGCGGTATGCGGAGACAATAAAATCACCATAGTAGAACACAGATGTAGCTTCTAAGATGATGTAATAGCCAGTAAGAAATAGTACAATTCAAGTTTTAGGAATCGGTTATTGACTTTTTACCCTTGTTTGGTGCCTTGGACATGAGCTAGGAACTTAAGATTTTACATGCAGGAGGACTAGCAGCCGAGTTGCACGGGAGAATGTGTAAAGTGTTCATATGTAGTAAAAACCTGAGAAATCCGTCCGTTTTCGTCATTTGTTATCGAATCGACTTAAAGCCAGATCGTCACATTGGCCGCTCTTCTCTCTGAAACGGTTGTACTTATCGTGTGCAGAGCTATGTCGCGAGCTGCGGTATGCAGAGACACTAAAAGCACCATAGTAGAACACAGATGACACTTCCAAGTTGATGTAATAGCCAGCAAGAAGTAGTACAATTCAAGTTTTAGTTACTGATTATTGACATTTTAGCTGGCTTTGGTGCCTTGGACATGAGCTAGGACCTTAAGATTCTGCATGAAAGGAGGGCTAGCAGCCGAGTTACACAGGAGAATGTGAAAAGTGTTTATATGTAGTAAAAACCTGAGAAATCCGTCCGTTTTCGTCATTTGTTATCAAATCGACTTAAAGCCAGATCGTCACATTGGCTGCTCTTCTCTCTGAACCGGTTGTACTTATCGTCTATAAAGCTTTGTCGCGTGCTGCGGTATGCGGAGACACTAAAAGCACCATAGTAGAACACAGATGAAGCTTCTAAGATGATGTAATAGCCAGTAAGAAGTAGTACAATTCAAGTTTTAGGAATCGGTTATTGACTTTTTAGCTGGCTTTGGTGCCTTGGACATGAGCTAGGACCTTAAGATTCTGCATGAAAGGAGGACTAGCAGCCGAGTTGCACGGGAGAATGTGAAAAGTGTTCATATGTAGTAAAAACCTGAGGAATCCGTCCGTTTTCGTCATTTGTTATAGAATCGACTTAAAACCAGATCGTCACATTGGCCACTCTTCTCTCTGAAACGGTTGTACTTATCGTCTGCAAAGCTATGTCGCGTGCTGCGGTAGGCGGAGACACTAAAACCACCACAGTAGAACACAGATGAAGCTTCTAATTTGATGTAATAGCCAGTAAGAAGTAGTACAATTGAAGTTTTAGGTATTGATTATTGACTTTTTAGCTGGCTTTGATGACTCGGACATGAGCTAGGACCTTAAGATTCTGCATAGAAGGAGGACTAGCAGCCGAGTTGCACGGGAGAATGTGAAAAGTGTTCATATGTAGTAAAAACCTGAGAAATCCGTCCGTTTTCGTCATTTGTTATCGAATCGACTTAAAGCCAGATCGTCACATTGGCCGCTCTTCTCTCTGAAACGGTTGTACTTATCGTCTGCAAAGCTATGTCGCGTGCTGCGGTATGGGGAGACACTAAAAGCACCATAGTAGAACACAGATGAAGCTTCTAAGTTGATGTAATAGCCAGTAAGTAGTAGTACAAATCAAGTTTTAGGTATCGATTATTGACTTTTTAGCTGGCTTTGGTGCCTTGGACATGAGCTAGGACCTTAAGAATCTGCATTAAAGGAGGACTAGCAGCCGAGTTGCACGGGAGAATGTGAAAAGTGTTCAAATAGAGTAAAAACCTGAGAAATCCGTCCATTTTCGTCATTTTTATCGAATCGACTTAAAGCCAAATCGTCACATTGGCCGCTCTGCTCTCTGAAACGGTTGTACTTATCGTCTGCAAAGCTATGTCGCGAACGGCGGTATTCGGAGACACTAAAAGCACCATAGTAGAACACAGATGTAGCTTCTAAGATGATGTAATAGCCAGTAAGAAATAGTACAATTCAAGTTTTAGGAATCGGTTATTGACTTTTTACCCTTGTTTGGTGCCTTGGACATGAGCTAGGAACTTAAGATTTTACATTCAGGAGGACTAGCAGCCAAGTTGCACGGGAGAATGTGTAAAGTGTTCATATGTAGTAAAAACCTGAGAAATCCGTCCGATTTCGTCATTTGTTATCGAATCGACTTAAAGCCAGATCGCCACATTGGCCGCTCTTCTCTCTGGAACGGTTGTACTTATCGTCTGCAAAGCTATGTCGCGTGCTGCGGTATGCGGAGACAATAAAATCACCATAGTAGAACACAGATGAAGCTTCTAGGTTTATTGTAATAGCCAGTAAGAAGTAGTACAATTCAAGTTGTAGGTATCGATTATTGATATTTTAGCTGGTTTTGGTGCCTTGGACATGAGCTAGGACCTTAAGATTCTGCATGAAAGGAGGACTAGCAGCCCAGTTGCTTGGGAGAATGTGAAAAGTGTTCATATATAGTAAAAACCTGAGAAATCCGTCCGTCTTCGTCATTTGTCATCGAATCGACTTAAAGCCCGATCGTCACATTGGCCGCTGTTCTCTCTGAAACGGTTGTACTTATCGTCTGCAAAGCTATGTCGCGTGCTGCGGTATGCGGAGACACTAAAATCGATATAGTAGTACACAGATGAAGCTTCTAAGATTGAAGTATTAGCCAGTAAGAAGTAGTACAATTCAAGTTTTAGGTATCGATTATTGACTTTTTAGCTGGCTTTGGTGCCTTGGACATGAGCTAGGACCTTAATATTCTGCATGAAAGGAGGACTAGCATCCGAGTTGCACGGGAGAATTTGAAAAGTGTTCATATGTAGTAAAAACCTGAGAAATCCGTCCGTTTTCGTCATTTGTTATCGAATCGACTTAAAGCCAGATCGACACATTGGCCGCTCTTCTCTCTGAAACGGTTGTACTTATCGTCTGCAAAGCTATGTCGTATGCTGCGGTAGGCGGAGACACTAAAACCACCACAGTAGAACACAGATGAAGATTCAAATTTGATGTAATAGCCAGTAAGAAGTAGTACAATTCAAGTTTTAGGTATTGATTATTGACTTTTTAGCTGGCTTTGATGCCTTGGACATGAGCTAGGACCTTAAGAATCTGCACGAAAGGAGGATTAGCCGCCGAGTTGCACGGGAGAATGTGAAAAGTGTTCATATGTAGTAAAAACCTGAGAAATCCGTCCGTTTTCGTCATTTGTTATCGAATCGACTTAAAGCCAGATCGTCACATTGGCCGCTCTTCTCTCTGAAACGGTTGTACTTATCGTCTTCAAAGCTATGTCGCGTGCTGCGGTATGCGGAGACACTAAAAGCACCATAGTAGAACACAGATGAAGCTTCTAAGTTGATGTAATAGCCAGTAAGAAGTAGTACAATTCAAGTTTTAGGTATCGATTATTGATTTTTTAGCTGGCTTTGGTGCCTTGGACATGAGCTAGGACCTTAAGATTCTGCATCAAAAGGAGGACTAGCAGCCGAGTTGCACGGGACAATGTGAAAAGTGTTCATATGTAGTAAAAACCTGAGAAATCCGTCCGTTTTCGTCATTTGTTATCGAATCGACTTAAAGCCAGATCGTCACATTGGCCGCTCTTCTCTCTGAAACGGTTGTACTTATCGTCTGCAAAGCTATGTCGTATGCTGCGGTAGGCGGAGACACTAAAACCACCACAATTGAACACAGATGAAGCTTCTAATTTGATGTAATAGCCAGTAAGAAGTAGTACACTTCAAGTTTTAGGTATCGATTATTGACTTTTTAGCTGGCTTTGGTGCCTTGGACATGAGCTAGGACCTTAAGATTCTGCATTAAAGGAGGACTAGCAGCCGAGTTGCACGGGAGAATGTGAAAAGTATTCATATGTAGTAAAAACCTGAGAAATCCGTCCGTTTTCGTCATTTGTTATCGAATCGACTTAAAGCCAGATCGTCACATTGGCCGGTCTTCTCTCTGAAACGGTTGTATTTATCGTCTTCAAAGCTATGTCGCGTGCTGCGGTATGCGGAGACACTAAAAGCACCATAGTAGAACACAGATGAAGCTTCTAAGTTGATGTAATAGCCAGTAAGAAGTAGTACAATTCAAGTTTTAGGTATCGATTATTGATTTTTTAGCTGGCTGTGGTGCCCTGGACATGAGCTACGACCTTAAGATTCTGCATGAAAGGAGGACTAGCAGCCGCGTTGCACGGGAGAATGTGAAATGTGTTCATATGTAGTAGAAACCTGAGAAATCCGTCCGTTTTCGTCATTTGTTATCGAATCGACTTAAAGCCCGATCGTCACATTGGCCGCTCTTCACTCTGAAACGGTTGTACTTATCGTCTGCAAAGCTATGTCGCGTGCTGCGGTATGCGGAGACAATAAAATCACCATAGTAGAACACAGATGTAGCTTCTAAGATGATGTAATAGCCAGTAAGAAATAGTACAATTCAAGTTTTAGGAATCGGTTATTGACTTTTTACCCTTGTTTGGTGCCTTGGACATGAGCTAGGAACTTAAGATTTTACATGCAGGAGGACTAGCAGCCGAGTTGCACGGGAGAATGTGTAAAGTGTTCATATGTAGTAAAAACCTGAGAAATCCGTCCGTTTTCGTCATTTGTTATCGAATCGACTTAAAGCCAGATCGTCACATTGGCCGCTCTTCTCTCTGAAACGGTTGTACTTATCGTGTGCAGAGCTATGTCGCGAGCTGCGGTATGCAGAGACACTAAAAGCACCATAGTAGAACACAGATGACACTTCCAAGTTGATGTAATAGCCAGCAAGAAGTAGTACAATTCAAGTTTTAGTTACTGATTATTGACATTTTAGCTGGCTTTGGTGCCTTGGACATGAGCTAGGACCTTAAGATTCTGCATGAAAGGAGGGCTAGCAGCCGAGTTACACAGGAGAATGTGAAAAGTGTTTATATGTAGTAAAAACCTGAGAAATCCGTCCGTTTTCGTCATTTGTTATCAAATCGACTTAAAGCCAGATCGTCACATTGGCTGCTCTTCTCTCTGAACCGGTTGTACTTATCGTCTATAAAGCTTTGTCGCGTGCTGCGGTATGCGGAGACACTAAAAGCACCATAGTAGAACACAGATGAAGCTTCTAAGATGATGTAATAGCCAGTAAGAAGTAGTACAATTCAAGTTTTAGGAATCGGTTATTGACTTTTTAGCTGGCTTTGGTGCCTTGGACATGAGCTAGGACCTTAAGATTCTGCATGAAAGGAGGACTAGCAGCCGAGTTGCACGGGAGAATGTGAAAAGTGTTCATATGTAGTAAAAACCTGAGGAATCCGTCCGTTTTCGTCATTTGTTATAGAATCGACTTAAAACCAGATCGTCACATTGGCCACTCTTCTCTCTGAAACGGTTGTACTTATCGTCTGCAAAGCTATGTCGCGTGCTGCGGTAGGCGGAGACACTAAAACCACCACAGTAGAACACAGATGAAGCTTCTAATTTGATGTAATAGCCAGTAAGAAGTAGTACAATTGAAGTTTTAGGTATTGATTATTTTTTTAGCTGGCTTTGATGACTCGGACATGAGCTAGGCCCTTAAGATTCTGCATAGAAGGAGGACTAGCAGCCGAGTTGCACGGGAGAATGTGAAAAGTGTTCATATGTAGTAAAAACCTGAGAAATCCGTCCGTTTTCGTCATTTGTTATCGAATCGACTTAAAGCCAGATCGTCACATTGGCCGCTCTTCTCTCTGAAACGGTTGTACTTATCGTCTGCAAAGCTATGTCGCGTGCTGCGGTATGGGGAGACACTAAAAGCACCATAGTAGAACACAGATGAAGCTTCTAAGTTGATGTAATAGCCAGTAAGTAGTAGTACAAATCAAGTTTTAGGTATCGATTATTGAATTTTTAGCTGGCTTTGGTGCCTTGGACATGAGCTAGGACCTTAAGAATCTGCATTAAAGGAGGACTAGCAGCCGAGTTGCACGGGAGAATGTGAAAAGTGTTCAAATAGAGTAAAAACCTGAGAAATCCGTCCATTTTCGTCATTTTTATCGAATCGACTTAAAGCCAAATCGTCACATTGGCCGCTCTGCTCTCTGAAACGGTTGTACTTATCGTCTGCAAAGCTATGTCGCGAACGGCGGTATTCGGAGACACTAAAAGCACCATAGTAGAACACAGATGTAGCTTCTAAGATGATGTAATAGCCAGTAAGAAATAGTACAATTCAAGTTTTAGGAATCGGTTATTGACTTTTTACCCTTGTTTGGTGCCTTGGACATGAGCTAGGAACTTAAGATTTTACATTCAGGAGGACTAGCAGCCAAGTTGCACGGGAGAATGTGTAAAGTGTTCATATGTAGTAAAAACCTGAGAAATCCGTCCGTTTTCGTCATTTGTTATCGAATCGACTTAAAGCCAGATCGCCACATTGGCCGCTCTTCTCTCTGGAACGGTTGTACTTATCGTGTGCAGAGCTATGTCGCGTGCTGCGGTATGCGGAGACACTAAAAGCACCATAGTAGAACACAGATGAAGCTTCTAAGTTGATGTAATAGCCAGTAAGATGTAGTACAATTCAAGTTTTAACTACTGCTTATTGACTTTTTAGCTGGCTTTGGAGCCTTGGACATGAGCTAGGACCTTAAGATTCTGCATGAAAGGAGGACTAGCAGCCGAGTTACACAGGAGAATGTGAAAAGTGTTTATATGGAGTAAAAACCTGAGAAATCCGTCCGTTTTCGTCATTTTTATCGAATCGACTTAAAGCCAGATCGTCACATTGGCCGCTCTTCTCTCTGAAACGGTTGTACTTATCGTCTTCAAAGCTATGTCGCGTGCTGTGGAATGCGGAGACACTAAAAGCACCATAGTACAACACAGATGAAGCTTCTAAGTTGATGTGATAGCCAGTAAGAAGTAGTACAATTCAAGTTTTAGGTATTGATTATTGACTTTTTAGCTGGCTTTGGTGCCTTGGACATGAGCAAGGACCTTAGGATTCTGCATGAAAGGAGGACTAGCAGCCGCGTTGTACGGGAGAATGTGAAATGTGTTCATATGTAGTAAAAACCTGAGAAATCCGTCCGTTTTCGTCGTTTGTTATCAAATCGACTTAAAGCCAGATCGTCACATTGGCTGCTCTTCTCTCTGAAACGGTTGTACTTATCGTCTGGAAAGCTTTGTCGCGTGCTGCGGTATGCGGAGACACTAAAAGCACCATAGTAGAACACAGATGAAGATTCTAAGATGATGTAATAGCCAGTAAGAACTAGTACAATTCAAGTTTTAGGTATCGATTATTGACTTTTTAGCTGGCTTTGGTGCCTTGGACATGAGCTAGGACCTTAAGATTCTGCATGAAAGGAGGACTAGCCGCCGAGTTGCAGGGGAGAATGTGAAAAGTGTTCATATGTAGTAAAAACCTGAGAAATCCGTCCGTTTTCGTCATTTGTTATCGAATCGACTTAAAGCCAGATCGTCACATTTGCGCTCTTCTCTCTGAATCGGTTGTACTTATCGTCTTCAAAGCTATGTCGCGTGCTGCGGTATGCGGAGACACTAAAAGCACCATAGTAGAACACAGATGAAGCTTCTAAGATGATGTAATAGCCAGTAAGAAGTAGTACAATTCAAGTTTTAGGTATTGATTATTGACTTGTAAGCTAGCTTTGATGCCTTGGACATCAGCTAGGACCTTAAGATTCTGCATGAAAGGAGGATTAGCAGCCGAGTTGCACGGGAGAATGTGACAAGTGTTCATATGTAGTAAAAACCTGAGAAATCCGTCCGTTTTCGTCATTTGTTATCGAATCGACTTAAAGCCAGATCGTCACATTGGCCGCTCTTCTCTCTGAAACGGTTGTACTTATCGTCTTCAAAGCTATGTCTCGTGCTGCGGTATGCGGAGACACTAAAAGCACCATAGTAGAACACAGATGAAGCTTCTAGGTTGATGTAATAGCCAGTAAGAAGTAGTACAATTCAAGTTTTAGGTATCGATTATTGATTTTTTAGCTGCCTTTGGTGCCTTGGACATGAGCTAGGATCTTAAGATTCTGCATCAAAAGGAGGACTAGCACCCGAGTTGCACGGGACAATGTGAAAAGTGTTCATACGTAGTAAAAACCTGAGAAATCCGTCCCTTTTCGTCATTTGTTATCGAATCGAGTTAAAGCCAGATCGTCACATTGGCCGCTCTTCTCTCTGAAACGGTTGTACTTATCGTCTTCAAAGCAATGTCGCGTGCTGCGGTATGCGGAGACACTAGAAGCACCATAGTGCAACACAGATGAAGCTTCTAAGTTGATGTGATAGCCAGTAAGAAGTAGTAAAATTCAAGTTTTAGGTATTGATTATTAACTTTTTAGCTGGCTTTGGTGCCTTGGACATGAGCTAGGACGTTAGGATTCTGCATGAAAGGAGGACTAGCAGCCGCGTTGTACAGGAGAATGTGAAATGTGTTCATATGTAGTAAAAACCACAGAAATCCGTCCGTTTTCGTCATTTGTTATCGAATCGACTTAAAGCCAGATCGTCACATTGGCCGCTCTTCTCTCTGAAACGGTTGTACTTATCGTCTTCAAAGCTATGTCTCGTGCTGCGGTATGCGGAGACACTAAAAGCACCATAGCAGAACACAGATGAAGCTTCTAAGTTGATGTAATAGCCAGTAAGAAGTAGTACAATTAAAGTTTTAGGTATCGATTATTGATTTTTTAGCTGCCTTTGGTGCCTTGGACATGAGCTAGGATCTTAAGATTCTGCATCAAAAGGAGGACTAGCAGCCGAGTTGCACGGGACAATGTGAAAAGTGTTCATACGTAGTAAAAACCTGAGAAATCCGTCACTTTTCGTCATTTGTTTTCGAATCGACTTAAAGCCAGATCGTCACATTTGCCGCTCTTCTCTCTGAAACGGTTGTACTTATCGTCTTCAAAGCTATGTCGCGTGCTGCGGTATGCGGAGACACTAAAAGCACCATAGTAGAAAACAGATGAAGCTTCTAAGTTGATGTAATAGCCAGTAAGAAGTAGTACAATTCAAGTTTTAGGTATGGATTATTGATTTTTTAGCTGCCTTTGGTGCCTTGGACATGAGCTAGGATCTTAAGATTCTGCATCAAACGGAGGACTAGCAGCCGAGTTGCACGGGACAATGTGAAAAGTGTTCATACGTAGTAAAAACCTAAATAATCCGTCACTTTTCGTCATTTATTATCGAATCGACTTAAAGCCAGATCGTCACATTGGCCGCTCTTCTCTCTGAAACGGTTGTACTTATCGTCTTCAAAGCTATGTCGCGTGCTGCGGTATGCGGAGACACTAAAAGCACCATAGTACAATACAGAAGAAGCTTCTAAGTTGACGTGATAGCCAGTAAGAAGTAGTACAATTCAAGTTTTAGGTACTGATTATTGACTTTTTAGCTGGCTTTGGTGCCTTGGACATGAGCTAGGACCTTAGGATTCTGCATGAAAGGAGGACTAGCAGCCGCGTTGTACGGGAGAATGTGAAATGTGTTCATATGTAGTAAAAACCTGAGAAATCCGTCCGTTTTCGTCATTTGTTATCAAATCGACTTAAAGCCAGATCGTCACATTGGCTGCTCTTCTCTCTGAAACGGTTGTACTTATCGTCTGGAAAGCTTTGTCGCGTGCTGCGGTATGCGGAGACACAAAAAGCACCATAGTAGAACACAGATGAAGCTGCTAAGATGATGTAATAGCCAGTAAGAAGTAGTACAATTCAAGTTTTAGGTATCGATTATTGACTTTTTAGCTGGCATTGGTGCCTTGGACATGAGCTAGGACCTTAAGATTCTGCATGAAAGGAGGACTAGCAGCCGAGTTGCAGGGGAGAATGTGAAAAGTGTTCATATGTAGGAAAAACCTGAGAAATCCGTCCGTTTTCGTCATTTGTTATCGAATCGACTTAAAGCCAGATCGTCACATTGGCCGCTCTTCTCTCTGAAACGGTTGTACTTATCGTCTTCAAAGCTATGTCGCGTGCTGCGGTATGCGGAGACACTAAAAGCACCATAGTAGAACACAGATGAAGCTTCTAAGATGATGTAATAGCCAGTAAGAAGTAGTACAATTCAAGTTTTAGGTATTGATTATTGACTTTTAAGCTGGCTTTGATGCCTTGGACATTAGCTAGGACCTTAAGATTCTGCATGAAAGGAGGATTAGCAGCCGAGTTGCACGGGAGAATGTGACAAGTGTTCATATGTAGTAAAAACATGAGAAATCCGTCCGTTTTCGTCATTTGTTATCGAATCGACTTAAAGCCAGATCGTCACATTGGCCGCTCTTCTCTCTGAAACGGTTGTACTTATCGTCTTCAAAGCTATGTCTCGTGCTGCGGTAAGCGGAGACACTAAAAGCACCATAGCAGAACACAGATGAAGCTTCTAAGTTGATGTAATAGCCAGTAAGAAGTAGTACAATTCAAGTTTTAGGTATCGATTATTGATTTTTTAGCTGCCTTTGGTGCCTTGGACATGAGCTAGGATCTTAAGATTCTGCATCAAAAGGAGGACTAGCAGCCGAGTTGCACGGGACAATGTGAAAAGTGTTCATACGTAGTAAAAACCTGAGAAATCCGTCACTTTTCGTCATTTGTTTTCGAATCGACTTAAAGCCAGATCGTCACATTGGCCGCTCTTCTCTCTGAAACGGTTGTACTTATCGTCTTCAAAGCTATGTCGCGTGCTGCGGTATGCGGAGACACTAAAAGCACCATAGTGGAACACAGATGAAGCTTCTAAGTTGATGTAATAGCCAGTAAGAAGTAGTACAATTCAAGATTTAGGTATCGATTATTGACTTCTTAGCTGGCTTTGGTGCCTTGGACATGAGCTAGGACCTTAAGATTCTGCATGAAAGGAGGACTAGCAGCCGAGTTGCACGGGACAATGTGAAAAGTGTTCATATGTAGTAAAAACCTGAGAAATCCGTCCGTTTTCGTCATTTGTTATCGAATCGACTTAAAGCCAGATCGTCACATTGGCCGCTCTTCTCTCTGAAACGGTTCTACTTATCGTCTGCAAAGCTATGTCGTATGCTGCGGTAGGCGGAGACACTGAAACCACCACAGTAGAACGCAGATGAATCTTCTAATTTGATGTAATAGCCAGTAAGAAGTAGTACAATTCAAGTTTTAGGTATCGATTATTGACTTTTTAGCTGGCTTTGATGCCTTGGACATGAGCTAGGACCTTAAGAATCTGCATGAAAGGAGGACTAGCAGCCAAGTTGCAGGGAAGAATGTGAAAAGTGTTCATATGTAGTAAAAACCTGAGAAATCCGTCGTTTTCGTCATTCGTTATCGAATCGACTTAAAGCCAGATCGTCACATTGGCCCCTCTTTTCTCTGAAACGGTTGTACTTATCGTCTGCAAAGCTATGTCGCGTACTGCGGTGTGCGGAGACACTAAAAGCACCATGGTAGAACACTGATGAAGCTTCTAAGTTGATGTAATAGCCAGTAAGAAGTAGTACAATTCAAGTTTTAGGTATCGATTATTGACTTTTTAGTTGGCTTTGGTGCCTTGGACATGAGCTAGGACCTTAAGATTCTGCATTAAAGGAGGACTAGCAGCCGCGTTGCACGGGAGAATGTGAAATGTGTTCATATGTAGTAGAAACCTGAGAAATCCGTCCGTTTTCGTCATTTGTTATCGAATCGACTTAAAGCCCGATCGTCACAATTGCCGCTCTTCTCTCTGAAACGGTTGTACTTATCGTCTGCAAAGCTATGTCGCGTGCTGCGGTATGCGGAGACAATAAAATCACCATAGTAGAACACAGATGAAGCTTCTAAGTCGATGTAATAGCCAGTAAGAAGTAGTACAATTCAAGTTTTAGGTACTGATTATTTACTTTTTAGCTGGCTTTGGTGCCTTGGACATGAGCTAGGATGTTAAGATTCTGCATGAAAGGAGGACTAGCAGCCGAGTTGCACGGGACAATATGAAATGTGTTCATATGTAGTAAAAACCTGAGAAATCCGTCCGTTTTCGTCATTTGTTATCGAATCGCCTTAAAGCCAGATCGTCACTTGGCCGCTCTTCTCTCTGAAACGGCTGTACTTATCGTCTGCAAAGCTATGTCGCGTGCTGCGGTATGCGGAGACACTAAAAGCACCATAGTTGAACACAGATGAAGCTTCTAGGATGATGTAATAGCCAGTAAGAAGTAGTACAATTCAAGTTTTAGGTATCGATTATTGACTTTTTAGCTGGCTTTGGTGCCTTGGACATGAGGTAGGACCTTAAGATTCTGCGTGAAAGGAGGACTAGCAGCCGCGTTGGATGGGAGAATGTGAATAGTGTTCATATGTAGTAAAAACCTGAGAAATCCGTCCGTTTTCGTCATTTGTTATCGAATCGACTTAAAGCCAGATCGTCACATTGGCCGCTCTTCTCTCTGAAACGGTTGTCCTTATCGCCTGCAAAGCTATGTCGCGTGATGCGGTATGCGGAGACACTAAAAGCACCATAGTAGAACACAGAAGAAGCTTCTAAGTTGATGTAATAGCCAGTAAGAAGTAGTATAATTCAAGTTTTAGGTATCGATTATTGACTTTTTAGCTGGCTTTGGTGCCTTGGACATGAGCTAGGACCTTAAGATTCTGCATGAAAGGAGGACTAGCAGCCGAGTTGCAGGGAAGAATGTGAAAAGTGTTCATATGTAGTAAAAACCTGAGAAATCCGTCCGTTTTCGTCATTTGTTATCGAATCCACTTCAAGCCAGATCGTCACATTGGCCGCTCTTCTCTCTGAAACGGATGTACATCTCTTCTGCAAAGCTAGTCGCGTGCTGCGGTATGCGGAGACACTAAATGCACCATAGTAGAACACAGATGAAGCTTCGAAGTTGATGTAATAGCTAATAAGAAATAGTACAATTAAAGTTTTAGGAATCGATTATTGACTTTTTAGCTTGCTTTGGTGCCTTGGACATTACCTAGGACCTTAAGATTCTAAATGAAAGGACTGCTAGCATCAGAGTTGCACGGGAGAATGTGAAAAGTGTTCATATGTACTAAAAACCTGAGAAATCCGTCCGTTTTCGTCATTTGTTATCGAATCGACTTAAAGCCTGATCGTCACATTGGCCGCTCTTCTGTCTGAAACGGTTACATTTATCGTCTGCAAAGCTATGTCGCGTGCTGCGGTATGCGGAGACACTAAAAGCACCATAGTAGAACACAGAAGAAGCTTCTAAGTTGAAGCAATAACCAGTAAGAAGTAGTACAATTCAAGTTTTAGTTGTCGATTATTCACTTTTTAGCCCGCTTTGGTGGCTTGGACATGACCTATGACCTTAAGATTTTGCTTGAAAAGAGGACTACCAGCCGCGTTGCACGGGAGAATGTGAAAAGTGTTCATATGTAGCAAACACCTGAGAAATCCGTCCGTTTTCGTCATTTGTTATCGAATCGACTTAAAGCCAGTTTGTCACATTGGCCGCTCTTCTCTCTGAAACGGCAGTACTTATCGTCTGCAAAGCTATGTCGCGTGCTGCGGTATGCGGAGACACTAAAAGTACCATAGTACAACACAGATGAAGCTTCTAAGTTGATGTAATAGCCAGTAGGAAGTAGTACAATTCAAGTTTTAGTTATCGATTATTGACTTTTTGGCTGGCTTTGGTGCCTTGGACATGAGCTAGGAACTTAAGATTTTGCATGAAAGGAGGACTAGCAGCCGCGTTGCGCGGGAGAATGTGAAAAGTGTTCATATGTAGTAAAAACCTGAGAAATCCGTCCGTGTTGGTCATTTGTTATCGAATCCACTTAAAGCCAGATCGTCACATTTGCCGCTCTTCTGTCTGAAACGGTTACATTTATCGTCTGCAAAGCTATGTCGCGTGCTGCGGTATACGCAGACACTACAAGTAACATAGTATAACACAGATGAAGCTACTAAGTTGATGTAATAGCCAGTAAGAAGTAGTACAATTCAAGTTTTAGCTATCGATTATTGATTTTTTAGCTGGCTTTAATGCCTTGTACATGAGCTAGGACCTTAACATTTTGCATGAAAGGAGGAGTAGCAGCCGAAGTGCACGGGAGAATGTGAAAAGTGTTCATATGTAGTAAAAACCTGTGAAATCCGTCCGTTTTCGTCATTTGTTATCGAATCGACTTCAAGCCAGATCGACACATTGGCCGCACTTCTGTCTGAAACGGTTACATTTATCGTCTGCAAAGCTATGTCGCGTGCTGCGGTATGTGGAGACACGAAAAGCACCATAGTTGAACACAGATGAAGCTTCTAAGTTGATGTAATAGCCAGTAAGAAGTAGTACAATTCAAGTTTTAGGTATCGATTATTGACTTTTTACCCTTCTTTGGTGCCTTGGACATGAGATAGGAACTTAAGATTTTGCATTAAAGGAGGACTAGCAGCCGCGTTGCACCGGAGAATGTGAAAAGTGTTCATATGTTGTAAAAACCTTTGAAATCCGTCCGCTTTCGTCATTTGTTATCGAATCGACTTAAAGCCAGATATTGTCACATTGGACGCTCTTCCGTCTGAAACGGTTACATTTATCGTCTGCAAAGCTATGTCGCGTGCTGCGGTATGCGGAGACACTAAAATCACCATAGCAGAATACAGATGAAGTTTCTAAGTTGATGTAATAGCCAGTAAGAAGTAGTACAATTCAAGTTTTAGGTAACGATTTTTGACTTTTTAGCTGGCTTTGCTGCCTTGGACATGAGCACTGGAACTTAAGATTTTGCAATAAAGGAGGACTAGCAGCCGCGTTGCGCGGGAGAATGTGAAAAGTGTTCGTATGTAGTAAAAACCTTAGAACTCCGTCCGTTTTCGTCATTTGTTATCAAATCGACTTAAAGCCAGATTGTCACATTGGACGCTCTTCCGTCTGAAACGGTTACATTTATCGTCTGAAAAGCTATGTCGCGTGCTGCGGTATGCGGAGACACTAAAAGAACCATAGTAGATCACAGATGAAGCTTCTAAGTTGATGTAATAGCCAGTAAGAAGCACTACAATTCAAGTTTTAGGTATCGTTTATTGCCTTTTTACCCACCTTTGGTGCCTTGGACATGAGCTAGGAACTTAAGATTTTGCATGAAAGGAGGACTAGTAGCCGCGTTGCACGGGAGAATGTGAAAAGTGTTCATATGTAGTAAAAACCTGAGAAATCCGTCCGTTTTCGTCATTTGTTATCGAATCGACTTAAAGCCAGATCGTCACATTGGCCCCTCTTTTCTCTGAAACGGTTGTACGTATCGTCTGCAAAGCTATGTCGCGTGCTGCGGTATGCGGAGACAATAAAATCACCATAGTAGAATACAGATGAAGCTTCTAAGTTGATGTAATAGCCAGTAAGAAGTAGTATAATTCAAGTTTTAGGTATCGATTATTGACTTCTTAGCTGGCTTTGGTGCCTTGGACATGAGCTAGGACCTTAAGATACTGCATGAAAGGAGGACTAGCAGCCGAGTTGCACGGGAGAATGTGAAAAGTGTTCATATGTAGTAAAAACCTGAGAAATCCGTCCGTTTTCGTCATTTGTTATCGAATCGACTTAAAGCCAGATCGTCACATTGGCCGCTCTTCTCTCTGAAACGGTTGTACTTATCGTCTGCAAAGCTATGTCGCGTGCTGCGGTATGCGGAGACTCTAAAAGCACCATAGTAGAACACAGATGAAGCTTCTAAGTTGGTGTAATAGCCAGTAACAAGTAGTACAATTCAAGTTTTAGGTACTGATTATTTACTTTTTAGCTGGCTTTGGTGCCTTGGACATGAGCTAGGACCTTAAGATTCTGCATGAAAGGAGGACTAGCGGCCGCGTTGTACGGGAGAATGTGAAATGTGTTCATATGTAGTAAAATCCTGAGAAATCCGTCCGTTTTCGTCATTTGTTATCGAATCGACTTAAAGCCAGATCGTCACATTGGCCCCTCTTTTCTCTGAAACGGTTGTACTTATCGTCTGCAAAGCTATATCGCGTACTGCGGTGTGCGGAGACACTAAAAGCACCATGGTAGAACACAGATGAAGCTTCTAAGTTGATGTAATAGCCAGTAAGAAGTAGTACAATTCAAGTTTTAGGTATCGATTATTGACTTTTTAGCTGGCTTTGGTGCCTTGGACATGAGCTAGGACCTTAAGATTCTGCATTAAAGGAGGACTAGCAGCCGCGTTGCACGGGAGAATGTGAAATGTGTTCATATGTAGTAGAAACCTGAGAAATCCGTCCGTTTTCGTCATTTGTTATCGAATCTAATTAAAGCCAGATCGTCACATTGGCCGCTCTTCTCTCTGAAACGGTTGTACTTATCGTCTGCAAAGCTATGTCGCGTGCTGCGGTATGCGGAGACACTAAAAGCACCATAGTAGAACACAGATGAAGCTTCTATGATGATGTAATAGCCAGTAAGAAGTAGTACAATTCAAGTTTTAGGTATCGATTATTGACTTTTTAGCTGGCTTTGATGCCTTGGACATGAGCTAGGACCTTAAGAATCTGCATGAAAGGAGGACTAGCAGCCGAGTTGCAGGGAAGAATGTGAAAAGTGTTCATATGTAGTAAAAACCTGAGAAATCCGTCCGTTTTCGTCATTTGTTATCGAATCGACTTAAAGCCAGATCGTCACATTGGCTGCTCCGATCTCTGAAACGGTTGTACTTATCGTCTGGAAAGCTTTGTCGCGTGCTGCGGTATGCGGAGACACTAAAAGCACCATAGTAGAACACAGATGAAGCTTCTAAGTTGATGTAATAGCCAGTAAGAAGTAGTATAATTCAAGTTTTAGGTATCGATTATTGACTTTTTAGCTGGCTTTGGTGCCTTGGACATGAGCTAGGACCTTAAGATTCTGCATGAAAGGAGGACTAGCAGCCGAGTTGCACGGGAGAATGTGAAAAGTGTTCATATGTAGTAAAAACCTGAGAAATCCGTCCGTTTTCGTCATTTGTTATCGAATCGACTTAAAGACAGATCGTCACATTGGCCGCTCTTCTCTCTGAAACGGTTGTACTTATCGTCTGCAAAGCTATGTCGTATGCTGCGGTAGGCGGAGACACTGAAACCACCACAGTAGAACACAGATGAAGCTTCTAATTTGATGTAATAGCCAGTAAGAAGTAGTACAATTCAAGTTTTAGGTATCGATTATTGACTTTTTAGCTGGCTTTGATGGCTTGGACATGAGCTAGGACCTTAAGAATCTGCAAGAAAGGAGTACTAGCAGCCGAGTTGCAGGGAAGAATGTGAAAAGTGTTCATATGTAGTAAAAACCTGAGAAATCCGTCCGTGTTCGTCATTTGTTATCGAATCCACTTCAAGCCAGATCGTCACATTGGCCGCTCTTCTCTCTGAAACGGTTGTACATCTCGTCTGCAAAGCTAGTCACGTGCTGCGGTATGCGGAGACACTAAAAGCACCATAGTAGAACACAGATGAAGCTTCGAAGTTGATGTAATAGCTAATAAGAAATAGTACAATTAAAGTTTTAGGTATCGATTATTGACTTTTTAGCTTGCTTTGGTGCCTTGGACATTACCTAGGACCTTAAGATTCTAAAAGAAAGGACTGCTAGCATCAGAGTTGCACGGGAGAATGTGAAGAGTGTTCATATGTACTAAAAACCTGAGAAATCCGTCCGTTTTCGTCATTTGTTATCGAATCCACTTCAAGCCAGATCGTCACATTGGCCGCTCTTCTCTCTGAAACGGATGTACATCTCTTCTGCAAAGCTAGTCGCGTGCTGCGGTATGCGGAGACACTAAATGCACCATAGTAGAACACAGATGAAGCTTCGAAGTTGATGTAATAGCTAATAAGAAATAGTACAATTAAAGTTTTAGGAATCGATTATTGACTTTTTAGCTTGCTTTGGTGCCTTGGACATTACCTAGGACCTTAAGATTCTAAATGAAAGGACTGCTAGCATCAGAGTTGCACGGGAGAATGTGAAAAGTGTTCATATGTAGTAAAAACCTGAGAAATCCGTCCGTTTTCGTCATTTGTTATCGAATCCACTTCAAGCCAGATCGTCACATTGGCCGCTCTTCTCTCTGAAACGGATGTACATCTCTTCTGCAAAGCTAGTCGCGTGCTGCGGTATGCGGAGACACTAAATGCACCATAGTAGAACACAGATGAAGCTTCGAAGTTGATGTAATAGCTAATAAGAAATAGTACAATTAAAGTTTTAGGAATCGATTATTGACTTTTTAGCTTGCTTTGGTGCCTTGGACATTACCTAGGACCTTAAGATTCTAAATGAAAGGACTGCTAGCATCAGAGTTGCACGGGAGAATGTGAAAAGTGTTCATATGTACTAAAAACCTGAGAAATCCGTCCGTTTTCGTCATTTGTTATCGAATCGACTTAAAGCCTGATCGTCACATTGGCCGCTCTTCTGTCTGAAACGGTTACATTTATCGTCTGCAAAGCTATGTCGCGTGCTGCGGTATGCGGAGACACTAAAAGCACCATAGTAGAACACAGAAGAAGCTTCTAAGTTGAAGCAATAACCAGTAAGAAGTAGTACAATTCAAGTTTTAGTTGTCGATTATTCACTTTTTAGCCCGCTTTGGTGGCTTGGACATGACCTATGACCTTAAGATTTTGCTTGAAAAGAGGACTACCAGCCGCGTTGCACGGGAGAATGTGAAAAGTGTTCATATGTAGCAAACACCTGAGAAATCCGTCCGTTTTCGTCATTTGTTATCGAATCGACTTAAAGCCAGTTTGTCACATTGGCCGCTCTTCTCTCTGAAACGGCAGTACTTATCGTCTGCAAAGCTATGTCGCGTGCTGCGGTATGCGGAGACACTAAAAGTACCATAGTACAACACAGATGAAGCTTCTAAGTTGATGTAATAGCCAGTAGGAAGTAGTACAATTCAAGTTTTAGTTATCGATTATTGACTTTTTGGCTGGCTTTGGTGCCTTGGACATGAGCTAGGAACTTAAGATATTGCATGAAAGGAGGACTAGCAGCCGCGTTGCGCGGGAGAATGTGAAAAGTGTTCATATGTAGTAAAAACCTGAGAAATCCGTCCGTGTTGGTCATTTGTTATCGAATCCACTTAAAGCCAGATCGTCACATTTGCCGCTCTTCTGTCTGAAACGGTTACATTTATCGTCTGCAAAGCTATGTCGCGTGCTGCGGTATACGCAGACACTACAAGTAACATAGTATAACACAGATGAAGCTACTAAGTTGATGTAATAGCCAGTAAGAAGTAGTACAATTCAAGTTTTAGCTATCGATTATTGATTTTTTAGCTGGCTTTAATGCCTTGTACATGAGCTAGGACCTTAACATTTTGCATGAAAGGAGGAGTAGCAGCCGAAGTGCACGGGAGAATGTGAAAAGTGTTCATATGTAGTAAAAACCTGTGAAATCCGTCCGTTTTCGTCATTTGTTATCGAATCGACTTCAAGCCAGATCGACACATTGGCCGCACTTCTGTCTGAAACGGTTACATTTATCGTCTGCAAAGCTATGTCGCGTGCTGCGGTATGTGGAGACACGAAAAGCACCATAGTTGAACACAGATGAAGCTTCTAAGTTGATGTAATAGCCAGTAAGAAGTAGTACAATTCAAGTTTTAGGTATCGATTATTGACTTTTTACCCTTCTTTGGTGCCTTGGACATGAGATAGGAACTTAAGATTTTGCATTAAAGGAGGACTAGCAGCCGCGTTGCACCGGAGAATGTGAAAAGTGTTCATATGTTGTAAAAACCTTTGAAATCCGTCCGCTTTCGTCATTTGTTATCGAATCGACTTAAAGCCAGATATTGTCACATTGGACGCTCTTCCGTCTGAAACGGTTACATTTATCGTCTGCAAAGCTATGTCGCGTGCTGCGGTATGCGGAGACACTAAAATCACCATAGCAGAATACAGATGAAGTTTCTAAGTTGATGTAATAGCCAGTAAGAAGTAGTACAATTCAAGTTTTAGGTAACGATTTTTGACTTTTTAGCTGGCTTTGCTGCCTTGGACATGAGCACTGGAACTTAAGATTTTGCAATAAAGGAGGACTAGCAGCCGCGTTGCGCGGGAGAATGTGAAAAGTGTTCGTATGTAGTAAAAACCTTAGAACTCCGTCCGTTTTCGTCATTTGTTATCAAATCGACTTAAAGCCAGATTGTCACATTGGACGCTCTTCCGTCTGAAACGGTTACATTTATCGTCTGAAAAGCTATGTCGCGTGCTGCGGTATGCGGAGACACTAAAAGAACCATAGTAGATCACAGATGAAGCTTCTAAGTTGATGTAATAGCCAGTAAGAAGCACTACAATTCAAGTTTTAGGTATCGTTTATTGACTTTTTACCCATCTTTGGTGCCTTGGACATGAGCTAGGAACTTAAGATTTTGCATGAAAGGAGGACTAGTAGCCGCGTTGCACGGGAGAATGTGAAAAGTGTTCATATGTAGTAAAAACCTGAGAAATCCGTCCGTTTTCGTCATTTGTTATCGAATCGACTTAAAGCCAGATCGTCACATTGGCCCCTCTTTTCTCTGAAACGGTTGTACGTATCGTCTGCAAAGCTATGTCGCGTGCTGCGGTATGCGGAGACAATAAAATCACCATAGTAGAATACAGATGAAGCTTCTAAGTTGATGTAATAGCCAGTAAGAAGTAGTATAATTCAAGTTTTAGGTATCGATTATTGACTTCTTAGCTGGCTTTGGTGCCTTGGACATGAGCTAGGACCTTAAGATACTGCATGAAAGGAGGACTAGCAGCCGAGTTGCACGGGAGAATGTGAAAAGTGTTCATATGTAGTAAAAACCTGAGAAATCCGTCCGTTTTCGTCATTTGTTATCGAATCGACTTAAAGCCAGATCGTCACATTGGCCGCTCTTCTCTCTGAAACGGTTGTACTTATCGTCTGCAAAGCTATGTCGCGTGCTGCGGTATGCGGAGACTCTAAAAGCACCATAGTAGAACACAGATGAAGCTTCTAAGTTGGTGTAATAGCCAGTAACAAGTAGTACAATTCAAGTTTTAGGTACTGATTATTTACTTTTTAGCTGGCTTTGGTGCCTTGGACATGAGCTAGGACCTTAAGATTCTGCATGAAAGGAGGACTAGCGGCCGCGTTGTACGGGAGAACGTGAAATGTGTTCATATGTAGTAGAAACCTGAGAAATCCGTCCGTTTTCGTCATTTGTTATCGAATCTAATTAAAGCCAGATCGTCACATTGGCCGCTCTTCTCTCTGAAACGGTTGTACTTATCGTCTGCAAAGCTATGTCGCGTGCTGCGGTATGCGGAGACACTAAAAGCACCATAGTAGAACACAGATGAAGCTTCTATGATGATGTAATAGCCAGTAAGAAGTAGTACAATTCAAGTTTTAGGTATCGATTATTGACTTTTTAGCTGGCTTTGATGCCTTGGACATGAGCTAGGACCTTAAGAATCTGCATGAAAGGAGGACTAGCAGCCGAGTTGCAGGGAAGAATGTGAAAAGTGTTCATATGTAGTAAAAACCTGAGAAATCCGTCCGTTTTCGTCATTTGTTATCGAATCGACTTAAAGCCAGATCGTCACATTGGCTGCTCCGATCTCTGAAACGGTTGTACTTATCGTCTGGAAAGCTTTGTCGCGTGCTGCGGTATGCGGAGACACTAAAAGCACCATAGTAGAACACAGATGAAGCTTCTAAGTTGATGTAATAGCCAGTAAGAAGTAGTATAATTCAAGTTTTAGGTATCGATTATTGACTTTTTAGCTGGCTTTGGTGCCTTGGACATGAGCTAGGACCTTAAGATTCTGCATGAAAGGAGGACTAGCAGCCGAGTTGCACGGGAGAATGTGAAAAGTGTTCATATGTAGTAAAAACCTGAGAAATCCGTCCGTTTTCGTCATTTGTTATCGAATCGACTTAAAGACAGATCGTCACATTGGCCGCTCTTCTCTCTGAAACGGTTGTACTTATCGTCTGCAAAGCTATGTCGTATGCTGCGGTAGGCGGAGACACTGAAACCACCACAGTAGAACACAGATGAAGCTTCTAATTTGATGTAATAGCCAGTAAGAAGTAGTACAATTCAAGTTTTAGGTATCGATTATTGACTTTTTAGCTGGCTTTGATGCCTTGGACATGAGCTAGGACCTTAAGAATCTGCAAGAAAGGAGGACTAGCAGCCGAGTTGCAGGGAAGAATGTGAAAAGTGTTCATATGTAGTAAAAACCTGAGAAATCCGTCCGTGTTCGTCATTTGTTATCGAATCCACTTCAAGCCAGATCGTCACATTGGCCGCTCTTCTCTCTGAAACGGATGTACATCTCTTCTGCAAAGCTAGTCGCGTGCTGCGGTATGCGGAGACACTAAATGCACCATAGTAGAACACAGATGAAGCTTCGAAGTTGATGTAATAGCTAATAAGAAATAGTACAATTAAAGTTTTAGGAATCGATTATTGACTTTTTAGCTTGCTTTGGTGCCTTGGACATTACCTAGGACCTTAAGATTCTAAATGAAAGGACTGCTAGCATCAGAGTTGCACGGGAGAATGTGAAAAGTGTTCATATGTAGTAAAAACCTGAGAAATCCGTCCGTTTTCGTCATTTGTTATCGAATCCACTTCAAGCCAGATCGTCACATTGGCCGCTCTTCTCTCTGAAACGGATGTACATCTCTTCTGCAAAGCTAGTCGCGTGCTGCGGTATGCGGAGACACTAAATGCACCATAGTAGAACACAGATGAAGCTTCGAAGTTGATGTAATAGCTAATAAGAAATAGTACAATTAAAGTTTTAGGAATCGATTATTGACTTTTTAGCTTGCTTTGGTGCCTTGGACATTACCTAGGACCTTAAGATTCTAAATGAAAGGACTGCTAGCATCAGAGTTGCACGGGAGAATGTGAAAAGTGTTCATATGTACTAAAAACCTGAGAAATCCGTCCGTTTTCGTCATTTGTTATCGAATCGACTTAAAGCCTGATCGTCACATTGGCCGCTCTTCTGTCTGAAACGGTTACATTTATCGTCTGCAAAGCTATGTCGCGTGCTGCGGTATGCGGAGACACTAAAAGCACCATAGTAGAACACAGAAGAAGCTTCTAAGTTGAAGCAATAACCAGTAAGAAGTAGTACAATTCAAGTTTTAGTTGTCGATTATTCACTTTTTAGCCCGCTTTGGTGGCTTGGACATGGCCTATGACCTTAAGATTTTGCTTGAAAAGAGGACTACCAGCCGCGTTGCACGGGAGAATGTGAAAAGTGTTCATATGTAGCAAACACCTGAGAAATCCGTCCGTTTTCGTCATTTGTTATCGAATCGACTTAAAGCCAGTTTGTCACATTGGCCGCTCTTCTCTCTGAAACGGCAGTACTTATCGTCTGCAAAGCTATGTCGCGTGCTGCGGTATGCGGAGACACTAAAAGTACCATAGTACAACACAGATGAAGCTTCTAAGTTGATGTAATAGCCAGTAGGAAGTAGTACAATTCAAGTTTTAGTTATCGATTATTGACTTTTTGGCTGGCTTTGGTGCCTTGGACATGAGCTAGGAACTTAAGATATTGCATGAAAGGAGGACTAGCAGCCGCGTTGCGCGGGAGAATGTGAAAAGTGTTCATATGTAGTAAAAACCTGAGAAATCCGTCCGTGTTGGTCATTTGTTATCGAATCCACTTAAAGCCAGATCGTCACATTTGCCGCTCTTCTGTCTGAAACGGTTACATTTATCGTCTGCAAAGCTATGTCGCGTGCTGCGGTATACGCAGACACTACAAGTAACATAGTATAACACAGATGAAGCTACTAAGTTGATGTAATAGCCAGTAAGAAGTAGTACAATTCAAGTTTTAGCTATCGATTATTGATTTTTTAGCTGGCTTTAATGCCTTGTACATGAGCTAGGACCTTAACATTTTGCATGAAAGGAGGAGTAGCAGCCGAAGTGCACGGGAGAATGTGAAAAGTGTTCATATGTAGTAAAAACCTGTGAAATCCGTCCGTTTTCGTCATTTGTTATCGAATCGACTTCAAGCCAGATCGACACATTGGCCGCACTTCTGTCTGAAACGGTTACATTTATCGTCTGCAAAGCTATGTCGCGTGCTGCGGTATGTGGAGACACGAAAAGCACCATAGTTGAACACAGATGAAGCTTCTAAGTTGATGTAATAGCCAGTAAGAAGTAGTACAATTCAAGTTTTAGGTATCGATTATTGACTTTTTACCCTTCTTTGGTGCCTTGGACATGAGATAGGAACTTAAGATTTTGCATTAAAGGAGGACTAGCAGCCGCGTTGCACCGGAGAATGTGAAAAGTGTTCATATGTTGTAAAAACCTTTGAAATCCGTCCGCTTTCGTCATTTGTTATCGAATCGACTTAAAGCCAGATATTGTCACATTGGACGCTCTTCCGTCTGAAACGGTTACATTTATCGTCTGCAAAGCTATGTCGCGTGCTGCGGTATGCGGAGACACTAAAATCACCATAGCAGAATACAGATGAAGTTTCTAAGTTGATGTAATAGCCAGTAAGAAGTAGTACAATTCAAGTTTTAGGTAACGATTTTTGACTTTTTAGCTGGCTTTGCTGCCTTGGACATGAGCACTGGAACTTAAGATTTTGCAATAAAGGAGGACTAGCAGCCGCGTTGCGCGGGAGAATGTGAAAAGTGTTCGTATGTAGTAAAAACCTTAGAACTCCGTCCGTTTTCGTCATTTGTTATCAAATCGACTTAAAGCCAGATTGTCACATTGGACGCTCTTCCGTCTGAAACGGTTACATTTATCGTCTGAAAAGCTATGTCGCGTGCTGCGGTATGCGGAGACACTAAAAGAACCATAGTAGATCACAGATGAAGCTTCTAAGTTGATGTAATAGCCAGTAAGAAGCACTACAATTCAAGTTTTAGGTATCGTTTATTGACTTTTTACCCATCTTTGGTGCCTTGGACATGAGCTAGGAACTTAAGATTTTGCATGAAAGGAGGACTAGTAGCCGCGTTGCACGGGAGAATGTGAAAAGTGTTCATATGTAGTAAAAACCTGAGAAATCCGTCCGTTTTCGTCATTTGTTATCGAATCGACTTAAAGCCAGATCGTCACATTGGCCCCTCTTTTCTCTGAAACGGTTGTACGTATCGTCTGCAAAGCTATGTCGCGTGCTGCGGTATGCGGAGACAATAAAATCACCATAGTAGAATACAGATGAAGCTTCTAAGTTGATGTAATAGCCAGTAAGAAGTAGTATAATTCAAGTTTTAGGTATCGATTATTGACTTCTTAGCTGGCTTTGGTGCCTTGGACATGAGCTAGGACCTTAAGATACTGCATGAAAGGAGGACTAGCAGCCGAGTTGCACGGGAGAATGTGAAAAGTGTTCATATGTAGTAAAAACCTGAGAAATCCGTCCGTTTTCGTCATTTGTTATCGAATCGACTTAAAGCCAGATCGTCACATTGGCCGCTCTTCTCTCTGAAACGGTTGTACTTATCGTCTGCAAAGCTATGTCGCGTGCTGCGGTATGCGGAGACTCTAAAAGCACCATAGTAGAACACAGATGAAGCTTCTAAGTTGGTGTAATAGCCAGTAACAAGTAGTACAATTCAAGTTTTAGGTACTGATTATTTACTTTTTAGCTGGCTTTGGTGCCTTGGACATGAGCTAGGACCTTAAGATTCTGCATGAAAGGAGGACTAGCGGCCGCGTTGTACGGGAGAACGTGAAATGTGTTCATATGTAGTAGAAACCTGAGAAATCCGTCCGTTTTCGTCATTTGTTATCGAATCTAATTAAAGCCAGATCGTCACATTGGCCGCTCTTCTCTCTGAAACGGTTGTACTTATCGTCTGCAAAGCTATGTCGCGTGCTGCGGTATGCGGAGACACTAAAAGCACCATAGTAGAACACAGATGAAGCTTCTATGATGATGTAATAGCCAGTAAGAAGTAGTACAATTCAAGTTTTAGGTATCGATTATTGACTTTTTAGCTGGCTTTGATGCCTTGGACATGAGCTAGGACCTTAAGAATCTGCATGAAAGGAGGACTAGCAGCCGAGTTGCAGGGAAGAATGTGAAAAGTGTTCATATGTAGTAAAAACCTGAGAAATCCGTCCGTTTTCGTCATTTGTTATCGAATCGACTTAAAGCCAGATCGTCACATTGGCTGCTCCGATCTCTGAAACGGTTGTACTTATCGTCTGGAAAGCTTTGTCGCGTGCTGCGGTATGCGGAGACACTAAAAGCACCATAGTAGAACACAGATGAAGCTTCTAAGTTGATGTAATAGCCAGTAAGAAGTAGTATAATTCAAGTTTTAGGTATCGATTATTGACTTTTTAGCTGGCTTTGGTGCCTTGGACATGAGCTAGGACCTTAAGATTCTGCATGAAAGGAGGACTAGCAGCCGAGTTGCACGGGAGAATGTGAAAAGTGTTCATATGTAGTAAAAACCTGAGAAATCCGTCCGTTTTCGTCATTTGTTATCGAATCGACTTAAAGACAGATCGTCACATTGGCCGCTCTTCTCTCTGAAACGGTTGTACTTATCGTCTGCAAAGCTATGTCGTATGCTGCGGTAGGCGGAGACACTGAAACCACCACAGTAGAACACAGATGAAGCTTCTAATTTGATGTAATAGCCAGTAAGAAGTAGTACAATTCAAGTTTTAGGTATCGATTATTGACTTTTTAGCTGGCTTTGATGCCTTGGACATGAGCTAGGACCTTAAGAATCTGCAAGAAAGGAGGACTAGCAGCCGAGTTGCAGGGAAGAATGTGAAAAGTGTTCATATGTAGTAAAAACCTGAGAAATCCGTCCGTGTTCGTCATTTGTTATCGAATCCACTTCAAGCCAGATCGTCACATTGGCCGCTCTTCTCTCTGAAACGGTTGTACATCTCGTCTGCAAAGCTAGTCACGTGCTGCGGTATGCGGAGACACTAAAAGCACCATAGTAGAACACAGATGAAGCTTCGAAGTTGATGTAATAGCTAATAAGAAATAGTACAATTAAAGTTTTAGGTATCGATTATTGACTTTTTAGCTTGCTTTGGTGCCTTGGACATTACCTAGGACCTTAAGATTCTAAAAGAAAGGACTGCTAGCATCAGAGTTGCACGGGAGAATGTGAAGAGTGTTCATATGTACTAAAAACCAGAGAAATCCGTCCGTTTTCGTCATTTGTTATCGAATCGACTTAAAGCCTGATCGTCACATTGGCCGCTCTTCTGTCTGAAACGGTTACATTTATCGTCTGCAAAGCTATGTCGCGTGCTGCGGTATGCGGAGACACTAAAAGCACCATAGTAGAACACAGAAGAAGCTTCTAAGTTGAAGCAATAGCCAGTAAGAAGTAGTACAATTCAAGTTTTAGTTGTCGATTATTCACTTTTTAGCCGGCTTTGGTGGCTTGGACATGACCTATGACCTTAAGATTTTGCTTGAAAAGAGGACTACCAGCCGCGTTGCACGGGAGAATGTGAAAAGTGTTCATATGTAGCAAACACCTGAGAAATCCGTCCGTCTTCGTCATTTGTTATCGAATCGACTTAAAGACAGATCGTCACATTGGCCGCTCTTCTCTCTGAAACGGTTCTACTTATCGTCTGCAAAGCTATGTCGTATGCTGCGGTAGGCGGAGACACTGAAACCACCACAGTAGAACACAGATGAAGCTTCTAAGTTGATGTAATAGCCAGTAAGAAGTAGTATAATTCAAGTTTTAGGTATCGATTATTGACTTCTTAGCTGGCTTTGGTGCCTTGGACATGAGCTAGGACCTTAAGATACTGCATGAAAGGAGGACTAGCAGCCGAGTTGCACGGGAGAATGTGAAAAGTGTTCATATGTAGTAAAAACCTGAGAAATCCGCCGTTTTCGTCATTTGTTATCGAATCGACTTAAAGCCAGATCGTCACATTGGCCGCTCTTCTCTCTGAAACGGTTGTACTTATCGTCTGCAAAGCTATGTCGCGTGCTGCGGTATGCGGAGACTCTAAAAGCACCATAGTAGAACACAGATGAAGCTTCTAAGTTGGTGTAATAGCCAGTAAGAAGTAGTACAATTCAAGTTTTAGGTACTGATTATTTACTTTTTAGCTGGCTTTGGTGCCTTGGACATGAGCTAGGACCTTAAGATTCTGCATGAAAGGAGGACTAGCGGCCGCGTTGTACGGGAGAATGTGAAATGTGTTCATATGTAGTAAAATCCGGAGAAATCCGTCCGTTTTCGTCATTTGTTATCGAATCGACTTAAAGCCAGATCGTCACATTGGCTGCTCTTCTCTCTGAAACGGTTTTACTTATCGTCTGGAAAGCTTCGTAGCGTGCTGCGGTATGCGGAGACACTGAAAACACCATAGTAGAACACAGATGAAGCTTCTAAGATGATGTAATAGCCAGTAAGAAGTAGTACAATTCAAGTTATAGGTATCGATTATTGACTTTTTAGCTGGCTTTGGTGCCTTGGACATGAGCTAGGACCTTAAGATTCTGCATGAAAGGAGGACTAGCAGCCGAGTTGCACGGGAGAATTTGAAAAGTGTTCATATGTAGTAAAAACCTGAGAAATCCGTCCGTTTTCGTCATTTGTTATCGAATCGACTTAAAGCCAGATCGTCACATTGGCCCCTCTTTTCTCTGAAACGGTTGTACTTATCGTCTGCAAAGCTATGTCGCGTACTGCGGTGTGCGGAGACAATAAAAGCACCATGGTAGAACACAGATGAAGCTTCTAAGTTGATGTAATAGCCAGTAAGAAGTAGTACAATTCAAGTTTTAGGTATCGATTATTGACTTTTAGCTGGCTTTGGTGCCTTGGACATGAGCTAGGACCTTAAGATTCTGCATGAAAGGAGGACTAGCAGCCGAGTTGCACGGGTGAATGTGAAATGTGTTCATATGTAGCAAACACCTGAGAAATCCGTCCGTTTTCGTCATTTGTTATCGAATCGACTTAAAGCCAGTTTGTCACATTGGCCGCTCTTCTCTCTGAAACGGCAGTACTTATCGTCTGCAAAGCTATGTCGCGTGCTGCGGTATGCGGAGACACTAAAAGTACCATAGTACAACACAGATGAAGCTTCTAAGTTGATGTAATAGCCAGTAGGAAGTAGTACAATTCAAGTTTTAGTTATCGATTATTGACTTTTTGGCTGGCTTTGGTGCCTTGGACATGAGCTAGGAACTTAAGATTTTGCATGAAAGGAGGACTAGCAGCCGCGTTGCGCGGGAGAATGTGAAAAGTGTTCATATGTAGTAAAAACCTGAGAAATCCGTCCGTGTTGGTCATTTGTTATCGAATCCACTTAAAGCCAGATCGTCACATTTGCCGCTCATCTGTCTGAAACGGTTACATTTATCGTCTGCAAAGCTATGTCGCGTGCTGCGGTATACGCAGACACTACAAGCAACATAGTATAACACAGATGAAGCTACTAAGTTGATGTAATAGCCAGTAAGAAGTAGTACAATTCAAGTTTTAGCTATCGATTATTGACTTTTTAGCTGGCTTTAATGCCTTGAACATGAGCTAGGACCTTATCATTTTGCATGAAAGGAGGAGTAGCAGCCGAAGTGCACGGGAGAATGTGAAAAGTGTTCATATGTAGTAAAAACCTGTGAAATCCGTCCGTTTTCGTCATTTGTTATCGAATCGACTTCAAGCCAGATCGACACATTGGCCGCACTTCTGTCTGATACGGTTACATTTATCGTCTGCAAAGCTATGTCGCGTGCTGCGGTATGTGGAGACACGAAAAGCACCATAGTTGAACACAGATGAAGCTTCTAAGTTGATGTAATAGCCAGTAAGAAGAAGTACAATTCAAGTTTTAGGTATCGATTATTGACTTTTTACCCTTCTTTGGTGCCTTGGACATGAGCTAGGAACTTAAGATTTTGCATGAAAATTAGGACTAGCAGCCGCGTTGCACCGGAGAATGTGAAAAGTGTTCATATGTTGTAAAAACCTTTGAAATCCGTCCGCTTTCGTCATTTGTTATCGAATCGACTTAAAGCCAGATATTGTCACATTGGACGCTCTTCCGTCTGAAACGGTTACATTTATCGTCTGCAAAGCTATGTCGCGTGCTGCGGTATGCGGAGACACTAAAATCACCATAGCAGAATACAGATGAAGCTTCTAAGTTGATGTAATAGCCAGTAAGAAGTAGTACAATTCAAGTTTTAGGTACTGATTATTTACTTTTTAGCTGGCTTTGCTGCCTTGGACATGAGCACTGGAACTTAAGATTTTGCAATAAAGGAGGACTAGCAGCCGCGTTGCGCGGGAGAATGTGAAAAGTGTTCGTATGTAGTAAAAACCTTAGAACTCCGTCCGTTTTCGTCATTTGTTATCGAATCGACTTAAAGCCAGATTGTCACATTGGACGCTCTTCCGTCTGAAACGGTTACATTTATCGTCTGAAAAGCTATGTCGCGTGCTGCGGTATGCGGAGACAATAAAATCACCATAGTAGAACACAGATGAAGCTTCTATGATGATGTAATAGCCAGTAAGAAGTAGTACAATTCAAGTTTTAGGTATCGATTATTGACTTTTTAGCTGGCTTTGGTGCCTTGGACATGAGCTAGGACCTTAAGATTCTGCATGAAAGGAGGACTAGCAGCCGAGTTGCACGGGAGAATGTGAAAAGTGTTCATATGTAGTAAAAACCTGAGAAATCCGTCCGTTTTCGTCATTTGTTATCGAATCGACTTAAAGCCAGATCGTCACATTGGCCGCTCTTCTCTCTGAAACGGTTGTACTTATCGTCTGCAAAGCTATGTCGCGTGCTGCGGTATGCGGAGACTCTAAAAGCACCATAGTAGAACACAGATGAAGCTTCTAAGTTGGTGTAATAGCCAGTAACAAGTAGTACAATTCAAGTTTTAGGTACTGATTATTTACTTTTTAGCTGGCTTTGGTGCCTTGGACATGAGCTAGGACCTTAAGATTCTGCATGAAAGGAGGACTAGCGGCCGCGTTGTACGGGAGAATGTGAAATGTGTTCATATGTAGTAAAATCCTGAGAAATCCGTCCGTTTTCGTCATTTGTTATCGAATCGACTTAAAGCCAGATCGTCACATTGGCCCCTCTTTTCTCTGAAACGGTTGTACTTATCGTCTGCAAAGCTATGTCGCGTACTGCGGTGTGCGGAGACACTAAAAGCACCATGGTAGAACACAGATGAAGCTTCTAAGTTGATGTAATAGCCAGTAAGAAGTAGTACAATTCAAGTTTTAGGTATCGATTATTGACTTTTCAGCTGGCTTTGGTGCCTTGGACATGAGCTAGGACCTTAAGATTCTGCATTAAAGGAGGACTAGCAGCCGCGTTGCACGGGAGAATGTGAAATGTGTTCATATGTAGTAGAAACCTGAGAAATCCGTCCGTTTTCGTCATTTGTTATCGAATCTAATTAAAGCCAGATCGTCACATTGGCCGCTCTTCTCTCTGAAACGGTTGTACTTATCGTCTGCAAAGCTATGTCGCGTGCTGCGGTATGCGGAGACACTAAAAGCACCATAGTAGAACACAGATGAAGCTTCTATGATGATGTAATAGCCAGTAAGAAGTAGTACAATTCAAGTTTTAGGTATCGATTATTGACTTTTTAGCTGGCTTTGATGCCTTGGACATGAGCTAGGACCTTAAGAATCTGCATGAAAGGAGGACTAGCAGCCGAGTTGCAGGGAAGAATGTGAAAAGTGTTCATATGTAGTAAAAACCTGAGAAATCCGTCCGTTTTCGTCATTTGTTATCGAATCGACTTAAAGCCAGATCGTCACATTGGCTGCTCCGATCTCTGAAACGGTTGTACTTATCGTCTGGAAAGCTTTGTCGCGTGCTGCGGTATGCGGAGACACTAAAAGCACCATAGTAGAACACAGATGAAGCTTCTAAGTTGATGTAATAGCCAGTAAGAAGTAGTATAATTCAAGTTTTAGGTATCGATTATTGACTTTTTAGCTTTCTTTGGTGCCTTGGACATGAGCTAGGACATTAAGATTCTGCATGAAAGGAGGACTAGCAGCCGAGTTGCACGGGAGAATGTGAAAAGTGTTCATATGTAGTAAAAACCTGAGAAATCCGTCCGTTTTCGTCATTTGTTATCGAATCGACTTAAAGACAGATCGTCACATTGGCCGCTCTTCTCTCTGAAACGGTTGTACTTATCGTCTGCAAAGCTATGTCGTATGCTGCGGTAGGCGGAGACACTGAAACCACCACAGTAGAACACAGATGAAGCTTCTAATTTGATGTAATAGCCAGTAAGAAGTAGTACAATTCAAGTTTTAGGTATCGATTATTGACTTTTTAGCTGGCTTTGATGGCTTGGACATGAGCTAGGACCTTAAGAATCTGCAAGAAAGGAGTACTAGCAGCCGAGTTGCAGGGAAGAATGTGAAAAGTGTTCATATGTAGTAAAAACCTGAGAAATCCGTCCGTGTTCGTCATTTGTTATCGAATCCACTTCAAGCCAGATCGTCACATTGGCCGCTCTTCTCTCTGAAACGGTTGTACATCTCGTCTGCAAAGCTAGTCACGTGCTGCGGTATGCGGAGACACTAAAAGCACCATAGTAGAACACAGATGAAGCTTCGAAGTTGATGTAATAGCTAATAAGAAATAGTACAATTAAAGTTTTAGGTATCGATTATTGACTTTTTAGCTTGCTTTGGTGCCTTGGACATTACCTAGGACCTTAAGATTCTAAAAGAAAGGACTGCTAGCATCAGAGTTGCACGGGAGAATGTGAAGAGTGTTCATATGTACTAAAAACCTGAGAAATCCGTCCGTTTTCGTCATTTGTTATCGAATCCACTTCAAGCCAGATCGTCACATTGGCCGCTCTTCTCTCTGAAACGGATGTACATCTCTTCTGCAAAGCTAGTCGCGTGCTGCGGTATGCGGAGACACTAAATGCACCATAGTAGAACACAGATGAAGCTTCGAAGTTGATGTAATAGCTAATAAGAAATAGTACAATTAAAGTTTTAGGAATCGATTATTGACTTTTTAGCTTGCTTTGGTGCCTTGGACATTACCTAGGACCTTAAGATTCTAAATGAAAGGACTGCTAGCATCAGAGTTGCACGGGAGAATGTGAAAAGTGTTCATATGTAGTAAAAACCTGAGAAATCCGTCCGTTTTCGTCATTTGTTATCGAATCCACTTCAAGCCAGATCGTCACATTGGCCGCTCTTCTCTCTGAAACGGATGTACATCTCTTCTGCAAAGCTAGTCGCGTGCTGCGGTATGCGGAGACACTAAATGCACCATAGTAGAACACAGATGAAGCTTCGAAGTTGATGTAATAGCTAATAAGAAATAGTACAATTAAAGTTTTAGGAATCGATTATTGACTTTTTAGCTTGCTTTGGTGCCTTGGACATTACCTAGGACCTTAAGATTCTAAATGAAAGGACTGCTAGCATCAGAGTTGCACGGGAGAATGTGAAAAGTGTTCATATGTACTAAAAACCTGAGAAATCCGTCCGTTTTCGTCATTTGTTATCGAATCGACTTAAAGCCTGATCGTCACATTGGCCGCTCTTCTGTCTGAAACGGTTACATTTATCGTCTGCAAAGCTATGTCGCGTGCTGCGGTATGCGGAGACACTAAAAGCACCATAGTAGAACACAGAAGAAGCTTCTAAGTTGAAGCAATAACCAGTAAGAAGTAGTACAATTCAAGTTTTAGTTGTCGATTATTCACTTTTTAGCCCGCTTTGGTGGCTTGGACATGACCTATGACCTTAAGATTTTGCTTGAAAAGAGGACTACCAGCCGCGTTGCACGGGAGAATGTGAAAAGTGTTCATATGTAGCAAACACCTGAGAAATCCGTCCGTTTTCGTCATTTGTTATCGAATCGACTTAAAGCCAGTTTGTCACATTGGCCGCTCTTCTCTCTGAAACGGCAGTACTTATCGTCTGCAAAGCTATGTCGCGTGCTGCGGTATGCGGAGACACTAAAAGTACCATAGTACAACACAGATGAAGCTTCTAAGTTGATGTAATAGCCAGTAGGAAGTAGTACAATTCAAGTTTTAGTTATCGATTATTGACTTTTTGGCTGGCTTTGGTGCCTTGGACATGAGCTAGGAACTTAAGATATTGCATGAAAGGAGGACTAGCAGCCGCGTTGCGCGGGAGAATGTGAAAAGTGTTCATATGTAGTAAAAACCTGAGAAATCCGTCCGTGTTGGTCATTTGTTATCGAATCCACTTAAAGCCAGATCGTCACATTTGCCGCTCTTCTGTCTGAAACGGTTACATTTATCGTCTGCAAAGCTTTGTCGCGTGCTGCGGTATACGCAGACACTACAAGTAACATAGTATAACACAGATGAAGCTACTAAGTTGATGTAATAGCCAGTAAGAAGTAGTACAATTCAAGTTTTAGCTATCGATTATTGATTTTTTAGCTGGCTTTAATGCCTTGTACATGAGCTAGGACCTTAACATTTTGCATGAAAGGAGGAGTAGCAGCCGAAGTGCACGGGAGAATGTGAAAAGTGTTCATATGTAGTAAAAACCTGTGAAATCCGTCCGTTTTCGTCATTTGTTATCGAATCGACTTCAAGCCAGATCGACACATTGGCCGCACTTCTGTCTGAAACGGTTACATTTATCGTCTGCAAAGCTATGTCGCGTGCTGCGGTATGTGGAGACACGAAAAGCACCATAGTTGAACACAGATGAAGCTTCTAAGTTGATGTAATAGCCAGTAAGAAGTAGTACAATTCAAGTTTTAGGTATCGATTATTGACTTTTTACCCTTCTTTGGTGCCTTGGACATGAGATAGGAACTTAAGATTTTGCATTAAAGGAGGACTAGCAGCCGCGTTGCACCGGAGAATGTGAAAAGTGTTCATATGTTGTAAAAACCTTTGAAATCCGTCCGCTTTCGTCATTTGTTATCGAATCGACTTAAAGCCAGATATTGTCACATTGGACGCTCTTCCGTCTGAAACGGTTACATTTATCGTCTGCAAAGCTATGTCGCGTGCTGCGGTATGCGGAGACACTAAAATCACCATAGCAGAATACAGATGAAGTTTCTAAGTTGATGTAATAGCCAGTAAGAAGTAGTACAATTCAAGTTTTAGGTAACGATTTTTGACTTTTTAGCTGGCTTTGCTGCCTTGGACATGAGCACTGGAACTTAAGATTTTGCAATAAAGGAGGACTAGCAGCCGCGTTGCGCGGGAGAATGTGAAAAGTGTTCGTATGTAGTAAAAACCTTAGAACTCCGTCCGTTTTCGTCATTTGTTATCAAATCGACTTAAAGCCAGATTGTCACATTGGACGCTCTTCCGTCTGAAACGGTTACATTTATCGTCTGAAAAGCTATGTCGCGTGCTGCGGTATGCGGAGACACTAAAAGAACCATAGTAGATCACAGATGAAGCTTCTAAGTTGATGTAATAGCCAGTAAGAAGCACTACAATTCAAGTTTTAGGTATCGTTTATTGACTTTTTACCCATCTTTGGTGCCTTGGACATGAGCTAGGAACTTAAGATTTTGCATGAAAGGAGGACTAGTAGCCGCGTTGCACGGGAGAATGTGAAAAGTGTTCATATGTAGTAAAAACCTGAGAAATCCGTCCGTTTTCGTCATTTGTTATCGAATCGACTTAAAGCCAGATCGTCACATTGGCCCCTCTTTTCTCTGAAACGGTTGTACGTATCGTCTGCAAAGCTATGTCGCGTGCTGCGGTATGCGGAGACAATAAAATCACCATAGTAGAATACAGATGAAGCTTCTAAGTTGATGTAATAGCCAGTAAGAAGTAGTATAATTCAAGTTTTAGGTATCGATTATTGACTTCTTAGCTGGCTTTGGTGCCTTGGACATGAGCTAGGACCTTAAGATACTGCATGAAAGGAGGACTAGCAGCCGAGTTGCACGGGAGAATGTGAAAAGTGTTCATATGTAGTAAAAACCTGAGAAATCCGTCCGTTTTCGTCATTTGTTATCGAATCGACTTAAAGCCAGATCGTCACATTGGCCGCTCTTCTCTCTGAAACGGTTGTACTTATCGTCTGCAAAGCTATGTCGCGTGCTGCGGTATGCGGAGACTCTAAAAGCACCATAGTAGAACACAGATGAAGCTTCTAAGTTGGTGTAATAGCCAGTAACAAGTAGTACAATTCAAGTTTTAGGTACTGATTATTTACTTTTTAGCTGGCTTTGGTGCCTTGGACATGAGCTAGGACCTTAAGATTCTGCATGAAAGGAGGACTAGCGGCCGCGTTGTACGGGAGAACGTGAAATGTGTTCATATGTAGTAGAAACCTGAGAAATCCGTCCGTTTTCGTCATTTGTTATCGAATCTAATTAAAGCCAGATCGTCACATTGGCCGCTCTTCTCTCTGAAACGGTTGTACTTATCGTCTGCAAAGCTATGTCGCGTGCTGCGGTATGCGGAGACACTAAAAGCACCATAGTAGAACACAGATGAAGCTTCTATGATGATGTAATAGCCAGTAAGAAGTAGTACAATTCAAGTTTTAGGTATCGATTATTGACTTTTTAGCTGGCTTTGATGCCTTGGACATGAGCTAGGACCTTAAGAATCTGCATGAAAGGAGGACTAGCAGCCGAGTTGCAGGGAAGAATGTGAAAAGTGTTCATATGTAGTAAAAACCTGAGAAATCCGTCCGTTTTCGTCATTTGTTATCGAATCGACTTAAAGCCAGATCGTCACATTGGCTGCTCCGATCTCTGAAACGGTTGTACTTATCGTCTGGAAAGCTTTGTCGCGTGCTGCGGTATGCGGAGACACTAAAAGCACCATAGTAGAACACAGATGAAGCTTCTAAGTTGATGTAATAGCCAGTAAGAAGTAGTATAATTCAAGTTTTAGGTATCGATTATTGACTTTTTAGCTGGCTTTGGTGCCTTGGACATGAGCTAGGACCTTAAGATTCTGCATGAAAGGAGGACTAGCAGCCGAGTTGCACGGGAGAATGTGAAAAGTGTTCATATGTAGTAAAAACCTGAGAAATCCGTCCGTTTTCGTCATTTGTTATCGAATCGACTTAAAGACAGATCGTCACATTGGCCGCTCTTCTCTCTGAAACGGTTGTACTTATCGTCTGCAAAGCTATGTCGTATGCTGCGGTAGGCGGAGACACTGAAACCACCACAGTAGAACACAGATGAAGCTTCTAATTTGATGTAATAGCCAGTAAGAAGTAGTACAATTCAAGTTTTAGGTATCGATTATTGACTTTTTAGCTGGCTTTGATGCCTTGGACATGAGCTAGGACCTTAAGAATCTGCAAGAAAGGAGGACTAGCAGCCGAGTTGCAGGGAAGAATGTGAAAAGTGTTCATATGTAGTAAAAACCTGAGAAATCCGTCCGTGTTCGTCATTTGTTATCGAATCCACTTCAAGCCAGATCGTCACATTGGCCGCTCTTCTCTCTGAAACGGTTGTACATCTCGTCTGCAAAGCTAGTCACGTGCTGCGGTATGCGGAGACACTAAAAGCACCATAGTAGAACACAGATGAAGCTTCGAAGTTGATGTAATAGCTAATAAGAAATAGTACAATTAAAGTTTTAGGTATCGATTATTGACTTTTTAGCTTGCTTTGGTGCCTTGGACATTACCTAGGACCTTAAGATTCTAAAAGAAAGGACTGCTAGCATCAGAGTTGCACGGGAGAATGTGAAGAGTGTTCATATGTACTAAAAACCAGAGAAATCCGTCCGTTTTCGTCATTTGTTATCGAATCGACTTAAAGCCTGATCGTCACATTGGCCGCTCTTCTGTCTGAAACGGTTACATTTATCGTCTGCAAAGCTATGTCGCGTGCTGCGGTATGCGGAGACACTAAAAGCACCATAGTAGAACACAGAAGAAGCTTCTAAGTTGAAGCAATAGCCAGTAAGAAGTAGTACAATTCAAGTTTTAGTTGTCGATTATTCACTTTTTAGCCGGCTTTGGTGGCTTGGACATGACCTATGACCTTAAGATTTTGCTTGAAAAGAGGACTACCAGCCGCGTTGCACGGGAGAATGTGAAAAGTGTTCATATGTAGCAAACACCTGAGAAATCCGTCCGTCTTCGTCATTTGTTATCGAATCGACTTAAAGACAGATCGTCACATTGGCCGCTCTTCTCTCTGAAACGGTTCTACTTATCGTCTGCAAAGCTATGTCGTATGCTGCGGTAGGCGGAGACACTGAAACCACCACAGTAGAACACAGATGAAGCTTCTAAGTTGATGTAATAGCCAGTAAGAAGTAGTATAATTCAAGTTTTAGGTATCGATTATTGACTTCTTAGCTGGCTTTGGTGCCTTGGACATGAGCTAGGACCTTAAGATACTGCATGAAAGGAGGACTAGCAGCCGAGTTGCACGGGAGAATGTGAAAAGTGTTCATATGTAGTAAAAACCTGAGAAATCCGCCGTTTTCGTCATTTGTTATCGAATCGACTTAAAGCCAGATCGTCACATTGGCCGCTCTTCTCTCTGAAACGGTTGTACTTATCGTCTGCAAAGCTATGTCGCGTGCTGCGGTATGCGGAGACTCTAAAAGCACCATAGTAGAACACAGATGAAGCTTCTAAGTTGGTGTAATAGCCAGTAAGAAGTAGTACAATTCAAGTTTTAGGTACTGATTATTTACTTTTTAGCTGGCTTTGGTGCCTTGGACATGAGCTAGGACCTTAAGATTCTGCATGAAAGGAGGACTAGCGGCCGCGTTGTACGGGAGAATGTGAAATGTGTTCATATGTAGTAAAATCCGGAGAAATCCGTCCGTTTTCGTCATTTGTTATCGAATCGACTTAAAGCCAGATCGTCACATTGGCTGCTCTTCTCTCTGAAACGGTTTTACTTATCGTCTGGAAAGCTTCGTAGCGTGCTGCGGTATGCGGAGACACTGAAAACACCATAGTAGAACACAGATGAAGCTTCTAAGATGATGTAATAGCCAGTAAGAAGTAGTACAATTCAAGTTATAGGTATCGATTATTGACTTTTTAGCTGGCTTTGGTGCCTTGGACATGAGCTAGGACCTTAAGATTCTGCATGAAAGGAGGACTAGCAGCCGAGTTGCACGGGAGAATTTGAAAAGTGTTCATATGTAGTAAAAACCTGAGAAATCCGTCCGTTTTCGTCATTTGTTATCGAATCGACTTAAAGCCAGATCGTCACATTGGCCCCTCTTTTCTCTGAAACGGTTGTACTTATCGTCTGCAAAGCTATGTCGCGTACTGCGGTGTGCGGAGACAATAAAAGCACCATGGTAGAACACAGATGAAGCTTCTAAGTTGATGTAATAGCCAGTAAGAAGTAGTACAATTCAAGTTTTAGGTATCGATTATTGACTTTTAGCTGGCTTTGGTGCCTTGGACATGAGCTAGGACCTTAAGATTCTGCATGAAAGGAGGACTAGCAGCCGAGTTGCACGGGTGAATGTGAAATGTGTTCATATGTAGCAAACACCTGAGAAATCCGTCCGTTTTCGTCATTTGTTATCGAATCGACTTAAAGCCAGTTTGTCACATTGGCCGCTCTTCTCTCTGAAACGGCAGTACTTATCGTCTGCAAAGCTATGTCGCGTGCTGCGGTATGCGGAGACACTAAAAGTACCATAGTACAACACAGATGAAGCTTCTAAGTTGATGTAATAGCCAGTAGGAAGTAGTACAATTCAAGTTTTAGTTATCGATTATTGACTTTTTGGCTGGCTTTGGTGCCTTGGACATGAGCTAGGAACTTAAGATTTTGCATGAAAGGAGGACTAGCAGCCGCGTTGCGCGGGAGAATGTGAAAAGTGTTCATATGTAGTAAAAACCTGAGAAATCCGTCCGTGTTGGTCATTTGTTATCGAATCCACTTAAAGCCAGATCGTCACATTTGCCGCTCATCTGTCTGAAACGGTTACATTTATCGTCTGCAAAGCTATGTCGCGTGCTGCGGTATACGCAGACACTACAAGCAACATAGTATAACACAGATGAAGCTACTAAGTTGATGTAATAGCCAGTAAGAAGTAGTACAATTCAAGTTTTAGCTATCGATTATTGACTTTTTAGCTGGCTTTAATGCCTTGAACATGAGCTAGGACCTTATCATTTTGCATGAAAGGAGGAGTAGCAGCCGAAGTGCACGGGAGAATGTGAAAAGTGTTCATATGTAGTAAAAACCTGTGAAATCCGTCCGTTTTCGTCATTTGTTATCGAATCGACTTCAAGCCAGATCGACACATTGGCCGCACTTCTGTCTGATACGGTTACATTTATCGTCTGCAAAGCTATGTCGCGTGCTGCGGTATGTGGAGACACGAAAAGCACCATAGTTGAACACAGATGAAGCTTCTAAGTTGATGTAATAGCCAGTAAGAAGAAGTACAATTCAAGTTTTAGGTATCGATTATTGACTTTTTACCCTTCTTTGGTGCCTTGGACATGAGCTAGGAACTTAAGATTTTGCATGAAAATTAGGACTAGCAGCCGCGTTGCACCGGAGAATGTGAAAAGTGTTCATATGTTGTAAAAACCTTTGAAATCCGTCCGCTTTCGTCATTTGTTATCGAATCGACTTAAAGCCAGATATTGTCACATTGGACGCTCTTCCGTCTGAAACGGTTACATTTATCGTCTGCAAAGCTATGTCGCGTGCTGCGGTATGCGGAGACACTAAAATCACCATAGCAGAATACAGATGAAGCTTCTAAGTTGATGTAATAGCCAGTAAGAAGTAGTACAATTCAAGTTTTAGGTACTGATTATTTACTTTTTAGCTGGCTTTGCTGCCTTGGACATGAGCACTGGAACTTAAGATTTTGCAATAAAGGAGGACTAGCAGCCGCGTTGCGCGGGAGAATGTGAAAAGTGTTCGTATGTAGTAAAAACCTTAGAACTCCGTCCGTTTTCGTCATTTGTTATCGAATCGACTTAAAGCCAGATTGTCACATTGGACGCTCTTCCGTCTGAAACGGTTACATTTATCGTCTGAAAAGCTATGTCGCGTGCTGCGGTATGCGGAGACAATAAAATCACCATAGTAGAACACAGATGAAGCTTCTATGATGATGTAATAGCCAGTAAGAAGTAGTACAATTCAAGTTTTAGGTATCGATTATTGACTTTTTAGCTGGCTTTGGTGCCTTGGACATGAGCTAGGACCTTAAGATTCTGCATGAAAGGAGGACTAGCAGCCGAGTTGCACGGGAGAATGTGAAAAGTGTTCATATGTAGTAAAAACCTGAGAAATCCGTCCGTTTTCGTCATTTGTTATCGAATCGACTTAAAGCCAGATCGTCACATTGGCCGCTCTTCTCTCTGAAACGGTTGTACTTATCGTCTGCAAAGCTATGTCGCGTGCTGCGGTATGCGGAGACTCTAAAAGCACCATAGTAGAACACAGATGAAGCTTCTAAGTTGGTGTAATAGCCAGTAACAAGTAGTACAATTCAAGTTTTAGGTACTGATTATTTACTTTTTAGCTGGCTTTGGTGCCTTGGACATGAGCTAGGACCTTAAGATTCTGCATGAAAGGAGGACTAGCGGCCGCGTTGTACGGGAGAATGTGAAATGTGTTCATATGTAGTAAAATCCTGAGAAATCCGTCCGTTTTCGTCATTTGTTATCGAATCGACTTAAAGCCAGATCGTCACATTGGCCCCTCTTTTCTCTGAAACGGTTGTACTTATTGTCTGCAAAGCTATGTCGCGTACTGCGGTGTGCGGAGACACTAAAAGCACCATGGTAGAACACAGATGAAGCTTCTAAGTTGATGTAATAGCCAGTAAGAAGTAGTACAATTCAAGTTTTAGGTATCGATTATTGACTTTTCAGCTGGCTTTGGTGCCTTGGACATGAGCTAGGACCTTAAGATTCTGCATTAAAGGAGGACTAGCAGCCGCGTTGCACGGGAGAATGTGAAATGTGTTCATATGTAGTAGAAACCTGAGAAATCCGTCCGTTTTCGTCATTTGTTATCGAATCTAATTAAAGCCAGATCGTCACATTGGCCGCTCTTCTCTCTGAAACGGTTGTACTTATCGTCTGCAAAGCTATGTCGCGTGCTGCGGTATGCGGAGACACTAAAAGCACCATAGTAGAACACAGATGAAGCTTCTATGATGATGTAATAGCCAGTAAGAAGTAGTACAATTCAAGTTTTAGGTATCGATTATTGACTTTTTAGCTGGCTTTGATGCCTTGGACATGAGCTAGGACCTTAAGAATCTGCATGAAAGGAGGACTAGCAGCCGAGTTGCAGGGAAGAATGTGAAAAGTGTTCATATGTAGTAAAAACCTGAGAAATCCGTCCGTTTTCGTCATTTGTTATCGAATCGACTTAAAGCCAGATCGTCACATTGGCTGCTCCGATCTCTGAAACGGTTGTACTTATCGTCTGGAAAGCTTTGTCGCGTGCTGCGGTATGCGGAGACACTAAAAGCACCATAGTAGAACACAGATGAAGCTTCTAAGTTGATGTAATAGCCAGTAAGAAGTAGTATAATTCAAGTTTTAGGTATCGATTATTGACTTTTTAGCTGGCTTTGGTGCCTTGGACATGAGCTAGGACCTTAAGATTCTGCATGAAAGGAGGACTAGCAGCCGAGTTGCACGGGAGAATGTGAAAAGTGTTCATATGTAGTAAAAACCTGAGAAATCCGTCCGTTTTCGTCATTTGTTATCGAATCGACTTAAAGACAGATCGTCACATTGGCCGCTCTTCTCTCTGAAACGGTTGTACTTATCGTCTGCAAAGCTATGTCGTATGCTGCGGTAGGCGGAGACACTGAAACCACCACAGTAGAACACAGATGAAGCTTCTAATTTGATGTAATAGCCAGTAAGAAGTAGTACAATTCAAGTTTTAGGTATCGATTATTGACTTGTTAGCTGGCTTTGATGCCTTGGACATGAGCTAGGACCTTAAGAATCTGCAAGAAAGGAGGACTAGCAGCCGAGTTGCAGGGAAGAATGTGAAAAGTGTTCATATGTAGTAAAAACCTGAGAAATCCGTCCGTGTTCGTCATTTGTTATCGAATCCACTTCAAGCTAGATCGTCACATTGGCCGCTCTTCTCTCTGAAACGGTTGTACATCTCGTCTGCAAAGCTAGTCACGTGCTGCGGTATGCGGAGACACTAAAAGCACCATAGTAGAACACAGATGAAGCTTCGAAGTTGATGTAATAGCTAATAAGAAATAGTACAATTAAAGTTTTAGGTATCGATTATTGACTTTTTAGCTTGCTTTGGTGCCTTGGACATTACCTAGGACCTTAAGATTCTAAAAGAAAGGACTGCTAGCATCAGAGTTGCACGGGAGAATGTGAAAAGTGTTCATATGTACTAAAAACCTGAGAAATCCGTCCGTTTTCGTCATTTGTTATCGAATCGACTTAAAGCCTGATCGTCACATTGGCCGCTCTTCTGTCTGAAACGGTTACATTTATCGTCTGCAAAGCTATGTCGCGTGCTGCGGTATGCGGAGACACTAAAAGCACCATAGTAGAACACAGAAGAAGCTTCTAAGTTGAAGCAATAGCCAGTAAGAAGTAGTACAATTCAAGTTTTAGTTGTCGATTATTCACTTTTTAGCCGGCTTTGGTGGCTTGGACATGAGCTAGGACCTTAAGATACTGCATGAAAGGAGGACTAGCAGCCGAGTTGCACGGGAGAATGTGAAAAGTGTTCATATGTAGTAAAAACCTGAGAAATCCGTCCGTTTTCGTCATTTGTTATCGAATCGACTTAAAGCCAGATCGTCACATTGGCCGCTCTTCTCTCTGAAACGGTTGTACTTATCGTCTGCAAAGCTATGTCGCGTGCTGCGGTATGCGGAGACTCTAAAAGCACCATAGTAGAACACAGATGAAGCTTCTAAGTTGGTGTAATAGCCAGTAAGAAGTAGTACAATTCAAGTTTTAGGTACTGATTGTTTAATTTTTAGCTGGCTTTGGTGCCTTGGACATGAGCTAGGACCTTAAGATTCTGCATGAAAGGAGGACTAGCGGCCGCGTTGTACGGGAGAATGTGAAATGTGTTCATATGTAGTAAAATCCTGAGAAATCCGTCCGTTTTCGTCATTTGTTATCGAATCGACTTAAAGCCAGATCGTCACATTGGCTGCTCTTCTCTCTGAAACGGTTTTACTTATCGTCTGGAAAGCTTCGTAGCGTGCTGCGGTATGCGGAGACACTGAAAACACCATAGTAGAACACAGATGAAGCTTCTAAGATGATGTAATAGCCAGTAAGAAGTAGTACAATTCAAGTTATAGGTATCGATTATTGACTTTTTAGCTGGCTTTGGTGCCTTGGACATGAGCTAGGACCTTAAGATTCTGCATGAAAGGAGGACTAGCAGCCGAGTTGCACGGGTGAATGTGAAATGTGTTCATATGTAGCAAACACCTGAGAAATCCGTCCGTTTTCGTCATTTGTTATCGAATCGACTTAAAGCCAGTTTGTCACATTGGCCGCTCTTCTCTCTGAAACGGCAGTACTTATCGTCTGCAAAGCTATGTCGCGTGCTGCGGTATGCGGAGACACTAAAAGTACCATAGTACAACACAGATGAAGCTTCTAAGTTGATGTAATAGCCAGTAGGAAGTAGTACAATTCAAGTTTTAGTTATCGATTATTGACTTTTTGGCTGGCTTTGGTGCCTTGGACATGAGCTAGGAACTTAAGATTTTGCATGAAAGGAGGACTAGCAGCCGCGTTGCGCGGGAGAATGTGAAAAGTGTTCATATGTTGTAAAAACCTGAGAAATCCGTCCGTGTTGGTCATTTGTTATCGAATCCACTTAAAGCCAGATCGTCACATTTGCCGCTCTTCTGTCTGAAACGGTTACATTTATCGTCTGCAAAGCTATGTCGCGTGCTGCGGTATACGCAGACACTACAAGCAACGTAGTATAACACAGATGAAGCTACTAAGTTGATGTAATAGCCAGTAAGAAGTAGTACAATTCAAGTTTTAGCTATCGATTATTGACTTTTTAGCTGGCTTTAATGCCTTGAACATGAGCTAGGACCTTAACATTTTGCATGAAAGGAGGACTAGCAGCCGAGTTGCACGGGTGAATGTGAAATGTGTTCATATGTAGCAAACACCTGAGAAATCCGTCCGTTTTCGTCATTTGTTATCGAATCGACTTAAAGCCAGTTTGTCACATTGGCCGCTCTTCTCTCTGAAACGGCAGTACTTATCGTCTGCAAAGCTATGTCGCGTGCTGCGGTATGTGGAGACACGAAAAGCACCATAGTTGAACACAGATGAAGCTTCTAAGTTGATGTAATAGCCAGTAAGAAGTAGTACAATTCAAGTTTTAGGTATCGATTATTGACTTTTTACCCTTCTTTGGTGCCTTGGACATGAGCTAGGAACTTAAGATTTTGCATGAAAGGAGGACTAGCAGCCGCGTTGCACCGGAGAATGTGAAAAGTGTTCATATGTTGTAAAAACCTTTGAAATCCGTCCGCTTTCGTCATTTGTTATCGAATCGACTTAAAGCCAGATATTGTCACATTGGACGCTCTTCCGTCTGAAACGGTTACATTTATCGTCTGCAAAGCTATGTCGCGTGCTGCGGTATGCGGAGACACTAAAATCACCATAGCAGAATACAGATGAAGCTTCTAAGTTGATGTAATAGCCAGTAAGAAGTAGTACAATTCAAGTTTTAGGTAACGATTTTTGACTTTTTAGCTGGCTTTGCTGCCTTGGACATGAGCACTGGAACTTAAGATTTTGCAATAAAGGAGGACTAGCAGCCGCGTTGCGCGGGAGAATGTGAAAAGTGTTCGTATGTAGTAAAAACCTTAGAACTCCGTCCGTTTTCGTCATTTGTTATCGAATCGACTTAAAGCCAGATTGTCACATTGGACGCTCTTCCGTCTGAAACGGTTACATTTATCGTCTGAAAAGCTATGTCGCGTGCTGCGGTATGCGGAGACAATAAAATCACCATAGTAGAACACAGATGAAGCTTCTATGATGATGTAATAGCCAGTAAGAAGTAGTACAATTCAAGTTTTAGGTATCGATTATTGACTTTTTAGCTGGCTTTGGTGCCTTGGACATGAGCTAGGACCTTAAGATTCTGCATGAAAGGAGGACTAGCACCCGCGTTGGATAGGAGAATGTGAAAAGTGTTCATATGTAGTAAAAACCTGAGAAATCCGTCCGTGTTCGTCATTTGTTATCGAATCGACTTAAAGCCAGATCGTCACATTGGCCCCTTTTTTCTCTGAAACGGTTGTACGTATCGTCTGCAAAGCTATGTCGCGTGCTGCGGTATGCGGAGACAATAAAATCACCATAGTAGAATACAGATGAAGCTTCTAAGTTGATGTAATAGCCAGTAAGAAGTAGTATAATTCAAGTTTTAGGTATCGATTATTGACTTCTTAGCTGGCTTTGGTGCCTTGGACATGAGCTAGGACCTTAAGATACTGCATGAAAGGAGGACTTGCAGCCGAGTTGCACGGGAGAATGTGAAAAGTGTTCATATGTAGTAAAAATCTGAGAAATCCGTCCGTTTTCGTCATTTGTTATCGAATCGACTTAAAGCCAGATCGTCACATTGGCCGCTCTTCTCTCTGAAACGGTTGTACTTATCGTCTGCAAAGCTATGTCGCGTGCTGCGGTATGCGGAGACTCTAAAAGCACCATAGTAGAACACAGATGAAGCTTCTAAGTTGGTGTAATAGCCAGTAAGAAGTAGTACAATTCAAGTTTTAGGTACTGATTATTTACTTTTTAGCTGGCTTTGGTGCCTTGGACATGAGCTAGGACATTAAGATTCTGCATGAAAGGAGGACTAGCGGCCGCGTTGTACGGGAGAATGTGAAATGTGTTCATATGTAGTAAAATCCTGAGAAATCCGTCCGTTTTCGTCATTTGTTATCGAATCGACTTAAAGCCAGATCGTCACATTGGCTGCTCTTCTCTCTGAAACGGTTTTACTTATCGTCTGGAAAGCTTCGTAGCGTGCTGCGGTATGCGGAGACACTGAAAGCACCATAGTAGAACACAGATGAAGCTTCTAAGATGATGTAATAGCCAGTAAGAAGTAGTACAATTCAAGTTTTAGGTATCGATTATTGACTTTTTAGCTGGCTTTGGTGCCTTGGACATGAGCTAGGACCTTAAGATTCTGCGTGAAAGGAGGACTAGCAGCCGAGTTGCACGGGAGAATTTGAAAAGTGTTCATATGTAGTAAAAACATGAGAAGTCCGTCCGTTTTCGTCATTTGTTATCGAATCGACTTAAAGCCAGATCGTCACATTGGCCCCTCTTTTCTCTGAAACGGTTGTACTTATCGTCTGCAAAGCTATGTCGCGTACTGCGGTGTGCGGAGACACTAAAAGCACCATGGTAGAACACAGATGAAGCTTCTAAGTTGATGTAATAGCCAGTAAGAAGTAGTACAATTCAAGTTTTAGGTATCGATTATTGACTTTTTAGCTGGCTTTGGTGCCTTGGACATGAGCTAGGACCTTAAGATTCTGCATTAAAGGAGGACTAGCAGCCGCGTTGCACGGGAGAATGTGAAATGTGTTCATATGTAGTAGAAACCTGAGAAATCCGTCCGTTTTCGTCATTTGTTATCGAATCGAATTAAAGCCAGATCGTCACATTGGCCGCTCTTCTCTCTGAAACGGTTGTACTTATCGTCTGCAAAGCTATGTCGCGTGCTGCGGTATGCGGAGACACTAAAAGCACCATAGTAGAACACAGATGAAGCTTCTATGATGATGTAATAGCCAGTAAGAAGTAGTACAATTCAAGTTTTAGGTATCGATTATTGACTTTTTAGCTGGCTTTGGTGCCTTGGACATGAGCTAGGACCTTAAGATTCTGCATGAAAGGAGGACTAGCACCCGCGTTGGATAGGAGAATGTGAAAAGTGTTCATATGTAGTAAAAACCTGAGAAATCCGTCCGTTTTCGTCATTTGTTATCGAATCGACTTAAAGCCAGATCGTCACATTGGCTGCTCCGAACTCTGAAACGGTTGTACTTATCGTCTGGAAAGCTTTGTCGCGTGCTGCGGTATGCGGAGACACTAAAAGCACCATAGTAGAACACAGATGAAGCTTCTAAGTAGATGTAATAGCCAGTAAGAAGTAGTATAATTCAAGTCTTAGGTATCGATTATTGACTTTTTAGCTGGCTTTGGTGCCTTGGACATGAGCTAGGACCTTAAGATTCTGCATGAAAGGAGGACTAGCAGCCGAGTTGCACGGGAGAATGTGAAAAATGTTCATATGTAGTAAAAACCTGAGAAATCCGTCCGTTTTCGTCATTTGTTATCGAATCGACTTAAAGCCAGATCGTCACATTGGCCGCTCTTCTCTCTGAAACGGTTGTACTTATCGTCTGCAAAGCTATGTCGTATGCTGCGGTAGGCGGAGACACTGAAACCACCACAGTAGAACACAGATGAAGCTTCTAATTTGATGTAATAGCCAGTAAGAAGTAGTACAATTCAAGTTTTAGGTATCGATTATTGACTTTTTAGCTGGCTTTGATGCCTTGGACATGAGCTAGGACCTTAAGAATCTGCATGAAAGGAGGACTAGCAGCCGAGTTGCAGGGAAGAATGTGAAAAGTGTTCATATGTAGTAAAAACCTGAGAAATCCGTCCGTGTTCGTCATTTGTTATCGAATCCACTTCAAGCCAGATCGTCACATTGGCCGCTCTCCTCTCTGAAACGGTTGTACTTATCGTCTGCAAAGCTATGTCGTATGCTGCGGTAGGCGGAGACACTGAAACCACCACAGTAGAACACAGAAGAAGCTTCTAAGTTGAAGCAATAGCCAGTAAGAAGTAGTACAATTCAAGTTTTAGTTGTCGATTATTCACTTTTTAGCCGGCTTTGGTGGCTTGGACATGACCTATGACCTTAAGATTTTGCTTGAAAAGAGGACTACCAGCCGCGTTGCACGGGAGAATGTGAAAAGTGTTCATATGTAGTAAAAACCTGAGAAATCCGTCCGTGTTGGTCATTTGTTATCGAATCCACTTAAAGCCAGATTGTCACATTGGCCGCTCTTCTGTCTGAAACGGTTACATTTATCGTCTGCAAAGCTATGTCGCGTGCTGCGGTATATGGAGACACTACAAGCACCATAGTATAACACAGATGAAGCTACTAAGTTGATGTAATAGCCAGTAAGAAGTAGTACAATTCAAGTTTTAGCTATCGATTATTGACTTTTAGCTGGCTTTAATGCCTTGGACATGAGCTAGGACCTTAACATTTTGCATGAAAGGAGGAGTAGCAGCCGAAGTGCACGGGAGAATGTGAAAAGTGTTCATATGTAGTAAAAACCTGTGAAATCCGTCCGTTTTCGTCATTTGTTATCGAATCGACTTTAAGCCAGATCGACACATTGGCCGCACTTCTGTCTGAAACGGTTACATTTATCGTCTGCATAGCTATGTCGCGTGCTGCGGTATGTGGAGACACGAAAAGCACCATAGTTGAACACAGATGAAGCCTCTAAGTTGATGTAATAGCCACTAAGAAATAGTACAATTCAAGTTTTAGGTATCGATTATTGACTTTTTACCCTTCTTTGGTGCCTTGGACATGAGCTAGGAACTTAAGATTTTGCATGAAAGGAGGACTAGCAGCCGCGTTGCACCGGAGAATGTGAAAAGTGTTCATATGTTGTAAAAACCTGAGAAATCAGTCCGTTTTCGTCATTTGTTATCGAATCGACTTAAAGCCAGATCGTCACATTGGCCGCTCTTCTCTCTGAAACGGTTGTACTTATCGTCTGCAAAGCTATGTCGCGTGCTGCGGTATGCGGAGACTCTAAAAGCACCATAGTAGAACACAGATGAAGCTTCTAAGTTGATGTAATAGCCAGTAAGAAGTAGTACAATTCAAGTTTTAGGTACTGATTATTTACTTTTTAGCTGGCTTTGGAGCCTTGGACATGAGCTAGGACCTTAAGATTCTGCATGAAAGGAGGACTAGCAGCCGCGTTGCACGGGAGAATGTGAAATGTGTTCATATGTAGTAAAAACCTGAGAAATCCGTCCGTTTTCGTCATTTGTTATGGAATCGACTTAAAGCCAGATCGTCACATTGGCTGCTCTTCTCTCTGAAACGGTTGTACTTATCGCCTGGAAAGCTTCGTAGCGTGCTGCGGTATGCGGAGACACTGAAAGCACCATGGTAGAACACAGATGAAGCTTCTAAGTTGATGTAATAGCCAGTAAGAAGTAGCACAATTCAAGTTTTAGGTATCGAATATTGACTTTTTAGCTGGCTTTGGTGCCTTGGACATGAGCTAGGACCTTAAGATTCTGCATTAAAGGAGGACTAGCAGCCGCGTTGCACGGGAGAATGTGAAATGTGTTCATATGTAGTAGAAACCTGAGAAATCCGTCCGTTTTCGTCATTTGTTATCGAATCGAATTAAAGCCAGATCGTCACATTGGCCGCTCTTCTCTCTGAAACGGTTGTACTTATCGTCTGCAAAGCTATGTCGCGTGCTGCGGTATGCGGAGACACTAAAAGCACCATAGTAGAACACAGATGAAGCTTCTATGATGATGTAATAGCCAGTAAGAAGTAGTACAATTCAAGTTTTAGGTATCGATTATTGACATTTTAGCTGGCTTTGGTGCCTTGGACATGAGCTAGGACCTTAAGATTCTGCATGAAAGGAGGACTAGCACCCGCGTTGGATAGGAGAATGTGAAAAGTGTTCATATGTAGTAAAAACCTGAGAAATCCGTCCGTTTTCGTCATTTGTTATCGAATTGACTTAAAGCCAGATCGTCACATTGGCTGCTCCGATCTCTGAAACGGTTGTACTTATCGTCTGGAAAGCTTTGTCGATTGCTGCGGTATGCGGAGACACTAAAAGCACCATAGTAGAACACAGATGAAGCTTCTAAGTTGATGTAATAGCCAGTAAGAAGTAGTATAATTCAAGTTTTAGGTATCGATTATTGACTTTTTAGCTGGCTTTGATGCCTTGGACATGAGCTAGGACCTTAAGAATCTGCATGAAAGGAGGACTAGCAGCCGGGTTGCAGGGAAGAATGTGAAAAGTGTTCATATGTAGTAATAACCTGAGAAATCCGTCCGTGTTCGTCATTTGTTATCGAATCCACTTCAAGCCAGATCGTCACATTGGCCGCTCTTCTCTCTGAAACGGTTGTACATCTCGTCTGCAAAGCTAGTCGCGTGCTGCGGTATGCGGAGACACTAAATGCACCATAGTAGAACACAGATGAAGCTTCGAAGTTGATGTAATAGCTAATAAGAAATAGTACAATTAAAGTTTTAGGTATCGATTATTGACTTTTTAGCTTGCTTTGGTGCCTTGGACATGACCTATGACCTTAAGATTTTGCTTGAAAAGAGGACTACCAGCCGCGTTGCACGGGAGAATGTGAAAGGTGTTCATATGTAGCAAACACCTGAGAAATCCGTCCGTTTTCGTCATTTGTTATCGAATCGACTTAAAGCCAGTTTGTCACATTGGCCGCTCTTCTCTCTGAAACGGCAGTACTTATCGTCTGCAAAGCTATGTCGCGTGCTGCGGTATGCGGAGATACTAAAAGTACCATACTACAACACAGATGAAGCTTCTAAGTTGATGTAATAGCAAGTATAAAGTAGTACAATTCAAGTTTTAGTTATCGATTATTGACTTTTTGGCTGGCTTTGGTGCCTTGGACATGAGCTAGGAACTTAAGATTTTGCATGAAAGGAGGACTATCAGCCGCGTTGGATAGGAGAATGTGAAAAGTGTTCATATGTAGTAAAAACCTGAGAAATCCGTCCGTGTTGGTCATTTGTTATCGAATCCCCTTAAAGCCAGATCGTCACATTGGCCGCTCTTCTGTCTGAGACGGTTACATTTGTCGTCTGCAAAGCTATGTCGCGTGCTGCGGTATACGGAGACACTACAAGCACCATAGTATAACACAGATGAAGCTGCTAAGTTGATGTAATAGCCAGTAAGAAGTAGTACAATTCAAGTTTTAGCTATCGATTATTGATTTTTTAGCTGGCTTTAATGCCTTGGCCATGAGCTAGGACCTTAACATTTTGCATGAAAGGAGGAGTAGTAGCCGAAGTGCACGGGAGAATGTGAAAAGTGTTCATATGTAGTAAAAACCTGTGAAATCCGTCCGTTTTCGTCATTTGTTATCGAATCGACTTCAAGCCAGATCGACACATTGGCCGCACTTCTGTCTGAAACGGTTACATTTATCGTCTGCAAAGCTATGTCGCGTGCTGCGGTATGTGGAGACACGAAAAGCACCATAGTTGAACACAGATGAAGCTTCTAAGTTGATGTAATAGCCAGTAAGAAGTAGTACAATTCAAGTTTTAGGTATCGATTATTGACTTTTTAGCTGGCTTTGGTGCCTTGGACATGAGCTAGGACCTTAAGATTCTGCATGAAAGGAGGACTAGCGGCCGCGTTGTACGGGAGAATGTGAAATGTGTTCATATGTAGTAAAATCCTGAGAAGTCCGTCCGTTTTCGTCATTTGTTATCGAATCGACTTAAAGCCAGATCGTCACAATGGCTGCTCTTCTCTCTGAAACGGTTGTACTTATCGTCTGGAAAGCATCGTAGCGTGCTGCGGTATGCGGAGACACTGAAAGCACCATAGTAGAACACAGATGAAGCTTCTAAGATGATGTAATAGCCAGTAAGAAGTAGTACAATTCAAGTTCTAGGTATCGATTATTGACTTTTTAGCTGGCTTTGGTGCCTTGGACATGAGCTAGGACCTTAAGATTCTGCATGAAAGGAGGACTAGCGGCCGCGTTGTACGGGAGAATGAGAAATGTGTTCATATGAAGTAAAATCCTGAGAAATCCGTCCGTTTTCGTCATTTGTTATCGAATCGACTTAAAGCCAGATCGCCACATTGGCTGCTCTTCTCTCTGAAACGGTTGTACTTATCGTCTGGAAAGCTTCGTTGCGTGCTGCGGTATGCGGAGACACTGAAAGCACCATAGTAGAACACAGATGAAGCTTCTAAGATGATGTAATAGCCAGTAAGAAGTAGTACAATTCAAGTTTTAGGTATCGATTATTGACTTTTTAGCTGGCTTTGGTGCCTTGGACATGAGCTAGGACCTTAAGATTCTGCATGAAAGGAGGACTAGCAGCCGAGTTGCACGGGAGAATGTGAAAAGTGTTCATATGTAGTAAAAACCTGAGAAATCCGTAGTTTTCGTCATTTGTTATCGAATCGACTTAAAGCCAGATCGTCACATTGGCCCCTCTTTTCTCTGAAACGGTTGTACTTATCGTCTGCAAAGCTATGTCGCGTACTGCGGTGTGCGGAGACACTAAAAGCACCATGGTAGAACACAGATGAAGCTTCTAAGTTGATGTAATAGCCAGTAAGAAGTAGTACAATTCAAGTTTTAGGTATCGATTATTGACTTTTTAGTTGGCTTTGGTGCCTTGGACATGAGCTAGGACCTTAAGATTCTGCATTAAAGGAGGACTAGCAGCCGCGTTGCACGGGAGAATGTGAAATGTGTTCATATGTAGTAGAAACCTGAGAAATCCGTCCGTTTTCGTCATTTGTTATCGAATCGACTTAAAGCCCGATCGTCACATTGGCCGCTCTTCTCTCTGAAACGGTTGTACTTATCGTCTGCAAAGCGATGTCGCGTGCTGCGGTATGCGGAGACAATAAAATCACCATAGTAGAACACAGATGAAGCTTCTAAGTCGATGTAATAGCCAGTAAGAAGTAGTACAATTCAAGTTTTAGGTACTGATTATTGACTTTTTAGCTGGCTTTGGTGCCTTGGACATGAGCTAGGACCTTAAGATTCTGCATTAAAGGAGGACTAGCAGCCGCGTTGCACGGGAGAATGTGAAATGTGTTCATATGTAGTAAAAACCTGAGAAATCCGTCCGTTTTCGTCATTTGTTATCGAATCGACTTAAAGCCAGATCGTCACATTGGCCGCTCTTCTCTCTGAAACGGTTCTACTTATCGTCTGCAAAGCTATGTCGCGTGCTGCGGTATGCGGATACACTAAAAGCACCATAGTAGAACACAGATGAAGCTTCCAAGTTGATGTAATAGCCAGTAAGAAGTAGTACAATTCAAGTTTTAGGTACTGATTATTTACTTTTTAGCTGGCTTTGGTGCCTTGGACATGAGCTAGGATGTTAAGTTTCTGCATGAAAGGAGGACTAGCAGCCGAGTTGCACGGGACAATATGAAATGTGTTCATATGTAGTAAAAACCTGAGAAATCCGTCCGTTTTCGTCATTTGTTATCGAATCGCCTTAAAGCCAGATCGTCACTTGGCCACTCTTCTCTCTGAAACGGCTGTACTTATCGTCTGCAAAGCTATGTCGCGTGCTGCGGTATGCGGAGACACTAAAAGCACCACAGTTGAACACAGATGAAGCTTCTATGATGATGTAATAGCCAGGAAGAAGTAGTACAATTCAAGTTTTAGGTATCGATTATTGACTTTTTAGCTGGCTTTGGTGCCTTGGACATGAGGTAGGACCTTAAGATTCTGCGTGAAAGGAGGACTAGCAGACGCGTTGGATGGGAGAATGTGAATAGTGTTCATATGTAGTAAAAACCTGAGAAATCCGTCCGTTTTCGTCATTTGTTATCGAATCGACTTAAAGCCAGATCGTCACATTGGCCGCTCTTCTCTCTGAAACGGTTGTCCTTATCGCCTGCAAAGCTATGTCGCGTGATGCGGTATGCGGAGACACTAAAAGCACCATAGTAGAACACAGATGAAGCTTCTAAGTTGATGTAATAGCCAGTAAGAAGTAGTATAATTCAAGTTTTAGGTATCGATTATTGACTTTTTAGCTGGCTTTGGTGCCTTGAACATGAGCTAGGACCTTAAGATTCTGCATGAAAGGAGGACTAGCAGCCGAGTTGCACGGGAGAATGTGAAAAGTGTTCATATGTAGAAAAAACCTGAGAAATCCGTCCGTTTTCGTCATTTGTTATCGAATCGACTTAAAGCCAGATCGTCACATTGGCCGCTCTTCTCTCTGAAACGGTTGTACTTATCGTCTGCAAAGCTATGTCGTATGCTGCGGTAGGCGGAGACACTGAAACCACCACAGTAGAACGCAGATGAAGCTTCTAATTTGACGTAATAGCCAGTAAGAAGTAGTACAATTCAAGTTTTAGGTATCGATTATTGACTTTTTAGCTGGCTTTGATGCCTTTGACATGAGCTAGGACCTTAAGAATCTGCATGAAAGGAGTACTAGCAGCCGAGTTGCAGGGAAGAATGTGAAAAGTGTTCATATGTAGTAAAAACCTGAGAAATCCGTCCGTGTTCGTCATTTGTTATCGAATCCACTTCAAGCCAGATCGTCACATTGGCCGCTCTTCTCTCTGAAACGGTTGTACATCTCTTCTGCAAAGCTAGTCGCGTGCTGCGGTATGCGGAGACACTAAATGCACCATAGTAGAACACAGATGAAGCTTCGAAGTTGATGTAATAGCTAATAAGAAATAGTACAATTAAAGTTTTAGGTATCGATTATTGACTTTTTAGCTTGCTTTGGTGCCTTAGACATTACCTAGGACCTTAAGATTCAAAATGAAAGGACTGCTAGCATCAGAGTTGCACGGGAGAATGTGAAAAGTGTTCATATGTACTAAAAACCTGAGAAATCCGTCCGTTTTCGTCATTTGTTATCGAATCGTCTTAAAGCCTGATCGTCACATTGGCCGCTCTTCTGTCTGAAACGGTTACATTTATCGTCTGCAAAGCTATGTCGCGTGCTGCGGTATGCGGAGACACTAAAAGCACCATAGTAGAACACAGAAGAAGCTTCTAAGTTGAAGCAATAGCCAGTAAGAAGTAGTACAATTCAAGTTTTAGTTGTCGATTATTCACTTTTTAGCCGGCTTTGGTGGCTTGGACATGACCTATGACCTTAAGATTTTGCTTGAAAAGAGGACTACCAGCCGCGTTGCACGGGAGAATGTGAAAAGTGTTCATATGTAGCAAACACCTGAGAAATCCGTCCGTTTTCGTCATTTGTTATCGAATCGACTTAAAGCCAGTTTGTCACATTGGCCGCTCTTCTCTCTGAAACGGCAGTACTTATCGTCTGCAAAGCTATGTCGCGTGCTGCGGTATGCGGAGACACTAAAAGTACCATAGTACAACACAGATGAAGCTTCTAAGTTGATGTAATAGCCAGTAGGAAGTAGTACAATTCAAGTTTCTAGTTATCGATTATTGACTTTTTGGCTGGCTTTGGTGCCTTGGACATGAGCTAGGAACTTAAGATTTTGCATGAAAGGAGGACTAGCAGCCGCGTTGCGCGGGAGAATGTGAAAAGTGTTCATATGTAGTAAAAACCTGAGAAATCCGTCCGTGTTGGTCATTTGTTATCGAATCCACTTAAAGCCAGATCGTCACATTTGCCGCTCTTCTGTCTGAAACGGTTACATTTATCGTCTGAAAAGCTAAGTCGCGTGCTGCGGTATGCGGAGACACTAAAAGAACCATAGTAGATCACAGATGAAGCTTCTAAGTTGATGTAACAGCCAGTAAGAAGAAGTACAATTCAAGTTTTAGGTATCGATTATTGACTTTTTAGCTGGCTTTGGTGCCTTGGACATGAGCTAGGACCTTAAGATTCTGCATGAAAGGAGGACTAGCAGCCGCGTTGTACGGGAGAATGTGAAATGTGTTCATATGTAGTAAAATCCTGAGAAATACGTCCGTTTTCGTCATTTGTTATCGAATCGACTTAAAGCCAGATCGTCACATTGGCTGCTCTTCTCTCTGAAACGGTTGTACGTATCGTCTGCAAAGCTATGTCGCGTGCTGCGGTATGCGGAGACAATAAAATCACCATAGTAGAATACAAATGAAGCTTCTAAGTTGATGTAATAGCCAGTAAGAAGTAGTATAATTCAAGTTTTAGGTACTGATTATTTACTTTTTAGCTGGCTTTGGAGCCTTGGACATGAGCTAGGACCTTAAGATTCAGCATGAAAGGAGGACTAGCAGCCGCGTTGCACGGGAGAATGTGAAATGTGTTCATATGTAGTAAAAACCTGAGAAATCCGTCCGTTTTCGTCATTTGTTATCGAATCGACTTAAAGCCCGACCGTCACATTGGCCGCTCTTCTCTCTGAAACGGTTGTACGTATCGTCTGCAAAGCTATGTCGCGTGCTGCGGTATGCGGAGACACTGAAAGCACCATAGTAGAACACAGATGATGCTTCTAAGATGATGTAATAGCCAGTAAGAAGTAGTACAATTCAAGTTTTAGGTATCGATTATTGACTTTTTAGCTGGCTTTGTTGCCTTGGACATGAGCTAGGACCTTAAGATTCTGCATGAAACGAGGACTAGCAGCCGAGTTGCACGGGAGAATGTGAAAAGTGTTCATATGTAGTAAAAACCTGAGAAATCCGTCCGTTTTCGTCATTTGTTATCGAATCGACTTAAAGCCAGATTGTCACATTGGCCACTCTTTTCTCTGAAACGGTTGTACGTATCGTCTGCAAAGCTATGTCGCGTGCTGCGGTATGCGGAGACACTAAAAGCACCATAGTAGAACACAGATGAAGCTTCTAAGTTGATGTAATAGCCAGTAAGAAGTAGTACAATTCAAGTTTTAGGTATCGATTATTGACTTTTTAGCTGGCTTTGGTGCCTTGGACATGAGCTAGGACCTTAAGATTCTGCATGAAAGGAGGACTAGCAGCCGAGTTGCACGGGAGAATTTGAAAAGTGTTCATATGTAGTAAAAACCTGAGAAATCCGTCCGTTTTCGTCATTTGTTATCGAATCGACTTAAAGCCAGATCGTCACATTGGCCCCTCTTTTCTCTGAAACGGTTGTACTTATCGTCTGCAAAGCTATGTCGCGTACTGCGGTGTGCGGAGACAATAAAAGCACCATGGTAGAACACAGATGAAGCTTCTAAGTTGATGTAATAGCCAATAAGAAGTAGTACAATTCAAGTTTTAGGTATCGATTATTGACTTTTTAGCTGGCTTTGGTGCCTTGGACATTAGCTAGGACCTTAAGATTCTGCATTAAAGGAGGACTAGCAGCCGCGTTGTACGGGATAATGTGAAATGTGTTCATATGTAGTAGAAACCTGAGAAATCCGTCCGTTTTCGTCATTTGTTATCGAATCGAATTAAAGCCAGATCGTAACATTGGCCGCTCTTCTCTCTGAAACGGTTGTACTTATCGTCTGCAAAGCTATGTCGCGTGCTGCGGTATGCGGAGACACTAAAAGCACCATAGTAGAACACAGATGAAGCTTCTATGATGATGTAATAGCCAGTAAGAAGTAGTACAATTAAAGTTTTAGGTATCGATTATTGACTTTTTAGCTGGCTTTGGTGCCTTGGACATGAGCTAGGACCTTAAGATTCTGCATGAAAGGAGGACTAGCACCCGCGTTGGATAGGAGAATGTGAAAAGTGTTCATATGTAGTAAAAACCTGAGAAATCCGTCCGTTTTCGTCATTTGTTATCGAATCGACTTAAAGCCAGATCGTCACATTGGCTGCTCCGATCTCTGAAACGGTTGTACTTATCGTCTGGAAAGCTTTGTCGCGTGTTGCGGTATGCGGAGACACTAAAAGCACCATAGTAGAACACAGATGAAGCTTCTAAGTTGATGTAATAGCCAGTAAGAAGTAGTATAATTCAAGTTTTTGGTATCGATTATTGACTTTTTAGCTGGCTTTGGTGCCTTGGACATGAGCTAGGACCTTAAGATTCTGCATGAAAGGAGGACTAGCAGCCGAGTTGCACGGGAGAATGTGAAAAGTGTTCATATGTGGTAAAAACCTGAGACATACGTCCGTTTTCGTCATTTGTTATCGAATCGACTTAAAGCCAGATCGTCACATTGGCCGCTCTTCTCTCTGAAACGGTTGTACTTATCGTCTGCAAAGCTATGTCGTATGCTGCGGTAGGCGGAGACACTGAAACCACCACAGTAGAACACAGATGAAGCTTCTAATTTGATGTAATAGCCAGTAAGAAGTAGTACAATTCAAGTTTTAGGTATCGATTATTGACTTCTTAGCTGGCTTTGATGCCTTGGACATGAGCTAGGACCTTAAGATTCTGCATGACAGGAGGACTAGCTGCCGAGTTGCAGGGAAGAATGTGAAAATTGTTCAAATGTAGTAAAAACCTGAGAAATCCGTCCGTGTTCGTCATTTGTTATCGAATCCACTTCAAGCCAGATCGTCACATTGGCCGCTCTTCTCTCTGAAACGGTTGTACATCTCGTCTGCAAAGCTAGTCGCGTGCTGCGGTATGCGGAGACACTAAATGCACCATAGTAGAACACAGATGAAGCTTCGAAGTTGATGTAATAGCTAATAAGAAATAGTACAATTAAAGTTTTAGGTATCGATTATTGACTTTTTAGCTTGCTTTGGTGCCTTGGACATTACCTAGGACCTTAAGATTCTAAATGAAAGGACTACTAGCATCAGAGTTGCACGGGAGAATGTGAAAAGTGTTCATATGTAGTAAATACCTGAGAAATCCGTCCGTTTTCGTCACTTGTTATCGAATCGACTTAATGCCAGATCGTCACATTGGCCGCTCTTCTCTCTGAAACGGTTGTACTTATCGTCTGCAAAGCTATGTCGCGTGCTGCGGTATGCGGAGACTCTACAAGCACCATAGTAGAACACAGATGAAGCTTCTAAGTTGGTGTAATAGCCAGTAAGAAGTAGTACAATTCAAGTTTTAGGTATCGATTATTGACTTTTTAGCTGGCTTTGTTGCCTTGGACATGAGCTAGGACCTTAAGATTCTGCATGAAACGAGGACTAGCAGCCGAGTTGCACGGGAGAATGTGAAAAGTGTCATATGTAGTAAAAACCTGAGAAATCCGTCCGTTTTCGTCATTTGTTATCGAATCGACTTAAAGCCAGATTGTCACATTGGCCACTCTTTTCTCTGAAACGGTTGTACGTATCGTCTGCAAAGCTATGTCGCGTGCTGCGGTATGCGGAGACACTAAAAGCACCATAGCAGAACACAGATGAAGCTTCTAAGTTGATGTAATAGCCAGTAAGAAGTAGTACAATTCAAGTTTTAGGTATCGATTATTGACTTTTTAGCTGGCTTTGGTGCCTTGGACATGAGCTAGGACCTTAAGATTCTGCATGACAGGAGGACTAGCTGCCGAGTTGCAGGGAAGAATGTGAAAATTGTTCAAATGTAGTAAAAACCTGAGAAATCCGTCCGTGTTCGTCATTTGTTATCGAATCCACTTCAAGCCAGATCGTCACATTGGCCGCTCTTCTCTCTGAAACGGTTGTACATCTCGTCTGCAAAGCTAGTCGCGTGCTGCGGTATGCGGAGACACTAAATGCACCATAGTAGAACACAGATGAAGCTTCGAAGTTGATGTAATAGCTAATAAGAAATAGTACAATTAAAGTTTTAGGTATCGATTATTGACTTTTTAGCTTGCTTTGGTGCCTTGGACATTACCTAGGACCTTAAGATTCTAAATGAAAGGACTACTAGCATCAGAGTTGCACGGGAGAATGTGAAAAGTGTTCATATGTAGTAAATACCTGAGAAATCCGTCCGTTTTCGTCACTTGTTATCGAATCGACTTAATGCCAGATCGTCACATTGGCCGCTCTTCTCTCTGAAACGGTTGTACTTATCGTCTGCAAAGCTATGTCGCGTGCTGCGGTATGCGGAGACTCTACAAGCACCATAGTAGAACACAGATGAAGCTTCTAAGTTGGTGTAATAGCCAGTAAGAAGTAGTACAATTCAAGTTTTAGGTATCGATTATTGACTTTTTAGCTGGCTTTGTTGCCTTGGACATGAGCTAGGACCTTAAGATTCTGCATGAAACGAGGACTAGCAGCCGAGTTGCACGGGAGAATGTGAAAAGTGTCATATGTAGTAAAAACCTGAGAAATCCGTCCGTTTTCGTCATTTGTTATCGAATCGACTTAAAGCCAGATTGTCACATTGGCCACTCTTTTCTCTGAAACGGTTGTACGTATCGTCTGCAAAGCTATGTCGCGTGCTGCGGTATGCGGAGACACTAAAAGCACCATAGTAGAACACAGATGAAGCTTCTAAGTTGATGTAATAGCCAGTAAGAAGTAGTACAATTCAAGTTTTAGGTATCGATTATTGACTTTTTAGCTGGCTTTGGTGCCTTGGACATGAGCTAGGACCTTAAGATTCTGCATGAAAGGAGGACTAGCAGCCGAGTTGCACGGGAGAATTTGAAAAGTGTTCATATGTAGTAAAAACCTGAGAAATCCGTCCGTTTTCGTCATTTGTTATCGAATCGACTTAAAGCCAGATCGTCACATTGGCCCCTCTTTTCTCTGAAACGGTTGTACTTATCGTCTGCAAAGCTATGTCGCGTACTGCGGTGTGCGGAGACAATAAAAGCACCATGGTAGAACACAGATGAAGCTTCTAAGTTGATGTAATAGCCAGTAAGAAGTAGTACAATTCAAGTTTTAGGTATCGATTATTGACTTTTTAGCTGGCTTTGGTGCCTTGGACATTAGCTAGGACCTTAAGATTCTGCATTAAAGGAGGACTAGCAGCCGCGTTGTACGGGATAATGTGAAATGTGTTCATATGTAGTAGAAACCTGAGAAATCCGTCCGTTTTCGTCATTTGTTATCGAATCGAATTAAAGCCAGATCGTAACATTGGCCGCTCTTCTCTCTGAAACGGTTGTACTTATCGTCTGCAAAGCTATGTCGCGTGCTGCGGTATGCGGAGACACTAAAAGCACCATAGTAGAACACAGATGAAGCTTCTATGATGATGTAATAGCCAGTAAGAAGTAGTACAATTAAAGTTTTAGGTATCGATTATTGACTTTTTAGCTGGCTTTGGTGCCTTGGACATGAGCTAGGACCTTAAGATTCTGCATGAAAGGAGGACTAGCACCCGCGTTGGATAGGAGAATGTGAAAAGTGTTCATATGTAGTAAAAACCTGAGAAATCCGTCCGTTTTCGTCATTTGTTATCGAATCGACTTAAAGCCAGATCGTCACATTGGCTGCTCCGATCTCTGAAACGGTTGTACTTATCGTCTGGAAAGCTTTGTCGCGTGTTGCGGTATGCGGAGACACTAAAAGCACCATAGTAGAACACAGATGAAGCTTCTAAGTTGATGTAATAGCCAGTAAGAAGTAGTATAATTCAAGTTTTTGGTATCGATTATTGACTTTTTAGCTGGCTTTGGTGCCTTGGACATGAGCTAGGACCTTAAGATTCTGCATGAAAGGAGGACTAGCAGCCGAGTTGCACGGGAGAATGTGAAAAGTGTTCATATGTAGTAAAAACCTAAGAAATCCGTCCGTTTTCGTCATTTGTTATCGAATCGACTTAAAGCCAGATCGTCACATTGGCCGCTCTTCTCTCTGAAACGGTTGTACTTATCGTCTGCAAAGCTATGTCGTATGCTGCGGTAGGCGGAGACACTGAAACCACCACAGTAGAACACAGATGAAGCTTCTAATTTGATGTAATAGCCAGTAAGAAGTAGTACAATTCAAGTTTTAGGTATCGATTATTGACTTCTTAGCTGGCTTTGATGCCTTGGACATGAGCTAGGACCTTAAGATTCTGCATGACAGGAGGACTAGCTGCCGAGTTGCAGGGAAGAATGTGAAAAGTGTTCAAATGTAGTAAAAACCTGAGAAATCCGTCCGTGTTCGTCATTTGTTATCGAATCCACTTCAAGCCAGATCGTCACATTGGCCGCTCTTCTCTCTGAAACGGTTGTACATCTCGTCTGCAAAGCTAGTCGCGTGCTGCGGTATGCGGAGACACTAAATGCACCATAGTAGAACACAGATGAAGCTTCGAAGTTGATGTAATAGCTAATAAGAAATAGTACAATTAAAGTTTTAGGTATCGATTATTGACTTTTTAGCTTGCTTTGGTGCCTTGGACATTACCTAGGACCTTAAGATTCTAAATGAAAGGACTACTAGCATCAGAGTTGCACGGGAGAATGTGAAAAGTGTTCATATGTAGTAAATACCTGAGAAATCCGTCCGTTTTCGTCATTTGTTATCGAATCGACTTAATGCCAGATCGTCACATTGGCCGCTCTTCTCTCTGAAACGGTTGTACTTATCGTCTGCAAAGCTATGTCGCGTGCTGCGGTATGCGGAGACTCTACAAGCACCATAGTAGAACACAGATGAAGCTTCTAAGTTGGTGTAATAGCCAGTAAGAAGTAGTACAATTCAAGTTTTAGGTATCGATTATTGACTTTTTAGCTGGCTTTGTTGCCTTGGACATGAGCTAGGACCTTAAGATTCTGCATGAAACGAGGACTAGCAGCCGAGTTGCACGGGAGAATGTGAAAAGTGTTCATATGTAGTAAAAACCTGAGAAATCCGTCCGTTTTCGTCATTTGTTATCGAATCGACTTAAAGCCAGATTGTCACATTGGCCCCTCTTTTCTCTGAAACGGTTGTACGTATCGTCTGCAAAGCTATGTCGCGTGCTGCGGTATGCGGAGACAATAAAATCACCATAGTAGAATATACATGAAGCTTCTAAGTTGATGTAATAGCCAGTAAGAAGTAGTACAATTCAAGTTTTAGGTATCGATTATTGACTTCTTAGCTGGCTTTTGTGCCTTGGACATGAGCTAGGACCTTAAGATACTGCATGAAAAGAGGACTAGCAGCCGAGTTGCACGGGAGAATGTGAAAAGTGTTCATATGTAGTAAAAACCTGAGAAATCCGTCCGTTTTCGTCATTTGTTATCGAATCGACTTAAAGCCCGACCGTCACATTGGCCGCTCTTATCTCTGAAACGGTTGTACTTATCGCCTGCAAAGCTATGTCGCGTGATGCGGTATGCGGAGACACTAAAAGCACCATAGTAGAACACAGATGAAGCTTCTAAGTTGATGTAATAGCCAGTAAGAAGTAGTACAATTCAAGTTTTAGGTATCGATTATTGACTTTTTAGCTGGCTTTGGTGCCTTGGACATGAGCTAGGACCTTAAGATTCTGCATGAAAGGAGGACTAGCGGCCACGTTGTATGGGAGAATGTGAAATGTGTTCATATGTAGTAAAATCCTGAGAAATCCGTCCGTTTTCGTCATTTGTTATCGAATCGACTTAAAGCCAGATCGTCACATTGGCTGCTCTTCTCTCTGAAACGGTTTTACTTATCGTCTGGAAAGCTTCGTAGCGTGCTGCGGTATGCGGAGACACTGAAAGCACCATAGTAGAACACAGATGAAGCTTCTAAGATGATGTAATAGCCAGTAAGAAGTAGTACAATTCAAGTTTTAGGTTCCGATTATTGACTTTTTAGCTGGCTTTGGTGCCTTGGACATGAGCTAGGACCTTAAGATTCTGCATGAAAGGAGGACTAGCAGCCGAGTTGCACGGGAGAATTTGAAAAGTGTTCATATGTAGTAAAAACCTGAGAAATCCGTCCGTTTTCGTCATTTGTTATCGAATCGACTTAAAGCCAGATCGTCACATTGGCCCCTCTTTTCTCTGAAACGGTTGTACTTATCGTCTGCAAAGCTATGTCGCGTACTGCGGTGTGCGGAGACAATAAAAGCACCATGGTAGAACACAGATGAAGCTTCTAAGTTGATGTAATAGCCAGTAAGAAGTAGTACAATTCAAGTTTTAGGTATCGATTATTGACTTTTTAGCTGGCTTTGGTGCCTTGGACATTAGGTAGGACCTTAAGATTCTGCATGAAAGGAGGACTAGCACCCGCGTTGGATAGGAGAATGTGAAAAGTGTTGATATGTAGTAAAAACCTGAGAAATCCGTCCGTTTTCGTCATTTGTTATCGAATCGACTTAAAGCCAGATCGTCACATTGGCCGCTCTTCTCTCTGAAACGGTTGTACTTATCGTCTGCAAAGCTATGTCGTATGCTGCGGTAGGCGGAGACACTGAAACCACCACAGTAGAACACAGATGAAGCTTCTAATTTGATGTAATAGCAGCAAGAAGTAGTACAATTCAAGTTTTAGGTATCGATTATTGACTTCTTAGCTGGCTTTGATGCCTTGGACATGAGCTAGGACTTTAAGATTCTGCATGACAGGAGGACTAGCAGCCGAGTTGCAGGGAAGAATGTGAAAAGTGTTCAAATGTAGTAAAAACCTGAGAAATCCGTCCGTGTTCGTCATTTGTTATCGAATCCACTTCAAGCCAGATCGTCACATTGGCCGCTCTTCTCTCTGAAACGGTTGTACATCTCGTCTGCAAAGCTAGTCGCGTGCTGCGGTATGCGGAGACACTAAATGCACCATAGTAGAACACAGATGAAGCTTCGAAGTTGATGTAATAGCCAGTAAGAAGTAGTACAATTCAAGTTTTACGTATCGATTATTGACTTCTTAGCTGGCTTTGGTGCCTTGGACATGAGCTAGGACCTTAAGATACTGCATGAAAGGAGGACTAGCAGCCGAGTTGCACGGGAGAATGTGAAAAGTGTTCATATGTAGTAAATACCTGAGAAATCCGTCCGTTTTCGTCATTTGTTATCGAATCGACTTAATGCCAGATCGTCACATTGGCCGCTCTTCTCTCTGAAACGGTTGTACTTATCGTCTGCAAAGCTATGTCGCGTGCTGCGGTATGCGGAGACTCTACAAGCATCATAGTAGAACACAGATGAAGCTTCTAAGTTGGTGTAATAGCCAGTAAGAAGTAGTACAATTCAAGTTTTAGGTACTGATTATTTACTTTTTAGCTGGCTTTGGAGACTTGGACATGAGCTAGGACCTTAAGATTCTGCATGAAAGGAGGACTAGCAGAGGCGTTGCACGGGAGAATGTGAAATGTGTTCATATGTAGTAAAAGCCTGAGAAATCCGTCCGTTTTCGTCATTTGTTATCGAATCGACTTAAAGCCCGATCGTCACATTGGCCGCTCTTATCTCTGAAACGGTTGTACTTATCGCCTGCAAAGCTATGTCGCGTGATGCGGTATGCGGAGACACTAAAAGCACCATAGTAGAACACAGATGAAGCTTCTAAGTTGATGTAATAGCCAGTAAGAAGAAGTACAATTCAAGTTTTAGGTATCGATTATTGACTTTTTAGCTGGCTTTGGTGCCTTGGACATGAGCTAGGACCTTAAGATTCTGCATGAAATGAGGACTAGCAGCCGCGTTGTACGGGAGAATGTGAAATGTGTTCATATGTAGTAAAATCCTGAGAAATCCGTCCGTTTTCGTCATTTGTTATCGAATCGACTTAAAGCCAGATCGTCACATTGGCTGCTCTTCTCTCTGAAACGGTTGTACTTATCGTCTGGAAAGCTTCGTAGCGTGCTGCGGTATGCGGAGACACTGAAAGCACCATGGTAGAACACAGATGAAACTTCTAAGTTGATGTAATAGCCAGTAAGAAGTAGTACAATTCAAGTTTTAGGTATCGAATATTGACTTTTTAGCTGGCTTTGGTGCCTTGGACATGAGCTAGGACCTTAAGATTCTGCATTAAAGGAGGACTAGCAGCCGCGTTGCACGGGAGAATGTTAAATGTGTTCATATGTAGTAGAAACCTGAGAAATCCGTCCGTTTTCTTCATTTGTTATCGAATCGAATTAAAGCCAGTTTGTCACATTGGCCGCTCTTCTCTCTGAAACGGCAGTACTTATCGTCTGCAAAGCTATGTCGCGTGCTGCGGTATGCGGAGATACTAAAAGTACCATAGTACAACACAGATGAAGCTTCTAAGTTGATGTAATAGCCAGTAAGAAGTAGTACAATTCAAGTTTTAGTTATCGATTATTGACTTTTTGGCTGGCTTTGGTGCCTTGGACATGAGCTAGGACCTTAAGATTCTGCATGAAAGGAGGACTAGCACCCGCGTTGGATAGGAGAATGTGAAAAGTGTTCATATGTAGTAAAAACCTGAGAAATCCGTCCGTTTTCGTCATTTGTTATCGAATCGACTTAAAGCCAGATCGTCACATTGGCTGCTCCGATCTCTGAAACGGTTGTACTTATCGTCTGGAAAGCTTTGTCGCGTGCTGCGGTATGCGGAGACACTAAAAGCACCATAGTAGAACACAGATGAAGCTTCTAAGTTGATGTAATAGCCAGTAAGAAGTAGTATAATTCAAGTTTTAGGAATCGATTATTGACTTTTTAGCTGGCTTTGATGCCTTGGACATGAGCTAGGACATTAAGAATCTGCATGAAAGGAGGACTAGCAGCCGAGTTGCAGGGAAGAATGTGAAAAGTGTTCATATGTAGTAAAAACCTGAGAAATCCGTCCGTGTTCGTCATTTGTTATCGAATCCACTTCGAGCCAGATCGTCACATTGGCCGCTCTTCTCTCTGAAACGGTTGTACATCTCGTCTGCAAAGCTAGTCGCGTGCTGCGGTATGCGGAGACACTAAATGCACCATAGTAGAACACAGATGAAGCTTCGAAGTTGATGTAATAGCTAATAAGAAATAGTACAATTAAAGTTTTAGGTATCGATTATTGACTTTTTAGCTTGCTTTGGTGCCTTGGACATTACCTAGGACCTTAAGATTCTAAATGAAAGGACTGCTAGCATCAGAGTTGCACGGGAGAATGTGAAAAGTGTTCATATGTACTAAAAACCTGACAAATCCTTCCGTTTTCGTCATTTGTTATCGAATCGACTTAAAGCCTGATCGTCACATTGGCCGCTCTTCTGTCTGAAACGGTTACATTTATCGTCTGCAAAGCTATGTCGCGTGCTGCGGTATGCGGAGACACTAAAAGCACCATAGTAGAACACAGAAGAAGCTTCTAAGTTGAAGCAATAGCCGGTAAGAAGTAGTACAATTCAAGTTTTAGTTGTCGATTATTCACTTTTTAGCCGGCTTTGGTGCCTTGGACATGACCTATGACCTTAAGATTTTGCTTGAAAAGAGGACTACCAGCCGCGTTGCACGTTAGAATGTGAAAAGTGTTCATATGTAGCAAACACCTGAGAAATCCGTCCGTTTTCGTCATTTGTTATCGAATCGACTTAAAGCCAGTTTGTCACATTGGCCGCTCTTCTCTCTGAAACGGCAGTACTTATCGTCTGCAAAGCTATGTCGCGTGCTGCGGTATGCGAAGATACTAAAAGTACCATAGTACAACACAGATGAAACTTCTAAGTTGATGTAATAGCCAGTAGGAAGTAGTACAATTCAAGTTTTAGTTATCGATTATTGACTTTTTGGCTGGCTTTGGTGCCTTGGACATGAGCTAGGAACTTAAGATTTTGCATGAAAGGAGGACTAGCAGCCGCGTTGCGCGGGAGAATGTGAAAAGTGTTAATATGTAGTAAAAACCTAAGAAATCCGTCCGTGTTGGTCATTTGTTATCGAATCCACTTAAAGCCAGATCGTCACATTGGCCGCTCTTCTGTCTGAAACGGTTACATTTATCGTCTGCAAAGCTATGTCGCGTGCTGCGGTATACGGAGACACTACAAGCACCATAGTATAACACAGATGAAGCTACTAAGTTGATGTAATAGCCAGTAAGAAGTAGTACAATTCAAGTTTTAGCTATCGATTATTGATTTTTTAGCTGGCTTTAATGCCTTGGACATGAGCTAGGACCTTAATATTTTGCATGAAAGGAGGAGTAGCAGCCGAAGTGCACGGGAGAATGTGAAAAGTGTTCATATGTAGTAAAAACCTGTGAAATCCGTCCGTTTTCGTCATTTGTTATCGAATCGACTTCAAGCCAGATCGACACATTGGCCGCACTTCTGTCTGAAACAGTTACATTTATCGTCTGCAAAGCTATGTCGCGTGCTGCGGTATGTGGAGACACGAAAAGCACCATAGTTGAACACAGATGAAGCTTCTAAGTTGATGTAATAGCCAGTAAGAAGTAGTACAATTCAAGTTTTAGGTATCCATTATTGACTTTTTACCCTTCTTTGGTGCCTTGGACATGAGCTAGGAACTTAAGATTTTGCATGAAAGGAGGACTAGCAGCCGCGTTGCACCGGAGAATGTGAAAAGTGTTCTTATGTTGTAAAAACCTGAGAAATCAGTCCGTTTTCGTCATTTGTTATCGAATCGACTTAAAGCCAGATCGTCACATTGGCCGCTCATCTCTCTGAAACGGTTGTACTTATCGTCTACAAAGCTATGTCGTGTGCTGCGGTATGCGGTGACACTAAAAGCACCATAGTATAACACAGGTGAAGCTTCTAAGTTGATGTAATAGCCAGTAAGAAGTAGTACAATTCAAGTTTTAGTTATCGATTATTGACTTTTTAGCTGGCTTTGGTGCCTTGGACATGAGCTAGGACCTTAACACTTTGCATGAAAGGAGGAGTAGCAGCCGAAGTGCACGGGAGAATGTGAGAAGTGTTCATATGTAGTAAAAACCTGAGAAATCCGTCCGTTTTCGTCATTTGTTATCGAATCGACTTAAAGCCAGATCGTCACATTGGCCGCTCTTCTCTCTGAAACGGTTGTACTTATCGTCTGCAAAGCTATGTCGCGTGCTGCGGTATGCGGAGACTCTAAAAGCACCATAGTAGAACACAGATGAAGCTTCTAAGTTGATGTAATAGCCAGTAAGAAGTAGTATAATTCAAGTTTTAGGTATCGATTATTGACTTTTTAGCTGGCTTTGATGCCTTGGACATGAGCTAGGACATTAAGAATCTGCATGAAAGGAGGACTAGCAGCCGAGTTGCAGGGAAGAATGTGAAAAGTGTTCATATGTAGTAAAAACCTGAGAAATCCGTCCGTGTTCGTCATTTGTTATCGAATCCACTTCAAGCCAGATCGTCACATTGGCCGCTCTTCTCTCTGAAACGGTTGTACATCTCGTCTGCAAAGCTAGTCGCGTGCTGCGGTATGCGGAGACACTAAATGCACCATAGTAGAACACAGATGAAGCTTCGAAGTTGATGTAATAGCTAATAAGAAATAGTACAATTAAAGTTTTAGGTATCGATTATTGACTTTTTAGCTTGCTTTGGTGCCTTGGACATTACCTAGGACCTTAAGATTCTAAATGAAAGGACTGCTAGCATCAGAGTTGCACGGGAGAATGTGAAAAGTGTTCATATGTACTAAAAACCTGACAAATCCGTCCGTTTTCGTCATTTGTTATCGAATCGACTTAAAGCCTGATCGTCACATTGGCCGCTCTTCTGTCTGAAACGGTTACATTTATCGTCTGCAAAGCTATGTCGCGTGCTGCGGTATGCGGAGACACTAAAAGCACCATAGTAGAACACAGAAGAAGCTTCTAAGTTGAAGCAATCGCCGGTAAGAAGTAGTACAATTCAAGTTTTAGTTGTCGATTATTCACTTTTTAGCCGGCTTTGGTGCCTTGGACATGACCTATGACCTTAAGATTTTGCTTGAAAAGAGGACTACCAGCCGCGTTGCACGGGAGAATGTGAAAAGTGTTCATATGTAGCAAACACCTGAGAAATCCGTCCGTTTTCGTCATTTGTTATCGAATCGACTTAAAGCCAGTTTGTCACATTGGCCGCTCTTCTCTCTGAAACGGCAGTACTTATCGTCTGCAAAGCTATGTCGCGTGCTGCGGTATGCGAAGATACTAAAAGTACCATAGTACAACACAGATGAAGCTTCTAAGTTGATGTAATAGCCAGTAAGAAGTAGTACAATTCAAGTTTTACGTATCGATTATTGACTTCTTAGCTGGCTTTGGTGCCTTGGACATGAGCTAGGACCTTAAGATACTGCATGAAAGGAGGACTAGCAGCCGAGTTGCACGGGAGAATGTGAAAAGTGTTCATATGTAGTAAATACCTGAGAAATCCGTCCGTTTTCGTCATTTGTTATCGAATCGACTTAATGCCAGATCGTCACATTGGCCGCTCTTCTCTCTGAAACGGTTGTACTTATCGTCTGCAAAGCTATGTCGCGTGCTGCGGTATGCGGAGACTCTACAAGCATCATAGTAGAACACAGATGAAGCTTCTAAGTTGGTGTAATAGCCAGTAAGAAGTAGTACAATTCAAGTTTTAGGTACTGATTATTTACTTTTTAGCTGGCTTTGGAGACTTGGACATGAGCTAGGACCTTAAGATTCTGCATGAAAGGAGGACTAGCAGAGGCGTTGCACGGGAGAATGTGAAATGTGTTCATATGTAGTAAAAGCCTGAGAAATCCGTCCGTTTTCGTCATTTGTTATCGAATCGACTTAAAGCCCGATCGTCACATTGGCCGCTCTTATCTCTGAAACGGTTGTACTTATCGCCTGCAAAGCTATGTCGCGTGATGCGGTATGCGGAGACACTAAAAGCACCATAGTAGAACACAGATGAAGCTTCTAAGTTGATGTAATAGCCAGTAAGAAGAAGTACAATTCAAGTTTTAGGTATCGATTATTGACTTTTTAGCTGGCTTTGGTGCCTTGGACATGAGCTAGGACCTTAAGATTCTGCATGAAATGAGGACTAGCAGCCGCGTTGTACGGGAGAATGTGAAATGTGTTCATATGTAGTAAAAACCTGAGAAATCCGTCCGTTTTCGTCATTTGTTATCGAATCGACTTAAAGCCAGATCGTCACATTGGCTGCTCTTCTCTCTGAAACGGTTGTACTTATCGTCTGGAAAGCTTCGTAGCGTGCTGCGGTATGCGGAGACACTGAAAGCACCATGGTAGAACACAGATGAAGCTTCTAAGTTGATGTAATAGCCAGTAAGAAGTAGTACAATTCAAGTTTTAGGTATCGATTATTGACTTTTTAGCTGGCTTTGTTGCCTTGGACATGAGCTAGGACCTTAAGATTCTGCATGAAACGAGGACTAGCAGCCGAGTTGCACGGGAGAATGTGAAAAGTGTTCATATGTAGTAAAAACCTGAGAAATCCGTCCGTTTTCGTCATTTGTTATCGAATCGACTTAAAGCCAGATTGTCACATTGGCCACTCTTTTCTCTGAAACGGTTGTACGTATCGTCTGCAAAGCTATGTCGCGTGCTGCGGTATGCGGAGACACTAAAAGCACCATAGTAGAACACAGATGAAGCTTCTAAGTTGATGTAATAGCCAGTAAGAAGTAGTACAATTCAAGTTTTAGGTATCGATTATTGACTTTTTAGCTGGCTTTGGTGCCTTGGACATGAGCTAGGACCTTAAGATTCTGCATGAAAGGAGGACTAGCAGCCGAGTTGCACGGGAGAATTTGAAAAGTGTTCATATGTAGTAAAAACCTGAGAAATCCGTCCGTTTTCGTCATTTGTTATCGAATCGACTTAAAGCCAGATCGTCACATTGGCCCCTCTTTTCTCTGAAACGGTTGTACTTATCGTCTGCAAAGCTATGTCGCGTACTGCGGTGTGCGGAGACAATAAAAGCACCATGGTAGAACACAGATGAAGCTTCTAAGTTGATGTAATAGCCAGTAAGAAGTAGTACAATTCAAGTTTTAGGTATCGATTATTGACTTTTTAGCTGGCTTTGGTGCCTTGGACATTAGCTAGGACCTTAAGATTCTGCATTAAAGGAGGACTAGCAGCCGCGTTGTACGGGATAATGTGAAATGTGTTCATATGTAGTAGAAACCTGAGAAATCCGTCCGTTTTCGTCATTTGTTATCGAATCGAATTAAAGCCAGATCGTAACATTGGCCGCTCTTCTCTCTGAAACGGTTGTACTTATCGTCTGCAAAGCTATGTCGCGTGCTGCGGTATGCGGAGACACTAAAAGCACCATAGTAGAACACAGATGAAGCTTCTATGATGATGTAATAGCCAGTAAGAAGTAGTACAATTAAAGTTTTAGGTATCGATAATTGACTTTTTAGCTGGCTTTGGTGCCTTGGACATGAGCTAGGACCTTAAGATTCTGCATGAAAGGAGGACTAGCACCCGCGTTGGATAGGAGAATGTGAAAAGTGTTCATATGTAGTAAAAACCTGAGAAATCCGTCCGTTTTCGTCATTTGTTATCGAATCGACTTAAAGCCAGATCGTCACATTGGCTGCTCCGATCTCTGAAACGGTTGTACTTATCGTCTGGAAAGCTTTGTCGCGTGTTGCGGTATGCGGAGACACTAAAAGCACCATAGTAGAACACAGATGAAGCTTCTAAGTTGATGTAATAGCCAGTAAGAAGTAGTATAATTCAAGTTTTTGGTATCGATTATTGACTTTTTAGCTGGCTTTGGTGCCTTGGACATGAGCTAGGACCTTAAGATTCTGCATGAAAGGAGGACTAGCAGCCGAGTTGCACGGGAGAATGTGAAAAGTGTTCATATGTAGTAAAAACCTAAGAAATCCGTCCGTTTTCGTCATTTGTTATCGAATCGACTTAAAGCCAGATCGTCACATTGGCCGCTCTTCTCTCTGAAACGGTTGTACTTATCGTCTGCAAAGCTATGTCGTATGCTGCGGTAGGCGGAGACACTGAAACCACCACAGTAGAACACAGATGAAGCTTCTAATTTGATGTAATAGCCAGTAAGAAGTAGTACAATTCAAGTTTTAGGTATCGATTATTGACTTCTTAGCTGGCTTTGATGCCTTGGACATGAGCTAGGACCTTAAGATTCTGCATGACAGGAGGACTAGCTGCCGAGTTGCAGGGAAGAATGTGAAAAGTGTTCAAATGTAGTAAAAACCTGAGAAATCCGTCCGTGTTCGTCATTTGTTATCGAATCCACTTCAAGCCAGATCGTCACATTGGCCGCTCTTCTCTCTGAAACGGTTGTACATCTCGTCTGCAAAGCTAGTCGTGTGCTGCGGTATGCGGAGACACTAAATGCACCATAGTAGAACACAGATGAAGCTTCGAAGTTGATGTAATAGCTAATAAGAAATAGTACAATTAAAGTTTTAGGTATCGATTATTGACTTTTTAGCTTGCTTTGGTGCCTTGGACATTACCTAGGACCTTAAGATTCTAAATGAAAGGACTACTAGCATCAGAGTTGCACGGGAGAATGTGAAAAGTGTTCATATGTAGTAAATACCTGAGAAATCCGTCCGTTTTCGTCATTTGTTATCGAATCGACTTAATGCCAGATCGTCACATTGGCCGCTCTTCTCTCTGAAACGGTTGTACTTATCGTCTGCAAAGCTATGTCGCGTGCTGCGGTATGCGGAGACTCTACAAGCACCATAGTAGAACACAGATGAAGCTTCTAAGTTGGTGTAATAGCCAGTAAGAAGTAGTACAATTCAAGTTTTAGGTATCGATTATTGACTTTTTAGCTGGCTTTGTTGCCTTGGACATGAGCTAGGACCTTAAGATTCTGCATGAAACGAGGACTAGCAGCCGAGTTGCACGGGAGAATGTGAAAAGTGTTCATATGTAGTAAAAACCTGAGAAATCCGTCCGTTTTCGTCATTTGTTATCGAATCGACTTAAAGCCAGATCGTCACATTGGCCCCTCTTTTCTCTGAAACGGTTGTACTTATCGTCTGCAAAGCTATGTCGCGTACTGCGGTGTGCGGAGACAATAAAAGCACCATGGTAGAACACAGATGAAGCTTCTAAGTTGATGTAATAGCCAGTAAGAAGTAGTACAATTCAAGTTTTAGGTATCGATTATTGACTTTTTAGCTGGCTTTGGTGCCTTGGACATTAGGTAGGACCTTAAGATTCTGCATGAAAGGAGGACTAGCACCCGCGTTGGATAGGAGAATGTGAAAAGTGTTCATATGTAGTAAAAACCTGAGAAATCCGTCCGTTTTCGTCATTTGTTATCGAATCGACTTAAAGCCAGATCGTCACATTGGCTGCTCCGATCTCTGAAACGGTTGTACTTATCGTCTGGAAAGCTTTGTCGCGTGCTGCGGTATGCGGAGACACTAAAAGCACCATAGTAGAACACAGATGAAGTTTCTAAGTTGATGTAATAGCCAGTAAGAAGTAGTATAATTCAAGTTTTAGGTATCGATTATTGACTTTTTAGCTGGCTTTGGTGCCTTGGACATGAGCTAGGACCTTAAGATTCTGCATGAAAGGAGGACTAGCAGCCGAGTTGCACGGGAGAATGTGAAAAGTGTTCATATGTAGTAAAAACCTGAGAAATCCGTCCGTTTTCGTCATTTGTTATCGAATCGACTTAAAGCCAGATCGTCACATTGGCCGCTCTTCTCTCTGAAACGGTTGTACTTATCGTCTGCAAAGCTATGTCGTATGCTGCGGTAGGCGGAGACACTGAAACCACCACAGTAGAACACAGATGAAGCTTCTAATTTGATGTAATAGCCAGCAAGAAGTAGTACAATTCAAGTTTTAGGTATCGATTGTTGACTTCTTAGCTGGCTTTGATGCCTTGGACATGAGCTAGGACTTTAAGATTCTGCATGACAGGAGGACTAGCAGCCGAGTTGCAGGGAAGAATGTGAAAAGTGTTCAAATGTAGTAAAAACCTGAGAAATCCGTCCGTGTTCGTCATTTGTTATCGAATCCACTTCAAGCCAGATCGTCACATTGGCCGCTCTTCTCTCTGAAACGGTTGTACATCTCGTCTGCAAAGCTAGTCGCGTGCTGCGGTATGCGGAGACACTAAATGCACCATAGTAGAACACAGATGAAGCTTCGAAGTTGATGTAATAGCCAGTAAGAAGTAGTACAATTCAAGTTTTACGTATCGATTATTGACTTCTTAGCTGGCTTTGGTGCCTTGGACATGAGCTAGGACCTTAAGATACTGCATGAAAGGAGGACTAGCAGCCGAGTTGCACGGGAGAATGTGAAAAGTGTTCATATGTAGTAAATACCTGAGAAATCCGTCCGTTTTCGTCATTTGTTATCGAATCGACTTAATGCCAGATCGTCACATTGGCCGCTCTTCTCTCTGAAACGGTTGTACTTATCGTCTGCAAAGCTATGTCGCGTGCTGCGGTATGCGGAGACTCTACAAGCATCATAGTAGAACACAGATGAAGCTTCTAAGTTGGTGTAATAGCCAGTAAGAAGTAGTACAATTCAAGTTTTAGGTACTGATTATTTACTTTTTAGCTGGCTTTGGAGACTTGGACATGAGCTAGGACCTTAAGATTCTGCATGAAAGGAGGACTAGCAGAGGCGTTGCACGGGAGAATGTGAAATGTGTTCATATGTAGTAAAAGCCTGAGAAATCCGTCCGTTTTCGTCATTTGTTATCGAATCGACTTAAAGCCCGATCGTACATTGGCCGCTCTTATCTCTGAAACGGTTGTACTTATCGCCTGCAAAGCTATGTCGCGTGATGCGGTATGCGGAGACACTAAAAGCACCATAGTAGAACACAGATGAAGCTTCTAAGTTGATGTAATAGCCAGTAAGAAGAAGTACAATTCAAGTTTTAGGTATCGATTATTGACTTTTTAGCTGGCTTTGGTGCCTTGGACATGAGCTAGGACCTTAAGATTCTGCATGAAATGAGGACTAGCAGCCGCGTTGTACGGGAGAATGTGAAATGTGTTCATATGTAGTAAAATCCTGAGAAATCCGTCCGTTTTCGTCATTTGTTATCGAATCGACTTAAAGCCAGATCGTCACATTGGCTGCTCTTCTCTCTGAAACGGTTGTATTTATCGTCTGGAAAGCTTCGTAGCGTGCTGCGGTATGCGGAGACACTGAAAGCACCATGGTAGAACACAGATGAAACTTCTAAGTTGATGTAATGGCCAGTAAGAAGTAGTACAATTCAAGTTTTAGGTATCGAATATTGACTTTTTAGCTGGCTTTGGTGCCTTGGACATGAGCTAGGACCTTAAGATTCTGCATTAAAGGAGGACTAGCAGCCGCGTTGCACGGGAGAATGTTAAATGTGTTCATATGTAGTAGAAACCTGAGAAATCCGTCCGTTTTCTTCATTTGTTATCGAATCGAATTAAAGCCAGTTTGTCACATTGGCCGCTCTTCTCTCTGAAACGGCAGTACTTATCGTCTGCAAAGCTATGTCGCGTGCTGCGGTATGCGGAGATACTAAAAGTACCATAGTACAACACAGATGAAGCTTCTAAGTTGATGTAATAGCCAGTAAGAAGTAGTACAATTCAAGTTTTAGTTATCGATTATTGACTTTTTGGCTGGCTTTGGTGCCTTGGACATGAGCTAGGACCTTAAGATTCTGCATGAAAGGAGGACTAGCACCCGCGTTGGATAGGAGAATGTGAAAAGTGTTCATATGTAGTAAAAACCTGAGAAATCCGTCCGTTTTCGTCATTTGTTATCGAATCCACTTCGAGCCAGATCGTCACATTGGCCGCTCTTCTCTCTGAAACGGTTGTACATCTCGTCTGCAAAGCTAGTCGCGTGCTGCGGTATGCGGAGACACTAAATGCACCATAGTAGAACACAGATGAAGCTTCGAAGTTGATGTAATAGCTAATAAGAAATAGTACAATTAAAGTTTTAGGTATCGATTATTGACTTTTTAGCTTGCTTTGGTGCCTTGGACATTACCTAGGACCTTAAGATTCTAAATGAAAGGACTGCTAGCATCAGAGTTGCACGGGAGAATGTGAAAAGTGTTCATATGTACTAAAAACCTGACAAATCCTTCCGTTTTCGTCATTTGTTATCGAATCGACTTAAAGCCTGATCGTCACATTGGCCGCTCTTCTGTCTGAAACGGTTACATTTATCGTCTGCAAAGCTATGTCGCGTGCTGCGGTATGCGGAGACACTAAAAGCACCATAGTAGAACACAGAAGAAGCTTCTAAGTTGAAGCAATAGCCGGTAAGAAGTAGTACAATTCAAGTTTTAGTTGTCGATTATTCACTTTTTAGCCGGCTTTGGTGCCTTGGACATGACCTATGACCTTAAGATTTTGCTTGAAAAGAGGACTACCAGCCGCGTTGCACGTTAGAATGTGAAAAGTGTTCATATGTAGCAAACACCTGAGAAATCCGTCCGTTTTCGTCATTTGTTATCGAATCGACTTAAAGCCAGTTTGTCACATTGGCCGCTCTTCTCTCTGAAACGGCAGTACTTATCGTCTGCAAAGCTATGTCGCGTGCTGCGGTATGCGAAGATACTAAAAGTACCATAGTACAACACAGATGAAACTTCTAAGTTGATGTAATAGCCAGTAGGAAGTAGTACAATTCAAGTTTTAGTTATCGATTATTGACTTTTTGGCTGGCTTTGGTGCCTTGGACATGAGCTAGGAACTTAAGATTTTGCATGAAAGGAGGACTAGCAGCCGCGTTGCGCGGGAGAATGTGAAAAGTGTTAATATGTAGTAAAAACCTAAGAAATCCGTCCGTGTTGGTCATTTGTTATCGAATCCACTTAAAGCCAGATCGTCACATTGGCCGCTCTTCTGTCTGAAACGGTTACATTTATCGTCTGCAAAGCTATGTCGCGTGCTGCGGTATACGGAGACACTACAAGCACCATAGTATAACACAGATGAAGCTACTAAGTTGATGTAATAGCCAGTAAGAAGTAGTACAATTCAAGTTTTAGCTATCGATTATTGATTTTTTAGCTGGCTTTAATGCCTTGGACATGAGCTAGGACCTTAATATTTTGCATGAAAGGAGGAGTAGCAGCCGAAGTGCACGGGAGAATGTGAAAAGTGTTCATATGTAGTAAAAACCTGTGAAATCCGTCCGTTTTCGTCATTTGTTATCGAATCGACTTCAAGCCAGATCGACACATTGGCCGCACTTCTGTCTGAAACAGTTACATTTATCGTCTGCAAAGCTATGTCGCGTGCTGCGGTATGTGGAGACACGAAAAGCACCATAGTTGAACACAGATGAAGCTTCTAAGTTGATGTAATAGCCAGTAAGAAGTAGTACAATTCAAGTTTTAGGTATCCATTATTGACTTTTTACCCTTCTTTGGTGCCTTGGACATGAGCTAGGAACTTAAGATTTTGCATGAAAGGAGGACTAGCAGCCGCGTTGCACCGGAGAATGTGAAAAGTGTTCATATGTTGTAAAAACCTGAGAAATCAGTCCGTTTTCGTCATTTGTTATCGAATCGACTTAAAGCCAGATCGTCACATTGGCCGCTCATCTCTCTGAAACGGTTGTACTTATCGTCTACAAAGCTATGTCGTGTGCTGCGGTATGCGGTGACACTAAAAGCACCATAGTATAACACAGGTGAAGCTTCTAAGTTGATGTAATAGCCAGTAAGAAGTAGTACAATTCAAGTTTTAGTTATCGATTATTGACTTTTTAGCTGGCTTTGGTGCCTTGGACATGAGCTAGGACCTTAACACTTTGCATGAAAGGAGGAGTAGCAGCCGAAGTGCACGGGAGAATGTGAGAAGTGTTCATATGTAGTAAAAACCTGAGAAATCCGTCCGTTTTCGTCATTTGTTATCGAATCGACTTAAAGCCAGATCGTCACATTGGCCGCTCTTCTCTCTGAAACGGTTGTACTTATCGTCTGCAAAGCTATGTCGCGTGCTGCGGTATGCGGAGACTCTAAAAGCACCATAGTAGAACACAGATGAAGCTTCTAAGTTGATGTAATAGCCAGTAAGAAGTAGTATAATTCAAGTTTTAGGTATCGATTATTGACTTTTTAGCTGGCTTTGATGCCTTGGACATGAGCTAGGACATTAAGAATCTGCATGAAAGGAGGACTAGCAGCCGAGTTGCAGGGAAGAATGTGAAAAGTGTTCATATGTAGTAAAAACCTGAGAAATCCGTCCGTGTTCGTCATTTGTTATCGAATCCACTTCAAGCCAGATCGTCACATTGGCCGCTCTTCTCTCTGAAACGGTTGTACATCTCGTCTGCAAAGCTAGTCGCGTGCTGCGGTATGCGGAGACACTAAATGCACCATAGTAGAACACAGATGAAGCTTCGAAGTTGATGTAATAGCTAATAAGAAATAGTACAATTAAAGTTTTAGGTATCGATTATTGACTTTTTAGCTTGCTTTGGTGCCTTGGACATTACCTAGGACCTTAAGATTCTAAATGAAAGGACTGCTAGCATCAGAGTTGCACGGGAGAATGTGAAAAGTGTTCATATGTACTAAAAACCTGACAAATCCGTCCGTTTTCGTCATTTGTTATCGAATCGACTTAAAGCCTGATCGTCACATTGGCCGCTCTTCTGTCTGAAACGGTTACATTTATCGTCTGCAAAGCTATGTCGCGTGCTGCGGTATGCGGAGACACTAAAAGCACCATAGTAGAACACAGAAGAAGCTTCTAAGTTGAAGCAATCGCCGGTAAGAAGTAGTACAATTCAAGTTTTAGTTGTCGATTATTCACTTTTTAGCCGGCTTTGGTGCCTTGGACATGACCTATGACCTTAAGATTTTGCTTGAAAAGAGGACTACCAGCCGCGTTGCACGGGAGAATGTGAAAAGTGTTCATATGTAGCAAACACCTGAGAAATCCGTCCGTTTTCGTCATTTGTTATCGAATCGACTTAAGGCCAGATCGTCACATTGGCCGCTCTTCTCTCTGAAACGGTTGTACCTATCGTCTGCAAAGCTATGTCGTATGCTGCGGTAGGCGGAGACACTGAAACCACCACAGTAGAACACAGATGAAGCTTCTAATTTGATGTAATAGCCAGTAAGAAGTAGTACAATTCAAGTTTTAGGTATCGATTATTGACTTTTTTGCTGGCTTTGATGCCTTGGACATGAGCTAGGACCTTAAGAATCTGCATGAAAGGAGGACTAGCAGCCGAGTTGCAGGGAAGAATGTGAAAAGTGTTCATATGTAGTAAAAACCTGAGAAATCCGTCCGTGTTCGTCATTTGTTATCGAATCCACTTAAAGCCAGTTCGTCACATTGGCCGCTCTTCTGTCTGAAACGGTTACATTTATCGTCTGCAAAGCTATGTCGCGTGCTGCGGTATACGGAGACACTACAAGCACCATAGTATAACACAGATGAAGCTACTAAGTTGATGTAATAGCCAGTAAGAAGTAGTACAATTCAAGTTTTAGCTATCGATTATTGACTTTTTAGCTGGCTTTACTGCTTTGGACATGAGCTAGGACCTTAACATTTTGCATGAAAGGAGGAGTAGCAGCCGAAGTGCACGGGAGAATGTGAAAAGTGTTCATATGTAGTAAAAACCTGTGAAATCCGTCCGTTTTCGTCATTTGTTATCGAATCGACTTCAAGCCAGATCGACACATTGGCCGCACTTCTGTCTGAAACGGTTACATTTATCGTCTGCAAAGCTATGTCGCGTGCTGCGGTACGTGGAGACACGAAAAGCACCATAGTTGAACTCGGATGAAGCTTCTAAGTTGATGTAATAGCCAGTAAGAAGTAGTACAATTCAAGTTTTAGGTATCGATTATTGACTTTTTAGCTGGCTTTGGTGCCTTGGACATGAGCTAGGACCTTAAGATTCTGCATGAAAGGAGGACTAGCAGCCGAGTTGCACGGGAGAATGTGAAAAGTGTTCATATGTAGTAAAAACCTGAGAAATCCGTCCGTTTTCGTCATTTGTTAACGAATCGACTTAAAGCCAGATCGTCACATTGGCCCCTCTTTTCTCTGAAACGGTTGTACTAATCGTCTGCAAAGCTATGTCGCGTACTGCGGTGTGCGGAGACACTAAAAGCACCATGGTAGAACACAGATGAAGCTTCTAAGTTGATGTAATAGCCAGTAAGAAGTAGTACAATTCAAGTTTTAGGTATCGATTATTGACTTTTTAGCTGGCTTTGGTGCCTTGGACATGACCTATGACCTTAAGATTTTGCTTGAAAAGAGGACTACCAGCCGCGTTGCACGGGAGAATGTGAAAAGTGTTCATATGTAGCAAACACCTGAGAAATCCGTCCGTTTTCGTCATTTGTTATCGAATCGACTTAAAGCCCGATCGTCACATTGGCCGCTCTTCTCTCTGAAACGGTTGTACTTATCGCCTGCAAAGCTATGTCGCGTGATGCGGTATGCGGAGACACTAAAAGCACCATAGTAGAACACAGATGAAGCTTCTAAGTTGATGTAATAGCCAGTAAGAAGTAGTACAATTCAAGTTTTAGGTATCGATTGTTGACTTTTTAGCTGGCTTTGGTGCCTTGGACATGAGCTAGGACCTTAAGATTCTGCATGAAAGGAGGACTAGCAGCCGCGTTGTACGGGAGAATGTGAAATGTGTTCATATGTAGTAAAAACCTGAGACATCCGTCCGTTTTCGTCATTTGTTATCGAATCGACTTAAAGCCAGATCGTCACATTGGCTGCTCCGATCTCTGAAACGGTTGTACTTATCGTCTGGAAAGCTTTGTCGCGTGCTGCGGTATGCGGAGACACTAAAAGCACCATAGTAGAACACAGATGAAGCTTCTAAGTTGATGTAATAGCCAGTAAGAAGTAGTATAATTCAAGTTTTAGGTATCGATTATTGACTTTTTAGCTGGCTTTGGTGCCTTGGAAATGAGCTAGGACCTTAAGATTCTGCATGAAAGAGGACTAGCAGCCGAGTTGCACGGGAGAATGTGAAAAGTGTTCATATGTAGTAAAAACCTGAGAAATCCGTCCGTTTTCGTCATTTGTTATCGAATCGACTTAAAGCCAGATCGTCACATTGGCCGCTCTTCTCTCTGAAACGGTTGTACCTATCGTCTGCAAAGCTATGTCGTATGCTGCGGTAGGCGGAGACACTGAAACCACCACAGTAGAACACAGATGAAGCTTCTAATTTGATGTAATAGCCAGTAAGAAGTAGTACAATTCAAGTTTTAGGTATCGATTATTGACTTCTTAGCTGGCTTTGATGCCTTGGACATGAGCTAGGACCTTAAGAATCTGCATGAAAGGAGGACTAGCAGCCGAGTTGCAGGGAAGAATGTGAAAAGTGTTCATATGTAGTAAAAACCTGAGAAATCCGTCCGTGTTCGTCATTTGTTATCGAATCCACTTCAAGCCAGATCGTCACATTGGCCGCTCTTCTCTCTGAAACGGTTGTACATCTCGTCTGCAAAGCTAGTCGCGTGCTGCGGTATGCGGAGACACTAAATGCACCATAGTAGAACACAGATGAAGCTTCGAAGTTGATGTAATAGCTAATAAGAAATAGTACAATTAAAGTTTTAGGTATCGATTATTGACTTTTTAGCTTGCTTTGGTGCCTTGGACATTACCTAGGACCTTAAGATTCTAAATGAAAGGACTACTAGCATCAGAGTTGCACGGGAGGATGTGAAAAGTGTTCATATGTACTAAAAACCTGAGAAATCCGTCCGTTTTCGTCATTTGTTATCGAATCGACATAAAGCCTGATCGTCACATTGGCCGCTCTTCTGTCTGAAACGGTTACATTTATCGTCTGCAAAGCTATGTCACGTGCTGCGGTATGCGGAGACACTAAAAGCACCATAGTAGAACACAGAAGAAGCTTCTAAGTTGAAGCAATAGCCAGTAAGACGTAGTACAATTCAAGTTTTAGTTGTCGATTATTCACTTTTTAGCCGGCTTTGGTGGCTTGGACATGACCTATGACCTTAAGATTTTGCTTGAAAAGAGGACTACCAGCCGCGTTGCACGGGAGAATGTGAAAAGTGTTCATATGTAGCAAACACCTGAAAAATCCGTCCGTTTTCGTCATTTGTTATCGAATCGACTTAAAGCCAGTTTGTCACATTGGCCGCTCTTCTCTCTGAAACGGCAGTACTTATCGTCTGCAAAGCTATGTCGCGTGCTGCGGTATGCGGAGACACTAAAAATACCATAGTACAACACAGATGAAGCTTCTAAGTTGATGTAATAGCCAGTAGGAAGTAGTACAATTCAAGTTTTAGTTATCGATTATTGACTTTTTGGCTGGCTTTGGTGCCTTGGACATGAGCTAGGAACTTAAGATTTTGCATGAAAGGAGGACTAGCAGCCGCGTTGCGCGGGAGAATGTGAAAAGTGTTCATATGTAGTAAAAACCTGAGAAATCCGTCCGTGTTGGTCATTTGTTATCGAATCCACTTAAAGCCAGATCGTCACATTGGCCGCTCTTCTGTCTGAAACGGTTACATTTATCGTCTGCAAAGCAATGTCGCGTGCTGCGGTATACGGAGACACTACAAGCACCATAGTATAACACAGATGAAGCTACTAAGTTGATGTAATAGCCAGTAAGAAGTAGTACAATTCAAGTTTTAGCTATCGATTATTGACTTTTTAGCTGGCTTTAATGCCTTGGACATGAGCTAGGACCTTAACATTTTGCATGAAAGGAGGAGTAGCAGCCGAAGTGCACGGGAGAATATGAAAAGTGTTCATATGTAGTAAAAACCTGTGAAATCCGTCCGTTTTCGTCATTTGTTATCGAATCGACTTCAAGCCAGATCGACACATTGGCCGCACTTCTGTCAGAAACGGTTACATTTATCGTCTGCAAAGCTATGTCGCGTGCTGCGGTATGTGGAGACAAGAAAAGCACCATAGTTGAACACAGATGAAGCTTCTAAGTTGATGTAATAGCCAGTAAGAAGTAGTACAATTCAAGTTTTAGGTATCGATTATTGACTTTTTACCCTTCTTTGGTGCCTTGGACATGAGCTAGGAACTTAAGATTTTGCATGAAAGGAGGACTAGCAGCCGCGTTGCACCGGAGAATGTGAAAAGTGTTCATATGTTGTAAAAACCTGAGAAATCAGTCCGTTTTCGTCATTTGTTATCGAATCGACTTAAAGCCAGATCGTCACATTGGCCGCTCATCTCTCTGAAACGGTTGTACTTATCGTCTACAAAGCTATGTCGTGTGCTGCAGTATGCGAAGACACTAAAAGCACCATAGTATAACACAGGTGAAGCTTCTAAGTTGATGTAATAGCCAGTAAGAAGTAGTACAATTCAAGTTTTAGTTATCGATTATTGACTTTTTAGCTGGCTTTGGTGCCTTGGACATTAGCTAGGACCTTAACATTTTGCATGAAAGGAGGCGTAGCAGCCGAAGTGCACGGGAGAATGTGAGAAGTGTTCATATGTAGTAAAAACCTGAGAAATCCGTCCGTTTTCGTCATTTGTTATCGAATCGACTTAAAGCCAGATCGTCACATTGGCCGCTCTTCTCTCTGAAACGGTTGTACTTATCGTCTGCAAAGCTATGTCGCGTGCTGCGGTATGCGGAGACTCTAAAAGCACCATAGTAGAACACAGATGAAGCTTCTAAGTTGATGTAATAGCCAGTAAGAAGTAGTACAATTCAAGTTTTAGGTACTGATTATTTACTTTTTAGCTGGCTTTGGAGCCTTGGACATGAGCTAGGACCTTAAAATTCTGCATGAAAGGAGGACTAGCAGCCGCGTTGCACGGGAGAATGTGAAATGTGTTCATATGTAGTAAAAACCTGAGAAATCCGTCCGTTTTCGTCATTTGTTATCGAATCGACTTAAAGCCCGATCGTCACATTGGCCGCTCTTATCTCTGAAACGGTTGTACTTATCGCCTGCAAAGCTATGTCGCGTGATGCGGTATGCGGAGACACTAAAAGCACCATAGTAGAACACAGATGAAGCTTCTAAGTTGATGTAATAGCCAGTAAGAAGTAGTACAATTCAAGTTTTAGGTATCGATTATTGACTTTCTGGCTGGCTTTGGTGCCTTGGACATGAGCTAGGAACTTAAGATTTTGCATGAAAGGAGGACTAGCAGCCGCGTTGCGCGGGAGAATGTGAAAAGTGTTCATATGTAGTAAAAACCTGAGAAATCCGTCCGTGTTGGTCATTTGTTATCGAATCCACTTAAAGCCAGATCGTCACATTGGCCGCTCTTCTGTCTGAAACGGTTACATTTATCGTCTGCAAAGCAATGTCGCGTGCTGCGGTATACGGAGACACTACAAGCACCATAGTATAACACAGATGAAGCTACTAAGTTGATGTAATAGCCAGTAAGAAGTAGTACAATTCAAGTTTTAGCTATCGATTATTGACTTTTTAGCTGGCTTTAATGCCTTGGACATGAGCTAGGACCTTAACATTTTGCATGAAAGGAGGAGTAGCAGCCGAAGTGCACGGGAGAATATGAAAAGTGTTCATATGTAGTAAAAACCTGTGAAATCCGTCCGTTTTCGTCATTTGTTATCGAATCGACTTCAAGCCAGATCGACACATTGGCCGCACTTCTGTCAGAAACGGTTACATTTATCGTCTGCAAAGCTATGTCGCGTGCTGCGGTATGTGGAGACAAGAAAAGCACCATAGTTGAACACAGATGAAGCTTCTAAGTTGATGTAATAGCCAGTAAGAAGTAGTACAATTCAAGTTTTAGGTATCGATTATTGACTTTTTACCCTTCTTTGGTGCCTTGGACATGAGCTAGGAACTTAAGATTTTGCATGAAAGGAGGACTAGCAGCCGCGTTGCACCGGAGAATGTGAAAAGTGTTCATATGTTGTAAAAACCTGAGAAATCAGTCCGTTTTCGTCATTTGTTATCGAATCGACTTAAAGCCAGATCGTCACATTGGCCGCTCATCTCTCTGAAACGGTTGTACTTATCGTCTACAAAGCTATGTCGTGTGCTGCAGTATGCGAAGACACTAAAAGCACCATAGTATAACACAGGTGAAGCTTCTAAGTTGATGTAATAGCCAGTAAGAAGTAGTACAATTCAAGTTTTAGTTATCGATTATTGACTTTTTAGCTGGCTTTGGTGCCTTGGACATTAGCTAGGACCTTAACATTTTGCATGAAAGGAGGCGTAGCAGCCGAAGTGCACGGGAGAATGTGAGAAGTGTTCATATGTAGTAAAAACCTGAGAAATCCGTCCGTTTTCGTCATTTGTTATCGAATCGACTTAAAGCCAGATCGTCACATTGGCCGCTCTTCTCTCTGAAACGGTTGTACTTATCGTCTGCAAAGCTATGTCGCGTGCTGCGGTATGCGGAGACTCTAAAAGCACCATAGTAGAACACAGATGAAGCTTCTAAGTTGATGTAATAGCCAGTAAGAAGTAGTACAATTCAAGTTTTAGGTACTGATTATTTACTTTTTAGCTGGCTTTGGAGCCTTGGACATGAGCTAGGACCTTAAAATTCTGCATGAAAGGAGGACTAGCAGCCGCGTTGCACGGGAGAATGTGAAATGTGTTCATATGTAGTAAAAACCTGAGAAATCCGTCCGTGTTGGTCATTTGTTATCGAATCCACTTAAAGCCAGATCGTCACATTGGCCGCTCTTCTGTCTGAAACGGTTACATTTATCGTCTGCAAAGCAATGTCGCGTGCTGCGGTATACGGAGACACTACAAGCACCATAGTATAACACAGATGAAGCTACTAAGTTGATGTAATAGCCAGTAAGAAGTAGTACAATTCAAGTTTTAGCTATCGATTATTGACTTTTTAGCTGGCTTTAATGCCTTGGACATGAGCTAGGACCTTAACATTTTGCATGAAAGGAGGAGTAGCAGCCGAAGTGCACGGGAGAATATGAAAAGTGTTCATATGTAGTAAAAACCTGTGAAATCCGTCCGTTTTCGTCATTTGTTATCGAATCGACTTCAAGCCAGATCGACACATTGGCCGCACTTCTGTCAGAAACGGTTACATTTATCGTCTGCAAAGCTATGTCGCGTGCTGCGGTATGTGGAGACAAGAAAAGCACCATAGTTGAACACAGATGAAGCTTCTAAGTTGATGTAATAGCCAGTAAGAAGTAAACAATTCAAGTTTTAGGTATCGATTATTGACTTTTTACCCTTCTTTGGTGCCTTGGACATGAGCTAGGAACTTAAGATTTTGCATGAAAGGAGGACTAGCAGCCGCGTTGCACCGGAGAATGTGAAAAGTGTTCATATGTTGTAAAAACCTGAGAAATCAGTCCGTTTTCGTCATTTGTTATCGAATCGACTTAAAGCCAGATCATCACATTGGCCGCTCATCTCTCTGAAACGGTTGTACTTATCGTCTACAAAGCTATGTCGTGTGCTGCAGTATGCGAAGACACTAAAAGCACCATAGTATAACACAGGTGAAGCTTCTAAGTTGATGTAAAAGCCAGTAAGAAGTAGTACAATTCAAGTTTTAGTTATCGATTATTGACTTTTTAGCTGGCTTTGGTGCCTTGGACATTAGCTAGGACCTTAACATTTTGCATGAAAGGAGGCGTAGCAGCCGAAGTGCACGGGAGAATGTGAGAAGTGTTCATATGTAGTAAAAACCTGAGAAATCCGTCCGTTTTCGTCATTTGTTATCGAATCGACTTAAAGCCAGATCGTCACATTGGCCGCTCTTCTCTCTGAAACGGTTGTACTTATCGTCTGCAAAGCTATGTCGCGTGCTGCGGTATGCGGAGACACTAAAAGCACCATAGTAGAACACAGATGAAGCTTCTAAGTTGATGTAATAGCCAGTAAGAAGTAGTATAATTCAAGTTTAGGTATCGATTATTGACTTTTTAGCTGGCTTTGGTGCCTTGGACATGAGCTAGGACCTTAAGATTCTGCATGAAAGGAGGACTAACAGCCGAGTTGCACGGGAGAATGTGAAAAGTGTTCATATGTAGTAAAAACCTGAGAAATCCGTCCGTTTTCGTCATTTGTTATCGAATCGACTTAAAGCCAGATCGTCACATTGGCCGCTCTTCTCTCTGAAACGGTTGTACTTATCGTCTGCAAAGCAATGTCGTATGCTGCGGTAGGCGGAGACACTGAAACCACCACAGTGGAACACAGATGAAGCTTCTAATTTGATGTAATAGCCAGTAAGAAGTAGTACAATTCAAGTTTTAGGTACTGATTATTTACTTTTTAGCTGGCTTTGGAGCCTTGGACATGAGCTAGGACCTTAAAATTCTGCATGAAAGGAGGACTAGCAGCCGCGTTGCACGGGAGAATGTGAAATGTGTTCATATGTAGTAAAAACCTGAGAAATCCGTCCGTTTTCGTCATTTGTTATCGAATCGACTTAAAGCCAGTTTGTCACATTGGCCGCTCTTCTCTCTGAAACGGCAGTACTTATCGTCTGCAAAGCTATGTCGCGTGCTGCGGTATGCGGAGACACTAAAAATACCATAGTACAACACAGATGAAGCTTCTAAGTTGATGTAATAGCCAGTAGGAAGTAGTACAATTCAAGTTTTAGTTATCGATTATTGACTTTTTGGCTGGCTTTGGTGCCTTGGACATGAGCTAGGAACTTAAGATTTTGCATGAAAGGAGGACTAGCAGCCGCGTTGCGCGGGAGAATGTGAAAAGTGTTCATATGTAGTAAAAACCTGAGAAATCCGTCCGTGTTGGTCATTTGTTATCGAATCCACTTAAAGCCAGATCGTCACATTGGCCGCTCTTCTGTCTGAAACGGTTACATTTATCGTCTGCAAAGCAATGTCGCGTGCTGCGGTATACGGAGACACTACAAGCACCATAGTATAACACAGATGAAGCTACTAAGTTGATGTAATAGCCAGTAAGAAGTAGTACAATTCAAGTTTTAGCTATCGATTATTGACTTTTTAGCTGGCTTTAATGCCTTGGACATGAGCTAGGACCTTAACATTTTGCATGAAAGGAGGAGTAGCAGCCGAAGTGCACGGGAGAATATGAAAAGTGTTCATATGTAGTAAAAACCTGTGAAATCCGTCCGTTTTCGTCATTTGTTATCGAATCGACTTCAAGCCAGATCGACACATTGGCCGCACTTCTGTCAGAAACGGTTACATTTATCGTCTGCAAAGCTATGTCGCGTGCTGCGGTATGTGGAGACAAGAAAAGCACCATAGTTGAACACAGATGAAGCTTCTAAGTTGATGTAATAGCCAGTAAGAAGTAGTACAATTCAAGTTTTAGGTATCGATTATTGACTTTTTACCCTTCTTTGGTGCCTTGGACATGAGCTAGGAACTTAAGATTTTGCATGAAAGGAGGACTAGCAGCCGCGTTGCACCGGAGAATGTGAAAAGTGTTCATATGTTGTAAAAACCTGAGAAATCAGTCCGTTTTCGTCATTTGTTATCGAATCGACTTAAAGCCAGATCGTCACATTGGCCGCTCATCTCTCTGAAACGGTTGTACTTATCGTCTACAAAGCTATGTCGTGTGCTGCAGTATGCGAAGACACTAAAAGCACCATAGTATAACACAGGTGAAGCTTCTAAGTTGATGTAATAGCCAGTAAGAAGTAGTACAATTCAAGTTTTAGTTATCGATTATTGACTTTTTAGCTGGCTTTGGTGCCTTGGACATTAGCTAGGACCTTAACATTTTGCATGAAAGGAGGCGTAGCAGCCGAAGTGCACGGGAGAATGTGAGAAGTGTTCATATGTAGTAAAAACCTGAGAAATCCGTCCGTTTTCGTCATTTGTTATCGAATCGACTTAAAGCCAGATCGTCACATTGGCCGCTCTTCTCTCTGAAACGGTTGTACTTATCGTCTGCAAAGCTATGTCGCGTGCTGCGGTATGCGGAGACTCTAAAAGCACCATAGTAGAACACAGATGAAGCTTCTAAGTTGATGTAATAGCCAGTAAGAAGTAGTACAATTCAAGTTTTAGGTACTGATTATTTACTTTTTAGCTGGCTTTGGAGCCTTGGACATGAGCTAGGACCTTAAAATTCTGCATGAAAGGAGGACTAGCAGCCGCGTTGCACGGGAGAATGTGAAATGTGTTCATATGTAGTAAAAACCTGAGAAATCCGTCCGTGTTGGTCATTTGTTATCGAATCCACTTAAAGCCAGATCGTCACATTGGCCGCTCTTCTGTCTGAAACGGTTACATTTATCGTCTGCAAAGCAATGTCGCGTGCTGCGGTATACGGAGACACTACAAGCACCATAGTATAACACAGATGAAGCTACTAAGTTGATGTAATAGCCAGTAAGAAGTAGTACAATTCAAGTTTTAGCTATCGATTATTGACTTTTTAGCTGGCTTTAATGCCTTGGACATGAGCTAGGACCTTAACATTTTGCATGAAAGGAGGAGTAGCAGCCGAAGTGCACGGGAGAATATGAAAAGTGTTCATATGTAGTAAAAACCTGTGAAATCCGTCCGTTTTCGTCATTTGTTATCGAATCGACTTCAAGCCAGATCGACACATTGGCCGCACTTCTGTCAGAAACGGTTACATTTATCGTCTGCAAAGCTATGTCGCGTGCTGCGGTATGTGGAGACAAGAAAAGCACCATAGTTGAACACAGATGAAGCTTCTAAGTTGATGTAATAGCCAGTAAGAAGTAAACAATTCAAGTTTTAGGTATCGATTATTGACTTTTTACCCTTCTTTGGTGCCTTGGACATGAGCTAGGAACTTAAGATTTTGCATGAAAGGAGGACTAGCAGCCGCGTTGCACCGGAGAATGTGAAAAGTGTTCATATGTTGTAAAAACCTGAGAAATCAGTCCGTTTTCGTCATTTGTTATCGAATCGACTTAAAGCCAGATCATCACATTGGCCGCTCATCTCTCTGAAACGGTTGTACTTATCGTCTACAAAGCTATGTCGTGTGCTGCAGTATGCGAAGACACTAAAAGCACCATAGTATAACACAGGTGAAGCTTCTAAGTTGATGTAAAAGCCAGTAAGAAGTAGTACAATTCAAGTTTTAGTTATCGATTATTGACTTTTTAGCTGGCTTTGGTGCCTTGGACATTAGCTAGGACCTTAACATTTTGCATGAAAGGAGGCGTAGCAGCCGAAGTGCACGGGAGAATGTGAGAAGTGTTCATATGTAGTAAAAACCTGAGAAATCCGTCCGTTTTCGTCATTTGTTATCGAATCGACTTAAAGCCAGATCGTCACATTGGCCGCTCTTCTCTCTGAAACGGTTGTACTTATCGTCTGCAAAGCTATGTCGCGTGCTGCGGTATGCGGAGACACTAAAAGCACCATAGTAGAACACAGATGAAGCTTCTAAGTTGATGTAATAGCCAGTAAGAAGTAGTATAATTCAAGTTTAGGTATCGATTATTGACTTTTTAGCTGGCTTTGGTGCCTTGGACATGAGCTAGGACCTTAAGATTCTGCATGAAAGGAGGACTAACAGCCGAGTTGCACGGGAGAATGTGAAAAGTGTTCATATGTAGTAAAAACCTGAGAAATCCGTCCGTTTTCGTCATTTGTTATCGAATCGACTTAAAGCCAGATCGTCACATTGGCCGCTCTTCTCTCTGAAACGGTTGTACTTATCGTCTGCAAAGCAATGTCGTATGCTGCGGTAGGCGGAGACACTGAAACCACCACAGTGGAACACAGATGAAGCTTCTAATTTGATGTAATAGCCAGTAAGAAGTAGTACAATTCAAGTTTTAGGTATCGATTATTGACTTTTTAGCTGGCTTTGATGCCTTGGACATGAGCTAGGACCTTAAGAATTTGCATGAAAGGAGGACTAGCAGCCGAGTTGCAGGGAAGAATGTGAAAAGTGTTCATATGTAGTAAAAACCTGAGAAATCCGTCCGTGTTCGTCATTTGTTATCGAATCCACTTCAAGCCAGATCGTCACATTGGCCGCTCTTCTCTCTGAAACGGTTGTACATCTCGTCTGCAAAGCTAGTCGCGTGCTGCGGTATGCGGAGACACTAAATGCACCATAGTAGAACACAGATGAAGCTTCGAAGTTGATGTAATAGCTAATAAGAAATAGTACAATTAAAGTTTTAGGTATCGATTATTGACTTTTTAGCTTGCTTTGGTGCCTTGGACATTACCTAGGACCTTAAGATTCTAAATGAAAGGACTGCTAGCATCAGAGTTGCACGGGAGAATGTGAAAAGTGTTCATATGTACTAAAAACCTGAGAAATCCGTCCGTTTTCGTCATTTGTTATCGAATCGACTTAAAGCCTGATCGTCACATTGGCCGCTCTTCTGTCTGAAACGGTTACATTTATCGTCTGCAAAGCTATGTCGCGTGCTGCGGTATGCGGAGACACTAAAAGCACCATAGTAGAACACAGAAGAAGCTTCTAAGTTGAAGCAATAGCCAGTAAGAAGTAGTACAATTCAAGTTTTAGTTGTCGATTATTCACTTTTTAGCCGGCTTTGGTGGCTTGGACATGACCTATGACCTTAAGATTTTGCTTGAAAAGAGGACTACCAGCCGCGTTGCACGGGAGAATGTGAAAAGTGTTCATATGTAGCAAACACCTGAGAAATCCGTCCGTTTTCGTCATTTGTTATCGAATCGACTTAAAGCCAGTTTGTCACATTGGCCGCTCTTCTCTCTGAAACGGCAGTACTTATCGTCTGCAAAGCTATGTCGCGTGCTGCGGTATGCGGAGACACTACAAGCACCATAGTATAACACAGATGAAGCTACTAAGTTGATGTAATAGCCAGTAAGAAGTAGTACAATTCAAGTTTTAGCTATCGATTATTGACTTTTTAGCTGGCTTTAATGCCTTGGACATGAGCTAGGACCTTAACATTTTGCATGAAAGGAGGAGTAGCAGCCGAAGTGCACGGGAGAATATGAAAAGTGTTCATATGTAGTAAAAACCTGTGAAATCCGTCCGTTTTCGTCATTTGTTATCGAATCGACTTCAAGCCAGATCGACACATTGGCCGCACTTCTGTCTGAAACGGTTACATTTATCGTCTGCAAAGCTATGTCGCGTGCTGCGGTATGTGGAGACACGAAAAGCACCATAGTTGAACACAGATGAAGCTTCTAAGTTGATGTAATAGCCAGTAAGAAGTAGTACAATTCAAGTTTTAGGTATCGATTATTGACTTTTTACCCTTCTTTGGTGCCTTGGACATGAGCTAGGAACTTAAGATTTTGCATGAAAGGAGGACTAGCAGCCGCGTTGCACCGGAGAATGTGAAAAGTGTTCATATGTTGTAAAAACCTGAGAAATCAGTCCGTTTTCGTCATTTGTTATCGAATCGACTTAAAGCCAGATCATCACATTGGCCGCTCTTCACTCTGAAACGGTTGTACTTATCGTCTGCAAAGCTATGTCGCGTGCTGCGGTATGCGGAGACTCTAAAAGCACCATAGTAGAACACAGATGAAGCTTCTAAGTTGATGTAATAGCCAGTAAGAAGTAGTACAATTCAAGTTTTAGGTACTGATTATTTACTTTTTAGCTGGCTTTGGAGCCTTGGACATGAGCTAGGACCTTAAAATTCTGCATGAAAGGAGGACTAGCAGCCGCGTTGCACGGGAGAATGTGAAATGTGTTCATATGTAGTAAAAACCTGAGAAATCCGTCCGTGTTGGTCATTTGTTATCGAATCCACTTAAAGCCAGATCGTCACATTGGCCGCTCTTCTGTCTGAAACGGTTACATTTATCGTCTGCAAAGCAATGTCGCGTGCTGCGGTATACGGAGACACTACAAGCACCATAGTATAACACAGATGAAGCTACTAAGTTGATGTAATAGCCAGTAAGAAGTAGTACAATTCAAGTTTTAGCTATCGATTATTGACTTTTTAGCTGGCTTTAATGCCTTGGACATGAGCTAGGACCTTAACATTTTGCATGAAAGGAGGAGTAGCAGCCGAAGTGCACGGGAGAATATGAAAAGTGTTCATATGTAGTAAAAACCTGTGAAATCCGTCCGTTTTCGTCATTTGTTATCGAATCGACTTCAAGCCAGATCGACACATTGGCCGCACTTCTGTCAGAAACGGTTACATTTATCGTCTGCAAAGCTATGTCGCGTGCTGCGGTATGTGGAGACAAGAAAAGCACCATAGTTGAACACAGATGAAGATTCTAAGTTGATGTAATAGCCAGTAAGAAGTAGTACAATTCAAGTTTTAGGTATCGATTATTGACTTTTTAGTTGGCTTTGATGCCTTGGACATGAGCTAGGACCTTAAGAATTTGCATGAAAGGAGGACTAGCAGCCGAGTTGCAGGGAAGAATGTGAAAAGTGTTCATATGTAGTAAAAACCTGAGAAATCCGTCCGTGTTCGTCATTTGTTATCGAATCCACTTCAAGCCAGATCGTCACATTGTCCGCTCTTCTCTCTGAAACGGTTGTACTTATCGTCTGCAAAGCTAGTCGCGTGCTGCGGTATGCGGAGACACTAAATGCACCATAGTAGAACACAGATGAAGCTTCGAAGTTGATGTAATAGCTAATAAGAAATAGTACAATTAAAGTTTTAGGTATCGATTATTGACTTTTTAGCTTGCTTTGGTGCCTTGGACATTACCTAGGACCTTAAGATTCTAAATGAAAGGACTGCTAGCATCAGAGTTGCACGGGAGAATGTGAAAAGTGTTCATATGTACTAAAAACCTGAGAAATCCGTCCGTTTTCGTCATTTGTTATCGAATCGACTTAAAGCCTGATCGTCACATTGGCCGCTCTTCTGTCTGAAACGGTTACATTTATCGTCTGCAAAGCTATGTCGCGTGCTGCGGTATGCGGAGACACTAAAAGCACCATAGTAGAACACAGAAGAAGCTTCTAAGTTGAAGCAATAGCCAGTAAGAAGTAGTACAATTCAAGTTTTAGTTGTCGATTATTCACTTTTTAGCCGGCTTTGGTGGCTTGGACATGACCTATGACCTTAAGATTTTGCTTGAAAAGAGGACTACCAGCCGCGTTGCACGGGAGAATGTGAAAAGTGTTCATATGTAGCAAACACCTGAGAAATCCGTCCGTTTTCGTCATTTGTTATCGAATCGACTTAAAGCCAGTTTGTCACATTGGCCGCTCTTCTCTCTGAAACGGCAGTACTTATCGTCTGCAAAGCTATGTCGCGTGCTGCGGTATGCGGAGACACTAAAAATACCATAGTACAACACAGATGAAGCTTCTAAGTTGATGTAATAGCCAGTAGGAAGTAGTACAATTCAAGTTTTAGTTATCGATTATTGACTTTTTGGCTGGCTTTGGTGCCTTGGACATGAGCTAGGAACTTAAGATTTTGCATGAAAGGAGGACTAGCAGCCGCGTTGCGCGGGAGAATGTGAAAAGTGTTCATATGTAGTAAAAACCTGAGAAATCCGTCCGTGTTGGTCATTTGTTATCGAATCCACTTAAAGCCAGATCGTCACATTGGCCGCTCTTCTGTCTGAAACGGTTACATTTATCGTCTGCAAAGCAATGTCGCGTGCTGCGGTATACGGAGACACTACAAGCACCATAGTATAACACAGATGAAGCTACTAAGTTGATGTAATAGCCAGTAAGAAGTAGTACAATTCAAGTTTTAGCTATCGATTATTGACTTTTTAGCTGGCTTTAATGCCTTGGACATGAGCTAGGACCTTAACATTTTGCATGAAAGGAGGAGTAGCAGCCGAAGTGCACGGGAGAATATGAAAAGTGTTCATATGTAGTAAAAACCTGTGAAATCCGTCCGTTTTCGTCATTTGTTATCGAATCGACTTCAAGCCAGATCGACACATTGGCCGCACTTCTGTCTGAAACGGTTACATTTATCGTCTGCAAAGCTATGTCGCGTGCTGCGGTATGTGGAGACACGAAAAGCACCATAGTTGAACACAGATGAAGCTTCTAAGTTGATGTAATAGCCAGTAAGAAGTAGTACAATTCAAGTTTTAGGTATCGATTATTGACTTTTTACCCTTCTTTGGTGCCTTGGACATGAGCTAGGAACTTAAGATTTTGCATGAAAGGAGGACTAGCAGCCGCGTTGCACCGGAGAATGTGAGAAGTGTTCATATGTTGTAAAAACCTGAGAAATCAGTCCGTTTTCGTCATTTGTTATCGAATCGACTTAAAGACAGATCGTCACATTGGCCGCTCATCTCTCTGAAACGGTTGTACTTATCGTCTACAAAGCTATGTCGTGTGCTGCAGTATGCGAAGACACTAAAAGCACCATAGTATAACACAGGTGAAGCTTCTAAGTTGATGTAATAGCCAGTAAGAAGTAGTACAATTCAAGTTTTAGTTATCGATTATTGACTTTTTAGCTGGCTTTGGTGCCTTGGACATTAGCTAGGACCTTAACATTTTGCATGAAAGGAGGCGTAGCAGCCGAAGTGCACGGGAGAATGTGAGAAGTGTTCATATGTAGTAAAAACCTGAGAAATCCGTCCGTTTTCGTCATTTGTTATCGAATCGACTTAAAGCCAGATCGTCACATTGGCCGCTCTTCTCTCTGAAACGGTTGTACTTATCGTCTGCAAAGCTATGTCGCGTGCTGCGGTATGCGGAGACTCTAAAAGCACCATAGTAGAACACAGATGAAGCTTCTAAGTTGATGTAATAGCCAGTAAGAAGTAGTACAATTCAAGTTTTAGGTACTGATTATTTACTATTTAGCTGGCTTTGGAGCCTTGGACATGAGCTAGGACCTTAAAATTCTGCATGAAAGGAGGACTAGCAGCCGCGTTGCACGGGAGAATGTGAAATGTGTTCATATGTAGTAAAAACCTGAGAAATCCGTCCGTTTTCGTCATTTGTTATCGAATCGACTTAAAGCCCGAACGTCCATTGGCCGCTCTTATCTCTGAAACGGTTGTACTTATCGCCTGCAAAGCTATGTCGCGTTATGCGGTATGCGGAGACACTAAAAGCACCATAGTAGAACACAGATGAAGTTTCTAAGTTGATGTAATAGCCAGTAAGAAGTAGTACAATACAAGTTTTAGGTATCGATTATTGACTTTTTAGCTGGCTTTGGTGCCTTGGACATGAGCTAGGACCTTAAGATTATGCATGAAAGGAGGACTAGCACCGGCGTTGGATAGGAGAATGTGACAAGTGTTCATATGTAGTAAAAACCTGAGAAATCCGTCCGTGTTCGTCATTTGTTATCGAATCCACTTCAAGCCAGATCGTCACATTGGCCGCTCTTCTCTCTGAAACGGTTGTACATCTCGTCTGCAAAGCTAGTCGCGTGCTGCGGTATGCGGAGACACTAAATGCACCATAGTAGAACACAGATGAAGCTTCTAAGTTGATGTAATAGCTAATAAGAAATAGTACAATTAAAGTTTTAGGTATCGATTATTGACTTTTTAGCTTGCTTTGGTGCCTTGGACATTACCTAGGACCTTAAGATTCTAAATGAAAGGACTGCTAGCATCAGAGTTGCACGGGAGAATGTGAAAAGTGTTCATATGTACTAAAAACCTGAGAAATCCGTCCGTTTTCGTCATTTGTTATCGAATCGACTTAAAGCCTGATCGTCACATTGGCCGCTCTTCTGTCTGAAACGGTTACATTTATCGTCTGCAAAGCTATGTCGCGTGCTGCGGTATGCGGAGACACTAAAAGCACCATTGTAGAACACAGAAGAAGCTTCTAAGTTGAAGCAATAGCCAGTAAGAAGTAGTACAATTCAAGTTTTAGTTGTCGATTATTCACTTTTTAGCCGGCTTTGGTGGCTTGGACATGATCTATGACCTTAAGATTTTGCTTGAAAAGAGGACTACCAGCCGCGTTGCACGGGAGAATGTGAAAAGTTTTCATATGTAGCAAACACCTGAGAAATCCGTCCGTTTTCGTCATTTGTTATCGAATCGACTTAAAGCCAGTTTGTCACATTGGCCGATCTTCTCTCTGAAACGGCAGTACTTATCGTCTGCAAAGCTATGTCGCGTGCTGCGGTATGCGGAGACACTAAAAGTACCATAGTACAACACAGATGAAGCTTCTAAGTTGATGTAATAGTCAGTAGGAAGTAGTACAATTCAAGTTTAATTATCGATTATTGACTTTTTGGCTGGCTTTGGTGCCTTGGACATGAGCTAGGACCTTAAGATTCTGCATGAAAGGAGGACTAGCAGCCGCGTTGCACGGGAGAATGCGAAATGTGTTCATATGTAGTAAAAACCTGAGAAATCCGTCCGTGTTGGTCATTTGTTATCGAATCCACTTAAAGCCAGATCGTCACATTGGCCGCTCTTCTGTCTGAAACGGTTAAATTTATCGTCTGCAAAGCTATGTCGCGTGCTGCGGTATGCGGAGACTCTAAAAGCACCATAGTAGAACACAGATGAAACTTCTAAGTTGATGTAATAGCCAGTAAGAAGTAGTATAATTCAAGTTTTAGGTACTGATTATTTACTTTTTAGCTGGCTTTGGAGCCTTGGACATGAGCTAGGACCTTAAGATTCTGCATGAAAGGAGGACTAGCAGCCGCGTTGCACGGGAGAATGTGAAATGTGTTCATATGTAGTAAAAACCTGAGAAATCCGTCCGTTTTCGTCATTTGTTATCGAATCGACTTCAAGCCAGATCGACACATTGGCCGCTCTTATCTCTGAAACGGTTGTACGTATCGCCTGCAAAGCTATGTCGCGTGATGCGGTATGCGGAGACACTAAAAGCACCATAGTAGAACACAGATGAAGCTTCTAAGTTGATGTAATAGCCAGTAAGAGGTAGTACAATTCAAGTTTTAGGTATCGATTATTGACTTTTTAGCTGGCTTTGGTGCCTTGGACATGAGCTAGGACCTTAAGATTCTGCATGAAAGGAGGACTAGCGACCGCGTTGTACGGGAGAATGTGAAATGTGTTCATATGTAGTAAAATCCTGAGAAATCCGTCCGTTTTCGTCATTTGTTATCGAATCGACTTAAAGTCAGATCGTCACATTGGCTGCTCTTCTCTCTGAAACGGTTGTACTTATCGTCTGGAAAGCTTCGTAGCGTGCTGCGGTATGCGGAGACACTGAAAGCACCATAGTAGAATACAGATGAAGCTTCTATGATGATGTAATAGCCAGTAAGATGTAGTACAATTCAAGTTTAAGGTATCGATTATTGACTTTTTAGCTGGCTTTGGTGCCTTGGACATGAGCTAGGACCTTAAGATTCTGCATGAAAGGATGACTAGCGGCCGCGTTGTACGGGAGAATGTGAAATGTATTCATATGTAGTAAAATTATGAGAAATCCGTCCGTTTTCGTCATTTGTTATCGAATCGACTTAAGCCAGATCGTCATATTGGCTGCTCTTCTCTCTGAAGAGGTTGTACTTATCGTCTGGAAAGCGTCGTAGCGTGCTGCGGTATGCGGAGACACTGAAAGCACCATAGTAGAACACAGATGAAGCTTCTAAGATGATGTAATAGCCAGTAAGAAGTAGTACAATTCAAGTTTTAGGTATCGATTATTGACTTTTTAGCTGGCTTTGGTGCCTTGGACATGAGCTAGGACCTTAAGATTCTGCATTAAAGGAGGACTAGCAGCCGCGTTGCACGGGAGAATGTGAAATGTGTTCATATGTAGTAGAAACCTGAGTAATCCGTCCGTTTTCGTCATTTGTTATCGAATCGAATTAAAGCCAGATCGTCACATTGGCCGCTCTTCTCTCTGAAACGGTTGTACTTATCGTCTGCAAAGCTATGTCGCGTGCTGCGGTATGCGGAGACACTAAAAGCACCATAGTAGAACACAGATGAAGCTTCTATGATGATGTAATAGCCAGTAAGAAGTAGTACAATTCAAGTTTTAGGTATCGATTATTGACTTTTTAGCTGGCTTTGGTGCCTTGGACATGAGCTAGGACCTTAAGATTCTGCATGAAAGGAGGACTAGCACCCGCGTTGGATAGGAGAATGTGAAAAGTGTTCATATGTAGTAAAAACCTGAGAAATCCGTCCGTTTTCGTCATTTGTTATCGAATCGACTTAAAGCCAGATCGACACATTGGCCGCACTTCTGTCTGAAACGGTTACATTTATCGTCTGGAAAGCTTTGTCGCGTGCTGCGGTATACGGAGACACTAAAAGCACCATAGTAGAACACAGATGAAGCTTCTAAGTTGATGTAATAGCCAGTAAGAAGTAGTATAATTCAAGTTTTAGGTATCGATTATTGACTTTTTAGCTGGCTTTGGTGCCTTGGACATGAGCTAGGACCTTAAGATTCTGCATGAAAGGAGGACTAGCGGCCGCGTTGTACGGGAGAATGTGAAATGTGTTCATATGTAGTAAAATCCTGAGAAATCCGTCCGTTTTCGTCATTTGTTATCGAATCGACTTAAAGCCAGATCGTCATATTGGCTGCTCTTCTCTCTGAAACGGTTGTACTTATCGTCTGGAAAGCGTCGTAGCGTGCTGCGGTATGCGGAGGCACTGAAAGCACCATAGTAGAACACAGATGAAGCTTCTAAGCTGATGTAATAGCCCGTAAGAAGTAGTACAATTCAAGTTTTAGGTATCGATTATTGACTTTTTAGCTGGCTTTGGTGCCTTGGACATGAGCTAGGACCTTAAGATTCTGCATGAAAGGAGGACTAGCAGCCGAGTTGCACGGGAGAATGTGAAAAGTGTTCATATGTAGTAAAAACCTGAGAAATCCGTCCGTTTTCGTCATTTGTTATCGAATCGACTTAAAGCCAGATCGTCACATTGGCCCCTCTTTTCTCTGAAACGGTTGTACTTATCGTCTGCAAAGCTATGTCGCGTACTGCGGTGTGCGGAGACACTAAAAGCACCATGGTAGAACACAGATGAAGCTCCTAAGTTGATGTAATAGCCAGTAAGAAGTAGTACAATTCAAGTTTTAGGTATCGATTATTGACTTTTTAGCTGGCTTTGGTGCCTTGGACATGAGCTAGGACCTTAAGATTCTGCATTAAAGGAGGACTAGCAGCCGCGTTGCACGGGAGAATGTGAAAAGTGTTCATATGTAGTAGAAACCTGAGAAATCCGTCCGTTTTCGTCATTTGTTATCGAATCGAATTAAAGCCAGATCGTCACATTGGCCGCTCTTCTCTCTGAAACGGTTGTACTTATCGTCTGCAAAGCTATGTCGCGTGCTGCGGTATGCGGAGACACTAAAAGCACCATAGTAGAACACAGATGAAGCTTCTATGATGATGTAATAGCCAGTAAGAAGTAGTACAATTAAAGTTTTAGGTATCGATTATTGACTTTTTAGCTGGCTTTGGTGCCTTGGACATGAGCTGGGACCTTAAGATTCTGCATGAAAGGAGGACTAGCACCTGCGTTGGATAGGAGAATGTGAAAAGTGTTCATATGTAGTAAAAACCTGAGAAATCCGTCCGTTTTCGTCATTTGTTATCGAATCGACTTAAAGCCAGATTGTCACATTGGCTGCTCCAATCTCTGAAACGGTTGTACTTATCGTCTGGAAAGCTTTGTCGCGTGCTGCGGTATGCGGAGACACTAAAAGCACCATAGTAGAACACAGATGAAGCTTCTAAGTTGATGTAATAGCCAGTAAGAAGTAGTATAATTCAAGTTTTAGGTATCGATTATTGACTTTTTAGCTGGCTTTGGTGCCTTGGACATGAGCTAGGACCTTATGATTCTGCATGAAAGGAGGACTAGCAGCCGAGTTGCACGGGAGAATGTGAAAAGTGTTCATATGTAGTAAAAACCTGAGAAATCCGTCCGTTTTCGTCATTTATTATCGAATCGACTTAAAGCCAGATCGTCACATTGGCCGCTCTTCTCTCTGAAACGGTTGTACTTATCGTCTGGAAAGCTTCGTAGCGTGCTGCGGTATGCGGAGACACTGAAAGCACCATAGTAGAACACAGATGAAGCTTCTAAGATGATGTAATAGCCAGTAAGAAGTAGTACAATTCAAGTTTTAGGTATCGATTATTGACTTTTTAGCTGGCTTTGGTGCCTTGGACATGAGCTAGGACCTTAAGATTCTGCATGAGAGGAGGACTAGCAGCCGAGTTGCACGGGAGAATGTGAAAAGTGTTCATATGTAGTAAAAACCTGAGAAATCCGTCCGTTTTCGTCATTTGTTATCGAATCGACTTAAAGCCAGATCGTCACATTGGCCCCTCTTTTCTCTGAAACGGTTGTACTTATCGTCTGCAAAGCTATGTCGCGTACTGCGGTGTGCGGAAACACTAAAAGCACCATGTTAGAACACAGATGAAGCTTCTAAGTTGATGTAATAGCCAGTAAGAAGTAGTACAATTCAAGTTTTAGGTATCGATTATTGACTTTTTAGCTGGCTTTGGTGCCTTGGACATGAGCTAGGACCTTAAGTTTCTGCATTAGAGGAGGACTAGCAGCCGCGTTGCACGGGAGAATGTGAAAAGTGTTCATATGTAGTAGAAACCTGAGAAATCCGTCCGTTTTCGTCATTTGTTATCGAATCGAATTAAAGCCAGATCGTCACATTGGCCGCTCTTCTCTCTGAAACGGTTGTACTTATCGTCTGCAAAGCTATGTCGCGTGCTGCGGTATGCGGAGACACTAAAGGCACCATAGTAGAACACAGATGAAGCTTCTATGATGATGTAATAGCCAGTAAGAAGTAGTACAATTCAAGTTTTAGGTATCGATTATTGACTTTTTAGCTGGCTTTGGTGCCTTGGACATGAGCTAGGACCTTAAGATTATGCATGAAAGGAGGACTAGCACCGGCGTTGGATAGGAGAATGTGAAAAGTGTTCATATGTAGTAGAATCCTGAGAAATCCGTCCGTTTTCGTCATTTGTTATCGAATCGAATTAAAGCCAGATCGTCACATTGTCCGCTCTTCTCTCTGAAACGGTTGTACTTATCGTCTGCAAAGCTATGTCGCGTGCTGCGGTATGCGGAGACACTAAAAGCACCATAGTAGAACACAGATGAAGCATCTATGATGATGTAATAGCCAGTAAGAAGTAGTACAATTCAAGTTTTAGGTCTCGATTATTGACTTTTTAGCTGGCTTTGGTGCCTTGGACATAAGCTAGGATCTTAAGATTATGCATGAAAGGAGGACTAGCACCGGCGTTGGATAGGAGAATGTGAAAAGTGTTCATATGTAGTAAAAACCTGAGAAATCCGTCCGTTTTCGTCATTTGTTATCGAATCGACTTAAAGCCAGATCGTCACATTGGCTGCTCCGATCTCTGAAACGGTTGTACTTATCATCTGGAAAGCTTTGTCGCGTGCTGCGGTATGCGGAGACACTAAAAGCACCATAGTAGAACACAGATGAAGCTTCTAAGTTGATGTAATAGCCAGTAAGAAGTAGTATAATTCAAGTTTTAGGTATCGATTATTGACTTTTTAGCTGGCTTTGGAGCCTTGGACATGAGCTAGGACCTTAAGATTCTGCATGAAAGGAGGACTAGCAGCCGAGTTGCATGGGAGAATGTGAAAAGTGTTCATATGTAGTAAAAACCTGAGAAATCCGTCCGTTTTCGTCATTTGTTATCGAATCGACTTAAAGCCAGATCGTCACATTGGCCGCTCTTCTCTCTGAAACGGTTGTACTTATCGTCTGCAAAGCTATTTCGTATGCTGCGGTAGGCGGAGACACTGAAACCACCACAGTAGAACACAGATGAAGCTTCTAATTTGATGTAATAGCCAGTAAGAAGTAGTACAATTCAAGTTTTAGGTATCGATTATTGACTTTTTAGCTGGCTTTGATGCCTTGGACATGAGCTAGGACCTTAAGAATCTGCATGAAAGGAGGACTAGCAGCCGAGTTGCAAGGAGGAATGTGAAAAGTGTTCATATGTAGTAAAAACCTGAGAAATCCGTCCGTGTTCGTCATTTGTTATCGAATCCACTTCAAGCCAGATCGTCACATTGGCCGCTCTTCTCTCTGAAACGGTTGTACATCTCGTGTGCAAAGCTAGTCGCGTGCTGCGGTATGCGGAGACACTAAATGCACCATAGTAGAACACAGATGAAGCTTCGAAGTTGACGTAATAGCTAATAAGGAATAGTACAATTAAAGTTTTAGGTATCGATTATTGACTTTTTAGCTTGCTTTGGTGCCTTGGACATTACCTAGGACCTTAAGATTCTAAATGAAAGGACTGCGAGCATCAGAGTTGCACGGGAGAATGTGAAAAGTGTTCATATGTACTAAAAACCTGAGAAATCCGTCCGTTTTCGTCATTTGTTATCGAATCGACTTAAAGCCTGATCGTCACATTGGCCGCTCTTCTCTCTGAAACGGTTGTACTTATCGTCTGCAAAGCTATGTCGCGTGCTGCGGTATGCGGAGACACTAAAAGCACCATAGTAGAACACAGATGAAGCTTCTATGATGATGTAATAGCCAGTAAAAGTAGTACAATTCAAGTTTTAGGTATCGATTATTGACTTTTTAGCTGGCTTTGGTGCCTTGGACATGAGCTAGGACCTTAAGATTATGCATGAAAGGAGGACTAGCACCGGCGTTGGATAGGAGAATGTGAAAAGTGTTCATATGTAGTAAAAACCTGAGAAATCGGTCCGTTTTCGTCATTTGTTATCGAATCGACTTAAAGCCAGATCGTCACATTGGCTGCTCCGATCTCTGAAACGGTTGTACTTATCGTCTGGAAAGCAATGTCGCGTGCTGCGGTATGCGGAGACACTAAAAGCACCATAGTAGAACACAGATGAAGCTTCTAAGTTGATGTAATAGCCAGTAAGAAGTAGTACAATTCAAGTTTTAGGTATCGATTATTGACTTTTTAGCTGGCTTTGGTGCCTTGGACATGAGCTAGGACCTAAAGATTCTGCATGAAAGGAGGACTAGCGGCCGCGTTGTACGGGAGAATGTGAAATGTGTTCATATGTAGTAAAATCCTGAGAAATCCGTCCGTTTTCGTCATTTGTTATCGAATCGACTTAAAGCCAGATCGTCACATTGGCTGCTCTTCTCTCTGAAACGGTTGTACTTATCGTCTGGAAAGCTTCGTAGCGTGCTGAGGTATGCGGAGACACTGAAAGCACCATAGTAGAACACAGATGAAGCTTCTAAGATGATGTAATAGCCAGTAAGAAGTAGTACAATTCAAGTTTTAGGTATCGATTATTGACTTTTTAGCTGGCTTTGGTGCCTTGGACATGAGCTAGGACCTTAAGATTCTGCATGAAAGGAGGACTAGCAGCCGAGTTGCACGGGAGAATGTGAAATGTGTTCATATGTAGTAAAATCCTGAGAAATCCGTCCGTTTTCGTCATTTGTTATCGAATCGACTTAAAGCCCGATCGTCACATTGGCCGCTCTTATCTCTGAAACGGTTGTACTTATCGCCTGCAAAGCTATGTCGCGTGATGCGGTATGCGGAGACACTAAAAGCACCATAGTAGAACACAGATGAAGCTTCTAAGATGATGTAATAGCCAGTAAGAAGTAGTACAATTCAAGTTTTAGGTATCGATTATTGACTTTTTAGCTGGCTTTGGTGCCTTGGACATGAGCTAGGACCTTAAGATTCTGCATTAAAGGAGGACTAGCAGCCGCGTTGCACGGGAGAATGTGAAAAGTGTTCATATGTAGTAGAAACCTGAGAAATCCGTCCGTTTTCGTCATTTGTTATCGAATCGAATTAAAGCCAGATCGTCACATTGGCCGCTCTTCTCTCTGAAACGGTTGTACTTATCGTCTGCAAAGCTATGTCGCGTGCTGCGGTATGCGGAGACACTAAAAGCACCATAGTAGAACACAGATGAAGCTTCTATGATGATGTAATAGCCAGTAAGAAGTAGTACAATTCAAGTTTTAGGTATCGATTATTGACTTTTTAGCTGGCTTTGGTGCCTTGGACATGAGCTAGGACCTTAAGATTATGCATGAAAGGAGGACTAGCACCGGCGTTGGATAGGAGAATGTGAAAAGTGTTCATATGTAGTAAAAACCTGAGAAATCCGTCCGTTTTCGTCATTTGTTATCCAATCGACTTAAAGCCAGATCGTCACATTGGCTGCTCTTCTCTCTGAAACGGTTGTACTTATCGTCTGCAAAGCTATGTCGCGTGCTGCGGTATGCGGAGACACTAAAAGCACCATAGTAGGACACAGATGAAGCTTCTAAATTGATGTAATAGCCAGTAAGAAGTAGTATAATTCAAGTTTTAGGTATCGATTATTGACTTTTTAGCTGGCTTTGGTGCCTTGGACATGAGCTAGGACCTTAAGATTCTGCATGAAAGGAGGACTAGCAGCCGAGTTGCATGGGAGAATGTGAAAAGTGTTCATATGTAGTAAAAACCTGAGAAATCCGTCCGTTTTCGTCATTTGTTATCGAATCCACTTCAAGCCAGATCGTCACATTGGCCGCTCTTCTCTCTGAAACGGTTGTACATCTCGTCTGCAAAGCTAGTCGCGTGCTGCGGTTTGCGGAGACACTAAATGCACCATAGTAGAACACAGATGAAGCTTCGAAGTTGACGTAATAGCTAATAAGGAATAGTACAATTAATGTTTTAGGTATCGATTATTGACTTTTTAGCTTGCTTTGGTGCCTTGGACATTACCTAGGACCTTAAGATTCTAAATGAAAGGACTGCTAGCATCAGAGTTGCACGGGAGAATGTGAAAAGTGTTCATATGTAGTAGAAACCTGAGAAATCCGTCCGTTTTCGTCATTTGTTATCGAATCGAATTAAAGCCAGATCGTCACATTGGCCGCTCTTCTCTCTGAAACGGTTGTACTTATCGTCTGCAAAGCTATGTCGCGTGCTGCGGTATGCGGAGACACTAAAGGCACCATAGTAGAACACAGATGAAGCTTCTATGATGATGTAATAGCCAGTAAGAAGTAGTACAATTCAAGTTTTAGGTATCGATTATTGACTTTTTAGCTGGCTTTGGTGCCTTGGACATGAGCTAGGACCTTAAGATTATGCATGAAAGGAGGACTAGCACCGGCGTTGGATAGGAGAATGTGAAAAGTGTTCATATGTAGTAGAATCCTGAGAAATCCGTCCGTTTTCGTCATTTGTTATCGAATCGAATTAAAGCCAGATCGTCACATTGTCCGCTCTTCTCTCTGAAACGGTTGTACTTATCGTCTGCAAAGCTATGTCGCGTGCTGCGGTATGCGGAGACACTAAAAGCACCATAGTAGAACACAGATGAAGCTTCTATGATGATGTAATAGCCAGTAAGAAGTAGTACAATTCAAGTTTTAGGTATCGATTATTGACTTTTTAGCTGGCTTTGGTGCCTTGGACATAAGCTAGGATCTTAAGATTATGCATGTAAGGAGGACTAGCACCGGCGTTGGATAGGAGAATGTGAAAAGTGTTCATATGTAGTAAAAACCTGAGAAATCCGTCCGTTTTCGTCATTTGTTATCGAATCGACTTAAAGCCAGATCGTCACATTGGCTGCTCCGATCTCTGAAACGGTTGTACTTATCGTCTGGAAAGCTTTGTCGCGTGCTGCGGTATGCGGAGGCACTAAAAGCACCATAGTAGAACACAGATGAAGCTTCTAAGTTGATGTAATAGCCAGTAAGAAGTAGTATAATTCAAGTTTTAGGTATCGATTATTGACTTTTTAGCTGGCTTTGGAGCCTTGGACATGAGCTAGGACCTTAAGATTCTGCATGAAAGGAGGACTAGCAGCCGAGTTGCATGGGAGAATGTGAAAAGTGTTCATATGTAGTAAAAACCTGAGAAATCCGTCCGTTTTCGTCATTTGTTATCGAATCGACTTAAAGCCAGATCGTCACATTGGCCGCTCTTCTCTCTGAAACGGTTGTACTTATCGTCTGCAAAGCTATTTCGTATGCTGCGGTAGGCGGAGACACTGAAACCACCACAGTAGAACACAGATGAAGCTTCTAATTTGATGTAATAGCCAGTAAGAAGTAGTACAATTCAAGTTTTAGGTATCGATTATTGACTTTTTAGCTGGCTTTGATGCCTTGGACATGAGCTAGGACCTTAAGAATCTGCATGAAAGGAGGACTAGCAGCCGAGTTGCAAGGAAGAATGTGAAAAGTGTTCATATGTAGTAAAAACCTGAGAAATCCGTCCGTGTTCGTCATTTGTTATCGAATCCACTTCAAGCCAGATCGTCACATTGGCCGCTCTTCTCTCTGAAACGGTTGTACATCTCGTGTGCAAAGCTAGTCGCGTGCTGCGGTATGCGGAGACACTAAAAGCACCATAGTAGAACACAGATGAAGCTTCTAAGTTGATGTAATAGCCAGTAAGAAGTAGTACAATTCAAGTTTTAGGTATCGATTATTGACTTTTTAGCTGGCTTTGGTGCCTTGGACATGAGCTAGGACCTAAAGATTCTGCATGAAAGGAGGACTAGCGGCCGCGTTGTACGGGAGAATGTGAAATGTGTTCATATGTAGTAAAATCCTGAGAAATCCGTCCGTTTTCGTCATTTGTTATCGAATCGACTTAAAGCCAGATCGTCACATTGGCTGCTCTTCTCTCTGAAACGGTTGTACTTATCGTCTGGAAAGCTTCGTAGCGTGCTGAGGTATGCGGAGACACTGAAAGCACCATAGTAGAACACAGATGAAGCTTCTAAGATGATGTAATAGCCAGTAAGAAGTAGTACAATTCAAGTTTTAGGTATCGATTATTGACTTTTTAGCTGGCTTTGGTGCCTTGGACATGAGCTAGGACCTTAAGATTCTGCATGAAAGGAGGACTAGCAGCCGAGTTGCACGGGAGAATGTGAAATGTGTTCATATGTAGTAAAATCCTGAGAAATCCGTCCGTTTTCGTCATTTGTTATCGAATCGACTTAAAGCCCGATCGTCACATTGGCCGCTCTTATCTCTGAAACGGTTGTACTTATCGCCTGCAAAGCTATGTCGCGTGATGCGGTATGCGGAGACACTAAAAGCACCATAGTAGAACACAGATGAAGCTTCTAAGATGATGTAATAGCCAGTAAGAAGTAGTACAATTCAAGTTTTAGGTATCGATTATTGACTTTTTAGCTGGCTTTGGTGCCTTGGACATGAGCTAGGACCTTAAGATTCTGCATTAAAGGAGGACTAGCAGCCGCGTTGCACGGGAGAATGTGAAAAGTGTTCATATGTAGTAGAAACCTGAGAAATCCGTCCGTTTTCGTCATTTGTTATCGAATCGAATTAAAGCCAGATCGTCACATTGGCCGCTCTTCTCTCTGAAACGGTTGTACTTATCGTCTGCAAAGCTATGTCGCGTGCTGCGGTATGCGGAGACACTAAAAGCACCATAGTAGAACACAGATGAAGCTTCTATGATGATGTAATAGCCAGTAAGAAGTAGTACAATTCAAGTTTTAGGTATCGATTATTGACTTTTTAGCTGGCTTTGGTGCCTTGGACATGAGCTAGGACCTTAAGATTATGCATGAAAGGAGGACTAGCACCGGCGTTGGATAGGAGAATGTGAAAAGTGTTCATATGTAGTAAAAACCTGAGAAATCCGTCCGTTTTCGTCATTTGTTATCCAATCGACTTAAAGCCAGATCGTCACATTGGCTGCTCTTCTCTCTGAAACGGTTGTACTTATCGTCTGCAAAGCTATGTCGCGTGCTGCGGTATGCGGAGACACTAAAAGCACCATAGTAGAACACAGATGAAGCTTCTAAATTGATGTAATAGCCAGTAAGAAGTAGTATAATTCAAGTTTTAGGTATCGATTATTGACTTTTTAGCTGGCTTTGGTGCCTTGGACATGAGCTAGGACCTTAAGATTCTGCATGAAAGGAGGACTAGCAGCCGAGTTGCATGGGAGAATGTGAAAAGTGTTCATATGTAGTAAAAACCTGAGAAATCCGTCCGTTTTCGTCATTTGTTATCGAATCCACTTCAAGCCAGATCGTCACATTGGCCGCTCTTCTCTCTGAAACGGTTGTACATCTCGTCTGCAAAGCTAGTCGCGTGCTGCGGTTTGCGGAGACACTAAATGCACCATAGTAGAACACAGATGAAGCTTCGAAGTTGACGTAATAGCTAATAAGGAATAGTACAATTAATGTTTTAGGTATCGATTATTGACTTTTTAGCTTGCTTTGGTGCCTTGGACATTACCTAGGACCTTAAGATTCTAAATGAAAGGACTGCTAGCATCAGAGTTGCACGGGAGAATGTGAAAAGTGTTCATATGTACTAAAAACCTGAGAAATCCGTCCGTTTTCGTCATTTGTTATCGAATCGACTTAAAGCCTGATCGTCACATTGGCCGCTCTTCTCTCTGGAACGGTTGTACTTATCGTCTGCAAAGCTATGTCGCGTGCTGCGGTATGCGGAGACACTAAAAGCACCATAGTAGAACACAGATGAAGCTTCTATGATGATGTAATAGCCAGTAAGAAGTAGTACAATTCAAGTTTTAGGTATCGATTATTGACTTTTTAGCTGGCTTTGGTGCCTTGGACATGAGCTAGGACCTTAAGATTATGCATGAAAGGAGGACTAGCACCGGCGTTGGATAGGAGAATGTGAAAAGTGTTCATATGTAGTAAAAACCTGAGAAATCCGTCCGTTTTCGTCATTTGTTATCGAATCGACTTAAAGCCAGATCGTCACATTGGCTGCTCCGATCTCTGAAACGGTTGTACTTATCGTCTGGAAAGCAATGTCGCGTGCTGCGGTATGCGGAGACACTAAAAGCACCATAGTAGAACACAGATGAAGCTTCTAAGTTGATGTAATAGCCAGTAAGAAGTAGTACAATTCAAGTTTTAGGTATCGATTATTGACTTTTTAGCTGGCTTTGGTGCCTTGGACATGAGCTAGGACCTTAAGATTATGCATGAAAGGAGGACTAGCACCGGCGTTGGATAGGAGAATGTGAAAAGTGTTCATATGTAGTAAAAACCTGAGAAATCCGTCCGTTTTCGTCATTTGTTATCGAATCGACTTAAAGCCCGATCGTCACATTGGCCGCTCTTATCTCTGAAACGGTTGTACTTATCGCCTGCAAAGCTATGTCGCGTGATGCGGTATGCGGAGACACTAAAAGCACCATAGTAGAACACAGATGAAGCTTCTAAGTTGATGTAATAGCCAGTAAGAAGTAGTACAATTCAAGTTTTAGGTATCGATTATTGACTTTTTAGCTGGCTTTGGTGCCTTGGACATGAGCTAGGACCTTAAGATTCTGCATGAAAGGAGGACTAGCAGCCGAGTTGCACGGGAGAATGTGAAATGTGTTCATATGTAGTAAAATCCTGAGAAATCCGTCCGTTTTCGTCATTTGTTATCGAATCGACTTAAAGCCCGATCGTCACATTGGCCGCTCTTATCTCTGAAACGGTTGTACTTATCGCCTGCAAAGCTATGTCGCGTGATGCGGTATGCGGAGACAGTAAAAGCACCATAGTAGAACACAGATGAAGCTTCTAAGATGATGTAATAGCCAGTAAGAAGTAGTACAATTCAAGTTTTAGGTATCGATTATTGACTTTTTAGCTGGCTTTGGTGCCTTGGACATGAGCTAGGACCTTAAGATTCTGCATTAAAGGAGGACTAGCAGCCGCGTTGCACGGGAGAATGTGAAATGTGTTCATATGTAGTAGAAACCTGAGAAATCCGTCCGTTTTCGTCATTTGTTATCGAATCTAATTAAAGCCAGATCGTCACATTGGCCGCTCTTCTCTCTGAAACGGTTGTACTTATCGTCTGCAAAGCTATGTCGCGTGCTGCGGTATGCGGAGACACTAAAAGCACCATAGTAGAACACAGATGAAGCTTCTATGATGATGTAATAGCCAGTAAGAAGTAGTACAATTCAAGTTTTAGGTATCGATTATTGACTTTTTAGCTGGCTTTGGTGCCTTGGACATGAGCTAGGACCTTAAGATTATGCATGAAAGGAGGACTAGCACCGGCGTTGGATAGGAGAATGTGAAAAGTGTTCATATGTAGTAAAAACCTGAGAAATCCGTCCGTTTTCGTCATTTGTTATCCAATCGACTTAAAGCCAGATCGTCACATTGGCTGCTCCGATCTCTGAAACGGTTGTACTTATCGTCTGGAAAGCTTTGTCGCGTGCTGCGGTATGCGGAGACACTAAAAGCACCATAGTAGAACACAGATGAAGCTTCTAAGTTGATGTAATAGCCAGTAAGAAGTAGTATAATTCAAGTTTTAGGTATCGATTATTGACTTTTTAGCTGGCTTTGGTGCCTTGGACATGAGCTAGGACCTTAAGATTCTGCATGAAAGGAGGACTAGCAGCCGAGTTGCACGGGAGAATGTGAAAAGTGTTCATATGTAGTAAAAACCTGAGAAATCCGTCCGTTTTCGTCATTTGTTATCGAATCGACTTAAAGCCAGATCGTCACATTGGCCGCTCTTCTCTCTGAAACGGTTGTACTTATCGTCTGCAAAGCTATGTCGTATGCTGCGGTAGGCGGAGACACTGAAACCACCACAGTAGAACACAGATGAAGCTTCTAATTTGATGTAATAGCCAGTAAGAAGTAGTACAATTCAAGTTTTAGGTATCGATTATTGACTTTTTAGCTGGCTTTGATGCCTTGGACATGAGCTAGGACCTTAAGAATCTGCATGAAAGGAGGACTAGCAGACGAGTTGCAGGGAAGAATGTGAAAAGTGTTCATATGTAGTAAAAACCTGAGAAATCCGTCCGTGTTCGTCATTTGTTATCGAATCCACTTCAAGCCAGATCGTCACATTGGCCGCTCTTCTCTCTGAAACGGTTGTACATCTCGTCTGCAAAGCTAGTCGCGTGCTGCGGTATGCGGAGACACTAAATGCACCATAGTAGAACACAGATGAAGCTTCGAAGTTGACGTAATAGCTAATAAGAAATAGTACAATTAAAGTTTTAGGTATCGATTATTGACTTTTTAGCTGGCTTTGGTGCCTTGGACATTACCTAGGACCTTAAGATTCTAAATGAAAGGACTGCTAGCATCAGAGTTGCACGGGAGAATGTGAAAAGTGTTCATATGTACTAAAAACCTGAGAAATCCGTCCGTTTTCGTCATTTGTTATCGAATCGACTCAAAGCCTGATCGTCACATTGGCCGCTCTTCTGTCTGAAACGGTTACATTTATCGTCTGCAAAGCTATGTCGCGTGCTGCGGTATGCGGAGACACTAAAAGCACCATAGTAGAACACAGAAGAAGCTTCTAAGTTGAAGCAATAGCCAGTAAGAAGTAGTACAATTCAAGTTTTAGTTGTCGATTATTCACTTTTTAGCCGGCTTTGGTGGCTTGGACATGACCTATGACCTTAAGATTTTGCTTGAAAAGAGGACTACCAGCCGCGTTGCACGGGAGAATGTGAAAAGTGTTCATATGTAGCAAACACCTGAGAAATCCGTCCGTTTTCGTCATTTGTTATCGAATCGACTTAAAGCCAGTTTGTCACATTGGCCGATCTTCTCTCTGAAACGGCAGTACTTATCGTCTGCAAAGCTATGTCGCGTGCTGCGGTATGCGGAGACACTAAAAGTACCATAGTACAACACAGATGAAGCTTCTAAGTTGATGTAATAGTCAGTAGGAAGTAGTACAATTCAAGTTTAATTATCGATTATTGACTTTTTGGCTGGCTTTGGTGCCTTGGACATGAGCTAGGACCTTAAGATTCTGCATGAAAGGAGGACTAGCAGCCGCGTTGCACGGGAGAATGTGAAATGTGTTCATATGTAGTAAAAACCTGAGAAATCCGTCCGTGTTGGTCATTTGTTATCGAATCCACTTAAAGCCAGATCGTCACATTGGCCGCTCTTCTGTCTGAAACGGTTACATTTATCGTCAGCAAAGCTATGTCGCGTGCTGCGGTATGCGGAGACTCTAAAAGCACCATAGTAGAACACAGATGAAACTTCTAAGTTGATGTAATAGCCAGTAAGAAGTAGTATAATTCAAGTTTTAGGTACTGATTATTTACTTTTTAGCTGGCTTTGGAGCCTTGGACATGAGCTAGGACCTTAAGATTCTGCATGAAAGGAGGACTAGCAGCCGCGTTGCACGGGAGAATGTGAAATGTGTTCATATATAGTAAAAACCTGAGAAATCCGTCCGTTTTCGTCATTTGTTATCGAATCGACTTAAAGCCCGATCGTCACATTGGCCGCTCTTATCTCTGAAACGGTTGTACTTATCGCCTGCAGAGATATGTCGCGTGATGCGGTATGCGGAGACACTAAAAGCACCATAGTAGAACACAGATGAAGCTTCTAAGTTGATGTAATAGCCAGTAAGAAGTAGTACAATTCAAGTTATAGGTATCGATTATTGACTTTTTAGCTGGCTTTGGTGCCTTGGACATGAGCTAGGACCTTAAGATTCTGCATTAAAGGAGGACTAGCAGCCGCGTTGCACGGGAGAATGTGAAATGTGTTCATATGTAGTAGAAACCTGAGAAATCCGTCCGTTTTCGTCATTTGTTATCGAATCGAATTAAAGCCCGATCGTCACATTGGCCGCTCTTCTCTCTGAATCGGTTGTACTTATCGTCTGCAAAGCTATGTCGCGTGCTGCGGTATGCGGAGACACTAAAAGCACCATAGTAGAACACAGATGAAGCTTCTATGATGATGTAATAGCCAGTAAGAAGTAGTACAATTCAAGTTTTAGGTATCGATTATTGACTTTTTAGCTGGCTTTGGTGCCTTGGACATGAGCTAGGACCTTAAGATTCTGCATGAAAGGAGGACTAGCACCCGCGTTGGATAGGAGAATGTGAAAAGTGTTCATATGTAGTAAAAACCTGAGAAATCCGTCCGTTTTCGTCATTTGTTATCGAATCGACTTAAAGCCAGATCGTCACATTGGCTGCTCCGATCTCTGAAACGGTTGTACTTATCGTCTGGAAAGCTTTGTCGCGTGCTGCGGTATGCGGAGACACTAAAAGCACCATAGTAGAACACAGATGAAGCTTCTAAGATGATGTAATAGCCAGTAAGATGTAGTACAATTCAAGTTTTAGGTACTGATTATTTACTTTTTAGCTGGCTTTGGAGCCTTGGACATGAGCTAGGACCTTAAGATTCTGCATGAAAGGAGGACTAGCAGCCGCGTTGCACGGGAGAATGTGAAATGTGTTCATATGTAGTAAAAACCTGAGAAATCCGTCCGTTTTCGTCATTTGTTATCGAATCGACTTAAAGCCCGATCGTCACATTAGCCGCTCTTATCTCTGAAACGGTTGTACTTATCGCCTGCAAAGCTATGTCGCGTGATGCGGTATGCGGAGACACTAAAAGCACCATAGTAGAACACAGATGAAGCTTCTAAGTTGATGTAATAGCCAGTAAGAAGTAGTATAATTCAAGTTTTAGGTATCGATTATTGACTTTTTAGCTGGCTTTGGTGCCTTGGACATGAGCTAGGACCTTAAGATTCTACATGAAAGGAGGACTAGCGGCCGCGTTGTACGGGAGAATGTGAAATGTGTTCATATGTAGTAAAATCCTGAGAAATCCGTCCGTTTTCGTCATTTGTTATCGAATCGACTTAAAGCCAGATCGTCACATTGGCTGCTCTTCTCTCTGAAACGGTTGTACTTATCGTCTGGAAAGCTTCGTAGCGTGCTGCGGTATGCGGAGACACTGAAAGCACCATAGTAGAACACAGATGAAGCTTCTAAGATGATGTAATAGCCAGTAAGAAGTAGTACAATTCAAGTTTTAGGTATCGATTATTGACTTTTTAGCTGGGTTTGGTGCCTTGGACATGAGCTAGGACCTTAAGATTCTGCATGAAAGGAGGACTAGCAGCCGCGTTGCACGGGAGAATGTGAAATGTGTTCATATGTAGTAAAAACCTGAGAAATCCGTCCGTTTTCGTCATTTGTTATCGAATCGACTTAAAGCGAGATCGTCACATTGGCCCCTCTTTTCTCTGAAACGGTTGTATTTATCGTCTGCAAAGCTATGTCGCGTACTGCGGTGTGCGGAGACACTAAAAGCACCATGGTAGAACACAGATGAAGCTTCTAAGTTGATGTAATAGCCAGTAAGAAGTAGTACAATTCAAGTTTTAGGTATCGATTATTGACTTTTTAGCTGTCTTTGGTGCTTTGGACATGAGCTAGGACCTTAAGATTCTGCATTAAAGGAGGACTAGCAGCCGCGTTGCACGGGAGAATGTGAAATGTGTTCATATGTAGTAGAAACCTGAGAAATCCGTCCGTTTTCGTCATTTGTTATCGAATCGAATTAAAGCCAGATCGTCACATTGGCCGCTCTTCTGTCTGAAACGGTTGTACTTATCGTCTGCAAAGCTATGTCGCGTGCTGCGGTATGCGGAGACACTAAAAGCACCATAGTAGAACACAGAAGAAGCTTCTATGATGATGTAATAGCCAGTAAGAAGTAGTACAATTCAAGTTTTAGGTATCGATTATTGACGTTTTAGCTGGCTTTGGTGCCTTGGACATGAGCTAGGACCTTAAGATTCTGCATGAAAGGAGGACTAGCACCCGCGTTGGATAGGAGAATGTGAAAAGTGTTCATATGTAGTAAAAACCTGAGAAATCCGTCCGTTTTCGTCATTTGTTATCGAATCGACTTAAAGCCAGATCGTCACATTGGCTGCTCCGATCTCTGAAACGGTTGTACTTATCGTCTGGAAAGCTATGTCGCGTGCTGCGGTATACGGAGACACTACAAGCACCATAGTATAACACAGATGAAGCTACTAAGTTGATGTAATAGCCAGTAAGAAGTAGTACAATTCAAGTTTTAGCTATCGATTATTGACTTTTTAGCTGGCTTTGGTGCCTTGGACATGAGCTAGGACCTTAAGATTCTGCATGAAAGGAGGACTAGCGGCCGCGTTGTACGGGAGAATGTGAAATGTGTTCATATGTAGTAAAATCCTGAGAAATCCGTCCGTTTGCGTCATTTGTTATCGAATCGACTTAAAGCCAGATCGTCACATTGGCTGCTCTTCTCTCTGAAACGGTTGTACTTATCGTCTGGAAAGCTATGTCGTTTGCTGCGGTAGGCGGAGACACTGAAAGCACCATAGTAGAACACAGATGAAGCTTCTAAGATGATGTAATAGCCAGTAAGAAGTAGTACAATTCAAGTTTTAGGTATCGATTATTGACTTTTTAGCTGGCTTTGGTGCCTTGGACATGAGCTAGGACCTTAAGATTCTGCATGAAAGGAGGACTAGCAGCCGAGTTGCACGGGAGAATGTGAAAAGTGTTCATATGTAGTAAAAACCTGAGAAATCCGTCCGTTTTCGTCATTCGTTATCGAATCGACTTAAAGCCAGATCGTCACATTGGCCCCTCTTTTCTCTGAAACGGTTGTATTTATCGTCTGCAATGCTATGTCGCGTACTGCGGTGTGCGGAGACACTAAAAGCACCATGGTAGAACACAGATGAAGCCTCTAAGTTGATGTAATAGCCAGTAAGAAGTAGTACAATTCAAGTTTTAGGTATCGATTATTGACTTTTTAGCTGGCTTTGGTGCCTTGGACATGAGCTAGGACCTTAAGATTCTGCATTAAAGGAGGACTAGCACCCGCGTTGGATAGGAGAATGTGAAAAGTGTTCATATGTAGTAAAAACCTGAGAAATCCGTCCGTTTTCGTCATTTGTTATCGAATCCACTTCAAGCCAGATCGTCACATTGGCCGCTCTTCTCTCTGAAACGGTTGTACTTATCGTCTGGAAAGCTTTGTCGCGTGCTGCGGTATGCGGAGACACTAAAAGCACCATAGTAGAACACAGATGAAGCTTCTAAGTTGATGTAATAGCCAGTAAGAAGTAGTATAATTCAAGTTTTAGGTATCGATTATTGACTTTTTAGCTGGCTTTGGTGCCTTGGACATGAGCTAGGACCTTAAGATTCTGCATGAAAGGAGGACTAGCAGCCGAGTTGCACGGGAGAATGTGAAAAGTGTTCATATGTAGTAAAAACCTGAGAAATCCTTCCGTTTTCGTCATTTGTTATCGAATCGACTTAAAGCCAGATCGTCACATTGGCCGCTCTTCTCTCTGAAACGGTTGTACTTATCGTCTGCAAAGCTATGTCGTATGCTGCGGTAGGCGGAGACACTGAAACCACCACAGTAGAACACAGATGAAGCTTCTAATTTGATGTAATAGCCAGTAAGAAGTAGTACAATTCAAGTTTTAGGTATCGATTATTGACTTTTTAGCTGGCTTTGATGCCTTGGACATGAGCTAGGACCTTAAGAATCTGCATGAAAGGAGGACTAGCAGCCGAGTTGCAGGGAAGAATGTGAAAAGTGTTCATATGTAGTAAAAACCTGAGAAATCCGTCCGTGTTCGTCATTTGTTATCGAATCCACTTCAAGCCTGATCGTCACATTGGCCGCTCTTCTCTCTGAAACGGTTGTACATCTCGTCTGCAAAGCTAGTCGCGTGCTGCGGTATGCGGAGACACTAAAAGCACCATAGTAGAACACAGATGAAGCTTCTAAGTTGATGTAATAGCCAGTAAGAAGTAGTACAATTCAAGTTTTAGGTATCGATTATTGACTTTTTAGCTGGCTTTGGTGCCTTGGACATGAGCTAGGACCTTAAGATTCTGCATGAAAGGAGGACTAGCAGCCGAGTTGCACTGGAGAATGTGAAAAGTGTTCATATGTAGTAAAAACCTGAGAAATCCGTCCGTTTTCGTCATTTGTTATCGAATCGACTTAAAGCCTGATCGTCACATTGGCCGCTCTTCTGTCTGTAACGGTTACATTTATCGTCTGCAAAGCTATGTCGCGTGCTGCGGTATGCGGAGACACTATAAGCACCATAGTAGAACACAGAAGAAGCTTCTAAGTTGAAGCAATAGCCAGTAAGAAGTAGTACAATTCAAGTTATAGTTGTCGATTATTCACTTTTTAGCCGGCTTTGGTGGCTTGGACATGACCTATGACCTTAAGATTTTGCTTGAAAAGAGGACTACCAGCCGCGTTGCGCGGGAGAATGTGAAAAGTGTTCATATGTAGCAAACACCTGAGAAATCCGTCCGTTTTCGTCATTTGTTATCGAATCGACTTAAAGCCAGTTTGTCACATTGGCCGCTCTTCTCTCTGAAACGGCAGTACTTATCGTCTGCAAAGCTATGTCGCGTGCTGCGGTATGCGGAGACACTAAAAGTACCATAGTACAACACAGATGAAGCTTCTAAGTTGATGTAATAGCCAGTAGGAAGTAGTACAATTCAAGTTTTAGTTATCGATTATTGACTTTTTGGCTGGCTTTGGTGCCTTGGACATGAGCTAGGAACTTAAGATTTTGCATGAAAGGAGGACTAGCAGCCGCGTTGCGCGGGAGAATGTGAAAAGTGTTCATATGTAGTAAAAACCTGAGAAATCCGTCCGTTTTCGTCATTTGTTATCGAATCGACTTAAAGCCCGATCGTCACATTGGCCGCTCTTATCTCTGAGACGGTTGTACTTATCGCCTGCAAAGCTATGTCGCGTGCTGCGGTATAGGGAGACACTACAAGCACCATAGTATAACACAGATGAAGCTACTAAGTTGATGTAATAGCCAGTAAGAAGTAGTACAATTCAAGTTTTAGCTATCGATTATTGACTTTTTAGCTGGCTTGGTGCCTTGGACATGAGCTAGGACCTTAAGATTCTGCATGAAAGGAGGACTAGCGGCCGCGTTGTACGGGAGAATGTGAAATGTGTTCATATGTAGTAAAATCCTGAGAAATCCGTCCGTTTTCGTCATTTGTTATCGAATCGACTTAAAGCCAGATCGTCACATTGGCTGCTCTTCTCTCTGAAACGGTTGTACTTATCGTCTGGAAAGCTATGTCGTTTGCTGCGGTAGGCGGAGACACTGAAAGCACCATAGTAGAACACAGATGAAGCTTCTAAGATGATGTAATAGCCAGTAAGAAGTAGTACAATTCAAGTTTTAGGTATCGATTATTGACTTTTTAGCTGGCTTTGGTGCCTTGGACATGAGCTAGGACCTTAAGATTCTGCATGAAAGGAGGACTAGCAGCCGAGTTGCACGGGAGAATGTGAAAAGTGTTCATATGTAGTAAAAACCTGAGAAATCCGTCCGTTTTTGTCATTCGTTATCGAATCGACTTAAAGCCAGATCGTCACATTGGCCCCTCTTTTCTCTGAAACGGTTGTATTTATCGTCTGCAAAGCTATGTCGCGTACTGCGGTGTGCGGAGACACTAAAAGCACCATGGTAGAACACAGATGAAGCTTCTAAGTTGATGTAATAGCCAGTAAGAAGTAGTACAATTCAAGTTTTAGGTATCGATTATTGACTTTTTAGCTGGCTTTGGTGCCTTGGACATGAGCTAGGACCTTAAGATTCTGCATTAAAGGAGGACTAGCACCCTCGTTGGATAGGAGAATGTGAAAAGTGTTCATATGTAGTAAAAACCTGAGAAATCCGTCCGTTTTCGTCATTTGTTATCGAATCCACTTCAAGCCAGATCGTCACATTGGCCGCTCTTCTCTCTGAAACGGTTGTACTTATCGTCTGGAAAACTTTGTCGCGTGCTGCGGTATGCGGAGGCACTAAAAGCACCATAGTAGAACACAGATGAAGCTTCTAAGTTGATGTAATAGCCAGTAAGAAGTAGTATAATTCAAGTTTTAGGTATCGATTATTGACTTTTTAGCTGGCTTTGGTGCCTTGGACATGAGCTAGGACCTTAAGAATCTGCATGAAAGGAGGACTAGCAGCCGAGTTGCAGGGAAGAATGTGAAAAGTGTTCATATGTAGTAAAAACCTGAGAAATCCGTCCGTGTTCGTCATTTGTTATCGAATCCACTTCAAGCCAGATCGTCACATTGGCCGCTCTTCTCTCTGAAACGGTTGTACATCTCGTCTGCAAAGCTAGTCGCGTGCTGCGGTATGCGGAGACACTACATGCACCATAGTAGAACACAGATGAAGCTTCGAAGTTGATGTAATAGCTAATAAGAAATAGTACAATTAAAGTTTTAGGTATCGATCATTGACTTTTTAGCTTGCTTTGGTGCCTTGGACATTACCTAGGACCTTAAGATTCTAAATGAAAGGACTGCTAGCATCAGAGTTGCACGGGAGAATGTGAAAAGTGTTCATATGTACTAAAAACCTGACAAATCCGTCCGTTTTCGTCATTTGTTATCGAATCGACTTAAAGCCTGATCGTCACATTGGCCGCTCTTCTGTCTGAAACGGTTACATTTATCGTCTGCAAAGCTATGTCGCGTGCTGCGGTATGCGGAGACACTAAAAGCACCATAGTAGAACACAGAAGAAGCTTCTAAGTTGAAGCAATAGCCAGTAAGAAGTAGTACAATTCAAGTTTTAGTTGTCGATTATTCACTTTTTAGCCGGCTTTGGTTGCTTGGACATGACCTATGACCTTAAGATTTTGCTTGAAAAGAGGACTACCAGCCGCGTTGCACGGGAGAATGTGAAAAGTGTTCATATGTAGCAAACACCTGAGAAATCCGTCCGTTTTCGTCATTTGTTATCGAATCGACTTAAAGCCAGTTTGTCACATTGGCCGCTCTTCTCTCTGAAACGGCAGTACTTATCGTCTGCAAAGCTATGTCGCGTGCTGCGGTATGCGGAGACACTAAACGTACCATAGTACAACACAGATGAAGCTTCTAAGTTGATGTAATAGCCAGTAGGGAGTAGTACAATTCAAGTTTTAGTTATCGATTATTGACTTTTTGGCTGGCTTTGGTGCCTTGGACATGAGCTAGGAACTTAAGATTCTGCATGAAAGGAGGACTAGCAGCCGCGTTGCGCGGGAGAATGTGAAAAGTGTTCATATGTAGTAAAAACCTGAGAAATCCGTCCGTGTTGTTCATTTGTTATCGAATCCACTTAAAGCCAGATCGTCACATTGGCCGCTCTTCTCTCTGAAACGGTTGTACTTATCGTCTGCAAAGCTATGTCGTATGCTGCGGTAGGCGGAGACACTGAAACCACCACAGTAGAACACAGATGAAGCTTCTAATTTGATGTAATAGCCAGTAAGAAGTAGTACACTTCAAGTTTTAGGTATCGATTATTGACTTTTTAGCTGGCTTTGATGCCTTGGACATGAGCTAGGACCTTAAGAATCTGCATGAAAGGAGGACTAGCAGCCGAGTTGCAGGGAAGAATGTGAAAAGTGTTCATATGTAGTAAAAACCTGAGAAATCCGTCCGTGTTCGTCATTTGTTATCGAATCCACTTGATGCCAGATCGTCACATTGGCCGCTCTTCTCTCTGAAACGGTTGTACATCTCGTCTGCAAAGCTAGTCGCGTGCTGCGGTATGCGGAGACACTACAAGCACCATAGTATAACACAGATGAAGCTACTATGTTGATGTAATAGCCAGTAAGAAGTAGTACAATTCAAGTTTTAGCTATCGATTATTGACTTTTTAGCTGGCTTTAATGCCTTGGACATGCGCTAGGACCTTAAGATTCTGCATGAAAGGAGGACTAGCAGCCGAGTTGCACGGGAGAATGTTAGAAGTGTTCATATGTAGTAAAAACCTGAGAAATCCGTCCGTTTTCGTCATTTGTTATGGAATCGACTTAAAGCCAGATCGTCACATTGGCCCCTCTTTTCTCTGAAACGGTTGTACTTATCGTCTGCAAAGCTATGTCGCGTACTGCGGTGTGCGGAGACACTAAAAACACCATGGTAGAACACAGATGAAGCTTCTAAGTTGATGTAATAGCCAAAAAGAAGTAGTACAATTCAAGTTTTAGGTATCGATTATTGACTTTTTAGCTGGCTTTGGTGCCTTGGACATGAGCTAGGACCTTAAGATTCTGCATTAAAGGAGGACTAGCAGCCGCGTTGCACGGGAGAATGTGAAATGTGTTCATATGTAGTAGAAACCTGAGAAATCCGTCCGTTTTCGTCATTTGTTATCGAATCGAATTAAAGCCAGATCGTCACATTGGCCGCTCTTCTCTCTGAAACGGTTGTACTTATCGTCTGGAAAGCTTCGTAGCGTGCTGCGGTATGCGGAGACACTGAAAGCACCATAGTAGAACACAGATGAAGCTTCTAAGATGATGTAATAGCCAGTAAGAAGTAGTACAATTCAAGTTTTAGGTATCGATTATTGACTTTTTAGCTGGCTTTGGTGCCTTGGACATGAGCTAGGACCTTAAGATTCTGCATGAGAGGAGGACTAGCAGCCGAGTTGCACGGGAGAATGTGAAAAGTGTTCATATGTAGTAAAAACCTGAGAAATCCGTCCGTGTTCGTCATTTGTTATCGAATCCACTTCAAGCCAGATCGTCACATTGGCCGCTCTTCTCTCTGAAACGGTTGTACATCTCGTCTGCAAAGCTAGTCGCGTGCTGCGGTATGCGGAGACACTACATGCACCATAGTAGAACACAGATGAAGCTTCGAAGTTGATGTAATAGCTAATAAGAAATAGTACAATTAAAGTTTTAGGTATCGATCATTGACTTTTTAGCTTGCTTTGGTGCCTTGGACATTACCTAGGACCTTAAGATTCTAAATGAAAGGACTGCTAGCATCAGAGTTGCACGGGAGAATGTGAAAAGTGTTCATATGTACTAAAAACCTGACAAATCCGTCCGTTTTCGTCATTTGTTATCGAATCGACTTAAAGCCTGATCGTCACATTGGCCGCTCTTCTGTCTGAAACGGTTACATTTATCGTCTGCAAAGCTATGTCGCGTGCTGCGGTATGCGGAGACACTAAAAGCACCATAGTAGAACACAGAAGAAGCTTCTAAGTTGAAGCAATAGCCAGTAAGAAGTAGTACAATTCAAGTTTTAGTTGTCGATTATTCACTTTTTAGCCGGCTTTGGTTGCTTGGACATGACCTATGACCTTAAGATTTTGCTTGAAAAGAGGACTACCAGCCGCGTTGCACGGGAGAATGTGAAAAGTGTTCATATGTAGCAAACACCTGAGAAATCCGTCCGTTTTCGTCATTTGTTATCGAATCGACTTAAAGCCAGTTTGTCACATTGGCCGCTCTTCTCTCTGAAACGGCAGTACTTATCGTCTGCAAAGCTATGTCGCGTGCTGCGGTATGCGGAGACACTAAAAGTACCATAGTACAACACAGATGAAGCTTCTAAGTTGATGTAATAGCCAGTAGGGAGTAGTACAATTCAAGTTTTAGTTATCGATTATTGACTTTTTGGCTGGCTTTGGTGCCTTGGACATGAGCTAGGAACTTAAGATTCTGCATGAAAGGAGGACTAGCAGCCGCGTTGCGCGGGAGAATGTGAAAAGTGTTCATATGTAGTAAAAACCTGAGAAATCCGTCCGTGTTGTTCATTTGTTATCGAATCCACTTAAAGCCAGATCGTCACATTGGCCGCTCTTCTCTCTGAAACGGTTGTACTTATCGTCTGCAAAGCTATGTCGTATGCTGCGGTAGGCGGAGACACTGAAACCACCACAGTAGAACACAGATGAAGCTTCTAATTTGATGTAATAGCCAGTAAGAAGTAGTACACTTCAAGTTTTAGGTATCGATTATTGACTTTTTAGCTGGCTTTGATGCCTTGGACATGAGCTAGGACCTTAAGAATCTGCATGAAAGGAGGACTAGCAGCCGAGTTGCAGGGAAGAATGTGAAAAGTGTTCATATGTAGTAAAAACCTGAGAAATCCGTCCGTGTTCGTCATTTGTTATCGAATCCACTTCATGCCAGATCGTCACATTGGCCGCTCTTCTCTCTGAAACGGTTGTACATCTCGTCTGCAAAGCTAGTCGCGTGCTGCGGTATGCGGAGACACTACAAGCACCATAGTATAACACAGATGAAGCTACTATGTTGATGTAATAGCCAGTAAGAAGTAGTACAATTCAAGTTTTAGCTATCGATTATTGACTTTTTAGCTGGCTTTAATGCCTTGGACATGCGCTAGGACCTTAAGATTCTGCATGAAAGGAGGACTAGCAGCCGAGTTGCACGGGAGAATGTTAGAAGTGTTCATATGTAGTAAAAACCTGAGAAATCCGTCCGTTTTCGTCATTTGTTATGGAATCGACTTAAAGCCAGATCGTCACATTGGCCCCTCTTTTCTCTGAAACGGTTGTACTTATCGTCTGCAAAGCTATGTCGCGTACTGCGGTGTGCGGAGACACTAAAAACACCATGGTAGAACACAGATGAAGCTTCTAAGTTGATGTAATAGCCAAAAAGAAGTAGTACAATTCAAGTTTTAGGTATCGATTATTGACTTTTTAGCTGGCTTTGGTGCCTTGGACATGAGCTAGGACCTTAAGATTCTGCATTAAAGGAGGACTAGCAGCCGCGTTGCACGGGAGAATGTGAAATGTGTTCATATGTAGTAGAAACCTGAGAAATCCGTCCGTTTTCGTCATTTGTTATCGAATCGAATTAAAGCCAGATCGTCACATTGGCCGCTCTTCTCTCTGAAACGGTTGTACTTATCGTCTGCAAAGCTATGTCGCGTGCTGCGGTATGTGGAGACACGAAAAGCACCATAGTTGAACACAGATGAGGCTTCTAAGTTGATGTAATAGCCAGTAAGAAGTAGTACAATTCAAGTTTTAAGTATCGATTATTGACTTTTTACCCTTCTTTGGTGCCTTGGACATGAGCTAGGAACTTAAGATTTTGCATGAAAGGAGGACTAGCAGCCGCGTTGCACCGGAGAATGTGAAAAGTGTTCATATGTTGTAAAAACCTGAGAAATCAGTCCGTTTTCGTCATTTGTTATCGAATCGACTTAAAGCCAGATCGTCACATTGGCCGCTCTTATCTCTGAAACAGTTGTACTTATCGCCTGCAAAGCTATGTCGCGTGATGCGGTATGCGGAGACACTAAAAGCACCATAGTAGAACACAGATGAAGCTTCTGAGTTGATGTAATAGCCAGTAAGAAGTAGTACAATTCAAGTTTTAGGTATCGATTATTGACTTTTTAGCTGGCTTTGGTGCCTTGGACATGAGCTAGGACCTTAAGATTCTGCATGAAAGGAGGACTAGCGGCCGCGTTGTACGGGAGAATGTGAAATGTGTTCATATGTAGTAAAATCCTGAGAAATCCGTCCGTTTTCGTCATTTGTTATCAAATCGACTTAAAGCCAGATCGTCACATTGGCTGCTCTTCTCTCGGAAACGGTTGTACTTATCGTCTGGAGAGCTTCGTAGCGTGCTGCGGTATGCGGAGACACTGAAAGCACCATAGTAGAACACAGATGAAGCTTCTAAGATGATGTAATAGCCAGTAAGAAGTAGTACAATTCAAGTTTTAGGTATCGATTATTGACTTTTTAGCTGGCTTTGGTACCTTGGACATGAGCTAGGACCTTAAGATTCTGCATGAAAGGAGGACTAGCAGCCGAGTTGCACGGGAGAATGTGAAAAGTGTTCATATGTAGTAAAAACCTGAGAAATCCGTCCGTTTTCGTCATTTGTTATCGAATCGACTTAAAGCCAGATCGTCACATTGGCCCCTCTTTTCTCTGAAACGGTTGTACTTATCGTCTGCAAAGCTATGTCGCGTGCTGCGGTATGTGGAGACACGAAAAGCACCATACTAGAACACAGATGAAGCTTCTATGATGATGTAATAGCCAGTAAGAAGTAGTACACTTCAAGTTTTAGGTATCGATTATTGACTTTTTAGTTGGCTTTGGTGCCTTGGACATGAGCTAGGACCTTAAGATTCTGCATGAAAGGAGGACTAGCACCCGCGTTGGATAGGAGAATGTGAAATGTGTTCATATGTAGTAAAATCCTGAGAAATCCGTCCGTTTTCGTCATTTGTTATCGAATCGACTTAAAGCCAGATCGTCACATTGGCTGCTCTTCTCTCTGAAACGGTTGTACTTATCGTCTGGAAAGCTTTGTAGCGTGCTGCGGTATGCGGAGACACTGAAAGCACCATAGTAGAACACAGATGAAGCTTCTAAGATGATGTAATAGCCAGTAAGAAGTAGTACAATTCAAGTTTTAGGTATCGATTATTGACTTTTTAGCTGGCTTTGGTGCCTTGGACACGAGCTAGGACCTTAAGATTCTGCATGAAAGGAGGACTAGCAGCCGAGTTGCACGGGAGAATGTGAAAAGTGTTCATATGTAGTAAAAACCTGAGAAATCCGTCCGTTTTCGTCATTTGTTATCGAATCGACTTAAAGCCAGATCGTCACATTGGCTGCTCTTCTCTCTGAAACGGTTGTACTTATCGTCTGGAAAGCTATGTCGTTTGCTGCGGTAGGCGGAGACACTGAAAGCACCATAGTAGAACACAGATGAAGCTTCTAAGATGATGTAATAGCCAGTAAGAAGTAGTACAATTCAAGTTTTAGGTATCGATTATTGACTTTTTAGCTGGCTTTGGTGCCTTGGACATGAGCTAGGACCTTAAGATTCTGCATGAAAGGAGGACTAGCAGCCGAGTTGCACGGGAGAATGTGAAAAGTGTTCATATGTAGTAAAAACCTGAGAAATCCGTCCGTTTTTGTCATTCGTTATCGAATCGACTTAAAGCCAGATCGTCACATTGGCCCCTCTTTTCTCTGAAACGGTTGTATTTATCGTCTGCAAAGCTATGTCGCGTACTGCGGTGTGCGGAGACACTAAAAGCACCATGGTAGAACACAGATGAAGCTTCTAAGTTGATGTAATAGCCAGTAAGAAGTAGTACAATTCAAGTTTTAGGTATCGATTATTGACTTTTTAGCTGGCTTTGGTGCCTTGGACATGAGCTAGGACCTTAAGATTCTGCACTAAAGGAGGACTAGCACCCTCGTTGGATAGGAGAATGTGAAAAGTGTTCATATGTAGTAAAAACCTGAGAAATCCGTCCGTTTTCGTCATTTGTTATCGAATCCACTTCAAGCCAGATCGTCACATTGGCCGCTCTTCTCTCTGAAACGGTTGTACTTATCGTCTGGAAAACTTTGTCGCGTGCTGCGGTATGCGGAGACACTAAAAGCACCATAGTAGAACACAGATGAAGCTTCTAAGTTGATGTAATAGCCAGTAAGATGTAGTATAATTCAAGTTTTAGGTATCGATTATTGACTTTTTAGCTGGCTTTGGTGCTTTGGACATGAGCTAGGACCTTAAGATTCTGCATGAAAGGAGGACTAGCAGCCGAGTTGCACGGGAGAATGTGAAAAGTGTTCATATGTAGTAAAAACCTGAGAAATCCTTCCGTTTTCGTCATTTGTTATCGAATCGACTTAAAGCCAGATCGTCACATTGGCCGCTCTTCTCTCTGAAACGGTTGTACTTATCGTCTGCAAAGCTATGTCGTATGCTGCGGTAGGCGGAGACACTGAAACCACCACAGTAGAACACAGATGAAGCTTCTAATTTGATGTAATAGCCAGTAAGAAGTAGTACAATTCAAGTTTTAGGTATCGATTATTGACTTTTTAGCTGGCTTTGATGCCTTGGACATGAGCTAGGACCTTAAGAATCTGCATGAAAGGAGGACTAGCAGCCGAGTTGCAGGGAAGAATGTGAAAAGTGTTCATATGTAGTAAAAACCTGAGAAATCCGTCCGTGTTCGTCATTTGTTATCGAATCCACTTCAAGCCAGATCGTCACATTGGCCGCTCTTCTCTCTGAAACGGTTGTACATCTCGTCTGCAAAGCTAGTCGCGTGCTGCGGTATGCGGAGACACTACATGCACCATAGTAGAACACAGATGAAGCTTCGAAGTTGATGTAATAGCTAATAAGAAATAGTACAATTAAAGTTTTAGGTATCGATCATTGACTTTTTAGCTTGCTTTGGTGCCTTGGACATTACCTAGGACCTTAAGATTCTAAATGAAAGGACTGCTAGCATCAGAGTTGCACGGGAGAATGTGAAAAGTGTTCATATGTACTAAAAACCTGAGAAATCCGTCCGTTTTCGTCATTTGTTATCGAATCGACTTAAAGCCTGATCGTCACATTGGCCGCTCTTCTGTCTGAAACGGTTACATTTATCGTCTGCAAAGCTATGTCGCGTGCTGCGGTATGCGGAGACACTAAAAGCACCATAGTAGAACACAGAAGAAGCTTCTAAGTTGAAGCAATAGCCAGTAAGAAGTAGTACAATTCAAGTTTTAGTTGTCGATTATTCACTTTTTAGCCGGCTTTGGTTGCTTGGACATGACCTATGACCTTAAGATTTTGCTTGAAAAGAGGACTACCAGCCGCGTTGCACGGGAGAATGTGAAAAGTGTTCATATGTAGCAAACACCTGAGAAATCCGTCCGTTTTCGTCATTTGTTATCGAATCGACTTAAAGCCAGTTTGTCACATTGGCCGCTCTTCTCTCTGAAACGGCAGTACTTATCGTCTGCAAAGCTATGTCGCGTGCTGCGGTATGCGGAGACACTAAAAGTACCATAGTACAACACAGATGAAGCTTCTAAGTTGATGTAATAGCCAGTAGGGAGTAGTACAATTCAAGTTTTAGTTATCGATTATTGACTTTTTGGCTGGCTTTGGTGCCTTGGACATGAGCTAGGAACTTAAGATTCTGCATGAAAGGAGGACTAGCAGCCGCGTTGCGCGGGAGAATGTGAAAAGTGTTCATATGTAGTAAAAACCTGAGAAATCCGTCCGTGTTGGTCATTTGTTATCGAATCCACTTAAAGCCAGATCGTCACATTGGCCGCTCTTCTCTCTGAAACGGTTGTACTTATCGTCTGCAAAGCTATGTCGTATGCTGCGGTAGGCGGAGACACTGAAACCACCACAGTAGAACACAGATGAAGCTTCTAATTTGATGTAATAGCCAGTAAGAAGTAGTACACTTCAAGTTTTAGGTATCGATTATTGACTTTTTAGCTGGCTTTGATGCCTTGGACATGAGCTAGGACCTTAAGAATCTGCATGAAAGGAGGACTAGCAGCCGAGTTGCAGGGAAGAATGTGAAAAGTGTTCATATGTAGTAAAAACCTGAGAAATCCGTCCGTGTTCGTCATTTGTTATCGAATCCACTTCATGCCAGATCGTCACATTGGCCGCTCTTCTCTCTGAAACGGTTGTACATCTCGTCTGCAAAGCTAGTCGCGTGCTGCGGTATGCGGAGACACTACAAGCACCATAGTAAAACACAGATGAAGCTACTATGTTGAAGTAATAGCCAGTAAGAAGTAGTACAATTCAAGTTTTAGCTATCGATTATTGACTTTTTAGCTGGCTTTAATGCCTTGGACATGCGCTAGGACCTTAAGATTCTGCATGAAAGGAGGACTAGCAGCCGCGTTGCACGGGAGAATGTGAAATGTGTTCATATGTAGTAGAAACCTGAGAAATCCGTCCGTTTTCGTCATTTGTTATCGAATCGAATTAAAGCCAGATCGTCACATTGGCCGCTCTTCTCTCTGAAACGGTTGTACTTATCGTCTGCAAAGCTATGTCGCGTGCTGCGGTATGTGGAGACACGAAAAGCACCATAGTTGAACACAGATGAGGCTTCTAAGTTGATGTAATAGCCAGTAAGAAGTAGTACAATTCAAGTTTTAAGTATCGATTATTGACTTTTTACCCTTCTTTGGTGCCTTGGACATGAGCTAGGAACTTAAGATTTTGCATGAAAGGAGGACTAGCAGCCGCGTTGCACCGGAGAATGTGAAAAGTGTTCATATGTTGTAAAAACCTGAGAAATCAGTCCGTTTTCGTCATTTGTTATCGAATCGACTTAAAGCCAGATCGTCACATTGGCCGCTCTTATCTCTGAAACAGTTGTACTTATCGCCTGCAAAGCTATGTCGCGTGATGCGGTATGCGGAGACACTAAAAGCACCATAGTAGAACACAGATGAAGCTTCTGAGTTGATGTAATAGCCAGTAAGAAGTAGTACAATTCAAGTTTTAGGTATCGATTATTGACTTTTTAGCTGGCTTTGGTGCCTTGGACATGAGCTAGGACCTTAAGATTCTGCATGAGAGGAGGACTAGCGGCCGCGTTGTACGGGAGAATGTGAAATGTGTTCATATGTAGTAAAATCCTGAGAAATCCGTCCGTTTTCGTCATTTGTTATCAAATCGACTTAAAGCCAGATCGTCACATTGGCTGCTCTTCTCTCGGAAACGGTTGTACTTATCGTCTGGAAAGCTCCGTAGCGTGCTGCGGTATGCGGAGACACTGAAAGCACCATAGTAGAACACAGATGAAGCTTCTAAGATGATGTAATAGCCAGTAAGAAGTAGTACAATTCAAGTTTTAGGTATCGATTATTGACTTTTTAGCTGGCTTTGGTACCTTGGACATGAGCTAGGACCTTAAGATTCTGCATGAAAGGAGGACTAGCAGCCGAGTTGCACGGGAGAATGTGAAAAGTGTTCATATGTAGTAAAAACCTGAGAAATCCGTCCGTTTTCGTCATTTGTTATCGAATCGACTTAAAGCCAGATCGTCACATTGGCCCCTCTTTTCTCTGAAACGGTTGTACTTATCGTCTGCAAAGCTATGTCGCGTGCTGCGGTATGTGGAGACACGAAAAGCACCATACTAGAACACAGATGAAGCTTCTATGATGATGTAATAGCCAGTAAGAAGTAGTACACTTCAAGTTTTAGGTATCGATTATTGACTTTTTAGTTGGCTTTGGTGCCTTGGACATGAGCTAGGACCTTAAGATTCTGCATGAAAGGAGGACTAGCACCCGCGTTGGATAGGAGAATGTGAAATGTGTTCATATGTAGTAAAATCCTGAGAAATCCGTCCGTTTTCGTCATTTGTTATCGAATCGACTTAAAGCCAGATCGTCACATTGGCTGCTCTTCTCTCTGAAACGGTTGTACTTATCGTCTGGAAAGCTTTGTAGCGTGCTGCGGTATGCGGAGACACTGAAAGCACCATAGTAGAACACAGATGAAGCTTCTAAGATGATGTAATAGCCAGTAAGAAGTAGTACAATTCAAGTTTTAGGTATCGATTATTGACTTTTTAGCTGGCTTTGGTGCCTTGGACACGAGCTAGGACCTTAAGATTCTGCATGAAAGGAGGACTAGCAGCCGAGTTGCACGGGAGAATGTGAAAAGTGTTCATATGTAGTAAAAACCTGAGAAATCCGTCCGTTTTCGTCATTTGTTATCGAATCGACTTAAAGCCAGATCGACACATTGGCCCCTCTTTTCTCTGAAACGGTTGTACTTATCGTCTGCAAAGCTATGTCGCGTACTGCGGTGTGCGGAGACACTAAAAGCACCATGGTAGAACACAGATGAAGCTTCTAAGTTGTAGTAATAGCCAGTAAGAAGTAGTACAATTCAAGTTTTAGGTATCGATTATTGACTTTTTAGCTGGCTTTGGTGCCTTGGACATGAGCTAGGACCTTAAGATTCTGCATTAAAGGAGGACTAGCAGCCGCGTTGCACGGGAGAATGTGAAATGTGTTCATATGTAGTAGAAACCTGAGAAATCCGTCCGTTTTCGTCATTTGTTATCGAATCGACTTAAAGCCCGATCGTCACATTGGCCGCTCTTCTCTCTGAAACGGTTGTACTTATCGTCTGCAAAGCTATGTCGTATGCTGCGGTAGGCGGAGACACTGAAACCACCACAGTAGAACACAGATGAAGCTTCTAATTTGATGTAATAGCCAGTAAGAAGTAGTACAATTCAAGTTTTAGGTATCGATTATTGACTTTTTAGCTGGCTTTGATGCCTTGGACATGAGCTAGGACCTTAAGAATCTGCATGAAAGGAGGACTAGCAGCCGAGTTGCAGGGAAGAATGTGAAAAGTGTTCATATGTAGTAAAAACCTGAGAAATCCGTCCGTGTTCGTCATTTGTTATCGAATCCACTTCATGCCAGATCGTCACATTGGCCGCTCTTCTCTCTGAAACGGTTGTACATCTCGTCTGCAAAGCTAGTCGCGTGCTGCGGTATGCGGAGACACTACAAGCACCATAGTATAACACAGATGAAGCTACTATGTTGATGTAATAGCCAGTAAGAAGTAGTACAATTCAAGTTTTAGCTATCGATTATTGACTTTTTAGCTGGCTTTAATGCCTTGGACATGCGCTAGGACCTTAAGATTCTGCATGAAAGGAGGACTAGCAGCCGAGTTGCACGGGAGAATGTTAGAAGTGTTCATATGTAGTAAAAACCTGAGAAATCCGTCCGTTTTCGTCATTTGTTATGGAATCGACTTAAAGCCAGATCGTCACATTGGCCCCTCTTTTCTCTGAAACGGTTGTACTTATCGTCTGCAAAGCTATGTCGCGTACTGCGGTGTGCGGAGACACTAAAAGCACCATGGTAGAACACAGATGAAGCTTCTAAGTTGATGTAATAGCCAAAAAGAAGTAGTACAATTCAAGTTTTAGGTATCGATTATTGACTTTTTAGCTGGCTTTGGTGCCTTGGACATGAGCTAGGACCTTAAGATTCTGCATTAAAGGAGGACTAGCAGCCGCGTTGCACGGGAGAATGTGAAATGTGTTCATATGTAGTAGAAACCTGAGAAATCCGTCCGTTTTCGTCATTTGTTATCGAATCGAATTAAAGCCAGATCGTCACATTGGCCGCTCTTCTCTCTGAAACGGTTGTACTTATCGTCTGCAAAGCTATGTCGCGTGCTGCGGTATGTGGAGACACGAAAAGCACCATAGTTGAACACAGATGAGGCTTCTAAGTTGATGTAATAGCCAGTAAGAAGTAGTACAATTCAAGTTTTAAGTATCGATTATTGACTTTTTACCCTTCTTTGGTGCCTTGGACATGAGCTAGGAACTTAAGATTTTGCATGAAAGGAGGACTAGCAGCCGCGTTGCACCGGAGAATGTGAAAAGTGTTCATTTGTTGTAAAAACCTGAGAAATCAGTCCGTTTTCGTCATTTGTTATCGAATCGACTTAAAGCCAGATCGTCACATTGGCCGCTCTTATCTCTGAAACAGTTGTACTTATCGCCTGCAAAGCTATGTCGCGTGATGCGGTATGCGGAGACACTAAAAGCACCATAGTAGAACACAGATGAAGCTTCTGAGTTGATGTAATAGCCAGTAAGAAGTAGTACAATTCAAGTTTTAGGTATCGATTATTGACTTTTTAGCTGGCTTTGGTGCCTTGGACATGAGCTAGGACCTTAAGATTCTGCATGAAAGGAGGACTAGCGGCCGCGTTGTACGGGAGAATGTGAAATGTGTTCATATGTAGTAAAATCCTGAGAAATCCGTCCGTTTTCGTCATTTGTTATCAAATCGACTTAAAGCCAGATCGTCACATTGGCTGCTCTTCTCTCGGAAACGGTTGTACTTATCGTCTGGAAAGCTTCGTAGCGTGCTGCGGTATGCGGAGACACTGAAAGCACCATAGTAGAACACAGATGAAGCTTCTAAGATGATGTAATAGCCAGTAAGAAGTAGTACAATTCAAGTTTTAGGTATCGATTATTGACTTTTTAGCTGGCTTTGGTACCTTGGACATGAGCTAGGACCTTAAGATTCTGCATGAAAGGAGGACTAGCAGCCGAGTTGCACGGGAGAATGTGAAAAGTGTTCATATGTAGTAAAAACCTGAGAAATCCGTCCGTTTTCGTCATTTGTTATCGAATCGACTTAAAGCCAGATCGTCACATTGGCCCCTCTTTTCTCTGAAACGGTTGTACTTATCGTCTGCAAAGCTATGTCGCGTGCTGCGGTATGTGGAGACACGAAAAGCACCATACTAGAACACAGATGAAGCTTCTATGATGATGTAATAGCCAGTAAGAAGTAGTACACTTCAAGTTTTAGGTATCGATTATTGACTTTTTAGTTGGCTTTGGTGCCTTGGACATGAGCTAGGACCTTAAGATTCTGCATGAAATGAGGACTAGCACCCGCGTTGGATAGGAGAATGTGAAATGTGTTCATATGTAGTAAAATCCTGAGAAATCCGTCCGTTTTCGTCATTTGTTATCGAATCGACTTAAAGGCAGATCGTCACATTGGCTGCTCTTCTCTCTGAAACGGTTGTACTTATCGTCTGGAAAGCTTTGTAGCGTGCTGCGGTATGCGGAGACACTGAAAGCACCATAGTAGAACACAGATGAAGCTTCTAAGATGATGTAATAGCCAGTAAGAAGTAGTACAATTCAAGTTTTAGGTATCGATTATTGACTTTTTAGCTGGCTTTGGTGCCTTGGACATGAGCTAGGACCTTAAGATTCTGCATTAAAGGAGGACTAGCAGCCGCGTTGCACGGGAGAATGTGAAATGTGTTCATATGTAGTAAAATCCTGAGAAATCCGTCCGTTTTCGTCATTTGTTATCAAATCGACTTAAAGCCAGATCGTCACATTGGCTGCTCTTCTCTCGGAAACGGTTGTACTTATCGTCTGGAGAGCTTCGTAGCGTGCTGCGGTATGCGGAGACACTGAAAGCACCATAGTAGAACACAGATGAAGCTTCTAAGATGATGTAATAGCCAGTAAGAAGTAGTACAATTCAAGTTTTAGGTATCGATTATTGACTTTTTAGCTGGCTTTGGTACCTTGGACATGAGCTAGGACCTTAAGATTCTGCATGAAAGGAGGACTAGCAGCCGAGTTGCACGGGAGAATGTGAAAAGTGTTCATATGTAGTAAAAACCTGAGAAATCCGTCCGTTTTCGTCATTTGTTATCGAATCGACTTAAAGCCAGATCGTCACATTGGCCCCTCTTTTCTCTGAAACGGTTGTACTTATCGTCTGCAAAGCTATGTCGCGTGCTGCGGTATGTGGAGACACGAAAAGCACCATAGTTGAACACAGATGAGGCTTCTAAGTTGATGTAATAGCCAGTAAGAAGTAGTACAATTCAAGTTTTAGGTATCGATTATTGACTTTTTACCCTTCTTTGGTGCCTTGGACATGAGCTAGGAACTTAAGATTTTGCATGAAAGGAGGACTAGCAGCCGCGTTGCACCGGAGAATGTGAAAAGTGTTCATATGTTGTAAAAACCTGAGAAATCAGTCCGTTTTCGTCATTTGTTATCGAATCGACTTAAAGCCCGATCGTCACATTGGCCGCTCTTATCTCTGAAACGATTGTACTTATCGCCTGCAAAGCTATGTCGCGTGATGCGGTATGCTGAGACACTAAAAGCACCATAGTAGAACACAGATGAAGCTTCTGAGTTGATGTAATAGCCAGTAAGAAGTAGTACAATTCAAGTTTTAGGTATCGATTATTGACTTTTTAGCTGGCTTTGGTGCCTTGGACATGAGCTAGGACCTTAAGATTCTGCATGAAAGGAGGACTAGCGGCCGCGTTGTACGGGAGAATGTGAAATGTGTTCATATGTAGTAAAATCCTGAGAAATCCGTCCGTTTTCGTCATTTGTTATCGAATCGACTTAAAGCCAGATCGTCACATTGGCTGCTCTTCTCTCTGAAACGGTTGTACTTATCGTCTGGAAAGCTTCGTAGCGTGCTGCGGTAAGCGGAGACACTGAAAGCACCATAGTAGAACACAGATGAAGCTTCTAAGATGATGTAATGACAGTAAGAAGTAGTACAATTCAAGTTTTAGGTGTCGATTATTGACTTTTTAGCTGGCTTTGGTGCCTTGGACATGAGCTAGGACCTTAAGATTCTGCATGAAAGGAGGACTAGCAGCCGAGTTGCACGGGAGAATGTGAAAAGTGTTCATATGTAGTAAAAACCTGAGAAATCCGTCCGTTTTCGTCATTTGTTATCGAATCGACTTAAAGCCAGATCGTCACATTGGCCCCTCTTTTCTCTGAAACGGTTGTACTTATCGTCAGCAAAGCTATGTCGCGTGCTGCGGTGTGCGGAGACACGAAAAGCACCATAGTAGAACACAGATGAAGCTTCTATGATGATGTAATAGCCAGTAAGAAGTAGTACAATTCAAGTTTTAGATATCGATTATTGACTTTTTAGCTGGCTTTGGTGCCTTGGACATGAGCTAGGACCTTAAGATTCTGCATGAAAGGAGGACTAGCACCCGCGTTGGATAGGAGAAAGTGAAAAGTGTTCATATGTAGTAAAAACCTGAGAAATCCGTCCGTTTTCGTCATTTGTTATCGAATCGACTTAGAGCCAGATCGTCACATTGGCCGCTCTTCTCTCTGAAACGGTTGTACTTATCGTCTGCAAAGCTATGTCGCGTGCTGCGTTATGCGGAGACACTAAAAGCACCATAGTAGAACACAGATGAAGTTTCTAAGTTGATGTAATAGCCAGTAAGAAGTAGTACAATTCAAGTTTTAGGTATCGATTATTGACTTTTTAGCTGGCTTTGAGTGCCTTGGACATGAGCTAGGACCTTAAGAATCTGCATGAAAGGAGGACTAGCTGCCGAGTTGCAGGGAAGAATGTGAAAAGTGTTCATATGTAGTAAAAACCTGAGAAATCCGTCCGTTTTCGTCATTTGTTATCGAATCGACTTAAAGCCAGATCGTCACATTGGCTGCTCTTCTCTCTGAAACGGTTGTACTTATCGTCTGGAAAGCTTTGTCGCGTGCTGCGGTATGCGGAGACACTGAAAGCACCATAGTAGAACACAGATGAAGCTTCTAAGATGATGTAATAGCCAGTAAGAAGTAGTACAATTCAAGTTTTAGGTATCGATTATTGACTTTTTAGCTGGCTTTGGTGCCTTGGACATGAGCTAGGACCTTAAGATTCTGCATGAAAGGAGGACTAGCAGCCGAGTTGCACGGGAGAATGTGAAAAGTGTTCATATGTAGTAAAAACCTGAGAAATCCGTCCGTTTTCGTCATTTGTTATCGAATCGACTTAAAGCCAGATCGTCACATTGGCCCCTCTTTTCTCTAAAACGGTTGTACTTATCGTCTGCAAAGCTATGTCGCGTGCTGCGGTATGCGGAGACAATAAAATCACCATAGTAGAATACAGATGAAGCTTCTAAGTTGATGTAATAGCCAGTAAGAAGTAGTATAATTCAAGTTTTAGGTATCGATTATTGACTTCTTAGCTGGCTTTGGTGCCTTGGACATGAGCTAGGACCTTAAGATACTGCATGAAAGGAGGACTAGCAGCCGAGTTGCACGGGAGAATGTGAAAAGTGTTCTTATGTAGTAAAAACCTGAGAAATCCGTCCGTTTTCGTCATTTGTTATCGAATCGCCTTAAAGCCAGATCGTCACTTGGCCGCTCTTCTCTGTGAAACGGCTGTACTTATCGTCTGCAAAGCTATGTCGCGTGCTGCGATATACGGAGACACTAAAAGCACCATAGTAGAACACAGATGAAGCTTCTATGATGATGTAATAGCCAGTAAGAAGTAGTACAATTCAAGTTTTAGGTATCGATTATTGACTTTTTAGCTGGCTTTGGTGCCTTGGACATGAGCTAGGACCTTAAGATTCTGCATGAAAGGAGGACTAGCAGCCGAGTTGCACGGGAGAATGTGAAAAGTGTTCATATGTAGTAAAAACCTGAGAAATCCGTCCGTTTTCGTCATTTGTTATCGAATCGACTTAAAGCCAGATCGTCACATTTGCCGCTCTTCTCTCTGAAACGGTTGTACTTATCGTCTGCAAAGCTATGTCGTATGCTGCGGTAGGCGGAGACACTGAAACCACCAAAGTAGAACACAGATGAAGCTTCTAATTTGATGTAATAGCCAGTAAGAAGTAATACAATTCAAGTTTTAGGTATCGATTATTGACTTTTTAGCTGGCTTTGATGCCTTGGACATGAGCTAGGACCTTAAGAATCTGCATGAAAGGAGGACTAGCAGCCGACTTGCAGGGAAGACTGTGAAAAGTGTTCATATGTAGTAAAAACCTGAGAAATCCGTCCGTTTTCGTCATTTGTTATCGAATCGACTTAAAGCCAGATCGTCACATTGGCCGCTCTTCTCTCTGAAACGGTTGTACTTATCGTCTGCAAAGCTATGTCGCGTGCTGCGGTATGCGGAGACACTGAAAGCACCATAGTAGAACACAGATGAAGCTTCTAAGATGATGTAATAGCCAGTAAGAAGTAGTACAATTCAAGTTTTAGGTATCGATTATTGACTTTTTAGCTGGCTTTGGTGCCTTGAACATGAGCTAGGACCTTAAGATTCTGCATGAAAGGAGGACTAGCAGCCGAGTTGCACGGGAGAATGTGAAAAGTGTTCATATGTAGTAAAAACCTGAGAAATCCGTCCGTTTTCGTCATTTGTTATCGAATCGACTTAAAGCCAGATCGTCACATTGGCCCCTCTTTTCTCTGAAACGGTTGTACTTATCGTCTGCAAAGCTATGTCGCGTGCTGCGGTATGCGGAGACAATAAAATCACCATAGGAGAATACAGATGAAGCTTCTAAGTTGATGTAATAGCCAGTAAGAAGTAGTATAATTCAAGTTTTAGGTATCGATTATTGACTTCTTAGCTGGCTTTGGTGCCTTGGACATGAGCTAGGACCTTAAGATACTGCATGAAAGGAGGACTAGCAGCCGAGTTGCACGGGACAATATGAAAAGTGTTCATATGTAGTAAAAACCTGAGAAATCCGTCCGTTTTCGTCATTTGTTATCGAATCGCCTTAAAGCCAGATCGTCACTTGGCCGCTCTTCTCTCTGAAACGGCTGTACTTATCGTCTGCAAAGCTATGTCGCGTGCTGCGGTATGCGGAGACACTAAAAGCACCATAGTAGAACAGAGATGAAGCTTCTATGATGATGTAATAGCCAGTAAGAAGTAGTACAATTCAAGTTGTAGGTATCGATTATTGACTTTTTAGCTGGCTTTGGTGCCTTGGACATGAGGTAGGACCTTAAGATTCTGCGTGAAAGGAGGACTAGCAGCCGCGATGGATGGGAGAATGTGAATAGTGTTCATATGTAGTAAAAACCTGAGAAATCCGTCCGTTTTCGTCATTTGTTATCGAATCGACTTAAAGCCAGATCGTCACATTGGCCGCTCTTCTCTCTGAAACGGTTGTCCTTGCCGCCTGCAAAGCTATGTCGCGTGATGCGGTATGCGGAGACACTAAAAGCACCATAGTAGAACACAGATGAAGCTTCTAAGTTGATGTAATAGCCAGTAAGAAGTAGTATAATTCAAGTTTTAGGTATCGATTATTGACTTTTTAGCTGGCTTTGGTGCCTTGGACATGAGCTAGGACCTTAAGATTCTGCATGAAAGGAGGACTAGCAGCCGAGTTGCACGGGAGAATGTGAAATGTGTTCATATGTAGTAAAAACCTGAGAAATCCGTCCGTTTTCGTCATTTGTTATCGAATCGACTTAAAGCCAGATCGTCACATTGGCCGCTCTTCTCTCTTAAACGGTTGTACTTATCGTCTGCAAAGCTATGTCGTATGCTGCGGTAGGCGGAGACACTGAAACCACCACAGTAGAACACAGATGAAGCTTCTAATTTGATGTAATAGCCAGTAAGAAGTAGTACAATTCAAGTTTTAGGTATCTATTATTGATTTTTAGCTGGCTTTGATGCCTTGGACATGAGCTAGGACCTTAAGATTCTGCAAGAAAAGGAGGACTAGCAGCCGAGTTGCACGGGAGAATGTGAAAAGTGTTCATATGTAGTAAAAACCTGAGAAATCCGTCCGTTTTCGTCATTTGTTATCGAATCGACTTAAAGCCAGATCGTCACATTGGCCCCTCTTTTCTCTGAAACGGTTGTACTTATCGTCTGCAAAGCTATGTCGCGTGCTGCGGTATGCGGGGACAATAAAATCACCATAGTAGAATACAGATGAAGCTTCTAAGTTGATGTAATAGCCAGTAAGAAGTAGTATAATTCAAGTTTTAGGTATCGATTATTGACTTCTTAGCTGGCTTTGGTGCCTTGGATATGAGCTAGGACCTTAAGATACTGCATGAAAGGAGGACTAGCAGCCGAGTTGCACGGGAGAATGTGAAAAGTGTTCATATGTAGTAAAAACCTGAGAAATCCGTCCGTTTTCGTCATTTGCTATCGAATTGACTTAAAGCCAGATCGTCACATTGGCCGCTCTTCTCTCTGAAACGGTTCTACTTATCGTCTGCAAAGCTATGTCGCGTGCTGCGGTATGCGGAGACACTAAAAGCACCATAGTAGAACACAGATGAAGCTTCTAAGTTGATGTAATAGCCAGTAAGAAGTAGTACAATTCAAGGTTTAGGTACTGATTATTTACTTTTTAGCTGGCTTTGGTGCCTTAGACATGAGCTAGGATGTTAAGATTCTGCATGAAAGGAGGACTAGCAGCCGAGTTGCACGGGACAAAATGAAAAGTGTTCATATGTAGTAAAAACCTGAGAAATCCGTCCGTTTTCGTCATTCGTTATCGAATCGCCTTAAAGCCAGATCGTCACTTGGCCGCTCTTCTCTCTGAAACGGCTGTACTTATCGTCTGCAAAGCTATGTCGCGTGCTGCGGTATGCGGAGACACTAAAAGTACCATAGTAGAACAGAGATGAAGCTTCTATGATGATGTAATAGCCAGTAAGAAGTAGTACAATTCAAGTTGTAGGTATCGATTATTGACTTTTTAGCTGGGTTTGGTGCCTTGGACATGAGCTAGGACCTTAAGATTCTGCGTGAAAGGAGGACTAGCAGCCGCGTTGGATGGGAGAATGTGAATAGTGTTCATATGTAGTAAAAACCTGAGAAATCCGTCCGTTTTCGTCATTTGTTATCGAATCGACTTAAAGCCAGATCGTCACATTGGCCGCTCTTCTCTCTGAAACGGTTGTCCTTATCGCCTGCAAAGCTATGTCGCGTGATGCGCTATGCGGAGACACTAAAAGCACCATAGTAGAACACAGATGAAGCTTCTAAGTCGATGTAATAGCCAGTAAGAAGTAGTATAATTCAAGTTTTAGGTATCGATTATTGACTTTTTAGCTGGCTTTGATGCCTTGGACATGAGCTAGGACCTTAAGAATCTGCATGAAAGGAGGACTAGCAGCCGAGTTGCAGGGAAGAATGTGAAAAGTGTTCATATGTAGTAAAAACCTGAGAAATCCGTCCGTTTTCGTCATTTGTTATCGAATCGACTTAAAGCCAGATCGTCACATTGGCCGCTCTTCTCTCTGAAACGGTTGTACTTATCGTCTGCAAAGCTATGTCGCGTGCTGCGGTATGCGGAGACTCTAAAAGCACCATAGTAGAACACAGATGAAGCTTCTAAGTTGGTGTAATAGCCAGTAAGAAGTAGTACAATTCAAGTTTTAGGTACTGATTATTTACTTTTTAGCTGGCTTTGGAGCCTTGGACATGAGCTAGGACCTTAAGATTCAGCATGAAAGGAGGACTAGCAGCCTCGTTGCACGGGAGAATGTGAAATGTGTTCATATGTAGTAAAAACCTGAGAAATCCGTCCGTTTTCGTCATTTGTTATCGAATCGACTTAAAGCCCCATCGTCACATTGGCCGCTCTTATCTCCCCCCCCCCCCCCCCATGAACCATGGACCTTGCCGTTGGTGGGGAGGCTTGCGTGCCTCAGCGATACAGATGGCCGTACCGTAGGTGCAACCACAACGGAGGGGTATCTGTTGAGAGGCCAGACAAACATGTGGTTCCTGAAGAGGGGCAGCAGCCTTTTCAGTAGTTGCAGGGGCAACAGTCTGGATGATTGACTGATCTGGCCTTGCAACATTAACCAAAACGGCCTTGCTGTGCTGGTACTGCGAACGGCTGAAAGCAAGGGGAAACTACAGCCGTAATTTTTCCCGAGGACATGCAGCTTTACTGTATGATTAAATGATGATGGCATCCTCTTGGGTAAAATATTCCGGTGGTAAAATAGTCCCCCATTCGGATCTCCGGGCGGGGACTACTCAGGAGGATGTCGTTATCAGGAGAAAGAAAACTGGCGTTCTACGGATCGGAGCGTGGAATGTCAGATCCCTTAATCGGGCAGGTAGGTTAGAAAATTTAAAAAGGGAAATGGATAGGTTAAAGTTAGATATAGTGGGAATTAGTGAAGTTCGGTGGCAGGAGGAACAAGACTTCTGGACAGGTGACTACAGGGTTATAAACACAAAATCAAATAGGGGTAATGCAGGAGTAGGTTTAATAATGAATAGGAAAATAGGAATGCGGGTAAGCTACTACAAACAGCATAGTGAACGCATTATTGTGGCCAAGATAGATACGAAGCCCACACCTACTACAGTAGTACAAGTTTATATGCCAACTAGCTCTGCAGATGATGAAGAAATTGAAGAAATGTACAATGAAATAAAAGAAATCATTCAGATAGTGAAGGGAGACGAAAATTTAATAGTAATGGGTGACTGGAATTCGTGTGTAGGAAAAGGGAGAGAAGGAAACATAGTAGGTGAATATGGATTGGGGCTAAGAAATGAAAGAGGAAGCCGCCTAGTAGAATTTTGCACAGAGCACAACTTAATAATAGCTAACACTTGGTTTAAGAATCATGAAAGAAGGTTGTATACGTGGAAGAACCCTGGAGATACTAAAAGGTATCAGATAGATTATATAATGGTAAGACAGAGATTTAGGAACCAGGTTTTAAGTTGTAAGACATTTCCAGGGGCAGATGTGGACTCTGACCACAATCTATTGGTTATGACCTGTAGAGTAAAACTGAAGAAACTGCAAAAATGTGGGAAATTAAGGAGATGGGACCTGGATAAACTGAAAGAACCAGAGGTTGTACAGACTTTCAGAGAGAGCATAAGGGAACAATTGACAGGAATAGGGGAAAGAAATACAGTAGAAGAAGAATGGGTAGCTCTGAGGGATGTAGTAGTGAAGGCAGCAGAGGATAAAGTAGGTACAAAGACGAGGGCTGCTAGAAATCCTTGGGTAACAGAAGAAATATTGAATTTAATTGATGAAAGGAGAAAATATAAAAATGCAGTAAATGAAGCAGGCAAAAAGGAAAACAAACGTCTCAAAAATGAGATCGACAGGAAGTGCAAAATGGCTAAACAGGGATGGCTAGAGGACAAATGTAAGGATGTAGAAGCTTATCTCACTAGGGGTAAGATAGATACTGCCTACAGGAAAATTAAAGAGACCTTTGGAGAGAAGAGAACCACGTGTATGAATATCAAGAGCTCAGATGGCAGCCCAGTTCTAAGCAAAGAAGGGAAGGCAGAAAGGTGGAAGGAGTATATAGAAGGTTTATACAAGGGCGATGTACTTGAGGACAATATTATGGAAATAGAAGAGGATGTAGATGAAGACGAAATGGGAGATACGATACTGCGTGAAGAGTTTGACAGAGCACTGAAAGACCTGAGTCGAAACAAGGCCCCCGGAGTAGACAACATTCCATTAGAACTACTGACGGCCTTGGGAGAGCCAGTCATGACAAAACTCTACCAGCTGGTGAGCAAGATGTATGAGACAGGCGAAATACCCTCAGACTTCAAGAAGAATATAATAATTCCAATCCCAAAGAAAGCAGGTGCTGACAGATGTGAAAATTACCGAACTATCAGTTTAATAAGCCACGGCTGCAAAATACTAACGCGAATTCTTTACAGACGAATGGAAAAACTGGTAGATGCAGACCTCGGGGAGGATCAGTTTGGATTCCGTCGAAATGTTGGAACACGTGAGGCAATACTGACCTTACGACTTATCTTAGAAGAAAGATTAAGAAAAGGCAAACCTACGTTTCTAGCATTTGTAGACTTAGAGAAAGCTTTTGACAATGTTGACTGGAATACTCTTTTTCAAATTCTAAAGGTGGCAGGGGTAAAATACAGGGAGCGAAAGGCTATTTATAATTTGTACAGAAACCAGATGGCAGTAATAAGAGTCGAGGGGCATGAAAGGGAAGCAGTGGTTGGGAAAGGAGTGAGACAGGGTTGTAGCCTCTCCCCGATGTTATTCAATCTGTATATTGAGCAAGCAGTAAAGGAAACAAAAGAAAAATTTGGAGTAGGTATTAAAATTCATGGAGACGAAGTAAAAACCTTGAGGTTCGCCGATGACATTGTTATTCTGTCAGAGACGGCAAAGGACTTGGAAGAGCAGTTGAACGGAATGGACAGTGTCTTGAAAGGAGGATATAAGATGTACATTAACAAAAGCAAAACGAGGATAATGGAATGTAGTCAAATTAAATCGGGTGATGCTGAGGGAATTAGATTAGGAAATGAGACACTTAAAGTAGTAAAGGAGTTTTGCTATTTAGGAAGTAAAATAACTGATGATGATCGAAGTAGAGAGGATATAAAATGTAGACTGGCAATGGCAAGGAAAGCGTTTCTGAAGAAGAGAAATTTGTTAACATCGAATATAGATTTATGTATCAGGAAGTCGTTTCTGAAAGTATTTGTTTGGAGTGTAGCCATGTATGGAAGTGAAACATGGACGATAACTAGTTTGGACAAGAAGAGAATAGAGGCTTTCGAAATGTGGTGCTACAGAAGAATGCTGAAGATTAGATGGGTAGATCGCATAACTAATGAGGAAGTATTGAAAAGGATTGGGGAGAAGAGAAGTCTGTGGCACAACTTGACCAGAAGAAGGGATCGGTTGGTAGGACATGTTCTGAGGCATCAAGGGATTACAAATTTAGCATTGGAGGGCAGCGTCGAGGGTAAAAATCGTAGAGGGAGACCGAGAGATGAGTACACTAAGCAGATTCAGAAGGATGTAGGTTGCAGTAGGTACTGGGAGATGAAGCAGCTTGCACAGGATAGAGTAGCATGGAGAGCTGCATCAAACCAGTCTCAGGACTGAAGACAACAACAACAACAACAATCTCTGAAACGGTTGTACTTATCGCCTGCAAAGCTATGTCGCGTGATGCGGTATGCGGAGACACTAAAAGCACCATAGTAGAACACAGATGAAGCTTCTAAGTTGATGTAATAGCCAGTAAGAAGTAGTACAATTCAAGTTTTAGGTATCGATTATTGACTTTTTAGCTGGCTTTGGTGCCTTGGACATGAGCTAGGACCTTAAGATTCTGCATGAAAGGAGGACTAGCGGCCGAGTTGCACGGGACAATATGAGAAGTGTTCATATGTAGTAAAAACCTGAGAAATCCGTCCGTTTTCGTCATTTGTTATCGAATCGACTTAAAGCCAGATCGCCACATTGGCCCCTCTTTTCTCTGAAACGGTTGTACTTATCGTCTGCAAAGCTATGTCGCGTACTGCGGTGTGCGGAGACACTAAAAGCACCATGGTAGAACACAGATGAAGCTTCTAAGTTGATGTAATAGCCAGTAAGAAGTAGTACAATTCAAGTTTTAGGTATCGATTATTGACTTTTTAGCTGGCTTTGGTGCCTTGGACATGAGCTAGGACCTTAAGATTCTGCATTAAAGGAGGACTAGCAGCCGCGTTGCACGGGAGAATGTGAAATGTGTTCATATGTAGTAGAAACCTGAGAAATCCGTCCGTTTTCGTCATTTGTTATCGAATCGACTTAAAGCCCGATCGTCACATTGGCCGCTCTTCTCTCTGAAACGGTTGTACTTATCGTCTGCAAAGCTATGTCGCGTGCTGCGGTATGCGGAGACAATAAAATCACCATAGTAGAACACAGATGTAGCTTCTAAGTCGATGTAATAGCCAGTAAGAAGTAGTACAATTCAAGTTTTAGGTACTGATTATTGACATTTTAGCTGGCTTTGGTGCCTTGGACATGAGCTAGGACCTTAAGATTCTGCATGAAAGGAGGACTAGCACCCGCGTTGGATAGGAGAATGTGAAAAGTGTTCATATGTAGTAAAAACCTGAGAAATCCGTTTTCGTCATTTGTTATCGAATCGACTTAAAGCCAGATCGTCACATTGGCTGCTCTTCTCTCTGAAACGGTTGTACTTATCGTCTGGAAAGCTTTGTAGCGTGCTGCGGTATGCGGAGACACTGAAAGCACCATAGTAGAACACAGATGAAGCTTCTAAGATGATGTAATAGCCAGTAAGAAGTAGTACAATTCAAGTTTTATGTATTGATTATTGACTTTTTAGCTGGCTTTGGTGCCTTGGACATGAGCTAGGACCTTAAGATTCTGCATGAAAGGAGGACTAGCAGCCGAGTTGCAGGGGAGAATGTGAAAAGTGTTCATATGTAGTAAAAACCTGAGAAATCCGTCCGTTTTCGTCATTTGTTATCGAATCGACTTAAAGCCAGATCGTCACATTGGCTGCTCCGATCTCTGAAACGGTTGTACTTATCGTCTGGAAAGCTTTGTCGCGTGCTGCGGTATGCGGAGACACTAAAAGCACCATAGTAGAAAACAGATGAAGCTTCTAAGATGATGTAATAGCCAGTAAGAAGTAGTACAATTCAAGTTTTATGTATCGATTATTGACTTTTTAGCTGGCTTTGGTGCCTTGGATATGAGCTAGGACCTTAAGATTCTGCATGAAAGGAGGACTAGCAGCCGAGTTGCACGGGAGAATGTGAAAAGTGTTCATATGTAGTAAAAACCTGAGAAATCCGTCCGTTTTCGTCATTTGTTATCGAATCGACTTAAAGCCAGATCGTCTCATTGGCCCCTGTTTTCTCTGAAACGGTTGTACTTATCGTCTGCAAAGCTATGTCGCGTACTGCGGTGTGCGAAGACACTAAAAGCACCATGGTAGAACACAGATGAAGCTTCTAAGTTGATGTAATAGCCAGTAAGAAGTAGTACAATTCAAGTTTTAGGTATCGATTATTGACTTTTTAGCTGGCTTTGGTGCCTTGGACATGAGCTAGGACCTTAAGATTCTGCATGAAAGGAGGACTAGCAGCCGAGTTGCACGGGAGAATGTGAAAAGTGTTCATATGTAGTAAAAACCTGAGAAATCCGTCCGTTTTCGTCATTTGTTATCGAATCGACTTAAAGCCAGATCGTCACATTGGCCCCTCTTTTCTCTGAAACGGTTGTACTTATCGTCTGCAAAGCTATGTCGCGTGCTGCGGTGTGCGGAGACACTAAAAGCACCATGGTAGAACACAGATGAAGCTTCTAAGTTGATGTAATAGCCAGTAAGAAGTAGTACAATTCAAGTTTTAGGTATCGATTATTGACTTTTTAGCTGGCTTTGGTGCCTTGGACATGAGCTAGGACCTTAAGATTCTGCATGAAAGGAGGACTAGCAGCCGCGTTGCACGGGAGAATGTGAAATGTGTTCATATGTAGTAGAAACCTGAGAAATCCGTCCGTTTTCGTCATTTGTTATCGAATCGACTTAAAGCCCGCTCGTCCCATTGGCCGCTCTTCTCTCTGAAACGGTTGTACTTATCGTCTGCAAAGCTATGTCGCGTGCTGCGGTATGCGGAGACAATAAAATCACCATAGTAGAACACAGATGAAGCTTCTAAGTCGATGTAATAGCCAGTAAGAAGTAGTACAATTCAAGTTTTAAGTACTGATTATTGACTTTTTAGCTGGCTTTGGTGCCTTGGACATGAGCTAGGACCTTAAGATTCTGCATGAAAGGAGGACTAGCAGCCGAGTTGCATGGGAGAATGTGAAAAGTGTTCATATGTAGTAAAAAACTGAGAAATCCGTCCGTTTTCGTCAGTTGTTATCGAATCGAATTAAAGCCAGAACGTCACATTGGCCGCTCTTCTTTCTGAAACGGTTGTACTTATCGTCTGCAAAGCTATGTCGCGTGCTGCGGTATGCGGAGACACTAAAAGCACCATAGTAGAACACAGATGAAGCTTCTACGATGATGTAATAGCCAGTAAGAAGTAGTACAATTCAAGTTTTAGGTATCGATTATTGACTTTTTAGCTGGCTTTGGTGCCTTGGACATGGGCTAGGACCTTAAGATTCTGCATGAAAGGAGGACTAGCAGCCGCGTTGGATAGGAGAATGTGAAAAGTGTTCATATGTAGTAAAAACCTGAGAAATCCGTCCGTTTTCGTCATTTGTTATCGAATCGACTTAAAGCCAGATCGTCACATTGGCTGCTCCGATCTCTGAAACGGTTGTACTTATCGTCTGGAAAGCTTTGTCGCGTGCTGCGGTATGCGGAGACACTAAAAGCACCATAGTAGAAAACAGATGAAGCTTCTAAGATGATGTAATAGCCAGTAAGAAGTAGTACAATTCAAGTTTTAGGTATCGATTATTGACTTTTTAGCTGGCTTTGGTGCCTTGGACATGAGCTAGGACCTTAAGATTCTGCATGAAAGGAGGACTAGCAGCCGAGTTGCAGGGGAGAATGTGAAAAGTGTTCATATGTAGTAAAAACCTGAGAAATCCGTCCGTTTTCGTCATTTGTTATCGAATCAACTAAAAGCCAGATCGTCACATTGGCCGCTCTTCTCTCTGAAACGGTTCTACTTATCGTCTGCAAAGCTATGTCGCGTGCTGCGGTATGCGGAGACACTAAAAGCACCATAGTAGAACACAGATGAAGCTTCTAAGTTGATGTAATAGCCAGTAAGAAGTAGTACAATTCAAATTTTAGGTACTGATTATTTACTTTTTAGCTGGCTTTGGTGCCTTGGACATGAGCTAGGACCTTAAGATTCTGCATGAAAGGAGGACTAGCCGCCGAGTTGCACGGGAGAATGTGAAAAGTGTCCATATGTAGTAAAAACCTGAGAAATCCGTCCGTTTTCGTCATTTGTTATCGAATCGACTTAAAGGCAGATCGTCACATTGGCCGCTCTTCTCTCTGAAACGGTTGTACTTATCGTCTGCAAAGCTATGTCGCGTGCTATGGTATGCGGAGACAATAAAATCACCATAGTAGAACACAGATGAAGCTTCTAAGTCGACGTAATAGCCAGTAAGAAGTAGTACAATTCAAGTTTTAGGTATCGATTGTTGACTTCTTAGATGGATTTGGTGCCTTGGACATGAGCTAGGATGTTAAGATTCTGCATGAAAGGAGGACTAGCAGCCGAGTTGCACGGGACAATATGAAAAGTGTTCATATGTAGTAAAAACCTGAGAAATCCGTCCGTTTTCGTCATTTGTTATCGAATCGCCTTAAAGCCAGATCGTCACTTGGCCGCTCTTCTCTCTGAAACGGCTGTACTTATCGTCTGCAAAGCTATGTCGCGTGCTGCGGTATGCGGAGACACTAAAAGCACTATAGTAGAACACAGATGAAGCTTCTAAGTTGATGTAATAGCCAGTAAGAAGTAGTACAATTCAAGTTTTAGGTAGTGATTATTGACTTTTTAGCTGGCTTTGGTGCCTTGGACGTGAGCTAGGACATTAAGATTCTGCATGAAAGGAGGACTAGCAGCCGTGTTGCACGGGAGAATGTGAAAAGTTTTCATATGTAGTAAAAACCTGAGAAATCCGTCCGTTATCCTCATTTGTTATCGAATCGACTTAAAGCCAGATCGTCACATTGGCCGCTCTTCTCTCTGAAACGGTTGTACTTATCGTCTGCAAAGCTATGTCGCGTGCTGCGGTATGCGGAGACTCTAAAAGCACCATAGTAGAACACAGATGAAGCTTCTAAGTTGATGTAATAGCCAGTAAGAAGTAGTACAATTTAAGTTTTAGGTATCGATTATTGACTTTTTAGCTGGCTTTGGTGCCTTGGACATGAGCTAGGACCTTAAGATTCTGCATGAAAGGAGGACTAGCAGCCGCGTTGCACGGGAGAATGTGAAATGTGTTCATATGTAGTAAAAACCTGAGAAATCCGTCCGTTTTCGTCATTTGTTATCGAATCGACTTAAAGCCCGCTCGTCACATTGGCCGCTCTTCTCTCTGAAACGGTTGTACTTATCGTCTGCAAAGCTATGTCGCGTGCTGCGGTATGCGGAGACAATAAAATCACCATAGTAGAACACAGATGAAGCTTCTAAGTCGATGTAATAGCCAGTAAGAAGTAGTACAATTCAAGTTTTAGGTACTGATTATTGACTTTTTAGCTGGCTTTGGTGCCTTGGACATGAGCTAGGACCTTAAGATTCTGCATGAAAGGAGGACTAGCAGCCGAGTTGCATGGGAGAATGTGAAAAGTGTTCATATGTAGTAAAAACCTGAGAAATCCGTCCGTTTTCGTCATTTGTTATCGAATCGAATTAAAGCCAGAACGTCACATTGGCCGCTCTTCTTTCTGAAACGGTTGTACTTATCGTCTGCAAAGCTATGTCGCGTGCTGCGGTATGCGGAGACACTAAAAGCACCATAGTAGAACACAGATGAAGCTTCTATGATGATGTAATAGCCAGTAAGAAGTAGTACAATTCAAGTTTTAGGTAGTGATTATTGACTTTTTAGCTGGCTTTGGTGCCTTGGACGTGAGCTAGGACCTTAAGATTCTGCATGAAAGGAGGACTAGCAGCCGAGTTGCACGGGAGAATGTGAAAAGTGTTCATATGTAGTAAAAACCTGAGAAATCCGTCCGTTTTCGTCATTTGTTATCGAATCGACTTAAAGCCAGATCGTCACATTGGCCGCTCTTCTCTCTGAAACGGTTGTACTTATCGTCTGCAAAGCTATGTCGCGTGCTGCGGTATGCGGAGACACTAAAAGCACCATAGTAGAACACAGATGAAGCTTTTAGGATGATGTAATAGCCAGTAAGAAGTAGTACAATTCAAGTTTTAGGTATCGATTATTGACTTTTTAGCTGGCTTTGGTGCCTTGGACATGAGGTAGGACCTTAAGATTCTGCGTGAAAGGAGGACTAGCAGCCGCGTTGGATGGGAGAATGTGAATAGTGTTCATATGTAGTAAAAACCTGAGAAATCCGTCCGTTTTCGTCATTTGTTATCGAATCGACTTAAAGCCAGATCGTCACATTGGCCGCTCTTCTCTCTGAAACGGTTGTCCTTATCGCCTGCAAAGCTATGTCGCGTGATGCGGTATGCGGAGACACTAAAAGCACCATAGTAGAACACAGATGAAGCTTCTAAGTTGATGTAATATCCAGTAAGACGTAGTTTAATTCAAGTTTTAGGTATCGATTATTGACTTTTTAGCTGGCTTTGGTGCCTTGGACATGAGCTAGGACCTTAAGATTCTGCATGAAAGGAGGACTAGCAGCCGAGTTGCACGGGAGAATGTGAAAGGTGTTCATATGTAGTAAAAACCTGAGAAATCCGTCCGTTTTCGTCATTTGTTATCGAATCGACTTAAAGCCAGATCGTCACATTGGCCGCTCTTTTCTCTGAAACGGTTGTACTTATCGTCTGCAAAGCTATGTCGCGTGCTGCGGTATGCGGAGACTCTAAAAGCACCATAGTAGAACACAGATGAAGCTTCTAAGTTGATGTAATAGCCAGTAAGAAGTAGTACAATTCAAGTTTTAGGTACTGATTATTTACTTTTTAGCTGTCTTTGGAGCCTTGGACATGAGCTAGGACCTTAAAATTCTGCATGAAAGGAGGACTAGCAGCCGCGTTGCACGGGAGAATGTGAAATGTGTTCATATGCAGTAAAAACCTGAGAAATCCGTCCGTTTTCGTCATTTGTTATCGAATCGACTTAAAGCCCGATCGTCACATCGGCCGCTCTTATCTCTGAAACGGTTGTACTTATCGCCTGCAAAGCTATGTCGCGTGATGCGGTATGCGGAGACACTAAAAGCACCATAGTAGAACACAGATGAAGCTTCTAAGTTGATGTAATAGCCAGTAAGAAGTAGTACAATTCAAGTTTTAGGTATCGATTATTGACTTTTTAGCTGGCTTTGGTGCCTTGGACATGAGCTAGGACCTTAAGATTCTGCATGAAAGGAGGACTAGCGGCCGCGTTGTACGGGAGAATGTGAAATGTGTTCATATGTAGAAAAAAATGAGAAATCCGTCCGTTTTCGTCATTTGTTATCGAATCGACTTAAAGCCAGATCGTCACATTGGCTGCTCTTCTCTCTGAAACGGTTGTACTTATCGTCTGGAAAGCTTTGTAGCGTGGTGCGGTATGCGGAGACACTGAAAGCACCATAGTAGAACACAGATGAAGCTTCTAAGATGATGTAATAGCCAGTAAGAAGTAGTACAATTCAAGTTTTAGGTATCGATTATTGACTTTTTAGCTGGCTTTGGTGCCTTGGACATGAGCTAGGACCTTAAGATTCTGCATGAAAGGAGGACTAGCAGCCGAGTTGCACGGGAGAATGTGAAAAGTGTTCATATGTAGTAAAAACCTGAGAAATCCGTCCGTTTTCGTCATTTGTTATCGAATCGACTTAAAGCCAGATCGTCACATTGGCCCCTCTTTCCTCTGAAACGGTTGTACTTATCGTCTGCAAAGCTATGTCGCGTACTGCGGTGTGCGGAGACACTAAAAGCACAATGGTAGAACACAGACGAAGCTTCTAAGTTGATGTAATAGCCAGTAAGAAGTAGTACAATTCAAGTTTTAGGTATCGATTATTGACTTTTTAGCTGGCTTTGGTGCCTTGGACATGAGCTAGGACCTTAAGATTCTGCATGAAAGGAGGACTAGCAGCCGATTTGCACGGGAGAATGTGAAAGGTGTTCATATGTAGTAAAAACCTGAGAAATCCGTCCGTTTTCGTCATTTGTTATCGAATCGACTTAAAGCCAGATCGTCACATTGGCCGCTCTTTTCTCTGAAACGATTGTACTTATCGTCTGCAAAGCTATGTCGCGTGCTGCGGTATGCGGAGACTCTAAAAGCACCATAGTAGAACACAGATGAAGCTTCTAAGTTGATGTAATAGCCAGTAAGAAGTAGTACAATTCAAGTTTTAGGTACTGATTATTTACTTTTTAGCTGTCTTTGGAGCCTTGGACATGAGCTAGGACCTTAAAATTCTGCATGAAAGGAGGACTAGCAGCCGCGTTGCACGGGAGAATGTGAAATGTGTTCATATGCAGTAAAAACCTGAGAAATCCGTCCGTTTTCGTCATTTGTTATCGAATCGACTTAAAGCCCGATCGTCACATTGGCCGCTCTTCTCTCTGAAACGGTTGTACTTATCGTCTGCAAAGCTATGTCGCGTGCTGCGGTATGCGGAGACAATAAAATCACCATAGTAGAACACAGATGAAGCTTCTAAGTCGATGTAATAGCCAGTAAGAAGTAGTACAATTCAAGTTTTAGGTACTGATTATTTACTTTTTAGCTGTCTTTGGAGCCTTGGACATGAGCTAGGACCTTAAAATTCTGCATGAAAGGAGGACTAGCAGCCGCGTTGCACGGGAGAATGTGAAATGTGTTCATATGCAGTAAAAACCTGAGAAATCCGTCCGTTTTCGTCATTTGTTATCGAATCGACTTAAAGCCCGATCGTCACATCGGCCGCTCTTATCTCTGAAACGGTTGTACTTATCGCCTGCAAAGCTATGTCGCGTGATGCGGTATGCGGAGACACTAAAAGCACCATAGTAGAACACAGATGAAGCTTCTAAGTTGATGTAATAGCCAGTAAGAAGTAGTACAATTCAAGTTTTAGGTATCGATTATTGACTTTTTAGCTGGCTTTGGTGCCTTGGACATGAGCTAGGACCTTAAGATTCTGCATGAAAGGAGGACTAGCGGCCGCGTTGTACGGGAGAATGTGAAATGTGTTCATATGTAGAAAAAAATGAGAAATCCGTCCGTTTTCGTCATTTGTTATCGAATCGACTTAAAGCCAGATCGTCACATTGGCTGCTCTTCTCTCTGAAACGGTTGTACTTATCGTCTGGAAAGCTTTGTAGCGTGGTGCGGTATGCGGAGACACTGAAAGCACCATAGTAGAACACAGATGAAGCTTCTAAGATGATGTAATAGCCAGTAAGAAGTAGTACAATTCAAGTTTTAGGTATCGATTATTGACTTTTTAGCTGGCTTTGGTGCCTTGGACATGAGCTAGGACCTTAAGATTCTGCATGAAAGGAGGACTAGCAGCCGAGTTGCACGGGAGAATGTGAAAAGTGTTCATATGTAGTAAAAACCTGAGAAATCCGTCCGTTTTCGTCATTTGTTATCGAATCGACTTAAAGCCAGATCGTCACATTGGCCCCTCTTTCCTCTGAAACGGTTGTACTTATCGTCTGCAAAGCTATGTCGCGTACTGCGGTGTGCGGAGACACTAAAAGCACAATGGTAGAACACAGACGAAGCTTCTAAGTTGATGTAATAGCCAGTAAGAAGTAGTACAATTCAAGTTTTAGGTATCGATTATTGACTTTTTAGCTGGCTTTGGTGCCTTGGACATGAGCTAGGACCTTAAGATTCTGCATGAAAGGAGGACTAGCAGCCGATTTGCACGGGAGAATGTGAAAGGTGTTCATATGTAGTAAAAACCATAGAAATCCGTCCGTTTTCGTCATTTGTTATCGAATCGACTTAAAGCCAGATCGTCACATTGGCCGCTCTTTTCTCTGAAACGGTTGTACTTATCGTCTGCAAAGCTATGTCGCGTGCTGCGGTATGCGGAGACTCTAAAAGCACCATAGTAGAACACAGATGAAGCTTCTAAGTTGATGTAATAGCCAGTAAGAAGTAGTACAATTCAAGTTTTAGGTACTGATTATTTACTTTTTAGCTGTCTTTGGAGCCTTGGACATGAGCTAGGACCTTAAAATTCTGCATGAAAGGAGGACTAGCAGCCGCGTTGCACGGGAGAATGTGAAATGTGTTCATATGCAGTAAAAACCTGAGAAATCCGTCCGTTTTCGTCATTTGTTATCGAATCGACTTAAAGCCCGATCGTCACATTGGCCGCTCTTCTCTCTGAAACGGTTGTACTTATCGTCTGCAAAGCTATGTCGCGTGCTGCGGTATGCGGAGACAATAAAATCACCATAGTAGAACACAGATGAAGCTTCTAAGTCGATGTAATAGCCAGTAAGAAGTAGTACAATTCAAGTTTTAGGTACTGATTATTGACTTTTTAGCTGGCTTTGGTGCCTTGGACATGAGCTAGGACCTTAAGATTCTGCATGAAAGGAGGACTAGCACCCGAGTTGCATGGGAGAATGTGAAAAGTGTTCATATGTAGTAAAAACCTGAGAAATCCGTCCGTTTTCGTCATTTGTTATCGAATCGACTTAAAGCCAGATCGTCACATTGGCCGCTCTTCTCTCTGAAACGGTTGTACTTATCGTCTGCAAAGCTATGTCGCGTGCTGCGGTATGCGGAGACACTAAAAGCACCATAGTAGAACACAGATGAAGCTTCTATGATGATGTAATAGCCAGTAAGAAGTAGTACAATTCAAGTTTTAGGTATCGATTATTGACTTTTTAGCTGGCTTTGGTGCCTTGGACATGAGCTAGGACCTTAAGATTCTGCATTAAAGGAGGACTAGCAGCCGAGTTGCAGGGGAGAATGTTAAAAGTGTTCATATGTAGTAAAAACCTGAGAAATCCGTCCGTTTTCGTCATTTGTTATCGAATCGACTTAAAGCCAGATCGTCACATTGGCCGCTCTTCTCTCTGAAACGGTTGTACTTATCGTCTGCAAAGCTATGTCGCGTGCTGCGGTATGCGGAGACAATAAAATCACCATAGTAGAACACAGATGAAGCTTCTAAGTCGATGTAATAGCCAGTAAGAAGTAGTACAATTCAAGTTTTAGGTACTGATTATTGACTTTTTAGCTGGCTTTAGTGCCTTGGACATGAGCTAGGACCTTAAGATTCTGCATGAAAGGAGGACTAGCAGCCGAGTTGCATGGGAGAATGTGAAAAGTGTTCATATGTAGTAAAAACCTGAGAAATCCGTCCGTTTTCGTCATTTGTTATCGAATCGAATTAAAGCCAGAACGTCACATTGGCCGCTCTTCTTTCTGAAACGGTTGTACTTATCGTCTGCAAAGCTATGTCGCGTGCTGCGGTATGCGGAGACACTAAAAGCACCATAGTAGAACACAGATGAAGCTTCTAAGTCGATGTAATAGCCAGTAAGAAGTAGTACAATTCAAGTTTTAGGTACTGATTATTGACTTTTTAGCTGGCTTTGGTGCCTTGGACATGAGCTAGGACCTTAATATTCTGCATGAAAGGAGGACTAGCAGCCGAGTTGCACGGGAGAATGTGAAAAGTGTTCATATGTAGTAAAAACCTGAGAAATCCGTCCGTTTTCGTCATTTGTTATCGAATCGACTTAAAGCCAGATCGTCACATTGGCCCCTCTTTTCTCTGAAACGGTTGTACTTATCGTCTGCAAAGCTATGTCGCGTACTGCGGTGTGCGGAGACACTAAAAGCACAATGGTAGAACACAGACGAAGCTTCTAAGTTGATGTAATAGCCAGTAAGAAGTAGTACAATTCAAGTTTTAGGTATCGATTATTGACTTTTTAGCTGGCTTTGGTGCCTTGGACATGAGCTAGGACCTTAAGATTCTGCATGAAAGGAGGACTAGCAGCCGAGTTGCACGGGAGAATGTGAAAGGTGTTCATATGTAGTAAAAACCTGAGAAATCCGTCCGTTTTCGTCATTTGTTATCGAATCGACTTAAAGCCAGATCGTCACATTGGCCGCTCTTTTCTCTGAAACGGTTGTACTTATCGTCTGCAAAGCTATGTCGCGTGCTGCGGTATGCGGAGACTCTAAAAGCACCATAGTAGAACACAGATGAAGCTTCTAAGTTGATGTAATAGCCAGTAAGAAGTAGTACAATTCAAGTTTTAGGTACTGATTATTTACTTTTTAGCTGTCTTTGGAGCCTTGGACATGAGCTAGGACCTTAAAATTCTGCATGAAAGGAGGACTAGCAGCCGCGTTGCACGGGAGAATGTGAAATGTGTTCATATGCAGTAAAAACCTGAGAAATCCGTCCGTTTTCGTCATTTGTTATCGAATCGACTTAAAGCCCGATCGTCACATCGGCCGCTCTTATCTCTGAAACGGTTGTACTTATCGCCTGCAAAGCTATGTCGCGTGATGCGGTATGCGGAGACACTAAAAGCACCATAGTAGAACACAGATGAAGCTTCTAAGTTGATGTAATAGCCAGTAAGAAGTAGTACAATTCAAGTTTTAGGTATCGATTATTGACTTTTTAGCTGGCTTTGGTGCCTTGGACATGAGCTAGGACCTTAAGATTCTGCATGAAAGGAGGACTAGCGGCCGCGTTGTACGGGAGAATGTGAAATGTGTTCATATGTAGAAAAAAATGAGAAATCCGTCCGTTTTCGTCATTTGTTATCGAATCGACTTAAAGCCAGATCGTCACATTGGCTGCTCTTCTCTCTGAAACGGTTGTACTTATCGTCTGGAAAGCTTTGTAGCGTGCTGCGGTATGCGGAGACACTGAAAGCACCATAGTAGAACACAGATGAAGCTTCTAAGATGATGTAATAGCCAGTAAGAAGTAGTACAATTCAAGTTTTAGGTATCGATTATTGACTTTTTAGCTGGCTTTGGTGCCTTGGACATGAGCTAGGACCTTAAAATTCTGCATGAAAGGAGGACTAGCAGCCGAGTTGCACGGGAGAATGTGAAAAGTGTTCATATGTAGTAAAAACCTGAGAAATCCGTCCGTTTTCGTCATTTGTTATCGAATCGACTTAAAGCCAGATCGTCACATTGGCCCCTCTTTTCTCTGAAACGGTTGTACTTATCGTCTGCAAAGCTATGTCGCGTACTGCGGTGTGCGGAGACACTAAAAGCACAATGGTAGAACACAGACGAAGCTTCTAAGTTGATGTAATAGCCAGTAAGAAGTAGTACAATTCAAGTTTTAGGTATCGATTATTGACTGTTTAGCTGGCTTTGGTTCCTTGGACATGAGCTAGGACCTTAAGATTCTGCATTAAAGGAGGACTAGCAGCCGTGTTGCACGGGAGAATGTGAAATGTGTTCATATGTAGTAGAAACCTGAGAAATCCGTCCGTTTTCGTCATTTGTTATCGAATCGACTTAACGCCCGATCGTCACATTGGCCGCTCTTCTCTCTGAAACGGTTGTACTTATCGTCTGCAAAGCAATGTCGCGTGCTGCGGTATGCGGAGACAATAAAATCACCATAGTAGAACACAGATGAAGCTTCTAAGTCGATGTAATAGCCAGTAAGAAGTAGTACAATTCAAGTTTTAGGTACTGATTATTGACTTTTTAGCTGGCTTTGGTGCCTTGGACATGAGCTAGGACCTTAAGATTCTGCATGAAAGGAGGACTAGCACCCGAGTTGCATGGGAGAATGTGAAAAGTGTTCATATGTAGTAAAAACCTGAGAAATCCGTCCGTTTTCGTCATTTGTTATCGAATCGACTTAAAGCCAGATCGTCACATTGGCCGCTCTTCTCTCTGAAACGGTTGTACTTATCGTCTGCAAAGCTATGTCGCGTGCTGCGGTATGCGGAGACACTAAAAGCACCATAGTAGAACACAGATGAAGCTTCTATGATGATGTAATAGCCAGTAAGAAGTAGTACAATTCAAGTTTTAGGTATCGATTATTGACTTTTTAGCTGGCTTTGGTGCCTTGGACATGAGCTAGGACCGTAAGATTCTGCATTAAAGGAGGACTAGCAGCCGAGTTGCACGGGAGAATGTGAAAAGTGTTCATATGTAGTAAAAACCTGAGAAATCCGTCCGTTTTCGTCATTTGTTATCGAATCGACTTAAAGCCAGATCGTCACATTGGCCGCTCTTCTCTCTGAAACGGTTGTACTTATCGTCTGCAAAGCTATGTCGCGTGCTGCGGTATGCGGAGACAATAAAATCACCATAGTAGAACACAGATGAAGCTTCTAAGTCGATGTAATAGCCAGTAAGAAGTAGTACAATTCAAGTTTTAGGTACTGATTATTGACTTTTTAGCTGGCTTTGGTGCCTTGGACATGAGCTAGGACCTTAAGATTCTGCATGAAAGGAGGACTAGCAGCCGAGTTGCATGGGGGAATGTGAAAAGTGTTCATATGTAGTAAAAACCTGAGAAATCCGTCCGTTTTCGTCATTTGTTATCGAATCGAATTAAAGCCAGAACGTCACATTGGCCGCTCTTCTTTCTGAAACGGTTGTACTTATCGTCTGCAAAGCTATGTCGCGTGCTGCGGTATGCGGAGACACTAAAAGCACCATAGTAGAACACAGATGAAGCTTCTATGATGATGTAATAGCCAGTAAGAAGTAGTACAATTCAAGTTTTAGGTATCGATTATTGACTTTTTAGCTGGCTTTGGTGCCTTGGACATGAGCTAAGACCTTAAGATTCTGCATGAAAGGAGGACTAGCAGCCGCGTTGGATAGGAGAATGTGAAAAGTGTTCATATGTAGTAAAAACCTGAGAAATCCGTCCGTTTTCGTCATTTGTTATCGAATCGACTTAAAGCCAGATCGTCACATTGGCTGCTCCGATCTCTGAAACGGTTGTACTTATCGTCTGGAAAGCTTTGTCGCGTGCTGCGGTATGCGGAGACACTAAAAGCACCATAGTAGAAAACAGATGAAGCTTCTAAGATGATGTAATAGCCAGTAAGAAGTAGCACAATTCAAGTTTTATGTATCGATTATTGACTTTTTAGCTGGCTTTGGTGCCTTGGACATGAGCTAGGACCTTAAGATTCTGCATGAAAGGAGGACTAGCAGCCGAGTTGCAGGGGAGAATGTGAAAAGTGTTCATATGTAGTAAAAACCTGAGAAATCCGTCCGTTTTCGTCATTTGTTATCGAATCGACTTAAAGCCCGCTCGTCACATTGGCCGCTCTTCTCTCTGAAACGGTTCTACTTATCGTCTGCAAAGCTATGTCGCGTGCTGCGGTATGCTGAGACACTAAAAGCACCATAGTAGAACACAGATGAAGCTTCTAAGTTGATGTAATAGCCAGTAAGAAGTAGTACAATTCAAGTTTTAGGTACTGATTATTGACTTTTTAGCTGGCTTTGGTGCCTTGGACATGAGATAGGACCTTAAGGTTCTGCATGAAAGGAGGACTAGCAGCCGAGTTGCACGGTAGAATGTGAAAAGTGTCCATATGTAGTAAAAACCAGAGAAATCCGTCCGTTTTCGTCATTTGTTATCGAATCGACTTAAAGGCAGATCGTCACATTGGCCGCTCTTCTCTCTGAAACGGTTGTACTTATCGTCTGCAAAGCTATGTCGCGTGCTGCGGTATGCGGAGACAATAAAATCACCATAGTAGAACACAGATGAAGCTTCTAAGTCGATGTAATAGCCAGTAAGAAGTAGTACAATTCAAGTTTTAGGTATCGATTATTGACTTCTTAGATGGATTTGGTGACTTGGACATGAGCTCGGATGTTAAGATTCTGCATGAAAGGAGGACTAGCAGCCGAGTTGCACGGGAGAATGTGAAAAGTGTTCATATGTAGTAAAAACCTGAGAAATCCGTCCGTTTTCGTCATTTGTTATCGAATCGACTTAAAGCCAGATCGTCACATTGGCCGCTCTTCTCTCTGAAACGGTTGTACTTATCGTCTGCAAAGCTATGTCGCGTGCTGCGGTATGCGGAGACACTAAAAGCACCATAGTAGAACACAGATGAAGCTTTTAGGATGATGTAATAGCCAGTAAGAAGTAGTACAATTCAAGTTTTAGGTATCGATTATTGACTTTTTAGCTGGCTTTGGTGCCTTGGACATGAGGTAGGACCTTAAGATTCTGCGTGAAAGGAGGACTAGCAGCCGCGTTGGATGGGAGAATGTGAATAGTGTTCATATGTAGTAAAAACCTGAGAAATCCGTCCGTTTTCGTCATTTGTTATCGAATCGACTTAAAGCCAGATCGTCACATTGGCCGCTCTTTTCTCTGAAACGGTTGTACTTATCGTCTGCAAAGCTATGTCGCGTGCTGCGGTATGCGGAGACTCTAAAAGCACCATAGTAGAACACAGATGAAGCTTCTAAGTTGATGTAATAGCCAGTAAGAAGTAGTACAATTCAAGTTTTAGGTACTGATTATTTACTTTTTAGCTGTCTTTGGAGCCTTGGACATGAGCTAGGACCTTAAAATTCTGCATGAAAGGAGGACTAGCAGCCGCGTTGCACGGGAGAATGTGAAATGTGTTCATATGCAGTAAAAACCTGAGAAATCCGTCCGTTTTCGTCATTTGTTATCGAATCGACTTAAAGCCCGATCGTCACATCGGCCGCTCTTATCTCTGAAACGGTTGTACTTATCGCCTGCAAAGCTATGTCGCGTGATGCGGTATGCGGAGACACTAAAAGCACCATAGTAGAACACAGATGAAGCTTCTAAGTTGATGTAATAGCCAGTAAGAAGTAGTACAATTCAAGTTTTAGGTATCGATTATTGACTTTTTAGCTGGCTTTGGTGCCTTGGACATGAGCTAGGACCTTAAGATTCTGCATGAAAGGAGGACTAGCGGCCGCGTTGTACGGGAGAATGTGAAATGTGTTCATATGTAGAAAAAAATGAGAAATCCGTGCGTTTTCGTCATTTGTTATCGAATCGACTTAAAGCCAGATCGTCACATTGGCTGCTCTTCTCTCTGAAACGGTTGTACTTATCGTCTGGAAAGCTTTGTAGCGTGCTGCGGTTTGCGGAGACACTGAAAGCACCATAGTAGAACACAGATGAAGCTTCTAAGATGATGTAATAGCCAGTAAGAAGTAGTACAATTCAAGTTTTAGGTATCGATTATTGACTTTTTAGCTGGCTTTGGTGCCTTGGACATGAGCTAGGACCTTAAGATTCTGCATGAAAGGAGGACTAGCAGCCGAGTTGCACGGGAGAATGTGAAAAGTGTTCATATGTAGTAAAAACCTGAGAAATCCGTCCGTTTTCGTCATTTGTTATCGAATCGACCTTAAGCCAGATCGTCACATTGGCCCCTCTTTTCTCTGAAACGGTTGTACTTATCGTCTGCAAAGCTATGTCGCCTACTGCGGTGTGCGGAGACACTAAAAGCACAATGGTAGAACACAGACGAAGCTTCTAAGTTGATGTAATAGCCAGTAAGAAGTAGTACAATTCAAGTTTTAGGTATCGATTATTGACTTTTTAGCTGGCTTTGGTGCCTTGGACATGAGCTAGGACCTTAAGATTCTGCATGAAAGGAGGACTAGCAGCCGAGTTGCACGGGAGAATGTGAAAGGTGTTCATATGTAGTAAAAACCTGAGAAATCCGTCCGTTTTCGTCATTTGTTATCGAATCGACTTAAAGCCAGATCGTCACATTGGCCGCTCTTTTCTCTGAAACGGTTGTACTTATCGTCTGCAAAGCTATGTCGCGTGCTGCGGTATGCGGAGACTCTAAAAGTACCATAGTACAACACAGATGAAGCTTCTAAGTTGATGTAATAGCCAGTAAGAAGTAGTACAATTCAAGTTTTAGGTACTGATTATTTACTTTTTAGCTGTCTTTGGAGCCTTGGACATGAGCTAGGACCTTAAAATTCTGCATGAAAGGAGGACTAGCAGCCGCGTTGCACAGGAGAATGTGAAATGTGTTCATATGCAGTAAAAACCTGAGAAATCCGTCCGTTTTCGTCATTTGTTATCGAATCGACTTAAAGCCCGATCGTCACATCGGCCGCTCTTATCTCTGAAACGGTTGTACTTATCGCCTGCAAAGCTATGTCGCGTGATGCGGTATGCGGAGACACTAAAAGCACCATAGTAGAACACAGATGAAGCTTCTAAGTTGATGTAATAGCCAGTAAGAAGTAGTACAATTCAAGTTTTAGGTATCGATTATTGACTTTTTAGCTGGCTTTGGTGCCTTGGACATGAGCTAGGACCTTAAGATTCTGCATGAAAGGAGGACTAGCGGCCGCGTTGTACGGGAGAATGTGAAATGTGTTCATATGTAGAAAAAAATGAGAAATCCGTCCGTTTTCGTCATTTGTTATCGAATCGACTTAAAGCCAGATCGTCACATTGGCTGCTCTTCTCTCTGAAACGGTTGTACTTATCGTCTGGAAAGCTTTGTAGCGTGCTGCGGTATGCGGAGACACTGAAAGCACCATAGTAGAATACAGATGAAGCTTCTAAGATGATGTAATAGCCAGTAAGAAGTAGTACAATTCAAGTTTTAGGTATCGATTATTGACTTTTTAGCTGGCTTTGGTGCCTTGGACATGAGCTAGGACCTTAAGATTCTGCATGAAAGGAGGACTAGCAGCCGAGTTGCACGGGAGAATGTGAAAAGTGTACATATGTAGTAAAAACCTGAGAAATCCGTCCGTTTTCGTCATTTGTTATCGAATCGACTTAAAGCCAGATCGTCACATTGGCCCCTCTTTTCTCTGAAACGGTTGTACTTATCGTCTGCAAAGCTATGTCGCGTACTGCGGTGTGCGGAGACACTAAAAGCACAATGGTAGAACACAGACGAAGCTTCTAAGTTGATGTAATAGCCAGTAAGAAGTAGTACAATTCAAGTTTTAGGTATCGATTATTGACTGTTTAGCTGGCTTTGGTTCCTTGGACATGAGCTAGGACCTTAAGATTCTGCATTAAAGGAGGACTAGCAGCCGTGTTGCACGGGAGAATGTGAAATGTGTTCATATGTAGTAGAAACCTGAGAAATCCGTCCGTTTTCGTCATTTGTTATCGAATCGACTTAAAGCCAGATCGTCACATTGGCCGCTCTTCTCTCTGAAACGGTTGTACTTATCGTCTTCAAAGCTATGTCGTGTGCTGCGGCATGCGGAGACACTAAAAGCAGCATAGTAGAAAACAGATGAAGCTTCTAAGTTGAAGTAATAGCCAGTAAGAAGTAGTACAATTCAAGTTTTAGGTATCGATTATTGACTTCTTAGATGGATTTGGTGCCTTGGACATGAGCTAGGACCTTAAGATTCTGCATGAAAGGAGGACTAGCAGCCGAGTTGCACGGGACAATATGAAAAGTGTTCATATGTAGTAAAAACCTGAGAAATCCGTCCGTTTTCGTCATTTGTTATCGAATCGACTTATAGCCAGATCGTCACATTGGCCGCTCTTCTCTCTGAAACGGTTGTACTTATCGCCTGCAAAGCTATGTCGCGTGCTGCGGTATGCGGAGACAATAAAATCACCATAGTAGAACACAGATGAAGCCTCTATGATGATGTAATAGCCAGTAAGAAGTAGTACAATTCAAGTTTTAGGTATCGATTATTGACTTTTTAGCTGGCTTTGGTGCCTTGGACATGAGCTAGGACCTTAAGATTCTGCATGAAAGGAGGACTAGCACCCGCGTTGGATAGGAGAATGTGAAAAGTGTTCATATGTAGTAAAAACCTGAGAAATCCGTCCGTTTTCGTCATTTGTTATCGAATCGACTTAAAGCCAGATCGTCACATTTGCTGCTCTTCTCTCTGAAACGGTTTTACTTATCGTCTGGAAAGCTTTGTCGCGTGCTGCGGTATGCGGAGACACTAAAAGCACCATAGTAGAACACAGATGAAGCTTCAAAGATGATGTAATAGCCAGTAAGAAGTAGTACAATTCAAGTTTTATGTATCGATTATTGACTTTTTAGCTGGCTTTGGTGCCTTGGACATGAGCTAGGACCGTAAGATTCTGCATGAAAGGAGGACTAGCAGCCGAGTTGCAGGGGAGAATGTGAAAAGTGTTCATATGTAGTAAAAACCTGAGAAATCCGTCCGTTTTCGTCATTTGTTATCGAATCGACTTAAAGCCAGATCGTCACATTGGCCGCTCTTCTCTCTGAAACGGTTGTACTTATCGTCTTCAAAGCTATGTCGCGTGCTGCGGTATGCGGAGACACTAAAAGCACCATAGTAGAACACAGATGAAGCTTCTAAGTTGATGTAATAGCCAGTAAGAAGTAGTACAATTCAAGTTTTAGGTATCGATCATTTTTAGCTGGCTTTGGTGCCTTGGACATGAGCTAGGACCTTAAGATTCTGCATGAAAGGAGGACTAGCAGCCGAGTTGCACGGGAGAATGTGAAAAGTGTTCATATGTAGTAAAAACCTGAAAAATCCGTCCTTTTTCGTCATTTGTTATCGAATCGACTTAAAGCCAGATCGTCACATTGGCAGCTCTTCTCTCTGAAACGGTTGTACTTATCGTCTGCAAAGCTATGTCGCGTGCTGCGGTATGCGGAGACACTAAAAGACCATAGTAGAACACAGATGAAGCTTCTAAGTTGATGTAATAGCCAGTAAGAAGTACTACAATTCAAGATTTAGGTATCGATTATTGACTTCTTAGATGGATTTGGTGCCTTGGACATGAGGTAGGACCTTAAGATTCTGCATGAAAGGAGGACTAGCAGCCGAGTTGCACGGGACAATATGAAAAGTGTTCATATGTAGTAAAAACCTGAGAAATCCGTCCGTTTTCGTCATTTGTTATCGAATCGACTTGAAGCTCGATCGTCACATTGGCCGCTCTTCTCTCTGAAACGGTTGTACTTATCGTCTGCAAAGCTATGTCGCGTGCTGCGGTATGCGGAGACAATAAAATCACTATAGTAGAACACAGATGAAGCTTCTAAGTTGATGTAATAGCCAGTAAGAAGTAGTACAATTCAAGTTTTAGGTATCGATTATTGACTTTTTAGCTGGCTTTGGTGCCTTGCACATGAGCTAGGACCTTAAGATTCTGCATTAAAGGAGGACTAGCAGCCGAGTTGCAGGGGAGAATGTGAAAAGTGTTCATATGTAGTAAAAACCTGAGAAATCCGTCCGTTTTCGTCATTTGTTATCGAATCGACTTAAAGCCCGATCGTCACATTGGCCGCTCTTCTCTCTGAAACGGTTGTACTTATCGTCTGCAAAAGTATGTCGCGTGCTGCGGTATGCGGAGACAATAAAATCACCATAGTAGAACACAGATGAAGCTTCTAAGTCGATGTAATAGCCAGTAAGAAGTAGTACAATTCAAGTTTTAGGTATCGATTATTGACTTTTTAGCAGGCTTTGGTGCCTTGGACATGAGCTAGGACCTTAAGATTCTGCATGAAAGGAGGACTAGCAGCCGAGTTGCACGGGACAATATGAAAAGTGTTCATATGTAGTAAAAACCTGAGAAATTCGTCCGTTTTCGTTATTTGTTATCGAATCGCCTTAAAGCCAGATCGTCATTTGGCCGATCTTCTCTCTGAAACGGCTGTACTTATTGTCTGCAAAGCTATGTGGCGTGCTGCGGTATGCAAAGACACTAAAAGCACCATAGTAGAACACAGATTAAGCTTCTAAGTTGATGTAATAGCCAGTAAGAAGTAGTACAATTCAAGTTTTAGGTATCGATTATTGACTTTTTAGCTGGCTTTGTTGCCTTGGACATGAGCTAGGACCTTAAGATTCTGCATGAAAGGAGGACTAGCAGCCGAGTTGCACGGGAGAATGTGAAAATTGTTCTTATGTAGTAAAAACCTGAGAAATCCGTCCGTTTTCGTCATTTGTTATCGAATCGACTTAAAGCCAGATCGTCACGTTGGCCCCTCTTTTCTCTGAAACGGTTTGTACTTATCGTCTGCAAAGCTATGTCGCGTACTGCGGTGTGCGGGGACACTAAAAGCACCATGGTAGAACACAGATGAAGCTTCTAAGTTGAAGTAATAGCCAGTAAGAAGTAGTACAATTCAAGTTTTAGGTATCGATTATTGACTTTTTAGCTGGCTTTGGTGCCTTGGACATGAGCTAGGACCTTAAGATTCTGCATGAAAGGAGGACTAGCAGCCGAGTTGCACGGGAGAATGTGAAAAGTGTTCATATGTAGTAAAAACCTGAGAAATCCGTCCGTTTTCGTCATTTGTTATCGAATCGACTTAAAGCCAGATCGTCACATTGGCCCCTCTTTTCTCTGAAACGGTTGTACTTATCGTCTGCAAAGCTATGTCGCGTACTGCGGTGTGCGGAGACACTAAAAGCACAATGGTAGAACACAGACGAAGCTTCTAAGTTGATGTAATAGCCAGTAAGAAGTAGTACAATTCAAGTTTTAGGTATCGATTATTGACTTTTTAGCTGGCTTTGGTGCCTTGGACATGAGCTAGGACCTTAAGATTCTGCATGAAAGGAGGACTAGCAGCCGAGTTGCACGGGAGAATGTGAAAGGTGTTCATATGTAGTAAAAACCTGAGAAATCCGTCCGTTTTCGTCATTTGTTACCGAATCGACTTAAAGCCAGATCGTCACATTGGCCGCTCTTTTCTCTGAAACGGTTGTACTTATCGTCTGCAAAGCTATGTCGCGTGCTGCGGTATGCGGAGACTCTAAAAGCACCATAGTAGAACACAGATGAAGCTTCTAAGTTGATGTAATAGCCAGTAAGAAGTAGTACAATTCAAGTTTTAGGTACTGATTATTTACTTTTTAGCTGTCTTTGGAGCCTTGGACATGAGCTAGGACCTTAAAATTCTGCATGAAAGGAGGACTAGCAGCCGCGTTGCACGGGAGAATGTGAAATGTGTTCATATGCAGTAAAAACCTGAGAAATCCGTCCGTTTTCGTCATTTGTTATCGAATCGACTTAAAGCCCGATCGTCACATCGGCCGCTCTTATCTCTGAAACGGTTGTACTTATCGCCTGCAAAGCTATGTCGCGTGATGCGGTATGCGGAGACACTAAAAGCACCATAGTAGAACACAGATGAAGCTTCTAAGTTGATGTAATAGCCAGTAAGAAGTAGTACAATTCAAGTTTTAGGTATCGATTATTGACTTTTTAGCTGGCTTTGGTGCCTTGGACATGAGCTAGGACCTTAAGATTCTGCATGAAAGGAGGACTAGCGGCCGCGTTGTACGGGAGAATGTGAAATGTGTTCATATGTAGAAAAAAATGAGAAATCCGTCCGTTTTCGTCATTTGTTATCGAATCGACTTAAAGCCAGATCGTCACATTGGCTGCTCTTCTCTCTGAAACGGTTGTACTTATCGTCTGGAAAGCTTTGTAGCGTGCTGCGGTATGCGGAGACACTGAAAGCACCATAGTAGAATACAGATGAAGCTTCTAAGATGATGTAATAGCCAGTAAGAAGTAGTACAATTCAAGTTTTAGGTATCGATTATTGACTTTTTAGCTGGCTTTGGTGCCTTGGACATGAGCTAGGACCTTAAGATTCTGCATGAAAGGAGGACTAGCAGCCGAGTTGCACGGGAGAATGTGAAAAGTGTACATATGTAGTAAAAACCTGAGAAATCCGTCCGTTTTCGTCATTTGTTATCGAATCGACTTAAAGCCAGATCGTCACATTGGCCCCTCTTTTCTCTGAAACGGTTGTACTTATCGTCTGCAAAGCTATGTCGCGTACTGCGGTGTGCGGAGACACTAAAAGCACAATGGTAGAACACAGACGAAGCTTCTAAGTTGATGTAATAGCCAGTAAGAAGTAGTACAATTCAAGTTTTAGGTATCGATTATTGACTGTTTAGCTGGCTTTGGTTCCTTGGACATGAGCTAGGACCTTAAGATTCTGCATTAAAGGAGGACTAGCAGCCGTGTTGCACGGGAGAATGTGAAATGTGTTCATATGTAGTAGAAACCTGAGAAATCCGTCCGTTTTCGTCATTTGTTATCGAATCGACTTAAAGCCAGATCGTCACATTGGCCGCTCTTCTCTCTGAAACGGTTGTACTTATCGTCTTCAAAGCTATGTCGCGTGCTGCGGCATGCGGAGACACTAAAAGCAGCATAGTAGAAAACAGATGAAGCTTCTAAGTTGATGTAATAGCCAGTAAGAAGTAGTACAATTCAAGTTTTAGGTATCGATTATTGACTTCTTAGATGGATTTGGTGCCTTGGACATGAGCTAGGACCTTAAGATTCTGCATGAAAGGAGGACTAGCAGCCGAGTTGCACGGGACAATATGAAAAGTGTTCATATGTAGTAAAAACCTGAGAAATCCGTCCGTTTTCGTCATTTGTTATCGAATCGACTTAAAGCCAGATCGTCACATCGGCCGCTCTTATCTCTGAAACGGTTGTACTTATCGCCTGCAAAGCTATGTCGCGTGATGCGGTATGCGGAGACACTAAAAGCACCATAGTAGAACACAGATGAAGCTTCTAAGTTGATGTAATAGCCAGTAAGAAGTAGTACAATTCAAGTTTTAGGTATCGATTATTGACTTTTTAGCTGGCTTTGGTGCCTTGGACATGAGCTAGGACCTTAAGATTCTGCATGAAAGGAGGACTAGCGGCCGCGTTGTACGGGAGAATGTGAAATGTGTTCATATGTAGAAAAAAATGAGAAATCCGTCCGTTTTCGTCATTTGTTATCGAATCGACTTAAAGCCAGATCGTCACATTGGCTGCTCTTCTCTCTGAAACGGTTGTACTTATCGTCTGGAAAGCTTTGTAGCGTGCTGCGGTATGCGGAGACACTGAAAGCACCATAGTAGAATACAGATGAAGCTTCTAAGATGATGTAATAGCCAGTAAGAAGTAGTACAATTCAAGTTTTAGGTATCGATTATTGACTTTTTAGCTGGCTTTGGTGCCTTGGACATGAGCTAGGACCTTAAGATTCTGCATGAAAGGAGGACTAGCAGCCGAGTTGCACGGGAGAATGTGAAAAGTGTACATATGTAGTAAAAACCTGAGAAATCCGTCCGTTTTCGTCATTTGTTATCGAATCGACTTAAAGCCAGATCGTCACATTGGCCCCTCTTTTCTCTGAAACGGTTGTACTTATCGTCTGCAAAGCTATGTCGCGTACTGCGGTGTGCGGAGACACTAAAAGCACAATGGTAGAACACAGACGAAGCTTCTAAGTTGATGTAATAGCCAGTAAGAAGTAGTACAATTCAAGTTTTAGGTATCGATTATTGACTGTTTAGCTGGCTTTGGTTCCTTGGACATGAGCTAGGACCTTAAGATTCTGCATTAAAGGAGGACTAGCAGCCGTGTTGCACGGGAGAATGTGAAATGTGTTCATATGTAGTAGAAACCTGAGAAATCCGTCCGTTTTCGTCATTTGTTATCGAATCGACTTAAAGCCAGATCGTCACATTGGCCGCTCTTCTCTCTGAAACGGTTGTACTTATCGTCTTCAAAGCTATGTCGCGTGCTGCGGCATGCGGAGACACTAAAAGCAGCATAGTAGAAAACAGATGAAGCTTCTAAGTTGATGTAATAGCCAGTAAGAAGTAGTACAATTCAAGTTTTAGGTATCGATTATTGACTTCTTAGATGGATTTGGTGCCTTGGACATGAGCTAGGACCTTAAGATTCTGCATGAAAGGAGGACTAGCAGCCGAGTTGCACGGGACAATATGAAAAGTGTTCATATGTAGTAAAAACCTGAGAAATCCGTCCGTTTTCGTCATTTGTTATCGAATCGACTTAAAGCCAGATCGTCACATTGGCCGCTCTTCTCTCTGAAACGGTTGTACTTATCGCCTGCAAAGCTATGTCGCGTGCTGCGGTATGCGGAGACAATAAAATCACCATAGTAGAACACAGATGAAGCCTCTATGATGATGTAATAGCCAGTAAGAAGTAGTACAATTCAAGTTTTAGGTATCGATTATTGACTTTTTAGCTGGCTTTGGTGCCTTGGACATGAGCTAGGACCTTAAGATTCTGCATGAAAGGAGGACTAGCACCCGCGTTGGATAGGAGAATGTGAAAAGTGTTCATATGTAGTAAAAACCTGAGAAATCCGTCCGTTTTCGTCATTTGTTATCGAATCGACTTAAAGCCAGATCGTCACATTTGCTGCTCTTCTCTCTGAAACGGTTTTACTTATCGTCTGGAAAGCTTTGTCGCGTGCTGCGGTATGCGGAGACACTAAAAGCACCATAGTAGAACACAGATGAAGCTTCTAAGATGATGTAATAGCCAGTAAGAAGTAGTACAATTCAAGTTTTATGTATCGATTATTGACTTTTTAGCTGGCTTTGGTGCCTTGGACATGAGCTAGGACCGTAAGATTCTGCATGAAAGGAGGACTAGCAGCCGAGTTGCAGGGGAGAATGTGAAAAGTGTTCATATGTAGTAAAAACCTGAGAAATCCGTCCGTTTTCGTCATTTGTTATCGAATCGACTTAAAGCCAGATCGTCACATTGGCCGCTCTTCTCTCTGAAACGGTTGTACTTATCGTCTTCAAAGCTATGTCGCGTGCTGCGGTATGCGGAGACACTAAAAGCACCATAGTAGAACACAGATGAAGCTTCTAAGTTGATGTAATAGCCAGTAAGAAGTAGTACAATTCAAGTTTTAGGTATCGATCATTGACTTTTTAGCTGGCTTTGGTGCCTTGGACATGAGCTAGGACCTTAAGATTCTGCATGAAAGGAGGACTAGCAGCCGAGTTGCACGGGAGAATGTGAAAAGTGTTCATATGTAGTAAAAACCTGAAAAATCCGTCCTTTTTCGTCATTTGTTATCGAATCGACTTAAAGCCAGATCGTCACATTGGCAGCTCTTCTCTCTGAAACGGTTGTACTTATCGTCTGCAAAGCTATGTCGCGTGCTGCGGTATGCGGAGACACTAAAAGACCATAGTAGAACACAGATGAAGCCTCTATGATGATGTAATAGCCAGTAAGAAGTAGTACAATTCAAGTTTTAGGTGTCGATTATTGATTTTTTAGCTGGCTTTGGTGCCTTGGACATGAGATAGGACCTTAAGATTCTGCATGAAAGGAGGACTAGCAGCCGAGTTGCAGGGGAGAATGTGAAAAGTGTTCATATGTAGTAAAAACCTGAGAAATCCGTCCGTTTTCGTCATTTGTTATCGAATCGACTTAAAGCCAGATCGTCACATTGGCCGCTCTTCTCTCTGAATCGGTTGTACTTATCGTCTTCAAAGCTATGTCGCGTGCTGCGGCATGCGGAGACACTAAAAGCACCATAGTAGAACACAGATGAAGCTTCTAAGTTGATGTAATAGCCAGTAAGAAGTACTACAATTCAAGATTTAGGTATCGATTATTGACTTCTTAGATGGATTTGGTGCCTTGGACATGAGGTAGGACCTTAAGATTCTGCATGAAAGGAGGACTAGCAGCCGAGTTGCACGGGACAATATGAAAAGTGTTCATATGTAGTAAAAACCTGAGAAATCCGTCCGTTTTCGTCATTTGTTATCGAATCGACTTGAAGCTCGATCGTCACATTGGCCGCTCTTCTCTCTGAAACGGTTGTACTTATCGTCTGCAAAGCTATGTCGCGTGCTGCGGTATGCGGAGACAATAAAATCACTATAGTAGAACACAGATGAAGCTTCTAAGTTGATGTAATAGCCAGTAAGAAGTAGTACAATTCAAGTTTTAGGTATCGATTATTGACTTTTTAGCTGGCTTTGGTGCCTTGCACATGAGCTAGGACCTTAAGATTCTGCATTAAAGGAGGACTAGCAGCCGAGTTGCAGGGGAGAATGTGAAAAGTGTTCATATGTAGTAAAAACCTGAGAAATCCGTCCGTTTTCGTCATTTGTTATCGAATCGACTTAAAGCCCGATCGTCACATTGGCCGCTCTTCTCTCTGAAACGGTTGTACTTATCGTCTGCAAAAGTATGTCGCGTGCTGCGGTATGCGGAGACAATAAAAGCACCATAGTAGAACACAGATGAAGCTTCTAAGTCGATGTAATAGCCAGTAAGAAGTAGTACAATTCAAGTTTTAGGTATCGATTATTGACTTTTTAGCAGGCTTTGGTGCCTTGGACATGAGCTAGGACCTTAAGATTCTGCATGAAAGGAGGACTAGCAGCCGAGTTGCACGGGACAATATGAAAAGTGTTCATATGTAGTAAAAACCTGAGAAATTCGTCCGTTTTCGTTATTTGTTATCGAATCGCCTTAAAGCCAGATCGTCATTTGGCCGATCTTCTCTCTGAAACGGCTGTACTTATTGTCTGCAAAGCTATGTGGCGTGCTGCGGTATGCAAAGACACTAAAAGCACCATAGTAGAACACAGATTAAGCTTCTAAGTTGATGTAATAGCCAGTAAGAAGTAGTACAATTCAAGTTTTAGGTATCGATTATTGACTTTTTAGCTGGCTTTGTTGCCTTGGACATGAGCTAGGACCTTAAGATTCTGCATGAAAGGAGGACTAGCAGCCGAGTTGCACGGGAGAATGTGAAAATTGTTCTTATGTAGTAAAAACCTGAGAAATCCGTCCGTTTTCGTCATTTGTTATCGAATCGACTTAAAGCCAGATCGTCACGTTGGCCCCTCTTTTCTCTGAAACGGTTGTACTTATCGTCTGCAAAGCTATGTCGCGTACTGCGGTGTGCGGGGACACTAAAAGCACCATGGTAGAACACAGATGAAGCTTCTAAGTTGAAGTAATAGCCAGTAAGAAGTAGTACAATTCAAGTTTTAGGTATCGATTATTGACTTTTTAGCTGGCTTTGGTGCCTTGGACATGAGCTTGGACCTTAAGATTCTGCATTAAAGGAGGACTAGCAGCCACGTTGCACGGGAGAATGTGAAATTCGTTCATATGTAGTAGAAACCTGAGAAATCCGTCCGTTTTCGTCATTTGTTATCGAATCGACTTAAAGCCAGATCGTCACATTGGCCGCTCTTCTCTCTGAAACGGTTGTAGTTATCGTCTTCAAAGCTATGTCGCGTGCTGCGGTATGCGGAGACACTAAAAGCACCATAGTAGAACACAGATGAAGCTTCTAAGTTGATGTAATAGCCAGTAAGAAGTAGTACAATTCAAGTTTTAGGTATCGATTATTGACTTTTTAGCTGGCTTTGGTGCCTTGGACATGAGCTAGGACCTTAAGATTCTGCATGAAAGGAGGACTAGCAGCCGCTATGTACGGGAGAATGTGAAATGTGTTCATATGTAGTAAAAACCTGTGAAATCCGTCCGTTTTCGTCATTTGTTATCGAATCGACTTAAAGCCAGATCGTCACATTGGCTGCTCTTCTCTCTGAAACGGTTGTACTTATCGTCTGGAAAGCTTTGTCGCGTGCTGCGGTATGCGGAGACACTAAAAGCACCATAGTAGAACACAGATGAAGCTTCTAAGATGATGTAATAGCCAGTAAGAAGTAGTACAATTCAAGTTTTAGGTATCGATTTCTGACTTTTTAGCTGGCTTTGGTGCCTTGAACATGAGCTAGGACCTTAAGATTCTGCATGAAATGAGGACTAGCAGCCGAGTTAAATGGGAGAATGTGAAAAGTGTTCATATGTAGTAAAAACCTGAGAAATCCGTCCGTTTTCGTCATTTGTTATCGAATCGACTTAAAGCCAGATCGTCACTTGGCCGCTCTTCTCTCTGAAACGCTTGTACTTATCGTCTGCAAAGCTATGTCGTATGCTGCGGTAGGCGGAGACACTGAAACCACCACAGTAGAACACAGATGAAGCTTCTAATTTGATGTAATAGCCAGTAAGAAGTAGTACAATTCAAGTTTTAGGTATCGATTATTGACTTTTTAGCTGGCTTTGGTGCCTTGGACATGAGCTAGGACCTTAAGATTCTGCATGAAAGGAGGACTAGCAGCCGAGTTGCACGGGAGAATGTGAAAAGTGTTCATATGTAGTAAAAACCTGAGAAATCCGTCCGTTTTCGTCATTTGTTATCGAATCGACTTAAAGCCAGATCGTCACATTGGCCCCTCTTTTCTCTGAAACGGTTGTACTTATCGTCTGCAAAGCTATGTCGCGTACTGCGGTGTGCGGAGACACTAAAAGCACAATGGTAGAACACAGACGAAGCTTCTAAGTTGATGTAATAGCCAGTAAGAAGTAGTACAATTCAAGTTTTAGGTATCGATTATTGACTTTTTAGCTGGCTTTGGTGCCTTGGACATGAGCTAGGACCTTAAGATTCTGCATGAAAGGAGGACTAGCAGCCGAGTTGCACGGGAGAATGTGAAAGGTGTTCATATGTAGTAAAAACCTGAGAAATCCGTCCGTTTTCGTCATTTGTTATCGAATCGACTTAAAGCCAGATCGTCACATTGGCCGCTCTTTTCTCTGAAACGGTTGTACTTATCGTCTGCAAAGCTATGTCGCGTGCTGCGGTATGCGGAGACTCTAAAAGCACCATAGTAGAACACAGATGAAGCTTCTAAGTTGATGTAATAGCCAGTAAGAAGTAGTACAATTCAAGTTTTAGGTACTGATTATTTACTTTTTAGCTGTCTTTGGAGCCTTGGACATGAGCTAGGACCTTAAAATTCTGCATGAAAGGAGGACTAGCAGCCGCGTTGCACGGGAGAATGTGAAATGTGTTCATATGCAGTAAAAACCTGAGAAATCCGTCCGTTTTCGTCATTTGTTATCGAATCGACTTAAAGCCCGATCGTCACATCGGCCGCTCTTATCTCTGAAACGGTTGTACTTATCGCCTGCAAAGCTATGTCGCGTGATGCGGTATGCGGAGACACTAAAAGCACCATAGTAGAACACAGATGAAGCTTCTAAGTTGATGTAATAGCCAGTAAGAAGTAGTACAATTCAAGTTTTAGGTATCGATTATTGACTTTTTAGCTGGCTTTGGTGCCTTGGACATGAGCTAGGACCTTAAGATTCTGCATGAAAGGAGGACTAGCGGCCGCGTTGTACGGGAGAATGTGAAATGTGTTCATATGTAGAAAAAAATGAGAAATCCGTCCGTTTTCGTCATTTGTTATCGAATCGACTCAAAGCCAGATCGTCACATTGGCTGCTCTTCTCTCTGAAACGGTTGTACTTATCGTCTGGAAAGCTTTGTAGCGTGCTGCGGTATGCGGAGACACTGAAAGCACCATAGTAGAATACAGATGAAGCTTCTAAGATGATGTAATAGCCAGTAAGAAGTAGTACAATTCAAGTTTTAGGTATCGATTATTGACTTTTTAGCTGGCTTTGGTGCCTTGGACATGAGCTAGGACCTTAAGATTCTGCATGAAAGGAGGACTAGCAGCCGAGTTGCACGGGAGAATGTGAAAAGTGTACATATGTAGTAAAAACCTGAGAAATCCGTCCGTTTTCGTCATTTGTTATCGAATCGACTTAAAGCCAGATCGTCACATTGGCCCCTCTTTTCTCTGAAACGGTTGTACTTATCGTCTGCAAAGCTATGTCGCGTACTGCGGTGTGCGGAGACACTAAAAGCACAATGGTAGAACACAGACGAAGCTTCTAAGTTGATGTAATAGCCAGTAAGAAGTAGTACAATTCAAGTTTTAGGTATCGATTATTGACTGTTTAGCTGGCTTTGGTTCCTTGGACATGAGCTAGGACCTTAAGATTCTGCATTAAAGGAGGACTAGCAGCCGTGTTGCACGGGAGAATGTGAAATGTGTTCATATGTAGTAGAAACCTGAGAAATCCGTCCGTTTTCGTCATTTGTTATCGAATCGACTTAAAGCCAGATCGTCACATTGGCCGCTCTTCTCTCTGAAACGGTTGTACTTATCGTCTTCAAAGCTATGTCGCGTGCTGCGGCATGCGGAGACACTAAAAGCAGCATAGTAGAAAACAGATGAAGCTTCTAAGTTGATGTAATAGCCAGTAAGAAGTAGTACAATTCAAGTTTTAGGTATCGATTATTGACTTCTTAGATGGATTTGGTGCCTTGGACATGAGCTAGGACCTTAAGATTCTGCATGAAAGGAGGACTAGCAGCCGAGTTGCACGGGACAATATGAAAAGTGTTCATATGTAGTAAAAACCTGAGAAATCCGTCCGTTTTCGTCATTTGTTATCGAATCGACTTAAAGCCAGATCGTCACATTGGCCGCTCTTCTCTCTGAAACGGTTGTACTTATCGCCTGCAAAGCTATGTCGCGTGCTGCGGTATGCGGAGACAATAAAATCACCATAGTAGAACACAGATGAAGCCTCTATGATGATGTAATAGCCAGTAAGAAGTAGTACAATTCAAGTTTTAGGTATCGATTATTGACTTTTTAGCTGGCTTTGGTGCCTTGGACATGAGCTAGGACCTTAAGATTCTGCATGAAAGGAGGACTAGCACCCGCGTTGGATAGGAGAATGTGAAAAGTGTTCATATGTAGTAAAAACCTGAGAAATCCGTCCGTTTTCGTCATTTGTTATCGAATCGACTTAAAGCCAGATCGTCACATTTGCTGCTCTTCTCTCTGAAACGGTTTTACTTATCGTCTGGAAAGCTTTGTCGCGTGCTGCGGTATGCGGAGACACTAAAAGCACCATAGTAGAACACAGATGAAGCTTCTAAGATGATGTAATAGCCAGTAAGAAGTAGTACAATTCAAGTTTTATGTATCGATTATTGACTTTTTAGCTGGCTTTGGTGCCTTGGACATGAGCTAGGACCGTAAGATTCTGCATGAAAGGAGGACTAGCAGCCGAGTTGCAGGGGAGAATGTGAAAAGTGTTCATATGTAGTAAAAACCTGAGAAATCCGTCCGTTTTCGTCATTTGTTATCGAATCGACTTAAAGCCAGATCGTCACATTGGCCGCTCTTCTCTCTGAAACGGTTGTACTTATCGTCTTCAAAGCTATGTCGCGTGCTGCGGTATGCGGAGACACTAAAAGCACCATAGTAGAACACAGATGAAGCTTCTAAGTTGATGTAATAGCCAGTAAGAAGTAGTACAATTCAAGTTTTAGGTATCGATCATTGACTTTTTAGCTGGCTTTGGTGCCTTGGACATGAGCTAGGACCTTAAGATTCTGCATGAAAGGAGGACTAGCAGCCGAGTTGCACGGGAGAATGTGAAAAGTGTTCATATGTAGTAAAAACCTGAAAAATCCGTCCTTTTTCGTCATTTGTTATCGAATCGACTTAAAGCCAGATCGTCACATTGGCAGCTCTTCTCTCTGAAACGGTTGTACTTATCGTCTGCAAAGCTATGTCGCGTGCTGCGGTATGCGGAGACACTAAAAGACCATAGTAGAACACAGATGAAGCCTCTATGATGATGTAATAGCCAGTAAGAAGTAGTACAATTCAAGTTTTAGGTGTCGATTATTGATTTTTTAGCTGGCTTTGGTGCCTTGGACATGAGATAGGACCTTAAGATTCTGCATGAAAGGAGGACTAGCAGCCGAGTTGCAGGGGAGAATGTGAAAAGTGTTCATATGTAGTAAAAACCTGAGAAATCCGTCCGTTTTCGTCATTTGTTATCGAATCGACTTAAAGCCAGATCGTCACATTGGCCGCTCTTCTCTCTGAATCGGTTGTACTTATCGTCTTCAAAGCTATGTCGCGTGCTGCGGCATGCGGAGACACTAAAAGCACCATAGTAGAACACAGATGAAGCTTCTAAGTTGATGTAATAGCCAGTAAGAAGTACTACAATTCAAGATTTAGGTATCGATTATTGACTTCTTAGATGGATTTGGTGCCTTGGACATGAGGTAGGACCTTAAGATTCTGCATGAAAGGAGGACTAGCAGCCGAGTTGCACGGGACAATATGAAAAGTGTTCATATGTAGTAAAAACCTGAGAAATCCGTCCGTTTTCGTCATTTGTTATCGAATCGACTTGAAGCTCGATCGTCACATTGGCCGCTCTTCTCTCTGAAACGGATGTACTTATCGTCTGCAAAGCTATGTCGCGTGCTGCGGTATGCGGAGACAATAAAATCACTATAGTAGAACACAGATGAAGCTTCTAAGTTGATGTAATAGCCAGTAAGAAGTAGTACAATTCAAGTTTTAGGTATCGATTATTGACTTTTTAGCTGGCTTTGGTGCCTTGCACATGAGCTAGGACCTTAAGATTCTGCATTAAAGGAGGACTAGCAGCCGAGTTGCAGGGGAGAATGTGAAAAGTGTTCATATGTAGTAAAAACCTGAGAAATCCGTCCGTTTTCGTCATTTGTTATCGAATCGACTTAAAGCCCGATCGTCACATTGGCCGCTCTTCTCTCTGAAACGGTTGTACTTATCGTCTGCAAAAGTATGTCGCGTGCTGCGGTATGCGGAGACAATAAAAGCACCATAGTAGAACACAGATGAAGCATCTAAGTCGATGTAATAGCCAGTGAGAAGTAGTACAATTCAAGTTTTAGGTATCGATTATTGACTTTTTAGCAGGCTTTGGTGCCTTGGACATGAGCTAGGACCTTAAGATTCTGCATGAAAGGAGGACTAGCAGCCGAGTTGCACGGGACAATATGAAAAGTGTTCATATGTAGTAAAAACCTGAGAAATTCGTCCGTTTTCGTTATTTGTTATCGAATCGCCTTAAAGCCAGATCGTCATTTGGCCGATCTTCTCTCTGAAACGGCTGTACTTATTGTCTGCAAAGCTATGTGGCGTGCTGCGGTATGCAAAGACACTAAAAGCACCATAGTAGAACACAGATTAAGCTTCTAAGTTGATGTAATAGCCAGTAAGAAGTAGTACAATTCAAGTTTTAGGTATCGATTATTGACTTTTTAGCTGGCTTTTTTGCCTTGGACATGAGCTAGGACCTTAAGATTCTGCATGAAAGGAGGACTAGCAGCCGAGTTGCACGGGAGAATGTGAAAATTGTTCTTATGTAGTAAAAACCTGAGAAATCCGTCCGTTTTCGTCATTTGTTATCGAATCGACTTAAAGCCAGATCGTCACGTTGGCCCCTCTTTTCTCTGAAACGGTTGTACTTATCGTCTGCAAAGCTATGTCGCGTACTGCGGTGTGCGGGGACACTAAAAGCACCATGGTAGAACACAGATGAAGCTTCTAAGTTGAAGTAATAGCCAGTAAGAAGTAGTACAATTCAAGTTTTAGGTATCGATTATTGACTTTTTAGCTGGCTTTGGTGCCTTGGACATGAGCTTGGACCTTAAGATTCTGCATTAAAGGAGGACTAGCAGCCACGTTGCACGGGAGAATGTGAAATTCGTTCATATGTAGTAGAAACCTGAGAAATCCGTCCGTTTTCGTCATTTGTTATCGAATCGACTTAAAGCCAGATCGTCACATTGGCCGCTCTTCTCTCTGAAACGGTTGTAGTTATCGTCTTCAAAGCTATGTCGCGTGCTGCGGTATGCGGAGACACTACAAGCACCATAGTAGAACACAGATGAAGCTTCTAAGTTGATGTAATAGCCAGTAAGAAGTAGTAAAATTCAAGTTTTAGGTATCGATTATTGACTTTTTAGCTGGCTTTGGTGCCTTGGACATGAGCTAGGACCTTAAGATTCTGCATGAAAGGAGGACTAGCAGCCGCTATGTACGGGAGAATGTGAAATGTGTTCATATGTAGTAAAAACCTGTGAAATCCGTCCGTTTTCGTCATTTGTTATCGAATCGACTTAAAGCCAGATCGTCACATTGGCTGCTCTTCTCTCTGAAACGGTTGTACTTATCGTCTGGAAAGCTTTGTCGCGTGCTGCGGTATGCGGAGACACTAAAAGCACCATAGTAGAACACAGATGAAGCTTCTAAGATGATGTAATAGCCAGTAAGAAGTAGTACAATTCAAGTTTTAGGTATCGATTTCTGACTTTTTAGCTGGCTTTGGTGCCTTGAACATGAGCTAGGACCTTAAGATTCTGCATGAAATGAGGACTAGCAGCCGAGTTAAATGGGAGAATGTGAAAAGTGTTCATATGTAGTAAAAACCTGAGAAATCCGTCCGTTTTCGTCATTTGTTATCGAATCGACTTAAAGCCAGATCGTCACTTGGCCGCTCTTCTCTCTGAAACGCTTGTACTTATCGTCTGCAAAGCTATGTCGTATGCTGCGGTAGGCGGAGACACTGAAACCACCACAGTAGAACACAGATGAAGCTTCTAATTTGATGTAATAGCCAGTAAGAAGTAGTACAATTCAAGTTTTAGGTACTGATTATTTACTTTTTAGCTGGCTTTGGTGCCTTGGGCATGAGCTAGGACCTTAAGATTCTGCATGAAAGGAGGACTAGCAGCCGAGTTGCACGGGAGAATGTGAAAAGTGTTCATATGTAGTAAAAACCTGAGAAATCCGTCCGTTTTCGTCATTTGTTATCGAATCGACTTAAAGCCAGATCGTCACATTGGCCGCTCTTCTCTCTGAAACGGTTGTACTTATCGCCTGCAAAGCTATGTCGCGTGATGCGGTATGCGGAGACACTAAAAGCACCATAGTAGAACACAGATGAAGCTTCTAAGTTGATGTAATAGCCAGTAAGAAGTATTACAATTCAAGTTTTAGGTATCGATTATTGACTTTTTAGCTGGCTTTGGTGCCTTGGACATGAGCTAGGACCTTAAGATTCTGCATGAAAGGAGGACTAGCAGCCGAGTTGCATGGGAGAATGTGAAAAGTGTTCATATGTAGTAAAAACCTGAGAAATCCGTCCGTTTTCGTCATTTGTTATCGAATCGACTTAAAGCCAGATCGTCACATTGGCTGCTCTTCTCTCTGAAACGGTTCTACTTATCGTCTGCAAAGCTATGTCGCGTGCTGCGGTATGCGGAGACACTAAAAGCGCCATAGTAGAACACAGATGAAGCTTCTAAGTTGATGTAATAGCCAGTAAGAAGTAGTACAATTCAAGTTTTAGGTACTGATTATTTACTTTTTAGCTGGCTTTGGTGCCTTGGGCATGAGCTAGGACCTTAAGATTCTGCATGAAAGGAGGACTAGCAGCCGAGTTGCACGGGAGAATGTGAAAAGTGTTCATATGTTGTAAAAACCTGAGAAATCCGTCCGTTTTCGTCATTTGTTATCGAATCGACTTAAAGCCAGATCGTCACATTGGCCGCTCTTCTCTCTGAAACGGTTGTACTTATCGCCTGCAAAGCTATGTCGCGTGCTGCGGTATGCGGAGACAATAAAATCACCATAGTAGAACACAGATGAAGCCTCTATGATGATGTAATAGCCAGTAAGAAGTAGTACAATTCAAGTTTTATGTATCGATTATTGACTTTTTAGCTGGCTTTGGTGCCTTGGACATGAGCTAGGACCGTAAGATTCTGCATGAAAGGAGGACTAGCAGCCGAGTTGCAGGGGAGAATGTGAAAAGTGTTCATATGTAGTAAAAACCTGAGAAATCCGTCCGTTTTCGTCATTTGTTATCGAATCGACTTAAAGCCAGATCGTCACATTGGCCGCTCTTCTCTCTGAAACGGTTGTACTTATCGTCTTCAAAGCTATGTCGCGTGCTGCGGTATGCGGAGACACTAAAAGCACCATAGTAGAACACAGATGAAGCTTCTAAGATGATGTAATAGCCAGTAAGAAGTAGTACAATTCAAGTTTTATGTATCGATTATTGACTTTTTAGCTGGCTTTGGTGCCTTGGACATGAGCTAGGACCGTAAGATTCTGCATGAAAGGAGGACTAGCAGCCGAGTTGCAGGGGAGAATGTGAAAAGTGTTCATATGTAGTAAAAACCTGAGAAATCCGTCCGTTTTCGTCATTTGTTATCGAATCGACTTAAAGCCAGATCGTCACATTGGCCGCTCTTCTCTCTGAAACGGTTGTACTTATCGTCTTCAAAGCTATGTCGCGTGCTGCGGTATGCGGAGACACTAAAAGCACCATAGTAGAACACAGATGAAGCTTCTAAGTTGATGTAATAGCCAGTAAGAAGTAGTACAATTCAAGTTTTAGGTATCGATTATTGACTTTTTAGCTGGCTTTGGTGCCTTGGACATGAGCTAGGACCTTAAGATTCTGCTTTAAAGGAGGACTAGCAGCTGAGTTGCATGGGAGAATGTGAAAAGTGTTCATATGTAGTAAAAACCTGAGAAATCCGTCCGTTTTCGTCATTTGTTATCGAATCGACTTAAAGCCAGATCGTCACATTGGCCGCTCTTCTCTCTGAAACGGTTGTACTTATCGTCTGCAAAGCTATGTCGCGTGCTGCGGTATGCGGAGACACTAAAAGCACCATAGTAGAACACAGATGAAGCTTCTATGATGATGTAATAGCCAGTAAGAAGTAGTACAATTCAAGTTTTAGGTATCGATTATTGACTTTTTAGCTGGCTTTGGTGCCTTGGACATGAGCTAGGACCTTAAGATTCTGCATTAAAGGAGGACTAGCAGCCGAGTTGCAGGGGAGAATGTGAAAAGTGTTCATATGTAGTAAAAACCTGAGAAATCCGTCCGTTTTCGTCATTTGTTATCGAATCGACTTAAAGCCAGATCGTCACATTGGCCGCTCTTCTCTCTGAAACGGTTGTACTTATCGTCTGCAAAGCTATGTCGCGTGCTGCGGCATGCGGGGACACTAAAAGCACCATAGTAGAACACAGATGAAGCTTCTATGATGATGTAATAGCCAGTAAGAAGTAGTACAATTCAAGTTTTAGGTATCTATTATTGACTTCTTAGATGGATTTGGTGCCTTGGACATGAGCTAGGACCTTAAGATTCTGCATGAAAGGAGGACTAGCAGCCGAGTTGCACGGGACAATATGAAAAGTGTTCATATGTAGTAAAAACCTGAGAAATCCGTCCGTTTTCGTCATTTGTTATCGAATCGACTTAAAGCCAGATCGTCACTTGGCCGCTCTTCTCTCTGAAACGCTTGTACTTATCGTCTGCAAAGCTATGTCGTATGCTGCGGTAGGCGGAGACACTGAAACCACCACAGTAGAACACAGATGAAGCTTCTAATTTGATGTAATAGCCAGTAAGAAGTAGTACAATTCAAGTTTTAGGTACTGATTATTTACTTTTTAGCTGGCTTTGGTGCCTTGGGCATGAGCTAGGACCTTAAGATTCTGCATGAAAGGAGGACTAGCAGCCGAGTTGCACGGGAGAATGTGAAAAGTGTTCATATGTAGTAAAAACCTGAGAAATCCGTCCGTTTTCGTCATTTGTTATCGAATCGACTTAAAGCCAGATCGTCACATTGGCCGCTCTTCTCTCTGAAACGGTTGTACTTATCGCCTGCAAAGCTATGTCGCGTGATGCGGTATGTGGAGACACTAAAAGCACCATAGTAGAACACAGATGAAGCTTCTAAGTTGATGTAATAGCCAGTAAGAAGTATTACAATTCAAGTTTTAGGTATCGATTATTGACTTTTTAGCTGGCTTTGGTGCCTTGGACATGAGCTAGGACCTTAAGATTCTGCATGAAAGGAGGACTAGCAGCCGAGTTGCATGGGAGAATGTGAAAAGTGTTCATATGTAGTAAAAACCTGAGAAATCCGTCCGTTTTCGTCATTTGTTATCGAATCGACTTAAAGCCAGATCGTCACATTGGCTGCTCTTCTCTCTGAAACGGTTCTACTTATCGTCTGCAAAGCTATGTCGCGTGCTGCGGTATGCGGAGACACTAAAAGCGCCATAGTAGAACACAGATGAAGCTTCTAAGTTGATGTAATAGCCAGTAAGAAGTAGTACAATTCAAGTTTTAGGTACTGATTATTTACTTTTTAGCTGGCTTTGGTGCCTTGGGCATGAGCTAGGACCTTAAGATTCTGCATGAAAGGAGGACTAGCAGCCGAGTTGCACGGGAGAATGTGAAAAGTGTTCATATGTTGTAAAAACCTGAGAAATCCGTCCGTTTTCGTCATTTGTTATCGAATCGACTTAAAGCCAGATCGTCACATTGGCCGCTCTTCTCTCTGAAACGGTTGTACTTATCGCCTGCAAAGCTATGTCGCGTGCTGCGGTATGCGGAGACAATAAAATCACCATAGTAGAACACAGATGAAGCCTCTATGATGATGTAATAGCCAGTAAGAAGTAGTACAATTCAAGTTTTATGTATCGATTATTGACTTTTTAGCTGGCTTTGGTGCCTTGGACATGAGCTAGGACCGTAAGATTCTGCATGAAAGGAGGACTAGCAGCCGAGTTGCAGGGGAGAATGTGAAAAGTGTTCATATGTAGTAAAAACCTGAGAAATCCGTCCGTTTTCGTCATTTGTTATCGAATCGACTTAAAGCCAGATCGTCACATTGGCCGCTCTTCTCTCTGAAACGGTTGTACTTATCGTCTTCAAAGCTATGTCGCGTGCTGCGGTATGCGGAGACACTAAAAGCACCATAGTAGAACACAGATGAAGCTTCTAAGATGATGTAATAGCCAGTAAGAAGTAGTACAATTCAAGTTTTATGTATCGATTATTGACTTTTTAGCTGGCTTTGGTGCCTTGGACATGAGCTAGGACCGTAAGATTCTGCATGAAAGGAGGACTAGCAGCCGAGTTGCAGGGGAGAATGTGAAAAGTGTTCATATGTAGTAAAAACCTGAGAAATCCGTCCGTTTTCGTCATTTGTTATCGAATCGACTTAAAGCCAGATCGTCACATTGGCCGCTCTTCTCTCTGAAACGGTTGTACTTATCGTCTTCAAAGCTATGTCGCGTGCTGCGGTATGCGGAGACACTAAAAGCACCATAGTAGAACACAGATGAAGCTTCTAAGTTGATGTAATAGCCAGTAAGAAGTAGTACAATTCAAGTTTTAGGTATCGATTATTGACTTTTTAGCTGGCTTTGGTGCCTTGGACATGAGCTAGGACCTTAAGATTCTGCTTTAAAGGAGGACTAGCAGCTGAGTTGCATGGGAGAATGTGAAAAGTGTTCATATGTAGTAAAAACCTGAGAAATCCGTCCGTTTTCGTCATTTGTTATCGAATCGACTTAAAGCCAGATCGTCACATTGGCCGCTCTTCTCTCTGAAACGGTTGTACTTATCGTCTGCAAAGCTATGTCGCGTGCTGCGGTATGCGGAGACACTAAAAGCACCATAGTAGAACACAGATGAAGCTTCTATGATGATGTAATAGCCAGTAAGAAGTAGTACAATTCAAGTTTTAGGTATCGATTATTGACTTTTTAGCTGGCTTTGGTGCCTTGGACATGAGCTAGGACCTTAAGATTCTGCATTAAAGGAGGACTAGCAGCCGAGTTGCAGGGGAGAATGTGAAAAGTGTTCATATGTAGTAAAAACCTGAGAAATCCGTCCGTTTTCGTCATTTGTTATCGAATCGACTTAAAGCCAGATCGTCACATTGGCCGCTCTTCTCTCTGAAACGGTTGTACTTTTCGTCTTCAAAGCTATGTCGCGTGCTGCGGCATGCGGGGACACTAAAAGCACCATAGTAGAACACAGATGAAGCTTCTATGATGATGTAATAGCCAGTAAGAAGTAGTACAATTCAAGTTTTAGGTATCTATTATTGACTTCTTAGATGGATTTGGTGCCTTGGACATGAGCTAGGACCTTAAGATTCTGCATGAAAGGAGGACTAGCAGCCGAGGTGCACGGGACAATATGAAAAGTGTTCATATGTAGTAAAAACCTGAGAAATCCGTCCGTTTTCGTCATTTGTTATCGAATCGACTTAAAGCCAGATCGTCACATTGGCCGCTTTTCTCTCTGAAACGGTTGTACTTATCGCCTGCAAAGCTATGTCGCGTGCTGCGGTATGCGGAGACAATAAAATCACCATAGTAGAACACAGATGAAGCCTCTATGATGATGTAATAGCCAGTAAGAAGTAGTACAATTCAAGTTTTAGGTATCGATTATTGACTTTTTAGCTGGCTTTGGTGCCTTGGACATGAGCTAGGACCGTAAGATTCTGCATGAAAGGAGGACTAGCAGCCGAGTTGCAGGGGAGAATGTGAAAAGTGTTCATATGTAGTAAAAACCTGAGAAATCCGTCCGTTTTCGTCATTTGTTATCGAATCGACTTAAAGCCAGATCGTCACATTGGCCGCTCTTCTCTCTGAAACGGTTGTACTTATCGTCTTCAAAGCTATGTCGCGTGCTGCGGTATACGGAGACACTAAAAGCACCATAGTAGAACACAGATGAAGCTTCTAAGTTGATGTAATAGCCAGTAAGAAGTAGTACAATTCAAGTTTTAGGTATCGATCATTGACTTTTTAGCTGGCTTTGGTGCCTTGGACATGAGCTAGGACCTTAAGATTCTGCATGAAAGGAGGACTAGCAGCCGAGTTGCACGGGAGAATGTGAAAAGTGTTCATATGTAGTAAAAACCTGAAAAATCCGTCCTTTTTCGTCATTTGTTATCGAATCGACTTAAAGCCAGATCGTCACATTGGCAGCTCTTCTCTCTGAAACGGTTGTACTTATCGTCTGCAAAGCTATGTCGCGTGCTGCGGTATGCGGAGACACTAAAAGACCATAGTAGAACACAGATGAAACTTCTATGATGATGTAATAGCCAGTAAGAAGTAGTACAATTCAAGTTTTAGGTGTCGATTATTGATTTTTTAGCTGGCTTTGGTGCCTTGGACATGAGATAGGACCTTAAGATTCTGCATGAAAGGAGGACTAGCAGCCGAGTTGCAGGGGAGAATGTGAAAAGTGTTCATATGTAGTAAAAACCTGAGAAATCCGTCCGTTTTCGTCATTTGTTATCGAATCGACTTAAAGCCAGATCGTCACACTGGCCGCTCTTCTCTCTGAATCGGTTGTACTTATCGTCTTCAAAGCTATGTCGCGTGCTGCGGCATGCGGAGACACTAAAAGCACCATAGTAGAACACAGATGAAGCTTCTAAGTTGATGTAATAGCCAGTAAGAAGTACTACAATTCAAGTTTTAGGTATCGATTATTGACTTCTTAGATGGATTTGGTGCCTTGGACATGAGGTAGGACCTTAAGATTCTGCATGAAAGGAGGACTAGCAGCCGAGTTGCACGGGACGATATGAAAAGTGTTCATATGTAGTAAAAACCTGAGAAATCCGTCCGTTTTCGTCATTTGTTATCGAATCGACTTGAAGCCCGATCGTCACATTGGCCGCTCTTCTCTCTGAAACGGTTGTACTTATCGTCTGCAAAGCTATGTCGCGTGCTGCGGTATTCGGAGACAATAAAATCACTATAGTAGAACACAGATGAAGCTTCTAAGTTGATGTAATAGCCAGTAAGAAGTAGTACAATTCAAGTTTTAGGTATCGATTATTGACTTTTTAGCTGGCTTTGGTGCCTTGCACATGAGCTAGGACCTTAAGATTCTGCATTAAAGGAGGACTAGCAGCCGAGTTGCAGGGGAGAATGTGAAAAGTGTTCATATGTAGTAAAAACCTGAGAAATCCGTCCGTTTTCGTCATTTGTTATCGAATCGACTTAAAGCCCGATCGTCACATTGGCCGCTCTTCTCTCTGAAACGGTTGTACTTATCGTCTGGAAAGCTTTGTCGCGTGCTGCGGTATGCGGAGACACTAAAAGCACCATAGTAGAACACAGATGAAGCTTCTAAGATGATGTAATAGCCAGTAAGAAGTAGTACAATTCAAGTTTTATGTATCGATTATTGACTTTTTAGCTGGCTTTGGTGCCTTGGACATGAGCTAGGACCGTAAGATTCTGCATGAAAGGAGGACTAGTAGCCGAGTTGCAGGGGAGAATGTGAAAAGTGTTCATATGTAGTAAAAACCTGAGAAATCCGTCCGTTTTCGTCATTTGTTATCGAATCGACTTAAAGCCAGATCGTCACATTGGCCGCTCTTCTCTCTGAAACGGTTGTACTTATCGTCTTCAAAGCTATGTCGCGTGCTGCGGTATGCGGAGACACTAAAAGCACCATAGTAGAAGACAGATGAAGCTTCTAAGTTGATGTAATAGCCAGTAAGAAGTAGTACAATTCAAGTTTTAGGTATCGATCATTGACTTTTTAGCTGGCTTTGGTGCCTTGGACATGAGCTAGGACCTTAAGATTCTGCATGAAAGGAGGACTAGCAGCCGAGTTGCACGGGAGAATGTGAAAAGTGTTCATATGTAGTAAAAACCTGAAAAATCCGTCCTTTTTCGTCATTTGTTATCGAATCGACTTAAAGCCAGATCGTCACATTGGCAGCTCTTCTCTCTGAAACGGTTGTACTTATCGTCTGCAAAGCTATGTCGCGTGCTGCGGTATGCGGAGACACTAAAAGACCATAGTAGAACACAGATGAAACTTCTATGATGATGTAATAGCCAGTAAGAAGTAGTACAATTCAAGTTTTAGGTGTCGATTATTGATTTTTTAGCTGGCTTTGGTGCCTAGGACATGAGATAGGACCTTAAGATTCTGCATGAAAGGAGGACTAGCAGCCGAGTTGCAGGGGAGAATGTGAAAAGTGTTCATATGTAGTAAAAACCTGAGAAATCCGACCGTTTTCGTCATTTGTTATCGAATCGACTTAAAGCCAGATCGTCACATTGGCCGCTCTTCTCTCTGAATCGGTTGTACTTATCGTCTTCAAAGCTACGTCGCGTGCTGCGGCATGCGGAGACACTAAAAGCACCATAGTAGAACACAGATGAAGCTTCTAAGTTGATGTAATAGCCAGTAAGAAGTACTACAATTCAAGTTTTAGGTATCGATCACTGACTTTTTAGCTGGCTTTGGTGCCTTGGACATGAGCTAGGACCTTAAGATTCTGCATGAAAGGAGGACTAGCAGCCGAGTTGCACGGGAGAATGTGAAAAGTGTTCATATGTAGTAAAAACCTGAAAAATCCGTCCTTTTTCGTCATTTGTTATCGAATCGACTTAAAGCCAGATCGTCACGTTGGCCCCTCTTTTCTGTGAAACGGTTGTACTTATCGTCTGCAAAGCTATGTCGCGTACTCCGGTGTGCGGGGACACTAAAAGCACCATAGTAGAACACAGATGAAGCTTCTAAGTTGATGTAATAGCCAGTAAGAAGTAGTACAATTCAAGTTTTAGGTATCGATTATTGACTTTTTAGCTGGCTTTGGTGCCTTGGACATGAGCTAGGACCTTAAGATTCTGCATGAAAGGAGGACTAGCAGCCGCTATGTACGGGAGAATGTGAAATGTGTTCATATGTAGTAAAAACCTGAGAAATCCGTCCGTTTTCGTCATTTGTTATCGAATCGACTTAAAGCCAGATCGTCACGTTGGCCGCTCTTCTCTCTGAATCGGTTGTACTTATCGTCTTCAAAGCTACGTCGCGTGCTGCGGCATGCGGAGACACTAAAAGCACCATAGTAGAACACAGATGAAGCTTCTAAGTTGATGTAATAGCCAGTAAGAAGTACTACAATTCAAGTTTTAGGTATCGATCACTGACTTTTTAGCTGGCTTTGGTGCCTTGGACATGAGCTAGGACCTTAAGATTCTGCATGAAAGGAGGACTAGCAGCCGAGTTGCACGGGAGAATGTGAAAAGTGTTCATATGTAGTAAAAACCTGAAAAATCCGTCCTTTTTCGTCATTTGTTATCGAATCGACTTAAAGCCAGATCGTCACGTTGGCCCCTCTTTTCTGTGAAACGGTTGTACTTATCGTCTGCAAAGCTATGTCGCGTACTCCGGTGTGCGGGGACACTAAAAGCACCATAGTAGAACACAGATGAAGCTTCTAAGTTGATGTAATAGCCAGTAAGAAGTAGTACAATTCAAGTTTTAGGTATCGATTATTGACTTTTTAGCTGGCTTTGGTGCCTTGGACATGAGCTTGGACCTTAAGATTCTGCATTAAAGGAGGACTAGCAGCCACGTTGCACGGGAGAATGTGAAATTCGTTCATATGTAGTAGAAACCTGAGAAATCCGTCCGTTTTCGTCATTTGTTATCGAATCGACTTAAAGCCAGATCGTCACGTTGGCCCCTCTTCTCTCTGAAACGGTTGTAGTTATCGTCTTCAAAGCTATGTCGCGTGCTGCGGTATGCGGAGACACTAAAAGCACCATAGTAGAACACAGATGAAGCTTCTAAGTTGATGTAATAGCCAGTAAGAAGTAGTACAATTCAAGTTTTAGGTATCGATTATTGACTTTTTAGCTGGCTTTGGTGCCTTGGACATGAGCTTGGACCTTAAGATTCTGCATTAAAGGAGGACTAGCAGCCACGTTGCACGGGAGAATGTGAAATTCGTTCATATGTAGTAGAAACCTGAGAAATCCGTCCGTTTTCGTCATTTGTTATCGAATCGACTTAAAGCCAGATCGTCACATTGGCCGCTCTTCTCTCTGAAACGGTTGTAGTTATCGTCTTCAAAGCTATGTCGCGTGCTGCGGTATGCGGAGACACTAAAAGCACCATAGTAGAACACAGATGAAGCTTCTAAGTTGATGTAATAGCCAGTAAGAAGTAGTACAATTCAAGTTTTAGGTATCGATTATTGACTTTTTAGCTGGCTTTGGTGCCTTGGACATGAGCTAGGACCTTAAGATTCTGCATGAAAGGAGGACTAGCAGCCGCTATGTACGGGAGAATGTGAAATGTGTTCATATGTAGTAAAAACCTGAGAAATCCGTCCGTTTTCGTCATTTGTTATCGAATCGACTTAAAGCCAGATCGTCACATTGGCTGCTCTTCTCTCTGAAACGGTTGTACTTATCGTCTGGAAAGCTTGGTCGCGTGCTGCGGTATGCGGAGACACTAAAAGCACCATAGTAGAACACAGATGAAGCTTCTAAGATGATGTAATAGCCAGTAAGAAGTAGTACAATTCAAGTTTTAGGTATCGATTACTGACTTTTTAGCTGGCTTTGGTGCCTTGAACATGAGCTAGGACCTTAAGATTCTGCATGAAATGAGGACTAGCAGCCGAGTTGCATGGGAGAATGTGAAAAGTGTTCATATGTAGTAAGAACCTGAGAAATCCGTCCGTTTTCGTCATTTGTTATCGAATCGACTTAAAGCCAGATCGTCACTTGGCCGCTCTTCTCTCTGAAACGGTTGTACTTATCGTCTGCAAAGCTATGTCGTATGCTGCGGTAGGCGGAGACACTGAAACCACCACAGTAGAACACAGATGAAGCTTCTAATTTGATGTAATAGCCAGTAAGAAGTAGTACAATTCAAGTTTTAGGTATCGACTATTGACTTTTTAGCTGGCTTTGGTGCCTTGGACATTAGCTAGGACCTTAAGATTCTGCATGAAAGGAGGACTAGCACCCGCGTTGGATAGGAGAATGTGAAAAGTGTTCATATGTAGTAAAAACCTGAGAAATCCGTCCGTTTTCGTCATTTGTTATCGAGTCGACTTAAAGCCAGATCGTCACATTGGCTGCTCTTCTCTCTGAAACGGTTGTACTTATCGTCTGGAAAGCTATGTCGCGTGCTGCGGTATGCGGAGACACTAAAAGCACCATAGTAGAACACAGATGAAGCTTCTAAGTCGATGCAATAGCCAGTAAGAAGTAGTACAATTCAAGTTTTAGGTACTGATTATTTACTTATTAGCTGGCTTTGGTGCCTTGGGCATGAGCTAGGACCTTAAGATTCTGCATGAAAGGAGGACTAGCAGCCGAGTTGCACGGGAGAATGTGAAAAGTGTTCATATGTAGTAAAAACCTGAGAAATCCGTCCGTTTTCGTCATTTGTTATCGAATCGACTTAAAGCCAGATCGTCACATTGGCCGCTCTTCTCTCTGAAACGGTTGTACTTATCGCCTGCAAAGCTATGTCGCGTGATGCGGTATGCGGAGACACTAAAAGCACCATAGTAGAACACAGATGAAGCTTCTAAGTTGATGTAATAGCCAGTAAGAAGTATTACAATTCAAGTTTTAGGTATCGATTATTGACTTTTTAGCTGGCTTTGGTGCCTTGGACATGAGCTAGGACCTTAAGATTCTGCATGAAAGGAGGACTAGCAGCCGAGTTGCATGGGAGAATGTGAAAAGTGTTCATATGTAGTAAAAACCTGAGAAATCCGTCCGTTTTCGTCATTTGTTATCGAATCGACATAAAGCCAGATCGTCACATTGGCTGCTCTTCTCTCTGAAACGGTTCTACTTATCGTCTGCAAAGCTATGTCGCGTGCTGCGGTATGCGGAGACACTAAAAGCGCCATAGTAGAACACAGATGAAGCTTCTAAGTTGATGTAATAGCCAGTAAGAAGTAGTACAATTCAAGTTTTAGGTACTGATTATTTACTTTTTAGCTGGCTTTGGTGCCTTGGGCATGAGCTAGGACCTTAAGATTCTGCATGAAAGGAGGACTAGCAGCCGAGTTGCACGGGAGAATGTGAAAAGTGTTCATATGTTGTAAAAACCTGAGAAATCCGTCCGTTTTCGTCATTTGTTATCGAATCGACTTAAAGCCAGATCGTCACATTGGCCGCTCTTCTCTCTGAAACGGTTGTATTTATCGCCTGCGAAGCTATGTCGCGTGCTGCGGTATGCGGAGACAATAAAATCACCATAGTAGAACACAGATGAAGCCTCTATGATGATGTAATAGCCAGTAAGAAGTAGTACAATTCAAGTTTTAGGTATCGATTATTGACTTTTTAGCTGGCTTTGGTGCCTTGGACATGAGCTAGGACCTTAAGATTCTGCATGAAAGGAGGACTAGCACCCGCGTTGGATAGGAGAATGTGAAAAGTGTTCATATGTAGTAAAAACCTGAGAAATCCGTCCGTTTTCGTCAGTTGTTACCGAATCGACTTAAAGCCAGATCGTCACATTGGCTGCTCTTCTCTCTGAAAGGGTTGTACTTATCGTCTGGAAAGCTTTGTCGCGTGCTGCGGTATGCGGAGACACTAAAAGCACCATAGTAGAACACAGATGAAGCTTCTAAGATGATGTAATAGCCAGTAAGAAGTAGTACAATTCAAGTTTTAGGTATCGATTATTGACTTTTTAGCTGGCTTTGGTGCCTTGGACATGAGCTTGGACCTTAAGATTCTGCATTAAAGGAGGACTAGCAGCCACGTTGCACGGGAGAATGTGAAATTCGTTCATATGTAGTAGAAACCTGAGAAATCCGTCCGTTTTCGTCATTTGTTATCGAATCGACTTAAAGCCAGATCGTCACATTGGCCGCTCTTCTCTCTGAAACGGTTGTAGTTATCGTCTTCAAAGCTATGTCGCGTGCTGCGGTATGCGGAGACACTAAAAGCACCATAGTAGAACACAGATGAAGCTTCTAAGTTGATGTAATAGCCAGTAAGAAGTAGTACAATTCAAGTTTTAGGTATCGATTATTGACTTTTTAGCTGGCTTTGGTGCCTTGGACATGAGCTTGGACCTTAAGATTCTGCATTAAAGGAGGACTAGCAGCCACGTTGCACGGGAGAATGTGAAATTCGTTCATATGTAGTAGAAACCTGAGAAATCCGTCCGTTTTCGTCATTTGTTATCGAATCGACTTAAAGCCAGATCGTCACATTGGCCGCTCTTCTCTCTGAAACGGTTGTAGTTATCGTCTTCAAAGCTATGTCGCGTGCTGCGGTATGCGGAGACACTAAAAGCACCATAGTAGAACACAGATGAAGCTTCTAAGTTGATGTAATAGCCAGTAAGAAGTAGTACAATTCAAGTTTTAGGTATCGATTATTGACTTTTTAGCTGGCTTTGGTGCCTTGGACATGAGCTAGGACCTTAAGATTCTGCATGAAAGGAGGACTAGCAGCCGCTATGTACGGGAGAATGTGAAATGTGTTCATATGTAGTAAAAACCTGAGAAATCCGTCCGTTTTCGTCATTTGTTATCGAATCGACTTAAAGCCCGATCGTCACATTGGCCGCTCTTCTCTCTGAAACGGTTGTACTTATCGTCTGCAAAGCTATGTCGCGTGCTGCGGTATGCGGAGACAATAAAATCACTATAGTAGAACACAGATAAAGCTTCTAAGTCGATGTAATAGCCAGTAAGAAGTAGTACAATTCAAGTTTTAGGTATCGATTATTGACTTCTTAGATGGATTTGGTGCCTTGGACATGAGCTAGGACCTTAAGATTCTGCATGAAAGGAGGACTAGCAGCCGAGTTGCACGGGAGAATGTGAAAAGTGTTCATATGTAGTAAAAACCTGAGAAATCCGTCCGTTTTCGACATTTGTTATCGAATCGACTTAAAGCCAGATCGTCACGTTGGCCCCTCTTTTCTCTGAAACGGTTGTACTTATCGTCTGCAAAGCTATGTCGCGTACTGCGGTGTGCGGAGACACTAAAAGCACCATGGTAGAACACAGATGAAGCTTCTAAGTTGATGTAATAGCCAGTAAGAAGTAGTACAATTCAAGTTTTAGGTATCGATTATTGACTTTTTAGCTGGCTTTGGTGCCTTGCACATGAGCTAGGACCTTAAGATTCTGCATGAAAGGAGGACTAGCAGCCGAGTTGCAGGGGAGAATGTGAAAAGTGTCCATATGTAATAAAAACCTGAGAAATCCGTCCGTTTTCGTCATTTGTTATCGAATCGACTTAAAGCCCGCTCGTCACATTGGCCGCTCTTCTCTCTGAAACGGTTGTACTTATCGTCTGCAAAGCTATGTCGCGTGCTGCGGTATGCGGAGACAATAAAATCACCATAGTAGAACACAGATGAAGCTTCTAAGTCGATGTAATAGCCAGTAAGAAGTAGTACAATTCAAGTTTTAGGTATCGATTATTGAATTTTTAGCAGGCTTTGGTGCCTTGGACATGAGCTAGGACCTTAAGATTCTGCATGAAAGGAGGACTAGCAGCCGAGTTGCACGGGACAATATGAAAAGTGTTCATATGTAGTAAAAACCTGAGAAATCCGTCCGTTTTCGTTATTTGTTATCGAATCGCCTTAAAGCCAGATCGTCATTTGGCCGCTCTTCTCTCTGAAACGGTTGTACTTATCGTCTGGAAAGCTATGTGGCGTGCTGCGGTATGCGGAGACACTAAAAGCACCATAGTAGAACACAGATTAAGCTTCTAAGTTGATGTAATAGCCAGTAAGAAGTAGTACAATTCAAGTTTTAGGTACTGATTATTTACTTTTTAGCTGGCTTTGGTGCCTTGGACATGAGCTATTACCTTAAGATTCTGCATGAAAGGAGGACTAGCAGCCGCGTTGCACGGGAGAATGTGAAATGTGTTCATATGTAGTAAAAACTTGAGAAAGACGTCTGTTTCCGTCATTTGTTATCGAATCGACTTAAAGCCCGATCGTCACATTGGCCGCTCTTCTCTCTGAAACGGTTGTACTTATCGTCTTCAAAGCTATGTCGCGTGCTGCGGTATGCGGAGACACTAAAAGCACCATAGTCGAACACAGATGAAGCCTCTAAGTTGATGTAATAGCCAGTAAGAAGTAGTACAATTCAAGTTTTAGGTATCGATTATTGACTTTTTAGCGGGCTTTGGTGCCTTGGACATGAGCTAGGACCTTAAGATTCTGCATGAAAGGAGGACTAGCAGCCGAGTTGCACGGGAGAATGTGAAAAGTGTTCATATGTAGTAAAAACCTGAGAAATCCGTCCGTTTTCGTCAATTGTTATCGAATCGACTTAAAGCCAGATCGTCACGTTGGCCGCTCTTCTCTCTGAAACGGTTCTACTTATCGTCTGCAAAGCTATGTCGCGTGCTGCGGTATGCGGAGACACTAAAAGCACCATAGTAGAACACAGATGAAACTTCTATGATGATGTAATAGCCAGTAAGAAGTAGTACAATTCAAGTTTTAGGTATCGATTATTGACTTTTTAGCTGGCTTTGGTGCCTTGGACATGAGCTAGGACCTTAAGATTCTGCATGAAAGGAGGACTAGCACCCGCGTTGGATAGGAGAATGTGAAAAGTGTTCATATGTAGTAAAAACCTGAGAAATCCGTCCGTTTTCGTCATTTGTTATCGAATCGACTTAAAGCCAGATCGTCACATTGGCTGCTCTTCTCTCTGAAACGGTTGTACTTATCGTCTGCAAAGCTATGTCGCGTGCTGCGGTATGCGGAGACACTAAAAGCACCATAGTAGAACACAGATGAAGCTTCTAAGTTGATGTAATAGCCAGTAAGAAGTATTACAATTCAAGTTTTAGGTATCGATTATTGACTTTTTAGCTGGCTTTGGTGCCTTGGACATGAGCTAGGACCTTAAGATTCTGCATGAAAGGAGGACTAGCAGCCGAGTTGCATGGGAGAATGTGAAAAGTGTTCATATGTAGTAAAAACCTGAGAAATCCGTCCGTTTTCGTCATTTGTTATCGAATCGACTTAAAGCCAGATCGTTACACTGGCTGCTCTTCTCTCTGAAACGGTTGTACTTATCGTCTGCAAAGCTATGTGGCGTGCTGCGGTATGCGGAGACACTAAAAGCACCATAGTAGAACACAGATGAAGCTTCTAAGTTGATGTAATAGCCAGTAAGAAGTAGTACAATTCAAGTTTTAGGTACTGATTATTTACTTTTTAGCTGGCTTTGGTGCCTTGTACATTAGCTATTACCATAAGATTCTGCATGGAAGGAGGACTAGCAGCCGTGTTGCACGGGAGAATGTGAAATGTGTTCATATGTAGTAAAAACTTGAGAAATCCGTCTGTTTCCGTCATTTGTTATCGAATCGACTTAAAGCCCGATCGTCACATTGGCCGCTCTTCTCTCTGAAACGGTTGTACTTATCGTCTTCAAAGCTATGTCGCGTGCTGCGGTATGCGGAGACACTAAAAGCACCATAGTCGAACACAGATGAAGCTTCTAAGTTGATGTAATAGCCAGTAAGAAGTAGTACAATTCAAGTTTTAGGTATCGATTATTGACTTTTTAGCTGGCTTTGGTGCCTTGGACATGAGCTAGGACCTTAAGATTCTGCATGAAAGGAGGACTAGCAGCCGAGTTGCACGGGAGAATGTGAAAAGTGTTCATATGTAGTAAAAACCTGAGAAATCCGTCCGTTTTCGTCAATTGTTATCGAATCGACTTAAAGCCAGATCGTCACATTGGCCGCTCTTCTCTCTGAAACGGTTGTACTTATCGCCTGCAAAGCTATGTCGCGTGATGCGGTATGCGGAGACACTAAAAGCACCATAGTAGAACACAGATGAAGCTTCTAAGTTGATGTAATAGCCAGTAAGAAGTATTACAATTCAAGTTTTAGGTATCGATTACTGACTTTTTAGCTGACTTTGGTGCCTTGGACATGAGCTAGGACCTTACGATTCTGCATGAAAGGAGGACTAGCAGCCGCGTTGGATAGGAGAATGTGAAAAGTGTTCATATGTAGTAAAAACCTGAGAAATCCGTCCGTTTTCGTCATTTGTTATCGAATCGACTTAAAGCTAGATCGTCACATTGGCTGCTCTTCTCTCTGAAACGGTTGTACTTATCGTCTGGAAAGCTAAGTCGCGTGCTGCGGTATGCGGAGACACTAAAAGCACCATAGTAGAACACAGATGAAGCTTCTAAGTCGATGCAATAGCCAGTAAGAAGTAGTACAATTCAAGTTTTAGGTACTGATTATTTACTTTTTAGCTGGCTTTGGTGCCTTGGGCATGAGCTAGGACCTTAAGATTCTGCATGAAAGGAGGACTAGCAGCCGCGTTGCACGGGAGAATGTGAAATGTGTTCATATGTAGTAGAAACCTGAGAAATCCGTCCGTTTTCGTCATTTGTTATCGAATCGACTTAAAGCCAGATCGTCACATTGGCCGCTCTTCTCTCTGAAACGATTGTACTTATCGTCTTCAAAGCTATGTCGCGTGCTGCGGTATGCGGAGACACTAAAAGCACCATAGTAGAACACAGATGAAGCTTCTAAGTTGATGTAATAGCCAGTAAGAAGTAGTACAATTCAAGTTTTAGGTATCGATTATTGATTTTTTAGCTGGCTTTGTTGCCTCGGACATGAGCTAGGACCTTAAGATTCTGCAAGAAAGGAGGACTAGCAGCCGAGTTGCAGGGGAGAATGTGAAAAGTGTTCATATGTAGAAAAAACCTGAGAAATCCGTCCGGTTTCGTCATTTGTTATCGAATCGACTTAAAGCCAGATCGTCACATTGGCCGCTCTTCTCTCTGAAACGGCTGTACTTATCGTCTTCAAAGCTATGTCGCGTGCTGCGGTATGCGGAGACACTAAAAGCACCATAGTAGAACACAGATGAAGCTTCTAAGTTGATGTAATAGCCAGTAAGAAGTAGTACACTTCAAGTTTTAGGTATCGATTATTGACTTTTTAGCTGGCTTTGGTGAGTTGGGCATGAGCTGGGACCTTAAGATTCTGCATGAAAGGAGGACTAGCAGCCGAGTTGCACGGGAGAATGTGAAATGTGTTCATATGTAGTAGAAACCTGAGAAATCCGTCCGTTTTCGTCATTTGTTATCGAATCGACTTAAAGCCCGATCGTCACATTGGCCGCTCTTCTCTCTGAAACGTTTGTACTTATCGTCTGCAAAGCTACGTCGCGTGCTGCGGTATGCGGAGACAATAAAATCACCATAGTAGAACACAGATGAAGCTTCTAAGTCGATGTAATAGCCAGTAAGAAGTAGTACAATTCAAGTTTTAGGTATCGATTATTGACTTCTTAGATGGATTTGGTGCCTTGGACATGAGCTAGGACCTTAAGATTCTGCATGAAAGGAGGACTAGCAGCCGAGTTGCAGGGAAGAATGTGAAAAGTGTTCATATATAGTAAAAACCTGAGAAATCCGTCCGTTTTCGTCATTTGTTATCGAATAGCCTTAAAGCTAGATCGTCACTTGGCCTCTCTTCTCTCTGAAACGGCTGTACTTATCGTCTGCAAAGCTATGTGGCGTGCTGCGGTATGCGGAGACACTAAAAGCACCATAGTAGAACACAGATTAAGCTTCTAAGTTGATGTAATAGCCAGTAAGAAGTAGTACAATTCAAGTTTTAGGTACTGATTATTGACTTTTTAGCTGGCTTTGGTGCCTTGGACATGAGCTAGGACCTTAAGATTCTGCATGAAAGGAGGACTAGCAGCCGCGTTGGATGGGAGAATGTGAAAAGTGTTCATATGTAGTAAAATCTGAGAAATCCGTCCGTTTTCGTCATTTGTTATCGAATCGACTTAAAGCCAGATCGTCACTTGGCCGCTCTTCTCTCTGAAACGGTTGTACTTATCGTCTGCAAAGCTATGTGGCGTGCTGCGGTATGCGGAGACACTAAACGAACCATAGTAGAACACAGATGAAGCTTCTAAGTTGATGTAATAGCCAGTAAGAAGTAGTACAATTCAAGTTTTTGGTACTGATTATTTACTTTTTAGCTGGCTTTGGTGCTTTGTACATGAGCTATTACCTTAAGATTCTGCATGAAAGGAGGACTAGCAGCCGCGTTGCACGGGAGAATGTGAAATGTGTTCATATGTAGTAGAAACCTGAGAAATCCGTCCGTTTTCGTCATTTGTTATCGAATCGACTTAAAGCCCAATCGTCACATTGGCCGCTCTTCTCTCTGAAACGGTTGTACGTATCGTCTGCAAAGCTATGTCGCGTGCTGCGGTATGCGGAGACAATAAAATCACCATAGTAGAACACAGATGAAGCTTCTAAGTCGATGTAATAGCCAGTAAGAAGTAGTACAATTCAAGTTTTAGGTACTGATTATTGACTTTTTAGCTGGCTTTGGTGCCTTGGACATGAGCTAGGACCTTAAGATTCTGCATGAAAGGAGGACTAGCAGCCGAGTTGCACGGGAGAATGTGAAAAGTGTTCATATGTAGTAAAAACCTGAGAAATCCGTCCGTTTTCGTCAATTGTTATCGAATCGACTTAAAGCCAGATCGTCACATTGGCCGCTCTTCTCTCTGAAACGGTTGTACTTATCGCCTGCAAAGCTATGTCGCGTGATGCGGTATGCGGAGACACTAAAAGCACCATAGTAGAACACAGATGAAGCTTCTAAGTTGATGTAATAGCCAGTAAGAAGTATTACAATTCAAGTTTTAGGTATCGATTACTGACTTTTTAGCTGACTTTGGTGCCTTGGACATGAGCTAGGACCTTACGATTCTGCATGAAAGGAGGACTAGCAGCCGCGTTGGATAGGAGAATGTGAAAAGTGTTCATATGTAGTAAAAACCTGAGAAATCCGTCCGTTTTCGTCATTTGTTATCGAATCGACTTAAAGCTAGATCGTCACATTGGCTGCTCTTCTCTCTGAAACGGTTGTACTTATCGTCTGGAAAGCTAAGTCGCGTGCTGCGGTATGCGGAGACACTAAAAGCACCATAGTAGAACACAGATGAAGCTTCTAAGTCGATGCAATAGCCAGTAAGAAGTAGTACAATTCAAGTTTTAGGTACTGATTATTTACTTTTTAGCTGGCTTTGGTGCCTTGGGCATGAGCTAGGACCTTAAGATTCTGCATGAAAGGAGGACTAGCAGCCGCGTTGCACGGGAGAATGTGAAATGTGTTCATATGTAGTAGAAACCTGAGAAATCCGTCCGTTTTCGTCATTTGTTATCGAATCGACTTAAAGCCAGATCGTCACATTGGCCGCTCTTCTCTCTGAAACGATTGTACTTATCGTCTTCAAAGCTATGTCGCGTGCTGCGGTATGCGGAGACACTAAAAGCACCATAGTAGAACACAGATGAAGCTTCTAAGTTGATGTAATAGCCAGTAAGAAGTAGTACAATTCAAGTTTTAGGTATCGATTATTGATTTTTTAGCTGGCTTTGTTGCCTCGGACATGAGCTAGGACCTTAAGATTCTGCAAGAAAGGAGGACTAGCAGCCGAGTTGCAGGGGAGAATGTGAAAAGTGTTCATATGTAGAAAAAACCTGAGAAATCCGTCCGGTTTCGTCATTTGTTATCGAATCGACTTAAAGCCAGATCGTCACATTGGCCGCTCTTCTCTCTGAAACGGCTGTACTTATCGTCTTCAAAGCTATGTCGCGTGCTGCGGTATGCGGAGACACTAAAAGCACCATAGTAGAACACAGATGAAGCTTCTAAGTTGATGTAATAGCCAGTAAGAAGTAGTACACTTCAAGTTTTAGGTATCGATTATTGACTTTTTAGCTGGCTTTGGTGAGTTGGGCATGAGCTGGGACCTTAAGATTCTGCATGAAAGGAGGACTAGCAGCCGAGTTGCACGGGAGAATGTGAAATGTGTTCATATGTAGTAGAAACCTGAGAAATCCGTCCGTTTTCGTCATTTGTTATCGAATCGACTTAAAGCCCGATCGTCACATTGGCCGCTCTTCTCTCTGAAACGTTTGTACTTATCGTCTGCAAAGCTACGTCGCGTGCTGCGGTATGCGGAGACAATAAAATCACCATAGTAGAACACAGATGAAGCTTCTAAGTCGATGTAATAGCCAGTAAGAAGTAGTACAATTCAAGTTTTAGGTATCGATTATTGACTTCTTAGATGGATTTGGTGCCTTGGACATGAGCTAGGACCTTAAGATTCTGCATGAAAGGAGGACTAGCAGCCGAGTTGCAGGGAAGAATGTGAAAAGTGTTCATATATAGTAAAAACCTGAGAAATCCGTCCGTTTTCGTCATTTGTTATCGAATAGCCTTAAAGCTAGATCGTCACTTGGCCTCTCTTCTCTCTGAAACGGCTGTACTTATCGTCTGCAAAGCTATGTGGCGTGCTGCGGTATGCGGAGACACTAAAAGCACCATAGTAGAACACAGATTAAGCTTCTAAGTTGATGTAATAGCCAGTAAGAAGTAGTACAATTCAAGTTTTAGGTACTGATTATTGACTTTTTAGCTGGCTTTGGTGCCTTGGACATGAGCTAGGACCTTAAGATTCTGCATGAAAGGAGGACTAGCAGCCGCGTTGGATGGGAGAATGTGAAAAGTGTTCATATGTAGTAAAATCTGAGAAATCCGTCCGTTTTCGTCATTTGTTATCGAATCGACTTAAAGCCAGATCGTCACTTGGCCGCTCTTCTCTCTGAAACGGTTGTACTTATCGTCTGCAAAGCTATGTGGCGTGCTGCGGTATGCGGAGACACTAAACGAACCATAGTAGAACACAGATGAAGCTTCTAAGTTGATGTAATAGCCAGTAAGAAGTAGTACAATTCAAGTTTTTGGTACTGATTATTTACTTTTTAGCTGGCTTTGGTGCTTTGTACATGAGCTATTACCTTAAGATTCTGCATGAAAGGAGGACTAGCAGCCGCGTTGCACGGGAGAATGTGAAATGTGTTCATATGTAGTAGAAACCTGAGAAATCCGTCCGTTTTCGTCATTTGTTATCGAATCGACTTAAAGCCCAATCGTCACATTGGCCGCTCTTCTCTCTGAAACGGTTGTACGTATCGTCTGCAAAGCTATGTCGCGTGCTGCGGTATGCGGAGACAATAAAATCACCATAGTAGAACACAGATGAAGCTTCTAAGTCGATGTAATAGCCAGTAAGAAGTAGTACAATTCAAGTTTTAGGTACTGATTATTGACTTTTTAGCTGGCTTTGGTGCCTTGGACATGAGCTAGGACCTTAAGATTCTGCATGAAAGGAGGACTAGCAGCCGAGTTGCACGGGAGAATGTGAAAAGTGTTCATATGTAGTAAAAACCTGAGAAATCCGTCCGTTTTCGTCAATTGTTATCGAATCGACTTAAAGCCAGATCGTCACATTGGCCGCTCTTCTCTCTGAAACGGTTGTACTTATCGCCTGCAAAGCTATGTCGCGTGATGCGGTATGCGGAGACACTAAAAGCACCATAGTAGAACACAGATGAAGCTTCTAAGTTGATGTAATAGCCAGTAAGAAGTATTACAATTCAAGTTTTAGGTATCGATTACTGACTTTTTAGCTGACTTTGGTGCCTTGGACATGAGCTAGGACCTTACGATTCTGCATGAAAGGAGGACTAGCAGCCGCGTTGGATAGGAGAATGTGAAAAGTGTTCATATGTAGTAAAAACCTGAGAAATCCGTCCGTTTTCGTCATTTGTTATCGAATCGACTTAAAGCTAGATCGTCACATTGGCTGCTCTTCTCTCTGAAACGGTTGTACTTATCGTCTGGAAAGCTAAGTCGCGTGCTGCGGTATGCGGAGACACTAAAAGCACCATAGTAGAACACAGATGAAGCTTCTAAGATGATGTAATAGCCAGTAAGAAGTAGTACAATTCAAGTTTTAGGTATCGATTACTGACTTTTTAGCTGGCTTTGGTGCCTTGAACATGAGCTAGGACCTTAAGATTCTGCATGAAAGGAGGACTAGCAGCCGAGTTGCATGGGAGAATGTGAAAAGTGTTCATATGTAGTAAAAACCTAAGAAATCCGTCCGTTTTCGTCATTTGTTATCGAATCGACTTAAAGCCAAATCGTCACTTGGCCGCTCTTCTCTCTGAAACGGTTGTACTTATCGTCTGCAAAGCTATGTGGCGTGCTGCGGTATGCGGAGACACTAAAAGCACCATAGTAGAACACAGATGAAGCTTCTAAGTTGATGTAATAGCCAGTAAGAAGTAGTACAATTCAAGTTTTAGGTACTGATTATTTACTTTTTAGCTGGCTTTGGTGCCTTGTACATGAGCTATTACCTTAAGATTCTGCATGAAAGGAGGACTAGCAGCCGCGTTGCACGGGAGAATGTGAAATGTGTTCATATGTAGTAAAAACTTGAGAAATCCGTCTGTTTCCGTCATTTGTTATCGAATCGACTTAAAGCCCGATCGTCACATTGGCCTCTCTTCTCTCTGAAACGGTTGTACTTATCGTCTTCAAAGCTATGTCGCGTGCTGCGGTATGCGGAGACACTAAAAGCACCATAGTAGAACACAGATGAAGCTTCTAAGTTGATGTAATAGCCAGTAAGAAGTAGTACAATTCAAGTTTTAGGTATCGATTATTGACTTTTTAGCTGTCTTTGGTGCCTTGGACATGAGCTAGGACCTTAAGATTCTGCATGAAAGGAGGACTAGCAGCCGAGTTGCACGGGAGAATGTGAAAAGTGTTCATATGTAGTAAAAACCTGAGAAATCCGTCCGTTTTCGTCAATTGTTATCGAATCGACTTAAAGCCAGATCGTCACATTGGCCGCTCTTCTCTCTGAAACGGTTCTACTTATCGTCTGCAAAGCTATGTCGCGTGCTGCGGTATGCGGAGACACTAAAAGCACCATAGTAGAACACAGATGAAGCTTCTATGATGATGTAATAGCCAGTAAGAAGTAGTACAATTCAAGTTTTAGGTATCGATTATTGACTTTTTAGCTGGCTTTGGTGCCTTGGACATGAGCTAGGACCTTAAGATTCTGCATGAAAGGAGGACTAGCGGCCGCGTTGTACGGGAGAATGTGAAATGTGTTCATATGTAGTAAAAACCTGAGAAATCCGTCCGTTTTCGTCATTTGTTATCGAATCGACTTAAAGCCAGATCGTCACATTGGCTGCTCTTCCCTCTGAAACGGTTGTACTTATCGTCTGGAAAGCTATGTCGCGTGCTGCGGTATGCGGAGACACTAAAAGCACCATAGTAGAACACAGATGAAGCTTCTAAGTCGATGTAATAGCCAGTAAGAAGTAGTACAATTCAAGTTTTAGGTACTGATTATTTACTTTTTAGCTGGCTTTGGTGCCTTGGGCATGAGCTAGGACCTTAAGATTCTGCATGAAAGGAGGACTAGCAGCCGAGTTGCACGGGAGAATGTGAAAAGTGTTCATATGTAGTAAAAACCTGAGTAATCCGTCCGTTTTCGTCATTTGTTATCGAATCGACTTAAAGCCAGATCGTCACATTGGCCGCTCTTCTCTCTGAAACGGTTGTACTTATCGCCTGCAAAGCTATGTCGCGAGATGCGGTATGCGGAGACACTAAAAGCAACATAGTAGAACACAGATGAAGCTTCTAAGTTGATGTAATAGCCAGTAAGAAGTATTACAATTCAAGTTTTAGGTATCGATTATTGACTTTTTAGGTGGCTTTGGTGCCTTGGACATGAGCTAGGACCTTAAGATTCTGCATGAAAGGAGGACTAGCAGCCGCGTTGCACGGGAGAATGTGAAATGTGTTCATATGTAGTAGAAACCTGAGAAATCCGTCCGTTTTCGTCATTTGTTATCGAATCGACTTAAAGCCCGATCGTCACATTGGCCGCTCTTCTCTCTGAACCGTTTGTACTTATCGTCTGCAAAGCTACGTCGCGTGCTGCGGTATGCGGAGACAATAAAATCACCATAGTAGAACACAGATGAAGCTTCTAAGTCGATGTAATAGCCAGTAAGAAGTAGTACAATTCAAGTTTTAAGTATCGATTATTGACTTCTTAGATGGATTTGGTGCCTTGGACATGAGCTAGGACCTTAAGATTCTGCATGAAAGGAGGACTAGCAGCCGAGTTGCAGGGAAGAATGTGAAAAGTGTTCATATGTAGTAAAAACCTGAGAAATCCGTCCGTTTTCGTCATTTGTTATCGAATCGCCTTAAAGCTAGATCGTCACTTGGCCGCTCTTCTCTCTGAAACGGCTGTACTTATCGTCTGCAAAGCTATGTGGCGTGCTGCGGTATGCGGAGACACTAAAAGCACCATAGTAGGACACAGATTAAGCTTCTAAGTTGATGTAATAGCCAGTAAGAAGTAGTACAATTCAAGTTTTAGGTACTGATTATTGACTTTTTAGCTGGCTTTGGTGCCTTGGACATGAGCTAGGACCTTAAGATTCTGCATGAAAGGAGGACTAGCAGCCGCGTTGCACGGGAGAATGTGAAATGTGTTCATATGTAGTAAAAACTTGAGAAATCCGTCTGTTTCCGTCATTTGTTATCGAATCGACTTAAAGCCCGATCGTCACATTGGCCGCTCTTCTCTCTGAAACGGTTGTACTTATCGTCTTCAAAGCTATGTCGCGTGCTGCGGTATGCGGAGACACTAAAAGCACCATAGTAGAACACAAATGAAGCTTCTAAGTTGATGTAATAGCCAGTAAGAAGTAGTACAATTCAAGTTTTAGGTATCGATTATTGACTTTTTAGCTGGCTTTGGTGCCTTGGACATGAGCTAGGACCTTAAGATTCTGCATGAAAGGAGGACTAGCAGCCGAGTTGCACGGGAGAATGTGAAAAGTGTTCATATGTAGTAAAAACCTGAGAAATCCGTCCGTTTTCGTCATTTGTTATCGAATCGACTTAAAGCCAGATCGTCACATTGGCCGCTCTTCTCTCTGAAACGGTTGTACTTATCGCCTGCAAAGCTATGTTGCGTGATGCGGTATGCGGAGACACTAAAAGCACCATAGTAGAACACAGATGAAGCTTCTAAGTTGATGTAATAGCCAGTAAGAAGTATTACAATTCAAGTTTTAGGTATCGATTATTGACTTTTTAGCTGGCTTTGGTGCCTTGGACATGAGCTAGGACCTTAAGATTCTGCATGAAAGGAGGACTAGCAGCCGAGTTGCACCTGAGAATGTGAAAAGTATTCAAATGTAGTAAAAACCTGAGAAATCCGTCCGTTTTCGTCATTTGTTATCGAATCGACTTAAAGCCAGATCGTCACATTGGCCGCTCTTCTCTCTGAAACGGCTGTACTTATCGTCTGCACAGCTATGTGGCGTGCTGCGGTATGCGGAGACACTAAAAGCACCATAGTAGAACACAGATTAAGCTTCTAAGTTGATGTAATAGCCAGTAAGAAGTAGTACAATTCAAGTTTTAGGTACTGATTATTGACTTTTTAGCTGGCTTTGGTACCTTGGACATGAGCTAGGACCTTAAGATTCTGCATGAAAGGAGGACTAGCAGCCGCGTTGGATGGGAGAATGTGAAAAGTGTTCATATGTAGTAAAAACCTGAGAAATCCGTCCGTTTTCGTCATTTGTTATCGAATCGACTTAAAGCCAGATCGTCACATTGGCCGCTCTTCTCTCTGAAACGGTTGTACTTATCGCCTGCAAAGCTCTGTCGTATGATGCGGTATGCGGAGACACTAAAAGCACCATAGTAGAACACAGATGAAGCTTCTAAGTTGATGTAATAGCCAGTAAGAAGTAGTACAATTCAAGTTTTAGGTATCGATTATTGACTTTTTAGCTGGCTTTGGTGCCTTGGACATGACCTAGGACCTTAAGATTCTGCATGAAAGAAGGACTAGCAGCCGAGTTGCACGGGAGAATGTGAAAAGTGTTCATATGTAGTAAAAACCTGAGAAATCCGTCCGTTTTGGTCATTTGTTATCGAATCGACTTAAAGCCAGATCGTAACATTGGCCGCTCTTCTCTCTGAAACGGTTGTACTTATCGTCTGCAAAGCTATGTCGCGTGCTGCGGTATGCGGAGACTCTAAAAGCACCATAGTAGAACACAGATGAAGCTTCTAAGTTGATGTAATAGCCAGTAAGAAGTAGTACAATTCAAGTTTTAGGTATCGATTATTGACTTTTTAGCTGGCTTTGGTGCCTTGGACATGAGCTAGGACCTTAAGATTCTGCATGAAAGGAGGACTAGCAGCCGCGTTGCACGGGAGAATGTGAAATGTGTTCATATGTAGTAGAAACCTGAGAAATCCGTCCGTTTTCGTCATTTGTTATGGAATCGACTTAAAGCCCGATCGTCACATTGGCCGCTCTTCTCTCTGAAACGGTTGTACTTATCGTCTGCAAAGCTAAGTCGCGTGCTGCGGTATGCGGAGACAATAAAATCACCATAGTAGAACACAGATGAAGCTTCTAAGTCGATGTAATAGCCAGTAAGAAGTGGTACAATTCAAGTTTTAGGTATCGGTTATTGACTTCTTAGATGGATTTGGTGCCTTGGACATGAGCTAGGACCTTAAGATTCTGCATGAAAGGAGGACTAGCAGCCGAGTTGCACGGGACAATATGAAAAGTGTTCATATGTAGAAAAAACCTGAGAAATCCGTCCGTTTTCGTCATTTGTTATCGAATCGCCTTAAAGCCAGATCGTCACTTGGCCGCTCTTCTCTCTGAAACGGCTGTACTTATCGTCTGCAAAGCTATGTGGCGTGTTGCGGTATGCGGAGACACTAAAAGCACCATAGTAGAACACAGATTAAGCTTCTAAGTTGATGTAATAGCCAGTAAGAAGTAGTACAATTCAAGTTTTAGGTACTGATTATTGACTTTTTAGCTGGCTTTGGTGCCTTGGACATGAGCTAGGACCTTAAGATTCTGCATGAAAGGAGGACTAGCAGCCGAGTTGCACGGGAGAATGTGAAAAGTGTTCATATGTAGTAAAAACCTGAGAAATCCGTCCGTTTTCGTCATTTGTTATCGAATCGACTTAAAGCCAGATCGTCACATTGGCCGCTCTTCTCTCTGAAACGGTTGTACTTATCGTCTGCAAAGCTATGTCGCGTGATGCGGTATGCGGAGACACCAAAAGCACCATAGTATAAAACAGATGAAGCTTCTAAGTTGATGTAATAGCCAGTAAGAAGTAGTACAACTCAAGTTTTAGTTATCGATTATTGACTTTTTAGCTGGCTTTGGTGCCTTGGACATGAGCTAGGACCTTAAGATTCTGCATGAAAGGAGGACTAGCAGCCGCGTTGCACGGGAGAGTATGAAATGTGTTCATATGTAGTAGAAACCTGAGAAATCCGTCCGTTTTCGTCATTTGTTATCGAATCGACTTAAAGCCCGATCGTCACATTGGCCGCTCGTCTCTCTGAAACGTTTGTACTTATCGTCTGCAAAGCTACGTCGCGTGCTGCGGTATGCGGAGACAATAAAATCACCATAGTAGAACACAGATGAAGCTTCTAAGTCGATGTAATAGCCAGTAAGAAGTAGTACAATTCAAGTTTTAGGTATCGATTATTGACTTCTTAGATGGATTTGGTGCCTTGGACATGAGCTAGGACCTTAAGATTCTGCATGAAAGGAGGACTAGCAGCCGAGTTGCACGGGACAATATGAAAAGTGTTCATATGTAGTAAAAACCTGAGAAATCCGTCCGTTTTCGTCATTTGTTATCGAGTCGCCTTAAAGCTAGATCGTCACTTGGCCGCTCTTCTCTCTGAAACGGCTGTACTTATCGTCTACAAAGCTATGTGGCGTGCTGCGGTATGCGGAGACACTAAAAGCACCATAGTAGAACACAGATGAAGCTTCTATGATGATGTAATAGCCAGTAAGAAGTAGTACATATTAAAGTTTTAGGTATCGATTATTGACTTTTTGCTGGCTTTGGTGCCTTGGACATGAGCTAGGACCTTAAGATTCTGCATGAAAGGAGGACTAGCAGCTCGCGTTGCACGGGAGAATGTGAAATGTGTTCATATGTAGTAGAAACCTGAGAAATCCGTCCGTTTTCGTCATTTGTTATCGAATCGACTTAAAGCCCGATCGTCACATTGGCCGCTCTTCTCTCTGAAACGTTTGTACTTATCGTCTGCAAAGCTACGTCGCGTGCTGCGGTATGCGGAGACAATAAAATCACCATAGTAGAACACAGATGAAGCTTCTAAGTCGATGTAATAGCCAGTAAGAAGTAGTACAATTCAAGTTTTAGGTATCGATTATTGACTTCTTAGATGGATTTGGTGCCTTGGACATGAGCTAGGACCTTAAGATTCTGCATGAAAGGAGGACTAGCAGCCGAGTTGCACGGGACAATATGAAAAGTGTTCATATGTAGTAAAAACCTGAGAAAATCCGTCCGTTTTCGTCATTTGTTATCGAGTCGCCTTAAAGCTAGATCGTCACTTGGCCGCTCTTCTCTCTGAAACGGCTGTACTTATCGTCTACAAAGCTATGTGGCGTGCTGCGGTATGCGGAGACACTAAAAGCACCATAGTAGAACACAGATGAAGCTTCTATGATGATGTAATAGCCAGTAAGAAGTAGTACAATTAAAGTTTTAGGTATCGATTATTGACTTTTTGCTGGCTTTGATGCCTTGGACATGAGCTAGGACCTTAAGAATCTGCATGAAAGGAGGACTAGCAGCCGAGTTGCAGGGAAGAATGTGAAAAGTGTTCATATGTAGTAAAAACCTGAGAAATCCGTCCGTTTTCGTCATTTGTTATCGGATCGACTTAAAGCCAGATCGTCACATTGGCCGCTCTTCTCTCTCAAAACGGTTGTACTTATCGCCTGCAAAGCTATGTCGCGAGATGCGGTATGCGGAGACACTAAAAGCAACATAGTAGAACACAGATGAAGCTTCTAAGTTGATGTAATAGCCAGTAAGAAGTATTACAATTCAAGTTTTAGGTATCGATTATTGACTTTTTTAGCTGGCTTTGGTGCCTTGGACATGAGCTAGGACCTTAAGATTCTGCATGAAAGGAGGACTAGCAGCCGCGTTGCACGGGAGAATGTGAAATGTGTTCATTATGTAGTAGAAACCTGAGAAATCCGTCCGTTTTCGTCATTTGTTATCGAATCGACTTAAAGCCCGATCGTCACATTGGCCGCTCTTCTCTCTGAACCGTTTGTACTTATCGTCTGCAAAGCTACGTCGCGTGCTGCGGTATGCGGAGACAATAAAATCACCATAGTAGAACACAGATGAAGCTTCTAAGTCGATGTAAATAGCCAGTAAGAAGTAGTACAATTCAAGTTTTAAGTATCGATTATTGATTTCTTAGATGGATTTGGTGCCTTGGACATGAGCTAGGACCTTAAGATTCTGCATGAAAGGAGGACTAGCAGCCGAGTTGCAGGGAAGAATGTGAAAAGTGTTCATATGTAGTAAAAACCTTGAGAAATCCGTCCGTTTTCGTCATTGGTTATCGAATCGCCTTAAAGCTAGATCGTCACTTGGCCGCTCTTCTCTCTGAAACGGCTGTACTTATCGTCTGCAAAGCTATGTGGCGTGCTGCGGTATGCGGAGACACTAAAAGCACCATAGTAGGACACAGATTAAGCTTCTAAGTTGATGTAATAGCCAGTAAGAAGTAGTACAATTCAAGTTTTAGGTACTGATTATTGACTTTTTAGCTGGCTTTGGTGCCTTGGACATGAGCTAGGACCTTAAGATTCTGCATGAAAGGAGGACTAGCAGCCGCGTTGCACGGGAGAATGTGAAATGTGTTCATATGTAGTAAAAACTTGAGAAATCCGTCTGTTTCCCGTCATTTGTTATCGAATACGACTTAAAGCCCGATCGTCACATTGGCCGCTCTTCTCTCTGAAAACGGTTGTACTTATCGTCTTCAAAGCTATGTCGCGTGCTGCGGTATGCGGAGACACTAAAAGCCACCATAGTAGAACACAGACGAAGCTTCTAAGTTGATGTAATAGCCAGTAAGAAGTAGTACAAATTCAAGTTTTAGGTATCGATTATTGACTTTTTAGCTGGCTTTGGTGCCTTGGACATGAGCTAGGACCTTAAGATTCTGCATGAAAGGAGGACTAGCAGCCGAGTTGCACGGGAGAATGTGAAAAGTGTTTCATATGTAGTAAAAACCTGAGAAATCCGTCCGTTTTCGTCATTTGTTATCGAATCGACTTAAAGCCAAGATCGTCACATTGGCCGCTCTTCTCTCTGAAACGGTTGTACTTATCGCCTGCAAAGCTATGTCGCGTGATGCGGTATGCGGAGACACTAAAAGCACCATAGTAGAACACAGATGAAGCTTCTAAGTTGATGTAATAGCCAGTAAGAAGTATTACAATTCAAGTTTTAGGTATCGATTATTGACTTTTTAGCTGGCTTTTGGTGCCTTGGACATGAGCTAGGACCTTAAGAATTCTGCATGAAAGGAGGACTAGCAGCCGAGTTGCACCTGAGAATGTGAAAAAGTATTCAAATGTAGTAAAAACCTGAGAAATCCGTCCGTTTTCCGTCATTTGTTATCGAATCGACTTAAAGCCAGATCGTCACATTGGCCGCTCTTCTCTCTGAAACGATTGTACTTATCGTCTTCAAAGCTATGGTCGCGTGCTTGCGGTATGCGGAGACACTAAAAAGCACCATAGTAGAACACAGATGAAGCTTCTAAGTTGATGTAATAGCCAGTAAGAAGTAGTACAATTCAAGTTTTTAGGTATCGATTATTGATTTTTTAGCTGGCTTTGTTGCCTTGGACATGAGCTAGGACCTTAAGATTCAGCAAGAAAGGAGGACTAGCAGCCGAGTTGCAGGGGAGAATGTGAAAAAGTGTTCATATGTAGTAAAAACCCTTGAGAAATCCGTCCGTTTTTCGTCATTTGTTATCGAATCGACTTAAAGCCAAGATCGTCACATTGGCCTCTCTTCTCTCTGAAACGGCTGTACTTATCGTCTTCAAAGCTATGTCGCGTGCTGCGGTATTGCGGAGACACTAAAAAGCACCATAGTAGAACACAGATGAAGCTTCTAAGTTGATGTAATAGCCAGTAAGAAGTAGTACAATTCAAGTTTTAGGTATCGATTATTGACTTTTTAGCTGGCTTTGGTGCCTTGGACATGAGCTAGAGACCTTAAGATTCTGCATGAAAGGAGGACATAGCAGCCGAGTTGCAGGGAAGAATGTGAAAACTGTTCATATGTAGTAAAAACCTGAGAAATCCGTCCGTTTTCGTCATTTGTTATCGAATCGCCTTAAAGCTAGATCGTCACTTGGCCGCTCTTCTCTCTCTGAAACGGCTGTACTTATCGTCTGCACAGCTATGTGGCGTGCTGCGGTATGCGGAGACACTAAAAGCACCATAGTAGAACACGGATTAAGCTTCTAAGTTGATGTCAATAGCCAGTAAGAAGTAGTACAATTCAAGTTTTAGGTACTGATTATTTGACTTTTTAGCTGGCTTTGGTACCTTGGACATGAGCTAGGACCTTAAGATTCTGCATGAAAGGAGGACTAGCAGCCCGCGTTGTATGGGAGAATGTGAAAAGTGTTCATATGTAGTAAAATCTGAGAAATCCGTCCGTTTTCGTCATTTGTTATCGAATCGACTTAAAGCCAGATCGTCACATTGGCCGCTCTTCTCTCTGAAACAGGCTGTACTTATCGCCTGCAAAGCTATGTCGCGTGATGCGGTATGCGGAGACACTAAAAGCACACATAGTAGAACACAGATGAAGCTTCTATGATGATGTAATAGCCAGTTAAGAAGTAGTACAATTAAAGTTTTAGAGTATCGATTATTGACTTTTTAGCTGGCTTTGGTGCCTTGGACATGAGCTAGGACCCTTAAGATTCTGCATGAAAGGAGGACTAGCAGCCGCGTTGGATGGGAGAATGTGAAAAGTAGTTCATATGTAGTAAAAACCTGAGAAATCCGTCCGTTTTCCGTCATTTGTTATCGAATCGACTTAAAGCCAGATCGTCACATTGGCCGCTCTTCTCTCTGAAACGGTTGTACTTATCGCCTGCAAAGCTATGTCGCGTGATGCGGTATGCGGAGACACTAAAAGCACCCATAGTAGAACACAGATGAATGCTTCTAAGTTGATGTAATAGCCAGTAAGAAAGTAGTACAATTCAACTTTTAGGTATATCTGTCTCGCGTGTGTTGAAAGAAGGACTAGCAGCCGAGTTGCACGGGAGAATGTGAAAAGTGTTCATATGTAGTAAAAACCTGAGAAATCCGTCCGTTTTGGTCATTTGTTATCGAATCGACTTAAAGCCAGATCGTAACATTGGCCGCTCTTCTCTCTGAAACGGTTGTACTTATCGTCTGCAAAGCTATGTCGCGTGCTGCGGTATGCGGAGACTCTAAAAGCACCATAGTAGAACACAGAAGAAGCTTCTAAGTTGATGTAATAGCCAGTAAGAAGTAGTACAATTCAAGTTTTAGGTATCGATTATTGACTTTTTAGCTGGCTTTGGTGCCTTGGACATGAGCTAGGACCTTAAGATTCTGCATGAAAGGAGGACTAGCAGCCGCGTTGCACGGGAGAATGTGAAATGTGTTCATATGTAGTAGAAACCTGAGAAATCCGTCCGTTTTCGTCATTTGTTATGGAATCGACTTAAAGCCCGATCGTCACATTGGCCGCTCTTCTCTCTGAAACGGTTGTACTTATCGTCTGCAAAGCTAAGTCGCGTGCTGCGGTATGCGGAGACAATAAAATCACCATAGTAGAACACAGATGAAGCTTCTAAGTCGATGTAATAGCCAGTAAGAAGTGGTACAATTCAAGTTTTAGGTATCGGTTATTGACTTCTTAGATGGATTTGGTGCCTTGGACATGAGCTAGGACCTTAAGATTCTGCATGAAAGGAGGACTAGCAGCCGAGTTGCACGGGACAATATGAAAAGTGTTCATATGTAGAAAAAACCTGAGAAATCCGTCCGTTTTCGTCATTTGTTATCGAATCGCCTTAAAGCCAGATCGTCACTTGGCCGCTCTTCTCTCTGAAACGGCTGTACTTATCGTCTGCAAAGCTATGTGGCGTGTTGCGGTATGCGGAGACACTAAAAGCACCATAGTAGAACACAGATTAAGCTTCTAAGTTGATGTAATAGCCAGTAAGAAGTAGTACAATTCAAGTTTTAGGTACTGATTATTGACTTTTTAGCTGGCTTTGGTGCCTTGGACATGAGCTAGGACCTTAAGATTCTGCATGAAAGGAGGACTAGCAGCCGAGTTGCACGGGAGAATGTGAAAAGTGTTCATATGTAGTAAAAACCTGAGAAATCCGTCCGTTTTCGTCATTTGTTATCGAATCGACTTAAAGCCAGATCGTCACATTGGCCGCTCTTCTCTCTGAAACGGTTGTACTTATCGTCTGCAAAGCTATGTCGCGTGATGCGGTATGCGGAGACACCAAAAGCACCATAGTATAAAACAGATGAAGCTTCTAAGTTGATGTAATAGCCAGTAAGAAGTAGTACAACTCAAGTTTTAGGTATCGATTATTGACTTTTTAGCTGGCTTTGGTGCCTTGGACATGAGCTAGGACCTTAAGATTCTGCATGAAAGGAGGACTAGCAGCCGCGTTGCACGGGAGAGTGTGAAATGTGTTCATATGTAGTAGAAACCTGAGAAATCCGTCCGTTTTCGTCATTTGTTATCGAATCGACTTAAAGCCCGATCGTCACATTGGCCGCTCGTCTCTCTGAAACGTTTGTACTTATCGTCTGCAAAGCTACGTCGCGTGCTGCGGTATGCGGAGACAATAAAATCACCATAGTAGAACACAGATGAAGCTTCTAAGTCGATGTAATAGCCAGTAAGAAGTAGTACAATTCAAGTTTTAGGTATCGATTATTGACTTCTTAGATGGATTTGGTGCCTTGGACATGAGCTAGGACCTTAAGATTCTGCATGAAAGGAGGACTAGCAGCCGAGTTGCACGGGACAATATGAGAAGTGTTCATATGTAGTAAAAACCTGAGAAATCCGTCCGTTTTCGTCATTTGTTATCGAGTCGCCTTAAAGCTAGATCGTCACTTGGCCGCTCTTCTCTCTGAAACGGCTGTACTTGTCGTCTTCAAAGCTATGTGGCGTGCTGCGGTATGCGGAGACACTAAAAGCACCATAGTAGAACACAGATGAAGCTTCTATGATGATGTAATAGCCAGTAAGAAGTAGTACAATTAAAGTTTTAGGTATCGATTATTGACTTTTTGCTGGCTTTGGTGCCTTGGACATGAGCTAGGACCTTAAGATTCTGCATGAAAGGAGGACTAGCAGCCGCGTTGCACGGGAGAATGTGAAATGTGTTCATATGTAGTAGAAACCTGAGAAATCCGTCCGTTTTCGTCATATGTTATCGAATCGACTTAAAGCCCGATCGTCACATTGGCCGCTCTTCTCTCTGAAACGTTTGTACTTATCGTCTGCAAAGCTACGTCGCGTGCTGCGGTATGCGGAGACAATAAAATCACCATAGTAGAACACAGATGAAGCTTCTAAGTCGATGTAATAGCCAGTAAGAAGTAGTACAATTCAAGTTTTAGGTATCGATTATTGACTTCTTAGATGGATTTGGTGCCTTGGACATGAGCTAGGACCTTAAGATTCTGCATGAAAGAAGGACTAGCAGCCGAGTTGCACGGGACAATATGAAATGTGTTCATATGTAGTAAAAACCTGAGAAATCCGTCCGTTTTCGTCATTTGTTATCGAATCGCCTTAAAGCTAGATCGTCACTTGGCCGCTCTTCTCTCTGAAACGGCTGTACTTATCGTCTACAAAGCTATGTGGCGTGCTGCGGTATGCGGAGACACTAAAAGCAACATAGTAGAACACAGATTAAGCTTCTAAGTTGATGTAATAGCCAGTAAGAAGTAGTACAATTCAAGTTTTAGGTACTGATTATTGACTTTTTAGCTGGCTTTGGTGCCTTGGACATGAGCTAGGACCTTAAGATTCTGCATGAAAGGAGGACTAGCAGCCGCGTTAGATGGGAGAATGTGAAAAGTGTTCATATGTAGTAAAATCTGAGAAATCCGTCCGTTTTCGTCACATGTTATCGAATCGACTTAAAGCCAGATCGTCACATTGGCCGCTCTTCTCTCTGAAACGGTTGTACTTATCGCGTGCAAAGCTATGTCGCGTGATGCGGTATGCGGAGACACTAAAAGCACCATAGTAGAACACAGATGAAGCGTCTATGATGAGGTAATAGCCAGTAAGAAGTAGTACAATTAAAGTTTTAGGTATCGATTATTGACTTTTTGCTGGCTTTGGTGCCTTGGACATGAGCTAGGACCTTAAGATTCTGCATGAAAGGAGGACTAGCAGCCGCGTTGGATGGGAGAATGTGAAAAGTGTTCATATGTAGTAAAAAACTGAGAAATCCGTCCGTTTTCGTCATTTGTTATCGAATCGACTTAAAGCCAGATCGTCACATTGGCCGCTCTTCTCTCTGAAACGGTTGTACTTATCGCCTGCAAAGCTATGTCGCGTGATGCGGTATGCGGAGACACTAAAAGCACCATAGTAGAACACAGATGAAGCTTCTAAGTTGATGTAATAGCCAGTAAGAAGTAGTACAATTCAAGTTTTAGGTATCGATTATTGACTTTTTAGCTGGCTTTGGTGCCTTGGACATGACCTAGGACCTTAAGATTCTGCATGAAAGGAGGACTAGCAGCCGAGTTGCACGGGAGAATGTGAAAAGTGTTCATATGTAGTAAAAACCTGAGAAATCCGTCCGTTTTCGTCATTTGTTATCGAATCGACTTAAAGCCAGATCGTAACATTGGCCGCTCTTCTCTCTGAAACGGTTGTACTAATCGTCTGCAAAGCTATGTCGTATGCTGCGGTAGGCGGAGACACTGAAACCACCACAGTAGAACACAGATGAAGCTTCTAATTTGATGTAATAGCCAGTAAGAAATAGTACAATTCAAGTTTTAGGTATCGATTATTGACTTTTTAGCTGGCCTTGATGCCTTGGACATGAGCTAGGACTTTAAGAATCTGAATGAAAGGAGGACTAGCAGCCGAGTTGCAGGGAAGAATGTGAAAAGTGTTCATATGTAGTAAAAACCTGAGAAATCCGTCCGTTTTCGTCATTTGTTATCGAATCGACTTAAAGCCAGATAGTCACATTGGCCGCTCTTCTCTCTGAAACGGTTGTACTTATCGTCTGCAAAGCTATGTCGCGTGCTGCGGTATGCGGAGACTCTAAAAGCACCATAGTAGAACACAGATGAAGCTTCTAAGTTGATGTAATAGCCAGTAAGAAGTAGTACAATTCAAGTTTTAGGTACTGATTATTTACTTTTTAGCTGGCTTTGGTGCCTTGGACATGAGCTAGGATATTAAGATTCTGCATGAAAGGAGGACTAGCAGCCGCGTTGCACGGGAGAATGTGAAATGTGTTCATATGTAGTAAAAACCTGAGAAATCCGTCCGTTTTCGTCATTTGTTATCGAATCGACTTAAAGCCCGATCGTCACATTGGCCGCTCTTCTCTCTGAAACGGTTGTACTTATCGTCTGCAAAGCTATGTCGCGTGCTGCGGTATGCGGAGACACTAAAAGAACCATGGTAGAACACAGATGAAGCTTCTAAGTTGATGTGTTAGCCAGTAAGAAGTAGTACAATTCAAGTTTTAGGTATCGATTATTGACTTTTTAGCTGGCTTTGGTGCCTTGGACATGAGCTAGGACCTTAAGATTCTGCATGAAAGGAGGACTAGCAGCCGCGTTGCACGGGAGAATGTGAAATGTGTTCATATGTAGTAGAAACCTGAGAAATCCGTCCGTTTTCGTCATTTGTTATGGAATCGACTTAAAGCCAGATCGTCACATTGGCCGCTCTTCTCTCAGAAACGGTTGTACTTTTCGTCTGCAAAGCTAAGCCGCGTGCTGCGGTATGCGGAGACAATAAAATCACCATAGTAGAACACAGATGAAGCTTCTAAGTCGATGTAATAGGCAGTAAGAAGTAGTACAATTCAAGTTTTAGGTATCGGTTATTGACTTCTTAGATGGATTTGGTGCCTTGGACATGAGCTAGGACCTTAAGATTCTGCATGAAAGGAGGACTAGCAGCCGAGTTGCACGGGACAATATGAAAAGTGTTCATATGTAGAAAAAACCTGAGAGATCCGTCCGTTTTCGTCATTTGTTATCGAATCTCCTTAAAGCCAGATCGTCACTTGGCCGATCTTCTCTCTGAAACGGCTGTACTTATCGTCTGCAAAGCTATGTGGCGTGCTGCGGTATGCGTAGACACTAAAAGCACCATAGTAGAACACAGATGAAGCTTCTATGATGATGTAATAGCCAGTAAGTAGTAGCACACTTAAAGTTGTAGGTATCGATTATTGACTTTTTAGCTGGCTTTGGTGTCTTGGACATGAGCTAGGACCTTAAGATTCTGCATGAAAGGAGGACTAGCAGCCGCGTTGGATGGGAGGATGTGAAAAGTGTTCATATGTAGTAAAAACCTGAGAAATCCGTCCGTTTTCGTCATTTGTTATCGAATCGACTTAAAGCCAGATCGTCACATTGGCGGCTCTTCTCTCTGAAACGGTTGTACTTATCGCCTGCGAAGCTATGTCGCGTGATGCGGTATGCGGAGACACTAAAAGCACCATAGTAGAACACAGATGAAGCTTCTAAGTTGATGTAATAGCCAGTAAGAAGTAGTACAATTCAAGTTTTAGGTATCGATTATTGACTTTTTAGCTGGCTTTGGTGCCTTGGACATGAGCTAGGACCTTAAGATTCTGCATGAAAGGATGACTAGCAGCCGAGTTGCACGGGAGAATGTGAAAAGTGTTCATATGTAGTAAAAACCTGAGAAATCCGTCTGTTTTCGTCATTTGTTATCGAATCGACTTAAAGCCAGATCGTCACATTGGCTGCTCTTCTCTCTGAAACGGTTGTACTTATCACCTGCAAAGCTATGTCGCGTGACGCGGTATGTGGAGACACTAAAACCACCACAGTAGAACACAGATGAAGCTTCTAATTTGATGTAATAGCCAGTAAGAAATAGTACAATTCAAGTTTTAGGTATCGATTATTGACTTTTTAGCTGGCTTTGATGCCTTGGACATGAGCTAGGACCTTAAGAATCTGCATGAAAGGAGGACTAGCAGCCGAGTTGCAGGGAAGAATGTGAAAAGTGGTCATATGTAGTAAAAACCTGAGAAATCCGTCCGTTTTCGTCATTTGTTATCGAATCGACTTAAAGCCAGATCGTCACATTGGCCGCTCTTCTCTCTGAAACGGTTGTAGTTATCGTCTGCAAAGCTATGTCGCGTGCTGCGGTATGTGGAGACTCTAAAAGCACCATAGTAGAACACAGATGAAGCTTCTAAGTTGATGTAATGGCCAGTAAGAAGTAGTACAATTCAAGTTTTAGGTACTGATTATTTACTTTTTAGCTGGCTTTGGTGCCTTGGACATGAGCTAGCACATTAAGATTCTGCATGAAAGGAGGACTAGCAGCCGCGTTGCACGGGAGAATGTGAAATGTGTTCATATGTAGTAAAAACCTGAGAAATCCGTCCGTTTTCGTCATTTGTTATCGAATCGACTTAAAGCCAGATCGTCACATTGGCCGCTCTTCTCTCTGAAACGGTTGTACTTATCGTCTGCAAAGCTATGTCGCGTGCTGCGGTATGCGGAGACTCTAAAAGCACCATAGTAGAACACAGATGAAGCTTCTAAGTTGATGTAATAGCCAGTAAGAAGTAGTACAATTCAAGTTTTAGGTATCGATTATTGACTTTTTAGCTGTCTTTGGTGCCTTGGACATGAGCTAGGACCTTAAGATTCTGCTTTAAAGGAGGACTAGCAGCTGAGTTGCACGGGAGAATGTGAAAAGTATTCATATGTAGTAAAAACCTGAGAAATCCGTCCGTTTTCGTCATTTGTTATCGAATCGACTTAAAGCCAGATCGTCACATTGGCCGCTCTTCTCTCCGTAACGGTTGTACTTATCGTCTTCAAAGCTATGTCGCGTGCTGCGGTATGCGGAGACACTAAAAGCACCATAGTAGAACACAGATGAAGCTTCTAAGTTGATGTAAGAGCCAGTAAGAAGTAGTACAATTCAAGTTTTAGGTATCGATTATTGACTTTTTAGCTGGCTTTGGTGCCTTGGACATGAGCTAGGGCCTTAAGATTCTGCATGAAAGGAGGACTAGTAGCCGCGTTGCACGGGAGAATGTGAAATGTGTTCATATGTAGTAGAAACCTGAGAAATCCGTACGTTTTCGTCATTTGTTATCGAATCGACTTAAAGCCCGATCGTCACATTAGCCGCTCTTCTCTCTGAAACGGTTGTACTTATCGTCTGCAAAGCTATGTCGCGTGCTGCGGTATGTGGAGACAATAAAATCACCATAGTAGAACACAGATGAAGTTTTAAGTCGATGTAATAGCCAGTAAGAAGTAGTACAATTCAAGTTTTAGGTATCGATTATTGACTTTTTAGCTGGCTTTGGTGCCTTGGACATGAGCTATGACCTTAAGATTCTGCATGAAATGAGGACTAGCAGCCGAGTTGCACGGGAGAATGTGAAAAGTGTTCATATGTAGTAAAAACCTGAGAAATCCGTCCGTTTTCGTCATTTGTGATCGAATCGACTTAAAGCCAGATCGTCACATTGGCCGTTCTTCTCTCTGGAACGGTTGTACTTATCGTCTGCAAAGCCATGTCGCGTGCTGCGGTATGCGGAGACACTAAAAGCACCATAGTAGAACACGGATGAAGCTTCTAAGTTGATGTAATAGCCTGTAAGAAGTAGTACAATACAAGTTTTAGGTATCGATTATTGACTTTTTAGCTGGCTTTCGTGCCTTGGACATTAGCTAGGACCTTAAGATACTACATGAAAGGAGGACTAGCAGCCGACTTGCACGGGAGAATGTGAAAAGTGTTCATATGTAGTAAAAACCTGAGAAATCCGTCCGTTTTCGTCATTTGTTATCGAATCGACTTAAAGCCAGATCGTCACATTGGCCGCTCTTCTCTCTGAAACGGTTGTACGTATCGTCTTCAAAGCTATGTCGCGTGCTGCGGTATGCGGAGACACTAAAAGCACCATAGTAGAACACAGATGAAGCTTCTAAGTTGATGTAAGGGCCAGTAAGAAGTAGTACAATTCAAGTTTTAGGTATCGATTATTGACTTTTTAGCTGGCTTTGGTGCCTTGGACATGAGCTAGGACCTTAAGATTCTGCATGAAAGGAGGACTAGCAGCCGCGTTGGATGGGAGGATGTGAAAAGTGTTCATATGTAGTAAAAACCTGAGAAATCCGTCCGTTTTCGTCATTTGTGATCGAATCGACTTAAAGCCAGATCGTCACTTGGCCGATCTTCTCTCTGAAACGGCTGTACTTATCGTCTGCAAAGCTATGTGGCGTGCTGCGGTATGCGTAGACACTAAAAGCACCATAGTAGAACACAGATGAAGCTTCTATGATGATGTAATAGCCAGTAAGTAGTAGCACACTTAAAGTTGTAGGTATCGATTATTGACTTTTTAGCTGGCTTTGGTGTCTTGGACATGAGCTAGGACCTTAAGATTCTGCATGAAAGGAGGACTAGCAGCCGCGTTGGATGGGAGGATGTGAAAAGTGTTCATATGTAGTAAAAACCTGAGAAATCCGTCCGTTTTCGTCATTTGTTATCGAATCGACTTAAAGCCAGATCGTCACATTGGCGGCTCTTCTCTCTGAAACGGTTGTACTTATCGCCTGCGAAGCTATGTCGCGTGATGCGGTATGCGGAGACACTAAAAGCACCATAGTAGAACACAGATGAAGCTTCTAAGTTGATGTAATAGCCAGTAAGAAGTAGTACAATTCAAGTTTTAGGTATCGATTATTGACTTTTTAGCTGGCTTTGGTGCCTTGGACATGAGCTAGGACCTTAAGATTCTGCATGAAAGGATGACTAGCAGCCGAGTTGCACGGGAGAATGTGAAAAGTGTTCATATGTAGTAAAAACCTGAGAAATCCGTCTGTTTTCGTCATTTGTTATCGAATCGACTTAAAGCCAGATCGTCACATTGGCTGCTCTTCTCTCTGAAACGGTTGTACTTATCACCTGCAAAGCTATGTCGCGTGACGCGGTATGTGGAGACACTAAAACCACCACAGTAGAACACAGATGAAGCTTCTAATTTGATGTAATAGCCAGTAAGAAATAGTACAATTCAAGTTTTAGGTATCGATTATTGACTTTTTAGCTGGCTTTGATGCCTTGGACATGAGCTAGGACCTTAAGAATCTGCATGAAAGGAGGACTAGCAGCCGAGTTGCAGGGAAGAATGTGAAAAGTGGTCATATGTAGTAAAAACCTGAGAAATCCGTCCGTTTTCGTCATTTGTTATCGAATCGACTTAAAGCCAGATCGTCACATTGGCCGCTCTTCTCTCTGAAACGGTTGTAGTTATCGTCTGCAAAGCTATGTCGCGTGCTGCGGTATGTGGAGACTCTAAAAGCACCATAGTAGAACACAGATGAAGCTTCTAAGTTGATGTAATGGCCAGTAAGAAGTAGTACAATTCAAGTTTTAGGTACTGATTATTTACTTTTTAGCTGGCTTTGGTGCCTTGGACATGAGCTAGCACATTAAGATTCTGCATGAAAGGAGGACTAGCAGCCGCGTTGCACGGGAGAATGTGAAATGTGTTCATATGTAGTAAAAACCTGAGAAATCCGTCCGTTTTCGTCATTTGTTATCGAATCGACTTAAAGCCAGATCGTCACATTGGCCGCTCTTCTCTCTGAAACGGTTGTACTTATCGTCTGCAAAGCTATGTCGCGTGCTGCGGTATGCGGAGACTCTAAAAGCACCATAGTAGAACACAGATGAAGCTTCTAAGTTGATGTAATAGCCAGTAAGAAGTAGTACAATTCAAGTTTTAGGTATCGATTATTGACTTTTTAGCTGTCTTTGGTGCCTTGGACATGAGCTAGGACCTTAAGATTCTGCTTTAAAGGAGGACTAGCAGCTGAGTTGCACGGGAGAATGTGAAAAGTATTCATATGTAGTAAAAACCTGAGAAATCCGTCCGTTTTCGTCATTTGTTATCGAATCGACTTAAAGCCAGATCGTCACATTGGCCGCTCTTCTCTCCGTAACGGTTGTACTTATCGTCTTCAAAGCTATGTCGCGTGCTGCGGTATGCGGAGACACTAAAAGCACCATAGTAGAACACAGATGAAGCTTCTAAGTTGATGTAAGAGCCAGTAAGAAGTAGTACAATTCAAGTTTTAGGTATCGATTATTGACTTTTTAGCTGGCTTTGGTGCCTTGGACATGAGCTAGGGCCTTAAGATTCTGCATGAAAGGAGGACTAGTAGCCGCGTTGCACGGGAGAATGTGAAATGTGTTCATATGTAGTAGAAACCTGAGAAATCCGTACGTTTTCGTCATTTGTTATCGAATCGACTTAAAGCCCGATCGTCACATTAGCCGCTCTTCTCTCTGAAACGGTTGTACTTATCGTCTGCAAAGCTATGTCGCGTGCTGCGGTATGTGGAGACAATAAAATCACCATAGTAGAACACAGATGAAGTTTTAAGTCGATGTAATAGCCAGTAAGAAGTAGTACAATTCAAGTTTTAGGTATCGATTATTGACTTTTTAGCTGGCTTTGGTGCCTTGGACATGAGCTATGACCTTAAGATTCTGCATGAAATGAGGACTAGCAGCCGAGTTGCACGGGAGAATGTGAAAAGTGTTCATATGTAGTAAAAACCTGAGAAATCCGTCCGTTTTCGTCATTTGTGATCGAATCGACTTAAAGCCAGATCGTCACATTGGCCGTTCTTCTCTCTGGAACGGTTGTACTTATCGTCTGCAAAGCCATGTCGCGTGCTGCGGTATGCGGAGACACTAAAAGCACCATAGTAGAACACGGATGAAGCTTCTAAGTTGATGTAATAGCCTGTAAGAAGTAGTACAATACAAGTTTTAGGTATCGATTATTGACTTTTTAGCTGGCTTTCGTGCCTTGGACATTAGCTAGGACCTTAAGATACTACATGAAAGGAGGACTAGCAGCCGACTTGCACGGGAGAATGTGAAAAGTGTTCATATGTAGTAAAAACCTGAGAAATCCGTCCGTTTTCGTCATTTGTTATCGAATCGACTTAAAGCCAGATCGTCACATTGGCCGCTCTTCTCTCTGAAACGGTTGTACGTATCGTCTTCAAAGCTATGTCGCGTGCTGCGGTATGCGGAGACACTAAAAGCACCATAGTAGAACACAGATGAAGCTTCTAAGTTGATGTAAGGGCCAGTAAGAAGTAGTACAATTCAAGTTTTAGGTATCGATTATTGACTTTTTAGCTGGCTTTGGTGCCTTGGACATGAGCTAGGACCTTAAGATTCTGCATGAAAGGAGGACTAGCAGCCGAGTTGCACGGGAGAATGTGAAAAGTGTTCATATGTAGTAAAAACCTGAGAAATCCGTACGTTTTCGTCATTTGTTATCGAATCGACTTAAAGCCAGATCGTCACATTGGCCGCTCTTCTCTCTGAAACGGTTGTACTTATCGTCTGCAAAGCTATGTCGCGTGCTGCGGTATGCGGAGACACTAAAAGCACCATAGTAGAACACAGATGAAGCATCTATGATGATGTAATAGCCAGTAAGTAGTAGTACAATTAAAGTTTTAGGTATCGATTATTGACTTTTTAGCTGGCTTTGGTGCCTTGGACATCAGCTAGGAACTTAAGATTCTGCATGAAAGGAGGACTAGCAGCCGCGTTGGATGGGAGAATGTGAAAAGTGTTCATATGTAGTAAAAACCTGAGAAATCCGTCGGTTTTCGTCATTTGTTATCGAATCGACTTAAAGCCAGATCGTCACATTGGCCGCTCTTCTCTCTGAAACGGTTGTACTTATCGCCTGCAAAGCTATGTCGCGTGATGCGGTATGCGGAGACACTAAAAGCACCATAGTAGAACACAGATGAAGCTTCTAATTTGATGTAATAGCCAGTAAGAAATAGTACAATTCAAGTTTTAGGTATCGATTATTGACTTTTTAGCTGGCTTTGATGCCTTGGACATGAGCTAGGACCTTAAGAATCTGCATGAAAGGAGGACTTGCAGCCGAGTTGCAGGGAAGAATGTGAAAAGTGTTCATATGTAGTAAAAACCTGAGAAATCCGTCCGTTTTCGTCATTTGTTATCGAATCGACTTAAAGCCAGATCGTCACATTGGCCGCTCTTCTCTCTGAAACGGTTGTAGTTATCGTCTGCAAAGCTATGTCTCGTGCTGCGGTATGCGGAGACTCTAAAAGCACCATAGTAGAACACAGAGGAAGCTTCTAAGTTGATGTAATAGCCAGTAAGAAGTAGTACAATTCAAGTTTTAGGTACTGATTATTTACTTTTTAGCTGGCTTTGGTGCCTTGGACATGAGCTAGCACATTAAGATTCTGCATGAAAGGAGGACTAGCAGCCGCGTTGCACGGGAGAATGTGAAATGTGTTCATATGTAGTAAAAACCTGAGAAATCCGTCGGTTTTCGTCATTTGTTATCGAATCGACTTAAAGCCAGATCGTCACATTGGCCGCTCTTCTCTCTGAAACGGTTGTACTTATCGCCTGCAAAGCTATGTCGCGTGATGCGGTATGCGGAGACACTAAAAGCACCATAGTAGAACACAGATGAAGCTTCTAAGTTGATGTAATAGCCAGTAAGAAGTAGTACAATTCAAGTTTTAGGTATCGATTATTGACTTTTTAGCTGTCTTTGGTGTCTTGGACATGAGCTATGACCTTAAGATTCTGCATGAAATGAGGACTAGCAGCCGAGTTGCACGGGAGAATGTGAAAAGTGTTCATATGTAGTAAAAACCTGAGAAATCCGTCCGTTTTCGTCATTTGTGATCGAATCGACTTAAAGCCAGATCGTCACATTGGCCGCTCTTCTCTCTGGAACGGTTGTACTTATCGTCTGCAAAGCTATGTCGCGTGCTGCGGTATGCGGAGACACTAAAAGCACCATAGTAGAACACGGATGAAGCTTCTAAGTTGATGTAAGGGCCAGTAAGAAGTAGTACAATTCAAGTTTTAGGTATCGATTATTGACTTTTTAGCTGGCTTTGGTGCCTTGGACATGAGCTATGACCTTAAGATTCTGCATGAAAGGAGGACTAGCAGCCGAGTTGCACGGGAGAATGTGAAAAGTGTTCATATGTAGTAAAAGCCTGAGAAATCCGTCCGTTTTCGTCATTTGTTATCGAATCGACTTATAGCCAGATCGTCACATTGGCCGCTCTTCTCTCTGAAACGGTTGTACTTATCGTCTGCAAAGCTATGTCGCGTGCTGCGGTATGCGGAGACACTAAAAGCACCATAGTAGAACACAGATGAAGCTTCTATGATGATGTAATAGCCAGTAAGTAGTAGTACAATTAAAGTTTTAGGTATCGATTATTGACTTTTTAGCTGGCTTTGGTGCCTTGGACATGAGCTAGGAACTTAAGATTCTGCATGAAAGGAGGACTAGCAGCCGCGTTGGATGGGAGAATGTGAAAAGTGTTCATATGTAGTAAAAACCTGAGAAATCCGTCCGTTTTCGTCATTTGTTATCGAATCGACTTAAAGCCAGATCGTCACATTGGCCGCTCTTCTCTCTGAAACGGTTGTACTTATCGCCTGCAAAGCTATGTCGCGTGATGCGGTATGCGGAGACACTAAAAGCACCATAGTAGAACACAGATGAAGCATCTAAGTTGATGTAATAGCCAGTAAGAAGTAGTACAATTCAAGTTTTAGGTATTGATTATTGACTTTTTAGCTGGCTTTGGTGCCTTGGACATGAGCTAGGACCTTAAGATTCTGCATGAAAGGAGGACTAGCAGCCGAGTTGCACGGGAGAATGTGAAAAGTGTTCATATGTAGTAAAAACCTGAGAAATCCGTCCGTTTTCGTCATTTGTTATCGAATCGACTTAAAGCCAGATCGTCACATTGGCCGCTCTTCTCTCTGAAACGGTTGTACTTATCACCTGCAAAGCTATGTCGCGTGACGCGGTATGCGGAGACACTAAAAGCACCATAGTAGAACACAGATGAAGCTTCTATGATGATGTAATAGCCAGTAAGAAGTAGTACAATTAAAGTTTTAGGTATCGATTATTGACTTTTTAGCTGGCTTTGGTGCCTTGGACATGAGCTAGGACCTTAAGATTCTGCATGAAAGCTGGACTAGCAGCCGCGTTGGATGGGAGAATGTGAAATGTGTTCATATGTAGTAAAAACCTGAGCAATCCGTCCGTTTTCGTCATTTGTTATCGAATCGACTTAAAGCCAGATCGTCACATTGGCTGCTCTCATCTCTGAAACGGTTGTCCTTATCGCCTGCAAAGCTATGTCGCGTGATGCGGTATGCGGAGACACTAAAAGCACCATAGTAGAACACAGATGAAGCTTCTAAGTTGATGTAATAGCCAGTAAGAAGTAGTACAATTCAAGTTTTAGGTATCGATTATTGACTTTTTAGCTGGCTTTGGTGCCTTGGACATGAGCTAGGACCTTAAGATTCTGCATGAAAGGAGGACTAGCAGCCGAGTTGCACGGGAGAATGTGAAAAGTGTTCATATGTAGTAAAAACCTGAGAAATCCGTCCGTTTTCGTCATTTGTTATCGAATCGACTTAAAGCCAGATCGTCACATTGGCCGCTCTTCTCTCTGAAACGGTTGTACTTATCGCCTGCAAAGCTATGTCGCGTGATGCGGTATGCGGAGACACTAAGAGCACCATAGTAGAACACAGATGAAGCTTCTATGATGATGTAATAGCCAGTAAGAAGTAGTACAATTAAAGTTTTAGGTATCGATTATTGACTTTTTAGCTGGCTTTGGTGCCTTGGACATGAGCTAGGACCTTAAGATTCTGCATGAAAGGAGGACTAGCAGCCGAGTTGCACGGGAGAATGTGAAAAGTGTTCATATGTAGTAAAAACCTGAGAAATCCGTCCGTTTTCGTCATTTGTTATCGAATCGACTTAAAGCCAGATCGTCACATTGGCCGCTCTTCTCTCTGAAACGGTTGTACTTATCGTCTGCAAAGCTATGTCGTATGCTGCGGTAGGCGGAGACACTGAAACCACCACAGTAGAACACAGATGAAGCTTCTAATTTGATGTAATAGCCAGTAAGAAATAGTACAATTCAAGTTTTAGGTATCGATTATTGAGTTTTTAGCTGGCTTTGATGCCTTGGACATGAGCTAGGACCTTAAGAATCTGCATGAAAGGAGGACTAGCAGCCGAGTTGCAGGGAAGAATGTGAAAAGTGTTCATATGTGGTAAAAACCTGAGAAATCCGTCCGTTTTCGTCATTTGTTATCGAATCGACTTAAAGCCAGATCGTCACATTGGCCGCTCTTCTCTCTGAAACGGTTGTACTTATCGTCTGCAAAGCTATGTCGCGTGCTGCGGTATGCGGAGACTCTAAAAGCACCACAGTAGAACACAGATGAAGCTTCTAAGTTGATGTAATAGCCAGTAAGAAGTAGTACAATTCTAGTTTTAGGTACTGATTATTTACTTTTTAGCTGGCTTTGGTGCCTTGGACATGAGCTAGGACATTAAGATTCTGCATGAAAGGAGGACTAGCAGACGCGTTGCACGGGAGAATGTGAAATGTGTTCATATGTAGTAAAAACCTGAGAAATCCGTCCGTTTTCGTCATTTGTTATCGAATCGACTTAAAGCCAGATCGTCACATTGGCCGCTCTTCTCTCTGGAACGGTTGTACGTATCGTCTGCAAAGCTATGTCGCGTGCTGCGGTATGCGGAGACACTAAAAGCACCATAGTAGAACACGTATGAAGCTTCTAAGTTGATGTAATAGCCTGTAAGAAGTAGTACAATACAAGTTTTAGGTATCGATTATTGACTTTTTAGCTGGCTTTCGTGCCTTGGACATTAGCTAGGACCTTAAGATACTACATGAAAGGAGGACTAGCAGCCGAATTGCACGGGAGAATGTGAAAAGTGTTCATGTGTAGTAAAAACCTGAGAAATCCGTCCGTTTTCGTCATTTGTTATCGAATCGACTTAAAGCCAGATCGTCACATTGGCCGCTCTTCTCTCTGAAACGGTTGTACTTATCGCCTTCAAAGCTATGTCGCGTGCTGCGGTATGCGGAGACACTAAAAGCACCATAGTAGAACACAGATGAAGCTTCTAAGTTGATGTAAGGGCCAGTAAGAAGTAGTATAATTCAAGTTTTAGGTATCGATTATTGACTTTTTAGCTGGCTTTGGTGCCTTGGACATGAGCTAGGACCTTAAGATTCTGCATGAAAGGAGGACTAGCAGCCGAGTTGCACGGGAGAATGTGAAAAGTGTTCATATGTAGTAAAAACCTGAGAAATCCGTCCGTTTTCGTCATTTGTTATCGAATCGACTTAAAGCCAGATCGTCACATTGGCCGCTCTTCTCTCTGAAACGGTTGTACTTATCGTCTGCAAAGCTATGTCGCGTGCTGCGGTATGCGGAGACACTAAAAGCACCATAGTAGAACACAGATGAAGCTTCTATGATGATGTAATAGCCAGTAAGAAGTAGTACAATTAAAGTTTTAGGTATCGATTATTGACTTTTTAGCTGGCTTTGGTGCCTTGGACATGAGCTAGGACCTTAAGATTCTGCATGAAAGGAGGACTAGCAGCCGCGTTGGATGGGAGAATGTGAAAAGTGTTCATATGTAGTAAAAACCTGAGAAATCCGTCCGTTTTCGTCATTTGTTATCGAATCGACTTAAAGCCAGATCGTCACATTGGCCGCTCTTCTCTCTGAAACGGTTGTACTTATCGCCTGCAAAGCTATGTCGCATGATGCGGTATGCGGAGACACTAAAATCACCATAGTAGAACACAGATGAAGCTTCTAAGTTGATGTAATAGCCAGTAAGAAGTAGTACAATTCAAGTTTTAGGTATCGATTATTGACTTTTTAGCTGGCTTTGGTGCCTTGGACATGAGCTAGGACCTTAAGATTCTGCATGAAAGGAGGACTAGCAGCCGAGTTGCACGGGAGAAAGTGAAAAGTGTTCATATGTAGTAAAAACCTGAGAAATCCGTCCGTTTTCGTCATTTGTTATCGAATCGACTTAAAGCCAGATCGTCACATTGGCCGCTCTTCTCTCTGAAACGGTTGTACTTATCGCCTGCAAAGCTATGTCGCGTGATGCGGTATGCGGAGACACTAAAAGCACCATAGTAGAACACAGATGAAGCTTCTATGATGATGTAATAGCCAGTAAGAAGTAGTACAATTAAAGTTTTAGGTATCGATTATTGACTTTTTAGCTGGCTTTGGTGCCTTGGACATGAGCTAGGACCTTAAGATTCTGCATGAAAGGAGGACTAGCAGCCGCGTTGGATGGGAGAATGTGAAAAGTGTTCATATGTAGTAAAAACCTGAGAAATCCGTCCGTTTTCGTCATTTGTTATCGAATCGACTTCAAGCCAGATCGTCACATTGGCCGCTCTTCTCTCTGAAACGGTTGTACTTATCGTCTGCAAAGCTATGTCGCGTGCTGCGGTATGCGGAGACTCTAAAAGCACCATAGTAGAACACAGATGAAGTTTCTAAGTTGATGTAATAGCCAGTAAGAAGTAGTACAATTCAAGTTTTAGGTATCGATTATTGACTTTTTAGCTGGCTTTGGTGCCTTGGACATGAGCTAGGACCTTAAGATTCTGCTTTAAAGGAGGACTATCAGCTGAGTTGCACGGGAGAATGTGAAAAGTATTCATATGTAGTAAAAACCTGAGAAATCCGTCCGTTTTCGTCATTTGTTATCGAATCGACTTAAAGCCAGATCGTCACATTGGCCGCTCCTCTCTCTGAAACGGTTGTACTTATCGTCTGCAAAGCTATGTCGCGTGCTGCGGTATGTGGAGACAATAAAATCACCATAGTAGAACACAGATGAAGTTTAAAGTCGATGTAATAGCCAGTAAGAAGTAGTACAATTCAAGTTTTAGGTATCGATTATTGACTATTTAGCTGGCTTTGGTGCCTTGGGCATGAGCTATGACCTTAAGATTCTGCATGAAAGGAGGACTAGCAGCCGAGTTGCACGGGAGAATGTGAAAAGTGTTCATATGTAGTAAAAACCTGAGAAATCCGTCCGCTTTCGTCATTTGTGATCGAATCGACTTAAAGCCAGATATTCACATTGGTCGCTCTTCTCTCTGGAACTGTTGTACTTATCGTCTGCAAAGCTATGTCGCGTGCTGCGGTATGCGGAGACACTAAAAGCACCATAGTAGAACACAGATGAGGCTTCTAAGTTGATGTAAGAGCCAGTAAGAAGTAGTACAATTTAAGTTTTAGGTATCGATTATTGACTTTTTGCTGGCTTTGGTGCCTTGGACATGAGCTAGGACCTTAAGATTCTGCATGAAAGGAGGACTAGTAGCCGCGTTGCACGGGAGAATGTGAAATGTGTTCATATGTAGTAGAAACCTGAGAAATCCGTACGTTTTCGTCATTTGTTATCGAATCGACTTAAAGCCCGATCGTCACATTGGCCGCTCTTCTCTCTGAAACGGTTGTACTTATCGTCTGCAAAGCTATGTCGCGTGCTGCGGTATGTGGAGACAATAAAATCACCATAGTAGAACACAGATGAAGTTTTAAGTCGATGTAATAGCCAGTAAGAAGTAGTACAATTCAAGTTTTAGGTATCGATTATTGACTTTTTAGCTGGCTTTGGTGCCTTGGACATGAGCTATGACCTTAAGATTCTGCATGAAAGGAGGACTAGCAGCCGAGTTGCACGGGAGAATGTGAAAAGTGCTCATATGTAGTAAAAACCTGAGAAATCCGTCCGTTTTCGTCATTTGTGATCGAATCGACTTAAAGCCAGATCGTCACATTGGCCGCTCTTCTCTCTGGAACGGTTGTACTTATCGTCTGCAAAGCTATTTCGCGTGCTGCGGTATGCGGAGACACTAAAAGCACCATAGTAGAACACGGATGAAGCTTCTAAGTTGATGTAATAGCCTGTAAGAAGTAGTACAATACAAGTTGTAGGTATCGATTATTGACTTTTTAGCTGGCTTTCGTGCCTTGGACATTAGCTAGGACCTTAAGATACTACATGAAAGGAGGACTAGCAGCCGACTCGCACGGGAGAATGTGAAAAGTGTTCATATGTAGTAAAAACCTGAGAAATCCGTCCGTTTTCGTCATTTGTTATCGAATCGACTTAAAGCCAGATCGTCACATTGGCCGCTCTTCTCTCTGAAACGGTTGTACGTATCGTCTTCAAAGCTATGTCGCGTGCTGCGGTATGCGGAGACACTAAAAGCACCATAGTAGAACACAGATGAAGCTTCTAAGTTGATGTAACGGCCAGTAAGAAGTAGTACAATTCAAGTTTTAGGTATCGATTATTGACTTTTTAGCTGGCTTTGGTGCCTTGGACATGAGCTAGGACCTTAAGATTCTGCATGAAAGGAGGACTAGCAGCCGAGTTGCACGGGAGAATGTGAAAAGTGTTCATATGTAGTAAAAACCTGAGGAATCCGTCCGTTTTCGTCATTTGTTATCGAATCGACTTAAAGCCAGATCGTCACATTGGCCGCTCTTCTCTCTGAAACGGTTGTACTTATCGTCTGCAAAGCTATGTCGCGTGCTGCGGTATGCGGAGACACTAAAAGCACCATAGTAGAACACAGATGAAGCTTCTATGATGATGTAATAGCCAGTAAGTAGTAGTACAATTAAAGTTTTAGGTATCGATTATTGACTTTTTAGCTGGCTTTGGTGCCTTGGACATGAGCTAGGACCTTAAGATTCTGCATGAAAGGAGGACTAGCAGCCGCGTTGGATGGGAGAATGTGAAAAGTGTTCATATGTAGTAAAAACCTGAGAAATCCGTCCGTTTTCGTCATTTGTTATCGAATCGACTTAAAGCCAGATCGTCACATTGGCCGCTCTTCTCTCTGAAACGGTTGTACTTATCGCCTGCAAAGCTATGTCGCGTGATGCGGTATGTGGAGAGAATAAAATCACCATAGTAGAACACAGATGAAGTTTTAAGTCGATGTAATAGCCAGTAAGAAGTAGTACAATTTAAGTTTTAGGTATCGATTATTGACTTTTTAGCTGGCTTTGGTGCCTTGGACATGAGCTATGACCTTAAGATTCTGCATGAAAGGAGGACTAGCAGCCGAGTTGCACGGGAGAATGTGAAAAGTGTTCATATGTAGTAAAAACCTTAGAAATCCGTCCGTTTTCGTAATTTGTGATCGAATCGACTTAAAGCCAGATATTCACATTGGCCGCTCTTCTCTCTGGAACGGTTGTACTTATCGTCTGCAAAGCTATGTCGCGTGCTGCGGTATGCGGAGACACTAAAAGCACCATAGTAGAACACAGATGAAGCTTCTAAGTTGATGTAAGAGCCAGTAAGAAGTAGTACAATTCAAGTTTTAGGTATCGATTATTGACTTTTTAGCTGGCTTTGGTGCCTTGGACATGAGCTAGGACCTTAAGATTCTGCATGAAAGGAGGACTAGTAGCCGCGTTGCACGGGAGAATGTGAAATGTGTTCATATGTAGTAGAAACCTGAGAAATCCGTACGTTTTCGTCATTTGTTATCGAATCGACTTAAAGCCCGATCGTCACATTGGCCGCTCTTCTCTCTGAAACGGTTGTACTTATCGTCTGCAAAGCTATGTCGCGTGCTGCGGTATGTGGAGACAATAAAATCACCATAGTAGAACACAGATGAAGTTTTAAGTCGATGTAATAGCCAGTAAGAAGTAGTACAATTCAAGTTTTAGGTATCGATTATTGACTTTTTAGCTGGCTTTGGTGCCTTCGACATGAGCTATGACCTTAAGATTCTGCATGAAAGGAGGACTAGCAGCCAAGTTGCACGGGAGAATGTGGAAAGTGTTCATATGTAGTAAAAACCTGAGAAATCCGTCCGTTTTCGTCATTTGTGATCGAATCGACTTAAAGCCAGATCGTCACATTGGCCGCTCTTCTCTCTGGAACGGTTGTACTTATCGTCTGCAAAGCTATGTCGCGTGCTGCGGTATGCGGAGACACTAAAAGCACCATAGTAGAACACGGATGAAGCTTCTAAGTTGATGTAATAGCCTGTAAGAAGTAGTACAATACAAGTTTTAGGTATCGATTATTGACTTTTTAGCTGGCTTTCGTGCCTTGGACATTAGCTAGGACCTTAAGATACTACATGAAAGGAGGACTAGCAGCCGACTTGCACGGGAGAATGTGAAAAGTGTTCATATGTAGTAAAAACCTGAGGAATCCGTCCGTTTTCGTCATTTGTTATCGAATCGACATAAAGCCAGATCGTCACATTGGCCGCTCTTCTCTCTGAAACGGTTGTACTTATCGTCTGCAAAGCTATGTCGCGTGCTGCGGTATGCGGAGACACTAAAAGCACCATAGTAGAACACAGATGAAGCTTCTATGATGATGTAATAGCCAGTAAGTAGTAGTACAATTAAAGTTTTAGGTATCGATTATTGACTTTTTAGCTGGCTTTAGTGCCTTGGACATGAGCTTGGACCTTAAGATTCTGCATGAAAGGAGGACTAGCAGCCGCGTTGGATGGGAGAATGTGAAAAGTGTTCATATGTAGTAAAAACCTGAGAAATCCGTCCGTTTTCGTCATTTGTTATCGAATCGACTTAAAGCCAGATCGTCACATTGGCCGCTCTTCTCTCTGAAACGGTTGTACTTATCGCCTGCAAAGCTATGTCGCGTGATGCGGTATGCGGAGACACTAAAAGCACCATAGTAGAACACAGATGAAGCATCTAAGTTGATGTAATAGCCAGTAAGAAGTAGTACAATTCAAGTTTTAGGTATCGATTATTGACTTTTTAGCTGGCTTTGGTGCCTTGGACATGAGCTAGGACCTTAAGATTCTGCATGAAAGGAGGACTAGCAGCCGAGTTGCACGGGAGAATGTGAAAAGTGTTCATATGTAGTAAAAACCTGAGAAATCCGTCCGTTTTCGTCATTTGTTATCGAATCGACTTAAGGCCAGATCGTCACATTGGCCGCTCTTCTCTCTGAAACGGTTGTACTTATCGCCTGCAAAGCTATGTCGCGTGTTGCGGTATGCGGAGACACTAAAAGCACCATAGTAGAACACAGATGAAGCTTCTATGATGATGTAATAGCCAGTAAGAAGTAGTACAATTAAAGTTTTAGGTATCGATTATTGACTTTTTAGCTGGCTTTGGTGCCTTGGACATGAGCTAGGACCTTAAGATTCTGCATGAAAGGAGGACTAGCAGCCGCGTTGGATGGGAGAATGTGAAAAGTGTTCATATGTAGTAAAAACCTGAGAAATCCGTCCGTTTTCGTCATTTGTTATCGAATCGACTTAAAGCCAGATCGTCACATTGGCCGCTCTTCTCTATGAAACGGTTGTACTTATCGCCTGCAAAGCTATGTCGCGTGATGCGGTATGCGGAGACACTAAAAGCACCATAGTAGAACACAGATGAAGCTTCTAAGTTGATGTAATAGCCAGTAAGAAGTAGTACAATTCAAGTTTTAGGTATCGATTATTGACTTTTTAGCTGGCTTTGGTGCCTTGGACATGACCTAGGACCTTAAGATTCTTCATGAAAGGAGGACTAGCAGCCGCGTTGGATGGGAGAATGTGAAAAGGGTTCATATGTAGTAAAAACCTGAGAAATCCGTCCGTTTTCGTCATTTGTTATCGAATCGATTTAAAGCCAGATCGTAACATTGGCCGCTCTTCTCTCTGAAACGGTTGTACTTATCGTCTGCAAAGCTATGTCGTATGCTGCGGTAGGCGGAGACACTGAAACCACCACAGTAGAACACAGATGAAGCTTCTAATTTGATGTAATAGCCAGTAAGAAATAGTACAATTCAAGTTTTAGGTATCGATTATTGACTTTTTAGCTGGCTATGATGCCTTGGACATGAGCTATGACCTTAAGAATCTGCATGAAAGGAGGACTAGCAGCCGAGTTGCAGGGAAGAATGTGAAAAGTGTTCATATGTAGTAAAAACCTGAGAAATCCGTCCGTTTTCGTCATTTGTTATCGAATCGACTTAAAGCCAGATCGTCACTTTGGCCGCTCTTCTCTCTGAAACGGTTGTACTTATCGTCTGCAAAGCTATGTCGCGTGCGGCGGTATGCGGAGACTCTAAAAGCACCACAGTAGAACACAGATGAAGCTTCTAAGTTGATGTAATAGTCAGTAAGAAGTAGTACAATTCAAGTTTGAGGTACTGATTATTTATTTTTAGCTGGCTCTGGTGCCTTGGACATGAGCTAGGACATTAAGATTCTGCATGAAAGGAGGACTAGCAGCCGCGTTGCACGGGAGAATGTGAAATGTGTTCATATGTAGTAAAAACATGAGAAATCCATCCGTTTTCGTCATTTGTTATCGAATCGACTTAAAGCCAGATCGTCACATTGGCCGCTCTTCTCTCTGAAACGGTTGTACTTATCGTCTGCAAAGCTATGTCGCGTGCTGCGGTATGCGGAGACACTAAAAGCACCATAGTAGAACACAGATGAAGCTTCTATGATGATGTAATAGCCAGTAAGTAGTAGTACAATTAAAGTTTTAGGTATCGATTATTGACTTTTTAGCTGGCTTTGGTGCCTTGGACATGAGCTAGGACCTTAAGATTCTGCATGAAAGGAGGACTAGCAGCCGCGTTGGATGGGAGAATGTGAAAAGTGTTCATATGTAGTAAAAACCTGAGAAATCCGTCCGTTTTCGTCATTTGTTATCGAATCGACTTAAAGCCAGATCGTCACATTGGCCGCTCTTCTCTCTGAAACGGTTGTACTTATCGCCTGCAAAGCTATGTCGCGTGATGCGGTATGTGGAGAGAATAAAATCACCATAGTAGAACACAGATGAAGTTTTAAGTCGATGTAATAGCCAGTAAGAAGTAGTACAATTAAAGTTTTAGGTATCGATTATTGACTTTTTAGCTGGCTTTGGTGCCTTGGACATGAGCTATGACCTTAAGATTCTGCATGAAAGGAGGACTAGCAGCCGAGTTGCACGGGAGAATGTGAAAAGTGTTCATATGTAGTAAAAACCTTAGAAATCCGTCCGTTTTCGTAATTTGTGATCGAATCGACTTAAAGCCAGATATTCACATTGGCCGCTCTTCTCTCTGGAACGGTTGTACTTATCGTCTGCAAAGCTATGTCGCGTGCTGCGGTATGCGGAGACACTAAAAGCACCATAGTAGAACACAGATGAAGCTTCTAAGTTGATGTAAGAGCCAGTAAGAAGTAGTACAATTCAAGTTTTAGGTATCGATTATTGACTTTTTAGCTGGCTTTGGTGCCTTGGACATGAGCTAGGACCTTAAGATTCTGCATGAAAGGAGGACTAGTAGCCGCGTTGCACGGGAGAATGTGAAATGTGTTCATATGTAGTAGAAACCTGAGAAATCCGTACGTTTTCGTCATTTGTTATCGAATCGACTTAAAGCCCGATCGTCACATTGGCCGCTCTTCTCTCTGAAACGGTTGTACTTATCGTCTGCAAAGCTATGTCGCGTGCTGCGGTATGTGGAGACAATAAAATCACCATAGTAGAACACAGATGAAGTTTTAAGTCGATGTAATAGCCAGTAAGAAGTAGTACAATTCAAGTTTTAGGTATCGATTATTGACTTTTTAGCTGGCTTTGGTGCCTTCGACATGAGCTATGACCTTAAGATTCTGCATGAAAGGAGGAC